>NC_136833.1:0-600000 GCF_951394365.1 Tetrao urogallus
GTACTACTACCTCGTCTTCACACTGAGCTGATGAGATCTATTGCCACCCTGATTCAATCTGATCACGTAGTCAAGAACTTCCTTGTTGCTTATGTAATTTTTAAAACTTAATTTAAAACTTTAAAACTTAAAACAAAATAAACTTGTATCTTGCCTTCGCAGGATACAATGGCATTGTCCCTCAGTCTTCCATAGCAAACAGGAGTTATTTGGTAACAGGTTAGATCTTCTGCCAGTATACAGTCCTGAGCACTATCTTCCGAAGGCAAACATTTCCAAAGATGTAAAATTGTCCACACAGCGATGTTGATTGCCACACATCCATCACTTGCCTCCTCAACAAAATACCTAAGGAAGCAAACTTTGAGCCAGAAAAACAAAGGAGGATTCTCACACCTTGTTGCTTATGTAATTTTAAAACTTCCCCAACTATGCTTTTGAAGTGTTTCAGTCTCGTGAGGTTACTTCTGCAAGATCAAGGTTCTCAGAATTCTTTTATGCCTCTTCATTATGAATAAAAAGAGTATTTTCATCTGTAAACTGCATACATGCTCAGATTGCTAAGTAAACATACTACAGCAAACGGCAAGAAGGCTAAGCCTGTAAAATCCCCTTCGTTTGCTGTGATTTGTGACTTTTGTCTTGTATTTTCTGAGTTTTGTAGGACTTGCGCCTAGCTCTCTCACCCTGTGTCGTTCATTCAGATGCTGTACAGGTCAGAGCACAAGTCTGCATCTGTACGTTTGAGATTTACTGCAGTTTGAGTCTAGCTTTAATACATTGCTTCATTGTGTGAAGACTGATTCAACCTTAATGTGACTGTTAAACTGCAGTAGATAGAGACCGTGACTACAGCTTGCCCAGCCCTGAGCTTGGCCGTCACGATCACTTAGGCACTACTCCTGGAAAGCTGCTGAGTATAAACTTAGCCTGAGAAGATAGATCGGCTGAATTGTCTAATTTGTAACAGATGGACTTGCTGAAACACAGAAGTCTTCGTTATTCTATGGAAAAGGCCATTCAAAACTGAGGCAGATGTATGAAACGGAAAAATACGTAAGATTTTCTTTGGCTGTGGGCCACTCAGAACAACTTAGCAATTACAGTTGGTATGTAAGTAATGTGAAATCAGATGAATTTTTTTTTTTTCTGAATCTGAAGTTTCCAAAGCTTCAGAGATGACACAGATGAAATAGAATTAGGAAAAATGCTTTATGTAAGCAAGAATGAATTTGGTATTCCAAGCACTGTCATTCATAGTGGAAAATTCTTGGTGCTCGTGTGCCTTAGATATCTACTGGGGTACTTCCAGATACATGCACTTAGGTACAAGGCATAGTATCTGCAAACTAATGAAGATCACTTAGTTCAGGCACTGAAACCTAGCAAAAAGCTATTAAATAAACCTGAATAAAATAGATTAACTCCACAGTGATCAACTGTTAGGATTCTGACAGGCTTTTATAACAAGTCTTTGTCTTGGATGCAGAAAATACCTTTGGAAAAGACAGATGGGAGGCTATCTGACTGATTTGTGAGAACAGTCAAAATGTGCTATGAGAAGGGATTTCCTCCCGTGTGACCCGCTGCACCGATGTCCAAGCTGCAGCTCATTTCAGAAGTGTTGCTGAGCTCCTTAGTGGTGCTTTGGGACAGCTTTTCCTTCTCTGAAACCACTCCTTAATGATACCAAGGGTCTAACTAACTCGCATTGCTTTCAAATACCTGCATACTGAACAAACTCAATTACATGAACTTGATTGCTCTTCATTCTTTAGAGATAATTTGATCGGAAAATCTTGGAGTCAGCTAAAAGGATCCCATTCACCCCTGTGAGCGTAGGTGTTGCTATCCACGTTTCTTAGAGAACGACAGATTTCTGTGAATTGCAGTTATTCAGGATAGGACAGCTATTACACTCCCCAGACTGGCTCCTATTGCACTGTAGACCTCAGTGTTTTTGCAACATTGTGTGTACCGCTGCTGACAGCACTTCGCTATATTCAAGATGAACCTTCTTTTGAGTGCAGTGATACCATGGTTTTCATATTGCTTTACCCCAGTCTATGCACATCTGATTGCTGTTGTGGGCCTTTCCCTGTACAGGTTTGATTTCACACACCTGTATCTACCTGTGTTACATTGTACAAAACCTTTTGCTTGGAGAGTAATAAATGACTTTACCCCGGAAAGAACAGAAATATTCCTTCCTTCCTTCCTTCCTTCCCTCCTTCCTTCCTTCCTTCCTCCCTCACTTACTGCTTTGGCTTATTATTGAAATGCAGATCTCCTAGAGGTCTTCTTTCAAGTGTTTCAAATATTCTCGACAATACTTGTCATTAATTGATGGTATTGCTTTTTTGCCCACATTCTATTTATTAGATGGAGCTGGCCTCAGTATGAGCCTTGAGAGATTGCCATCCAGGAGCATTAAAGAGCTTTAAATCCCTTAATGTTCAGTGCTTTAAAAAGTATTTTATGATAAGGCAATTAAAAATGACCTGCTGCAGAAGGTAACAGGATCCCAGAGTGTGTTACAGGTATGGCTCAGCAGAAAATGAGCACTATGTCCAATTTCTCCCCTTGGCCTCTGCTTATCTCATAACAACTGTCACTTTCAAAAAATAAAGGAAGCAACCCAGATCTCTGCTGGGTTGAAGCATGATGTTTTGTTGCAGCGTGGAAAGTTGCAAGTTCTGAGAAAACAATGACCGTTGAAAGGGGTCCGTTCATGGTGCAGGAAATCTGATTTCTGGAGCTGTGTGTGCATGTGTGTGCTCACTTCACAACTGCTTCCAGATAATGGGGCTACCAACTCAGGCAGGAACGGTAGGGCTGTCATCCTTAGTCTAAAGTTCAGATCTTCTTTCTGCCTCGTTATAGTTCCTTTGAGGTGTTTGTAGCAATGCTCGTGGCGTTCTCTGTTTGGCTGCAACTCTGACTAAATGGAATAGAATGATGAAGGAAAAGACAGAAGCTGGTATTCTCTGGGCAAATTTGCATGCCAAATCCACCTTTAGCAGAAGAAAGATGTGTTTTTTCAGAACTCAGGAGAGCTGTACCCGCAAACACTACAGGCATATTTGATGAGCTTGCATTCCCCTTCTGTTGAATCAAAAACCTGGGCTAAGAAGGAATGTTCCATGTAGGGAGAAGAAGATGATAGAACGTGTTCCTTTCAAGGCTCGCGTGGGAAATGTCAGGTATAGTGCTGAAGGCACCATTCAGCCACGGGCCTTTTTTGCCAAAAAAGTCACAAGACAGGCAGCGCTGCAGAACTGAGTATTCTCCATGGATTTACTCATCGCCTGAAACAGACTGTGGCAATTGTCTTTATGATCATCAGCATATAGTTACAAGGGAGCAGCTGACAAAGGTTAGGGCATACCAGTGAGTCTTTCCATTTTGAAAGATTTTCATGTAGTCCTTGCTCATCTCTATGTGCTGAAGATTTATCAGAGTCACAGATTCCATCTGTCTTTCATCATCACCATGGAATATTATTCCAAAAGCTGTTAAGCTATTGCAAGTGACCTTATCTGAGCCATGCTCTTTTTTCTGTTTTAACTTGAAATGCTTGTTATGTATTCATTTCATGTATCTCTTATTTGTGCCTTGCCTCAAGCTGGAAGTCACTCTAAGAAAGCCATCTAAAAAATTCCCTATTTAGTATGTGCGTACATCTCAGTGTGAATTGTAGGGTATGCTATCTTTGGTTCATGCTGTACTCCGTAATGTGGCAGTATGGCTGTACTCTTTCCAAAGCAGCATGCCTTTTCAGAAAGCAGTTCACCTCCAGCTGAAGTTGTTCCTGTGTTATTGAACTGTAAGGGGGATAAGAAATGCCACGTGGAAGATGCAGCTGTGCTGGCTGCTTCTCCTCTGTTGTCTGGGGGAACATCTGATAAGGTGCCCATCTTGTACCTATCAGTGATTAACAGATGCCCTTCAAGGTTTCTTTGAGTAGATGTGTGAGTGGGAGATACACATGAACACAGAAATCTTTTAAGGATACGAAGAATATATTAAAATTCCACATGTACAAAGCTGAGTATGACTGAATTGTTGTATCTAGTGTTTTCTGTTCTCACCTCAGGACCAACTGCAAGTAGAGTTCAGTATTTCACTGCTAACTGTAATGTCAGAACCTTGAGAGACAGATGAGGACTCAACAAATCAATCAACAGAATTATGCTCTCCTTTTCATATAGCTGTCCCTCCTTGATGATAGCAGAGAAGGGACAGTTTGCATTAGTGTTTAATCAGTAGGTTCCCTGACTTGGTCTGGAAATGTCAGTTCTGAGAGTCCCCCTTGCCTTGAAAAATGAAGATACTGGAATTTGGTGTAACTCCTTTGTGTGAGAGGTACAGTCCTCCTCCCAGTATTTACCTCATGGAAGGGCTTGCTCATAACCCATAGTGTAGTGCTCATAACCTCACGTAGTGCAGTGAGTCTTGACAGAAGACTCAGTGGTAAACTCCGAAGTTTTCTCTGTTTATTTTCTTCAACCTTAAACACATTAATTTTTAGACATTTTATTTAAACCTTGGTTTCGAAAAAATGTTACCAGTAAAACCTGGTCAGGAAAAAAAGCAGGATAAAATTATTCACTCTGCTGAAAGTTTTCCAATTATCAAGGTGAATGAAATCCCATCTATTTGAAGTTTCATTAGAAATACCCAAGCATTTTCCTTCCTACCCCGACATACCTTAACCCAGAGGTGGCAATTAAGTATTTGTTATCCTACAAAAGGAGGTTGAGTATGAACTGAGAAATCTGTCAATTTCTAATGGCATTTCTGTACGCCTTGTGGTGAAAGTGGTGAAGACAGATGAAAGGCAAGTATATGAAATGATCATTCTTCACCCTGAACAGCAATTTCATGCACATGGAATCCAAGAATTAGAGCCTCTTGTTTTGTAACTTGATCACAGCACAGTAACTCCTAAGCTAATTTCTTCAAGGCTCATCTGTAGTCTTAGCTGATTAGCCTCCCGCAGTGAAACGTTTGGGATGGAAGACAGCAGCAAGTAGAGATCGCTGATTTATTTGATTGCAGCCATTATGGCTACCCTAGCAGGACTTGGGAGCAAATTCTGTTTTCCATGTATTCAAGCTAGAGTGAACCTTTGCTCCAGCTGTACTAAATGTAACTATCTGAAATGCTTGTTAGTGTCTCAGTAGTAAGGGTGAGCACTCTATTCAGAGTCACTGCAGTCAAAGACTTGCAGGTAGTTTTCAGAGTTCAAGACAAGCGGCTCTGTGGGCATGTTGCCCAGCCACGGTCCCTCATGCATCCCTACTGGTGGACTGCCAGAGTGCCCTGTGCTTCCCTTTCAGCCTCTGCACCTTTGTTTCCTTCTCAGGGAATTAATTGGGTAAGAGATCAAAGGCAGAGATAACATGCGGAGTGCTTTGCCCACCTGTATTTTCTGGAGAAGTGCCTTCAGATGTCTTGGCACAAGTTTTCCCTCATGATTTCGTAGTGCTTGGCATATGGCTGCGGACTAGCACTGTAGGCCAGCTTTGAACACACAACATAAAGTTAATGTAGGTGCCCTGCTCACAAAGAAGCAAAACTGCTTCTGACAGATTCTTGGAGATAGCAGGCCGAGTATTCACAGGTAGACCAGTAATCATAGAAAGAAAAATTGTGCTCACCCCACTAGTGAAGGGCTATGGCTACGTGGCTACACAGCACTCCGTCACAGGAAGCAGCCTCGGTCCAAGAGACACTCTCTTGTCTTGGTTTTATGGTTTTTGGTCAGTATTCCACACCATCACACCGCGCAGTGCACTGGAGTTAAAGGGTTAGTACTGCCGTTCTGTGGCTTGTCAACATTTCTGGTTTCCTGGTCTCAGAAGACAAGAGTGAACTACAACTCCCAGAGGACTTCGTTGTTCCATTTCCGTTCGAACAAACAGATAAAATGACGGAGTCTCAAGACTGCCTCTCTTTGCTGTCTGTGCTCCTGGCTGTCTCACCTGTAGCATTAGAGTAAGGAATGCAGTTTTGTAAACTCTCTCCTATTTTATTGATGAGCTTCAAACCCCATCATATTCTATTATCGTACATTCCGCTGCTATATTTTGTAAATTCAGTTTTTCCCTTAGTTCACTGCTGCTGGTTTTCTTGCCTAGGCCTAACTTCCCCCACCCTTTTCTCTTCTCAGTCCCTAGATGCCTTAGCTCCCTATCACCAAACCTGGCCAAACTACAACAGCTTTCTTCAGTGACTGGCCCTTACAGGAGCCCAGGCTAACAGAAGCGGTCTTATTTTCTGGAGAACATTTCTGTTCTTTTCTTTTTCTTTTAGGAACTGTGCAAGCTTTGGGTAGCAATGTCATGGTAGCGAAAGGAGAACATGTGAACTTACCAACAGGCAGGACACAGTGCCACCTGCAGAGCTGGCTTCAGACAGAGCACAGAGGACACCTGAAGAATATGGGATAGGGCATAGTGGATATAGCTCATCTTGCTGGAGGATCATTAGATGAGGTAATTGGAGGTAGAAGGTAAAGGAGTTTACACTGGACAGCAGGGATTTATCTGAGCATCAGCTTAGTAAGGGCTGTGCAGAATATCTCATCGTGCCAACCTAGCTTCTCCCCATCTCACTTTTGAGCATTGCACAGACTTTTTGACGTGCTGATGTTCTGACATGGTGGGGCTCAATAGTCAGGAACCAGAGGAGACAGACCATACCCTCTCAACCCACTTGGAGGGTTTGGTTTGGAAATGTCTTGGGCTGATGCAAGTGAGCAACTCTGAACCACTCAGGAAATCATTTTTGCTACTGTATCTTCAGTTAGTGAGCAGGTGTAGCCTGTGAGCTCTCAGGGCCAAATCAGATAGCATTCAGGAAAAGCAGCATTACCTTTAGGTGAGGGTGGAGCCACTCGTGATTAAGTTCTGAAGCGTGGTCTAAACTACTTAAAAGTAAACTCCAGGTTGAATGAATATAGCTTCACATAAAAAATGAAGATGCGTAATTGCTTACAACACAACAGTCTTGAAAAATACAGCTCTCTAGGAGTTAGATTCTTATGTCCTATTGGGGAAAGAAACGGTGTGATTCCTAGTGATTTGGTCTGGGGGCATCCAAAGGTACAAAAGGAGTAATTTCAGAGAATTTCAGTTGGAATCACAGAATCACTGATTCTGTGAATACTTCACTGTTCCATTTCCGTTTTCTGTTTAGAAGGGAAGAGAAAACTGGGAGTCATGAGACTTCTCTTTCTGCTTGGCTCTGCAGTGTATGCTCCCTAGCTGTCCCACCTTCCACATTAGAGTAAGGCCTTCAGTTTTGGACAATCTCTCTCCTGTTTGTTTGATTTATTAGCTACAATTCCAATTGTATTGTGCTATGTTGCATTCTCTCACATTGTGCTATAATATCTAGTAAATTCATTTTCTCCCTTAGCTCGTTGCCGCTGTTTTGTTTTTAGACCCATCACAGGGCGTGGGTCCATGGGTCCCCCTGTGCCATTTAGTCAAGGATCCAGGTCGAACCAGGCCAGAGCTGTGACCATGCTGTATCTGAATGACCGTGTAAAAGGCACTAAGTGCACTGAGTAGGACTTCTGCTCCTCCGTACGTTTTTGTTGAGTTTGTAATATAGAGTTGGTTGTATTGAAACGGAGCTTAATTGTAACTTTCCTAAAATCAGAATGCTGTAACGTCATAATTCCAAAGATGCTCACTGTATGTTTCCCATTTACAAGTATTCATAGCTGACCTACTGTTACTGAATCCTCGCTAATTTTATATTTACTTTTATTCTTTAAAAGATACAACTGTTAAGTGAGAAGATGAAAAGTTCATTGTACTCTGCAGAGAAGAAAGACAATTTTCTTTGTATGACTGGCAGAACAGCCCCATGGCAAGATTCGTAGGGTGAGTTAAAACCTTTTTCTGGACTAACTTCTCACATAGAGAAGACACGAAAGCTGCTTGCAGTTCCGAAATGGGGGATGTATGGCAGAATAATTAATATTGACCTTCGAAGGTAAATACAGGACAAAGGATGTTGTACCAAAGGCCAGGACGTGCCCCAGCACAAGTAAAGGTGTTTGACTCAAGACAAAAACGCAGCCTGTATCCTACCACTGAAGGCAGACCCACCACTCCTGATACCTTTTAAACATCTGTACTACTCCCCTTGAGGCTGCGAAGTCCACAGGACCACTGGTAGGAGCATCAACACCTCAGCGTGCTTCGGTGTCTACGAGGGTATGTCATGACACCAGGTGGTGGAGTGCTGAAATTCTGGGAACCAGTGAACCCAAACCCCAACTGAAGAAGATAAGCCTCCAGAAGGAACATCAAGTACTGTTCCAACAGAACCATAAGAAGACCGCCAACAATCGCCTTGCAACAATCGCCTGTCAATCACATCATTGATAGGTACTGTACCTGCATCACGATGCACGTTGTACTTCCTGTTTCCCAAACAGCAGGAGTTTACCCCTGACCTACTCACTCTTTGGTTCAGGCTGTGACCTGGCAACTCTGCTGCACTCCATCCCTTCACAGCCTGAACCAATGATTGAACGTTAGTTGAGAGGTCAAGGCTATCCCAGGGAGCTCAGGTGCAAGCAATGATTGGAAAAGGTGCTTTTATTTAAGTGTTAGCAGCAGAGGGAGCAGTATCTCTCTGAGTTTGCTCTTCTTTTGAGTTGTTACTAGTTTCTGGAAGGGGTGAGCTAATTTGTCTTTGTTACCTGCTGCTATGGTTCTTGTAGGTTATGTATGGTTACCTGTTAGGTATGGCCGTATGGTCTCGTATGGTTACCTGCTATGGCGCTTATATCCCATTAGAGAGCACTGTCAGTACATTCTTTTGCCATGTGACTTTGTTTAAAATATTTTCTTCAGGTGGCAGCCTTTTCTCAGTTCTGTTGCTTTATTTGTCAATGCTGCTCTGCCAACCTTGCTGTGACTCTGGGCTGGGCCTGGCCACTCATCAGGGTCGAGCTGCTGCCATGATAGATACAGCTGTGGGGGGTGCAAGTTGAGTTGGGATACACGTAGCATGTGGGTTACAGGTTGTGTATGCCTGAGTATCTAATTCACACTAAAATGTCTTGGCTGTATGCATGTGGAGGCTGGAATCCCTTTGCATTGTAGAAGCAAAGTTCAGAGCCAGAAAGTAAAAGAACGCAACATTATGAAAAAAAGAAGAAATGATCTATGGAAAATTAATTGTTATAGATGTTCTTTGATCCTGGAAAATCATAAAAATAGTCTTGGGGGGGGCGGGGGGGGGGTAGAAAAAAAAGCAGGTAACTGTCAAAATGTTAGCTAAATACACTAAACACTAATACGCCTGTATATACGTATGTATATATACAGGTATGTAATATACGTGTAGTGGAATACTGTTGAGAAGGTACATCCTCTATTGTCACACCACCAGCGTCGGCCTCTGATCTTGTGGGCGAATATAATCAAATAGGAGACGTTACTGTTGAAGCAGACCTCATACATACACCTGGAATCAGCTGTACAATTTTCACTTCAAAGGCATAATTTGCTTAGGCAATCAACACCATCAATAAGAACATCTGTTGTATAATGCCCCAAGATCTACCTGACTTCCTAATAATCGAGGTGCTGAGACTGTAACTTGTCAACTTAATCAATGTATATTGATTTTATATTGCTTTTGCCACAGTGTACTTGGTGTGTTGATTTTATGGCCACCAGACACTCACTCAGCCTCTCTCTCACTCCCCCTGCACAGAAAGCCAGAGAGAGAGGGGAAAGCCCATGGGAATATTACCTCAGAAGTCAAACAAATTTAACTTAGGGAAAATAAATTTCATTTATTCATCCCATGCCCTGCTCAGCAGGTCTTCCTCACCCCTCCGTTTCTGACTCCTTCATCTGTCGCAGAGTAGCTCCTCTCCGCTCTCCCTTCCTCCTCACACCTCTCCCTGATCCAGCATACGCTCTTCAGGAGCTGCAGGGTGAGCGTTGCTGGGGGCGCATAGCACCTTCTCCATGACCTTCTTCCAAGGTGTTCCCACTCTTTTCTGGGATCTTTCTTCTGAGCTCCACTCCCTCTGAGCTGCCTGCCCATTGGCTAATGGGTCCTGTGGGGCAGTAGGAGGGAGTAGCAGTGGGCTGGAACTAGTTGTGTCTAGCACCCCAGTTTCACACCACACATCAGCATTATGGCAGGCCTTTCCACAACTGGACACCTGCACTCAGTGCAATACTCTTGTGATCAGAAAAGTCCAAAGAATGTTTCAGAAAGGTGAGTTGGGATTGTGTAAACATACCACACGTGTATTGATTAAAATTACATTTATGTTTATTAGGAATACAATGTTAGTTCAATTGTTCAGGAAGTGTAGACTCTATAATAATTGATTCTTACAAAATCAGAATCATTATAAACAGCCTGAATTTTCAAAGCACTCATTGAACTGTACATAAGCTTTATTTGAGAAGCCCCTTATGCAAACAGCCTCCTTTTCTAGTGGATGAGCACACACACTTTCTCTCAAAGCAGTTTAATTATGGGGTGAGGCCAGGGGCCTCCTCCTGTTACCTGTCCCCTGTAAAGGAAGAAGCACTGCTGCACTTGCGTTTTCCAGAAGAGGTGACGGGCCTTGGCAGTGGGACCACAGGGATGCAAGCAAGGAAGGCAGGCTGGCCCTAAGTAAAAGTGAGAAACTTCATCAGGATGTAAATATTGCCTTCTGACCTGCTGAGCAGGGCATGGGATAAATAAATGAAATTTATTTTTTTTTAATTTTTTTTATAAAATAAATATACATCGATTGACAAGTTACAGTCTCAGCACCTCGATTATTAGGAAGTCAGGTAGATCTTGATGCATTGATACAAAATAGATGTTCTTATTGATGGTGTTGACTGCCTAAGCAAATTATGCCTTTGAAGTGAAAATTGTACAGCAGATTCCATGTGTATGTATGACGTCTGCTTCAACAGTAACGTCTCCTATGTGATTATATTCGTCCACAAGATCAGAGGCCGACGCTGGTGGTGTGACAATAGAGGATGAACCTTCTCAACACTATTCCACTACACGTATATTACATACCTGTATATATACATACAGATTAACTCACTTTTTCCTTACCTAGACCTAGACCTAGAAAAGTCTCCTTTTCTATTGGAAAAGGAATGCTGAGCAGGGCATGGGATGAATAAATGAAATTTATTTTCCCTAAGTTAAATTTGTTTTTCTTCTGAGGTAATATTCCTATGGGCTTTCCCCTCTCTCTCTGGCTTTCTGTGGAGGTGGAGTGAGAGAGAGGCTGAGTGAGTGTCTGGTGGCCATAAAATCAACACACCAAGTACACTGTGGAAAAAGAAATATAAAATCAATATGCATAGATTAAACGGAGGGGTGAGGACAATATAGCATTGTGTACAGCTCCCAGAAAGCTGAAATAACTCAGTACTCAGTAGAGTATCACACATGCTTGTCTTTCCAAGTCAAAGAAATAATGTGTGTGCATCTTAAAGCCAAGCAGAAGCTTAGTTACATATGTTTTCTTGGGACAAATCTACTTTCAGTTATTTTAACATGCTTAATAGAACTGTTTCGTGTATATATGTTTCATGCATATTGCCATGTTTCCATAGAATAATCAGGCTATAATTGCTGCGCCTGGAGTGTTTGCTGATTTTATTTCTTGCTGGGATGAATCTCAGCTGTATTCACTCCTCTCTCTGCCTTATTCTCAGATTTGGTCATTTCCTCCTCCTTTTTTTGGTTTCTTTTCCCATGCATTTATGAAAGTGCAAACTTTTCCACGCAGTCCTTTCCTTCCTCTGGTGTCCAGGCAGTACTACTACCTCGTCTTCACACTGAGCTGATGAGATCTATTGCCACCCTGATTCAATCTGATCACGTAGTCAAGAACTTCCTTGTTGCTTATGTAATTTTTAAAACTTAATTTAAAACTTTAAAACTTAAAACAAAATAAACTTGTATCTTGCCTTCGCAGGATACAATGGCATTGTCCCTCAGTCTTCCATAGCAAACAGGAGTTATTTGGTAACAGGTTAGATCTTCTGCCAGTATACAGTCCTGAGCACTATCTTCCGAAGGCAAACATTTCCAAAGATGTAAAATTGTCCACACAGCGATGTTGATTGCCACACATCCATCACTTGCCTCCTCAACAAAATACCTAAGGAAGCAAACTTTGAGCCAGAAAAACAAAGGAGGATTCTCACACCTTGTTGCTTATGTAATTTTAAAACTTCCCCAACTATGCTTTTGAAGTGTTTCAGTCTCGTGAGGTTACTTCTGCAAGATCAAGGTTCTCAGAATTCTTTTATGCCTCTTCATTATGAATAAAAAGAGTATTTTCATCTGTAAACTGCATACATGCTCAGATTGCTAAGTAAACATACTACAGCAAACGGCAAGAAGGCTAAGCCTGTAAAATCCCCTTCGTTTGCTGTGATTTGTGACTTTTGTCTTGTATTTTCTGAGTTTTGTAGGACTTGCGCCTAACCCTCTCACCCTGTGTCGTTCATTCAGATGCTGTACAGGTCAGAGCACAAGTCTGCATCTGTACGTTTGAGATTTACTGCAGTTTGAGTCTAGCTTTAATACATTGCTTCATTGTGTGAAGACTGATTCAACCTTAATGTGACTGTTAAACTGCAGTAGATAGAGACCTTGACTACAGCTTGCCCAGCCCTGAGCTTGGCCGTCACGAGCACTTAGGCACTACTCCTGGAAAGCTGCTGAGTATAAACTTAGCCTGAGAAGATAGATCGGCTGAATTGTCTAATTTGTAACAGATGGACTTGCTGAAACACAGAAGTCTTCGTTATTCTATGGAAAAGGCCATTCAAAACTGAGGTAGATGTATGAAACGGAAAAATACGTAAGATTTTCTTTGGCTGTGGGCCACTCAGAACAACTTAGCAATTACAGTTGGTATGTAAGTAATGTGAAATCAGATGAATTTTTTTTTTTTCTGAATCTGAAGTTTCCAAAGCTTCAGAGATGACACAGATGAAATAGAATTAGGAAAAATGCTTTATGTAAGCAAGAATGAATTTGGTATTCCAAGCACTGTCATTCATAGTGGAAAATTCTTGGTGCTCGTGTGCCTTAGATATCTACTGGGGTACTTCCAGATACATGCACTTAGGTACAAGGCATAGTATCTGCAAACTAATGAAGATCACTTAGTTCAGGCACTGAAACCTAGCAAAAAGCTATTAAATAAACCTGAATAAAATAGATTAACTCCACAGTGATCAACTGTTAGGATTCTGACAGGCTTTTATAACAAGTCTTTGTCTTGGATGCAGAAAATACCTTTGGAAAAGACAGATGGGAGGCTATCTGACTGATTTGTGAGAACAGTCAAAATGTGCTATGAGAAGGGATTTCCTCCCGTGTGACCCGCTGCACCGATGTCCAAGCTGCAGCTCATTTCAGAAGTGTTGCTGAGCTCCTTAGTGGTGCTTTGGGACAGCTTTTCCTTCTCTGAAACCACTCCTTAATGATACCAAGGGTCTAACTAACTCGCATTGCTTTCAAATACCTGCATACTGAACAAACTCAATTACATGAACTTGATTGCTCTTCATTCTTTAGAGATAATTTGATCGGAAAATCTTGGAGTCAGCTAAAAGGATCCCATTCACCCCTGTGAGCGTAGGTGTTGCTATCCACGTTTCTTAGATAACGACAGATTTCTGTGAATTGCAGTTATTCAGGATAGGACAGCTATTACACTCCCCAGACTGGCTCCTATTGCACTGTAGACCTCAGTGTTTTTGCAACATTGTGTGTACCGCTGCTGACAGCACTTCGCTATATTCAAGATGAACCTTCTTTTGAGTGCAGTGATACCATGGTTTTCATATTGCTTTACCCCAGTCTATGCACATCTGATTGCTGTTGTGGGCCTTTCCCTGTACAGGTTTGATTTCACACACCTGTATCTACCTGTGTTACATTGTACAAAACCTTTTGCTTGGAGAGTAATAAATGACTTTACCCCGGAAAGAACAGAAATATTCCTTCCTTCCTTCCTTCCTTCCCTCCTTCCTTCCTTCCTTCCTCCCTCACTTACTGCTTTGGCTTATTATTGAAATGCAGATCTCCTAGAGGTCTTCTTTCAAGTGTTTCAAATATTCTCGACAATACTTGTCATTAATTGATGGTATTGCTTTTTTGCCCACATTCTATTTATTAGATGGAGCTGGCCTCAGTATGAGCCTTGAGAGATTGCCATCCAGGAGCATTAAAGAGCTTTAAATCCCTTAATGTTCAGTGCTTTAAAAAGTATTTTATGATAAGGCAATTAAAAATGACCTGCTGCAGAAGGTAACAGGATCCCAGAGTGTGTTACAGGTATGGCTCAGCAGAAAATGAGCACTATGTCCAATTTCTCCCCTTGGCCTCTGCTTATCTCATAACAACTGTCACTTTCAAAAAATAAAGGAAGCAACCCAGATCTCTGCTGGGTTGAAGGATGATGTTTTGTTGCAGCGTGGAAAGTTGCAAGTTCTGAGAAAACAATGACCGTTGAAAGGGGTCCGTTCATGGTGCAGGAAATCTGATTTCTGGAGCTGTGTGTGCATGTGTGTGCTCACTTCACAACTGCTTCCAGATAATGGGGCTACCAACTCAGGCAGGAACGGTAGGGCTGTCATCCTTAGTCTAAAGTTCAGATCTTCTTTCTGCCTCGTTATAGTTCCTTTGAGGTGTTTGTAGCAATGCTCGTGGCGTTCTCTGTTTGGCTGCAACTCTGACTAAATGGAATAGAATGATGAAGGAAAAGACAGAAGCTGGTATTCTCTGGGCAAATTTGCATGCCAAATCCACCTTTAGCAGAAGAAAGATGTGTTTTTTCAGAACTCAGGAGAGCTGTACCCGCAAACACTACAGGCATATTTGATGAGCTTGCATTCCCCTTCTGTTGAATCAAAAACCTGGGCTAAGAAGGAATGTTCCATGTAGGGAGAAGAAGATGATAGAACGTGTTCCTTTCAAGGCTCGCGTGGGAAATGTCAGGTATAGTGCTGAAGGCACCATTCAGCCACGGGCCTTTTTTGCCAAAAAAGTCACAAGACAGGCAGCGCTGCAGAACTGAGTATTCTCCATGGATTTACTCATCGCCTGAAACAGACTGTGGCAATTGTCTTTATGATCATCAGCATATAGTTACAAGGGAGCAGCTGACAAAGGTTAGGGCATACCAGTGAGTCTTTCCATTTTGAAAGATTTTCATGTAGTCCTTGCTCATCTCTATGTGCTGAAGATTTATCAGAGTCACAGATTCCATCTGTCTTTCATCATCACCATGGAATATTATTCCAAAAGCTGTTAAGCTATTGCAAGTGACCTTATCTGAGCCATGCTCTTTTTTCTGTTTTAACTTGAAATGCTTGTTATGTATTCATTTCATGTATCTCTTATTTGTGCCTTGCCTCAAGCTGGAAGTCACTCTAAGAAAGCCATCTAAAAAATTCCCTATTTAGTATGTGCGTACATCTCAGTGTGAATTGTAGGGTATGCTATCTTTGGTTCATGCTGTACTCCGTAATGTGGCAGTATGGCTGTACTCTTTCCAAAGCAGCATGCCTTTTCAGAAAGCAGTTCACCTCCAGCTGAAGTTGTTCCTGTGTTATTGAACTGTAAGGGGGATAAGAAATGCCACGTGGAAGATGCAGCTGTGCTGGCTGCTTCTCCTCTGTTGTCTGGGGGAACATCTGATAAGGTGCCCATCTTGTACCTATCAGTGATTAACAGATGCCCTTCAAGGTTTCTTTGAGTAGATGTGTGAGTGGGAGATACACATGAACACAGAAATCTTTTAAGGATACGAAGAATATATTAAAATTCCACATGTACAAAGCTGAGTATGACTGAATTGTTGTATCTAGTGTTTTCTTTTCTCACCTCAGGACCAACTGCAAGTAGAGTTCAGTATTTCACTGCTAACTGTAATGTCAGAACCTTGAGAGACAGATGAGGACTCAACAAATCAATCAACAGAATTATGCTCTCCTTTTCATATAGCTGTCCCTCCTTGATGATAGCAGAGAAGGGACAGTTTGCATTAGTGTTTAATCAGTAGGTTCCCTGACTTGGTCTGGAAATGTCAGTTCTGAGAGTCCCCCTTGCCTTGAAAAATGAAGATACTGGAATTTGGTGTAACTCCTTTGTGTGAGAGGTACAGTCCTCCTCCCAGTATTTACCTCATGGAAGGGCTTGCTCATAACCCATAGTGTAGTGCTCATAACCTCACGTAGTGCAGTGAGTCTTGACAGAAGACTCAGTGGTAAACTCCGAAGTTTTCTCTGTTTATTTTCTTCAACCTTAAACACATTAATTTTTAGACATTTTATTTAAACCTTGGTTTCGAAAAAATGTTACCAGTAAAACCTGGTCAGGAAAAAAAGCAGGATAAAATTATTCACTCTGCTGAAAGTTTTCCAATTATCAAGGTGAATGAAATCCCATCTATTTGAAGTTTCATTAGAAATACCCAAGCATTTTCCTTCCTACCCCGACATACCTTAACCCAGAGGTGGCAATTAAGTATTTGTTATCCTACAAAAGGAGGTTGAGTATGAACTGAGAAATCTGTCAATTTCTAATGGCATTTCTGTACGCCTTGTGGTGAAAGTGGTGAAGACAGATGAAAGGCAAGTATATGAAATGATCATTCTTCACCCTGAACAGCAATTTCATGCACATGGAATCCAAGAATTAGAGCCTCTTGTTTTGTAACTTGATCACAGCACAGTAACTCCTAAGCTAATTTCTTCAAGGCTCATCTGTAGTCTTAGCTGATTAGCCTCCCGCAGTGAAACGTTTGGGATGGAAGACAGCAGCAAGTAGAGATCGCTGATTTATTTGATTGCAGCCATTATGGCTACCCTAGCAGGACTTGGGAGCAAATTCTGTTTTCCATGTATTCAAGCTAGAGTGAACCTTTGCTCCAGCTGTACTAAATGTAACTATGTGAAATGCTTGTTAGTGTCTCAGTAGTAAGGGTGAGCACTCTATTCAGAGTCACTGCAGTCAAAGACTTGCAGGTAGTTTTCAGAGTTCAAGACAAGCGGCTCTGTGGGCATGTTGCCCAGCCACGGTCCCTCATGCATCCCTACTGGTGGACTGCCAGAGTGCCCTGTGCCTCTTTCAGCCTCTGCACCTTTGTTTCCTTCTCAGGGAATTAATTGGGTAAGAGATCAAAGGCAGAGATAACATGCGGAGTGCTTTGCCCACCTGTATTTTCTGGAGAAGTGCCTTCAGATGTCTTGGCACAAGTTTTCCCTCATGATTTCGTAGTGCTTGGCATATGGCTGCGGACTAGCACTGTAGGCCAGCTTTGAACACACAACATAAAGTTAATGTAGGTGCCCTGCTCACAAAGAAGCAAAACTGCTTCTGACAGATTCTTGGAGATAGCAGGCCGAGTATTCACAGGTAGACCAGTAATCATAGAAAGAAAAATTGTGCTCACCCCACTAGTGAAGGGCTATGGCTACGTGGCTACACAGCACTCCGTCACAGGAAGCAGCCTCGGTCCAAGAGACACTCTCTTGTCTTGGTTTTATGGTTTTTGGTCAGTATTCCACACCATCACACCGCGCAGTGCACTGGAGTTAAAGGGTTAGTACTGCCGTTCTGTGGCTTGTCAACATTTCTGGTTTCCTGGTCTCAGAAGACAAGAGTGAACTACAACTCCCAGAGGACTTCGTTGTTCCATTTCCGTTCGAACAAACAGATAAAATGACGGAGTCTCAAGACTGCCTCTCTTTGCTGTCTGTGCTCCTGGCTGTCTCACCTGTAGCATTAGAGTAAGGAATGCAGTTTTGTAAACTCTCTCCTATTTTATTGATGAGCTTCAAACCCCATCATATTCTATTATCGTACATTCCGCTGCTATATTTTGTAAATTCAGTTTTTCCCTTAGTTCACTGCTGCTGGTTTTCTTGCCTAGGCCTAACTTCCCCCACCCTTTTCTCTTCTCAGTCCCTAGATGCCTTAGCTCCCTATCACCAAACCTGGCCAAACTACAACAGCTTTCTTCAGTGACTGGCCCTTACAGGAGCCCAGGCTAACAGAAGCGGTCTTATTTTCTGGAGAACATTTCTGTTCTTTTCTTTTTCTTTTAGGAACTGTGCAAGCTTTGGGTAGCAATGTCATGGTAGCGAAAGGAGAACATGTGAACTTACCAACAGGCAGGACACAGTGCCACCTGCAGAGCTGGCTTCAGACAGAGCACAGAGGACACCTGAAGAATATGGGATAGGGCATAGTGGATATAGCTCATCTTGCTGGAGGATCATTAGATGAGGTAATTGGAGGTAGAAGGTAAAGGAGTTTACACTGGACAGCAGGGATTTATCTGAGCATCAGCTTAGTAAGGGCTGTGCAGAATATCTCATCGTGCCAACCTAGCTTCTCCCCATCTCACTTTTGAGCATTGCACAGACTTTTTGACGTGCTGATGTTCTGACATGGTGGGGCTCAATAGTCAGGAACCAGAGGAGACAGACCATACCCTCTCAACCCACTTGGAGGGTTTGGTTTGGAAATGTCTTGGGCTGATGCAAGTGAGCAACTCTGAACCACTCAGGAAATCATTTTTGCTACTGTATCTTCAGTTAGTGAGCAGGTGTAGCCTGTGAGCTCTCAGGGCCAAATCAGATAGCATTCAGGAAAAGCAGCATTACCTTTAGGTGAGGGTGGAGCCACTCGTGATTAAGTTCTGAAGCGTGGTCTAAACTACTTAAAAGTAAACTCCAGGTTGAATGAATATAGCTTCACATAAAAAATGAAGATGCGTAATTGCTTACAACACAACAGTCTTGAAAAATACAGCTCTCTAGGAGTTAGATTCTTATGTCCTATTGGGGAAAGAAACGGTGTGATTCCTAGTGATTTGGTCTGGGGGCATCCAAAGGTACAAAAGGAGTAATTTCAGAGAATTTCAGTTGGAATCACAGAATCACTGATTCTGTGAATACTTCACTGTTCCATTTCCGTTTTCTGTTTAGAAGGGAAGAGAAAACTGGGAGTCATGAGACTTCTCTTTCTGCTTGGCTCTGCAGTGTATGCTCCCTAGCTGTCCCACCTTCCACATTAGAGTAAGGCCTTCAGTTTTGGACAATCTCTCTCCTGTTTGTTTGATTTATTAGCTACAATTCCAATTGTATTGTGCTATGTTGCATTCTCTCACATTGTGCTATAATATCTAGTAAATTCATTTTCTCCCTTAGCTCGTTGCCGCTGTTTTGTTTTTAGACCCATCACAGGGCGTGGGTCCATGGGTCCCCCTGTGCCATTTAGTCAAGGATCCAGGTCGAACCAGGCCAGAGCTGTGACCATGCTGTATCTGAATGACCGTGTAAAAGGCACTAAGTGCACTGAGTAGGACTTCTGCTCCTCCGTACGTTTTTGTTGAGTTTGTAATATAGAGTTGGTTGTATTGAAACGGAGCTTAATTGTAACTTTCCTAAAATCAGAATGCTGTAACGTCATAATTCCAAAGATGCTCACTGTATGTTTCCCATTTACAAGTATTCATAGCTGACCTACTGTTACTGAATCCTCGCTAATTTTATATTTACTTTTATTCTTTAAAAGATACAACTGTTAAGTGAGAAGATGAAAAGTTCATTGTACTCTGCAGAGAAGAAAGACAATTTTCTTTGTATGACTGGCAGAACAGCCCCATGGCAAGATTCGTAGGGTGAGTTAAAACCTTTTTCTGGACTAACTTCTCACATAGAGAAGACACGAAAGCTGCTTGCAGTTCCGAAATGGGGGATGTATGGCAGAATAATTAATATTGACCTTCGAAGGTAAATACAGGACAAAGGATGTTGTACCAAAGGCCAGGACGTGCCCCAGCACAAGTAAAGGTGTTTGACTCAAGACAAAAACGCAGCCTGTATCCTACCACTGAAGGCAGACCCACCACTCCTGATACCTTTTAAACATCTGTACTACTCCCCTTGAGGCTGCGAAGTCCACAGGACCACTGGTAGGAGCATCAACACCTCAGCGTGCTTCGGTGTCTACGAGGGTATGTCATGACACCAGGTGGTGGAGTGCTGAAATTCTGGGAACCAGTGAACCCAAACCCCAACTGAAGAAGATAAGCCTCCAGAAGGAACATCAAGTACTGTTCCAACAGAACCATAAGAAGACCGCCAACAATCGCCTTGCAACAATCGCCTGTCAATCACATCATTGATAGGTACTGTACCTGCATCACGATGCACGTTGTACTTCCTGTTTCCCAAACAGCAGGAGTTTACCCCTGACCTACTCACTCTTTGGTTCAGGCTGTGACCTGGCAACTCTGCTGCACTCCATCCCTTCTCAGCCTGAACCAATGATTGAACGTTAGTTGAGAGGTCAAGGCTATCCCAGGGAGCTCAGGTGCAAGCAATGATTGGAAAAGGTGCTTTTATTTAAGTGTTAGCAGCAGAGGGAGCAGTATCTCTCTGAGTTTGCTCTTCTTGTGAGTTGTTACTAGTTTCTGGAAGGGGTAACCTACGAAGCACCAGAAGAGAGCTAGACGAGTTTCTGTCCCCTTCAAAACTCCTTCGGCATGAACATATTGTCGTAACATAGAACATATGTTATAACATATATGTTATGGAATATTGCTTTGGCCAGTTTATTTATGATTACATGCTGCACTGAATTTGTGATTTCCACTGTGTTATACTGGTATCTCCAGAGCCCTTTTCTTGTGGTGTCTTTTCAATTTTCTTCAAGAATCACTGTTTGTGTATATACGCTCTAGTGCACTAGGGCATCAACTGGGATCGGCAGCACTAGATATAGAAATTCGTTGTCGAAGTTTCCTTGCATTGTAACTTCAAATACTCAGGTAATTGTAATGGTATCTTGGTAAGCGTTGGAAACATCCAAATAATTTTCTGGGACGGTAGCTCTGATCAAGCAGATTTTATTTGCAATTGCAATAGTGGGCCTCCAGCAGGCAGAGGAGTTGCTAAGTTGGGATAAAATGCTAAGAAGATGTTATGATTTGCCAAATGAAATCAAATCATGGAATCAAAATGATGGAATCAAAAAGAAATATCGTTCCTCAAGGTGAAGATGAGACATGGCTTACCTAGTTAGCCGCATTACCTTTTTGGCAGTAGGTACATATGTATTTATATAATATAATATTTTATATTAAATTATAATAATAATTTATATAAAATAATTATATAATATAATATAAGTATTTCATCTTATCTACTAAGTGTGCATAAATGTGGAATAAGAAGCCACTTTCTTCCAGAGAGGCTTTGCACGCCCCGTCCCTGGAGGTGTTCAAGGCCAGGTTGGATGGGGCCCTGCGCAGCCTGCGCTGGTATTAAATGTGGTGGTTAGTGGCCCTGCATGTGGCAGGGGGTTTGGAGATTCATGAAGCTTGAGGTCCCTTCCAACCCTGGCCATTCTGTGATTCTGTGATTCTGTGACTCCTCCGGCTGCTATTACTGGTGAGGAGAGCAGCTCTGTTTCCTGGGCTGATGGATGTGGTCCTGGCCCCAGAGGCATGCATTATATAGAGCGCAAGGTTCTGTTCTGTTCTATTTTGGGCCCAAACTTTTGTTACTTGCATTCTCTATAAGTGTTGACATGGTGACAGTGTCAAGCTCTTTACCAATCTATTGGCCTTTCTGGTTTGAGCAAGAAATTGCATTTCTAACTTCAGCTCTGAGAAAAGGACAAAAATTCATTTGGGATTCTTACTACCTTGTACTGTAAATCTCTGAAATCTGTACAGATGGGGCCTTATAAACATTTCTATAATTAGTCAAAGCACAGTAAAGCATATAGTTTTTTTTCCTACGGGTTAAATACTGCTGATTAGCTGCTTACTTTTTAGAAAGTTCTCTGTCCTTAGTATTTACACAAGTCTTTTTCTGACCTGCTGTAAGCCCGTTAGTCCAAACCAGATAAGGAGTCTCATTTTAGAGCTGGAGATAGTGTAACACTGTTCCTAGTTGATACTTGCTATTTCCTTGCATTCCAGGATTACGTCATAGACAAAAGAACTGCCTCCTAGAAGAGAATGACTTCTGAATTATAATGCAGTAGTGATCATGTTTTTGGTGTTATTATTGCATAGGTATGTCTGCCTTTGCACTGTTAGTTCTAGAAGATACTGTCTACAGGTATTGCTGACAATTCTCTTCCCCATCACTCTGTATCTCTCATTGTCTTTTTCGTAGTTTCCATTGTGTGTTTTTTTTCCTTGTTCTTCGTTTCTTTTTTCTTTCTTTTTTTGTTTTTGTTTTTATTTTTGTTTGTCTATCTGTATGGCTGTTGCTTTAGTTTTTCTTTGCTTGTTTGTTTGTTTGTTTGTTTTTTTGTGTGTGTGTGGGGGGGGGAGACAGGGGGTTTTGGGAGGGCTGAGTTGGTTGTTTTAGCTTGGTTGTTCTGTTTGTCTGTCTGCTTCCAAGTGACTCCAGTATATGTCCATCTCAGAAATCTGTTTGTATTATGATCTTTAATGCAAATATGAAAAATATTGACTACAGACACCCTTTCACTGATATTCTGATACTTCACTCAACTAAGGAAACCTCATTCTTCTTCAACAGGTCATCTACAAACTGATTAGTAGAGAAGAAGCCACTAGGAGTAACAAACAATTAAGAGGCCACGGCCACCTGAGGGAAACCTCATGGTGTTTTGTTTTGGCCAAGGAAAACCAGTTGATTACTTTCAGAACTTGCATAAATTAAAAACATCAATTAATAAAAATGATACAAATAAATAGTAATAATAATTACATAGAAGTAAGAAAAGACCATTCAAGCTGCATGAAAATAAAATCATGGATTCTCACTACCACTGTTGCTGTATTTGTTTATAAAGCCAAGATCATGGCCTCAATCTACTGTGTAAAACTGCATAACTTGACATGCTGTCTTCCTCTAAAGAGGGATTAAAAACACAAATGAAATCTTAGAATCCATTTGAAAATCAATTTTACTTGATTTCCCTGAACTTCCATTGTATAGTGACACCCAACCTTCACTTAGAAGGATGAGTAACGTGAGCAAACGTGGATTAATAACTGGTATAACTAAGTGATATTTTTCTATAGACCTCAAAGGTGTCTGCCTTCTGAATATCACCAGATTTTACAAAAGATCATTCAGATCAACGCTTTAAACGTATGCTATCAAAATAAGCTCAACTAGCTTACAGAAATGACTAGGCAGTTTCACTTTCAATAGATATGATTTAAAATGATACCTTTGAAGTAGTGACCAAGCTCGGTGTGGCTTCCATCATTTCTAGCCTCGCTATATTAACTACATCTCAAGAATAAGGATTGCGCTCTTATGGAAAAATTAGGTAGTGAATGTCACTCTTACTGAGAAGACTAACGGTCATCACTTGATCTAAAAATAATAAAACACGGATCACACAAATATACGTTTTCTTGTCTGGAAAAAAGCAAGATTTTCAGAAGGATCATGAAATCACAAACAGCATGGATGTTCGGATTTTGTATATTCGAAGGCAAAAAAAGAATTCTCATAGAAAATATCCATAGAAAATACGTAATCCTGTATCGCCTTTGGAGAAACTGCATGTATGCAAGAGCAGTTGGTGAATCAGATGCTAGGGGAGTACTGCTTTGTCTTATCCACAAGTCAGTTCTTTCCACTTAAACACAACAACTTACGAACAGAATTAGGTAATGTTGGAGGAAGATCAAAGCACTGGATTCAGTACCAAAAAACATTCAATGCTGCCAAACTCTTTTAAAACAGCTCAAAGGAAAATATTTGATTTTACTCTACATCAGAAATACTTGAAGGAAAGATATCTTTATACTCTAGGTCGTCAAAAGCCCAAAAGGTAATGCTAAGTCCCAGTGCTACTGATGATACAAAAAATGAAAAATTGTCTTTTAATGCAAATATGAATTACATATTTTTTCTGAGATATCAAAGGAAGAGAAAGAGGCAGGAGGGTCACCTTAGATAGTCAACCTGTCTCCGATATTGTGAGCTCCTCCATCAAGACAAAAAAGAAGGGCTGTTGCTCGAGGTGACAACCTTCCGAGGCAAAAAGAGGGCCTGAGATGTAAACCAGATCCAACAAATAGGGAAGCCTTTGGTTTCCCTGGAGAACGGGTAAGAGACATTATTAGAAATCTCACAAGCCTAGTACAGTCATCTGATTATCCTTTTGTGTGTGTGTGTGTGTATTGGCAGTACTTGTCAAATTCACAGAGGTCAGGCAATGTAAACCGAAGTAGGCAGAGGCTTTGGAAGTAAGGAAAAAGTGCTGATACCTTGTACAATTCGGAGATACCTACTTTGTTCCTACACTATCCCGATAACCATTATTGTGCTAGGATGTAGCTGTCAACTGAACTCTGCACCCCTTTGTGGCCATGTCTATTAACACGGATGAGTCTGCTCAGTGTTGTCATGGCTAGCGAAATTGGGCCACATCAGTTTTCTGCAATGAGGAACTCTAAAAATGAGCACGGGATAATGAAGGTAAAGCTTATGAATTATTGGAAGGTCTTCTTAAATGAAAAAGAGATAATGACTGAAAAATAGATTTCAGATTTTTCTAAGGAAGTGCAGAATAGGTAGAACATTATTTAAGCATACTGAAATACAACCCTTTGAAATCTCCTTTGAATTTCAGAATCGCATGCCTTGTGTGCATTTTATCCTTCACAGAGATCAGCTATGTGTTGGAGCTGTGTTTGCCTGTCACTGACCTGGTAGGAAGTTCCTATATGTGAAGTCTGAAAAACGCTGAAAAATAGATCGTGGGGAATACCACTATGACTCACTTTTCAAATAGGAATATGTCATTGCTACAACTGGATCATTATCCTCTTCAATAAACAGAAAAAAAAAAAAAAACACCAAAAAAAACAACATTTTAAAAACTCTTTTCCTCTCTGCCAAATTTGACTGAAAGGGGCCTAGAATTTCAAAGAGATATGATGCCAAGTGTCAATGACGCCCCCTGTCATTGTAGAAGTTAAGTTCTGCAACCAACTGAGAGCAACAGAGTAACATTAATCAAATCCAGACTAAACGGTGTCTTTTTTCCGTCTGCCTTCCTTTTCCAAGACTCACAAACTGCATTTCAGGTATTGCTGTCAAGAGTGACAAAAGTTGCGCTTCTAAGAAAAGAGTTATCTGCTCATGGGTAAGGTATTCTGCCATGTATTCATGTAGATTTGTACTGGCAGGGTCTGTCCTTCCATCTGCAATATAAAGGAGTTCATTCTTCTCTCAAACAAATTCCATTGTATCTACTTTGATGAAGCAGGTAAAATAAAATTGGTCTATTTTTGCTGCCAGCTCTCTGAGGTAGCGTATTAAAAGGTGTTGCTTCACCTCACAGACACTGAATCGATCACATGGATTTCTCCATTTTGCTGCTGAGAGGTTACAGATCAGTAGCACTATGCTGTTTACTGATGTCGGAGTATCAAACCCTCATTTCAGAAGACTTCTGACAACACAGCATTAGGCACAGGAGTCAGAAACGGAGGGGTGAGGACAATATAGCATTGTGTACAGCTCCCAGAAAGCTGAAATAACTCAGTACTCAGTAGAGTATCACACATGCTTGTCTTTCCAAGTCAAAGAAATAATGTGTGTGCATCTTAAAGCCAAGCAGAAGCTTAGTTACATATGTTTTCTTGGGACAAATCTTCTTTCAGTTATTTGAACATGCTTAACAGAACTGTTTCATGTATACATATGTTTCATGCATATTGCCATGTTTCCATAGAATAATCAGGCTATAATTGCTGCGCCTGGAGTGTTTGCTGATTTTGTCATGAAATATCTTGCATTTTACTCACGTTTTTACCTCTTACTCCTGTTAACATGCAACATCATCTAGTAACAACATTCATGTAGACAAGTGATTTCATTATGGGCTAAACAACCGTTGGATAAAAAGCTATCAGACATTCCCATTACTATGTGCTCCAAATACTTTGAGAATAACTGAAAATTCATGAAGAAAAAAAATGGCTGGTGGCTGAGAAAGGTGAAAGATACATGGTGCTGTATGTCCCCTAACGACACAGCAAATTGAATACAAAGAAAGATACCGAGCAGGCTCCCACCTAGCATCTGCACAGTAAGCTACAGAGTAAAAAGCCAATCAACATCTTCATGCCACTCTCTGGTAAGAAGAATAACCTCCAAAACAACTTCATGGAAAATCTGTTAACTTGCACTAAGAGAAACCTTTTATTAAACTGTTTTGAGAGAAAGTGTGTGTGCTCATCCACTAGAAAAGGAGGCTGTTTGCATAAGGGGCTTCTCAAATAAAGCTTATGTACAGTTCAATGAGTGCTTTGAAAATTCAGGCTGTTTACAATGATTCTGATTTTGTAAGAATCAATTATTATAGTCTACACTTCCTGAACAATTGAACTAACATTGTATTCCTAATAAACATAAATGTAATTTTAATCAATACACGTGTGGTATGTTTACACAATCCCAACTCACCTTTCTGAAACATTCTTTTGACCTTTCTGATCACAAGAGTATTGCACTGAGTGCAGGTGTCCAGTTGTGGAAAGGCCTGCCATAATGCTGATGTGTGGTGTGAAACTGGGGTGCTAGACACAACTAGTTCCAGCCCACTGCTACTCCCTCCTACTGCCCCACAGGACCCATTAGCCAATGGGCAGGCAGCTCAGAGGGAGTGGAGCTCAGAAGAAAGAGCCCAGAAAAGAGTGGGAACACCTTGGAAGAAGGTCATGGAGAAGGTGCTATGTGCCCCCAGCAACGCTCACCCTGCAGCTCCTGAAGAGCGTATGCTGGATCAGGGAGAGGTGTGAGGAGGAAGGGAGAGCGGAGAGGAGCTACTCTGCGACAGATGAAGGAGTCAGAAACGGAGGGGTGAGGAAGACCTGCTGAGCAGGGCATGGGATGAATAAATGAAATTTATTTTCCCTAAGTTAAATTTGTTTGACTTCTGAGGTAATATTCCCATGGGCTTTCCCCTCTCTCTCTGGCTTTCTGTGCAGGGGGAGTGAGAGAGAGGCTGAGTGAGTGTCTGGTGGCCATAAAATCAACACACCAAGTACACTGTGGCAAAAGCAATATAAAATCAATATACATTGATTAAGTTGACAAGTTACAGTCTCAGCACCTCGATTATTAGGAAGTCAGGTAGATCTTGGGGCATTATACAACAGATGTTCTTATTGATGGTGTTGATTGCCTAAGCAAATTATGCCTTTGAAGTGAAAATTGTACAGCTGATTCCAGGTGTATGTATGAGGTCTGCTTCAACAGTAACGTCTCCTATGTGACTATATTCGTCCACAAGATCAGAGGCCGACGCTGGTGGTGTGACAATAGAGGATGTACCTTCTCAACAGTATTCCACTACATGTATATTACATACCTGTATATATACATACGTATATACAGGCGTATTAGTGTTTAGTGTATTTAGCTAACATTTTGACAGTTACCTGCTTTTTTTTCTACCCCCCCCCGCCCCCCCCAAGACTATTTTTATGATTTTCCAGGATCAAAGAACATCTATAACAATTAATTTTCCATAGATCATTTCTTCTTTTTTTCATAATGTTGCGTTCTTTTACTTTCTGGCTCTGAACTTTGCTTCTACAATGCAAAGGGATTCCAGCCTCCACATGCATACAGCCAAGACATTTTAGTGTGAATTAGATACTCAGGCATACACAACCTGTAACCCACATGCTACGTGTATCCCAACTCAACTTGCACCCCCCACAGCTGTATCTATCATGGCAGCAGCTCGACCCTGATGAGTGGCCAGGCCCAGCCCAGAGTCACAGCAAGGTTGGCAGAGCAGCACTGACAAATAAAGCAACAGAACTGAGAAAAGGCTGCCACCTGAAGAAAATATTTTAAACAAAGTCACATGGCAAAAGAATGTACTGACAGTGCTCTCTAATGGGATATAAGCGCCATAGCAGGTAACCATACGAGACCATACGGCCATACCTAACAGGTAACCATACATAACCTACAAGAACCATAGCAGCAGGTAACAAAGACAAATTAGCTCACCCCTTCCAGAAACTAGTAACAACTCAAAAGAAGAGCAAACTCAGAGAGATACTGCTCCCTCTGCTGCTAACACTTAAATAAAAGCACCTTTTCCAATCATTGCTTGCACCTGAGCTCCCTGGGATAGCCTTGACCTCTCAACTAACGTTCAATCATTGGTTCAGGCTCTGAAGGGATGGAGTGCAGCAGAGTTGCCAGGTCACAGCCTGAACCAAAGAGTGAGTAGGTCAGGGGTAAACTCCTGCTGTTTGGGAAACAGGAAGTACAACGTGCATCGTGATGCAGGTACAGTACCTATCAATGATGTGATTGACAGGCGATTGTTGCAAGGCGATTGTTGGCGGTCTTCTTATGGTTCTGTTGGAACAGTACTTGATGTTCCTTCTGGAGGCTTATCTTCTTCAGTTGGGGTTTGGGTTCACTGGTTCCCAGAATTTCAGCACTCCACCACCTGGTGTCATGACATACCCTCGTAGACACCGAAGCACACTGAGGTGTTGATGCTCCTACCAGTGGTCCTGTGGACTTCGCAGCCTCAAGGGGAGTAGTACAGATGTTTAAAAGGTATCAGGAGTGGTGGGTCTGCCTTCAGTGGTAGGATACAGGCTGCGTTTTTGTCTTGAGTCAAACACCTTTACTTGTGCTGGGGCACGTCCTGGCCTTTGGTACAACATCCTTTGTCCTGATATCTGGGGCAGGATCACTATATCAGGTACTACAGGGGGGTGGGGGTTCTAATTTGCCATGTGGCAAGGGAAGGCAAGGGAAGGCAAGGGAAGGCAGCACTGAAGTAATAGTGGGAGAGCTAAATGAAAAAGAATACAAGGAAAACCAACATAGAATGTTTTAGCAGTGAGAAAATGTTGTTGTTGTAGAGGGAAAATTGCATAAAAGTAGGCACCAAAGCCAAGGTGCTTCTATCCACTGTGCTCATAAGAAAACATTCTTCTGTAAATGATTAAGGCCTCCCATTCAAGACATTTTATCTGCACCCATAGTAAAGACTAATAGATTGCCATCCAGGTTGACAGAAAAAAATCATAATCCTTGCTATGCTTGAAGATGTAATAAAAAGACCATTTCCATTGCTTCTTCACTAGAAACCAGATGAGAAACAAACCAAATGTCTCCAAGGAGGACATCTCTCTTGCCTCCAAAGTCTGAAAGATTCCCAAAGATAGCTGAGAGCTACATGGTTGTCCAAACTGCCTTTCCACACTGAGTTGCCTATATTTGCCTGTTAAAGTATGGCAGGTCCTTTAAGCCATTGTTTTGTCAAATCAGGGATCTGTAGGGAAAAATAAATCTTACTAAATTTTGAAATTACCAATGTTATTGCAGGTCTTTAAAAGGTCAAAAGAACAGACATGAAAAAAAGCACTTCCAAGTGAATTCATCAACCACAGGAGTGTGTGCTGGTGACAGTTGTGAAATACATGTGCATTTTTACTGAAATAGGCTAAGTTGATAGCAGGATTTTTGAAGAGTAATGAGATGAGCTATAGGTGTCAGATGATCAATAAAAGATTAGAATGCTTCTAGGATTAGCATCAGAAAACTGTTACAAGGCAGTATGAGTGAAAGAAGAGATGCAACCTTCGTATGAATATGATATGGACAAATACACAAAGGAGCCATTGCACACCTGTAGCTGCTCTTTCATTTCCTTCATGCTTTCACTCTGCACCATTTTTCCCCTGCTCTGAGTGAGAGACATCTGAGTCAAGTGTCCTGAGTTAAAAACATTCTGGTGCAACCTTAAATAATCACTGGGATGGGTCAGACAACCCACTAGATCCCACGCCCATGGACCCAGAGAAAGAACCCAATCCATCTCCTGCAGATGAAACAGCTGCTACTCTGAGTAGTCTTTCTTGTATTGCTGCAGTCTCTGCTCGGATCCTTCATTCGAAAGACACAGTCTCAAAAGGTAATACACAAAGCAGGTCTGATACCTTATTTCATGCATGATGTCTTTTTTCTTTTCTTCCCTAAAGATAAATTCATCCTCTTTCTTCACTTCTCAGATCTCACACAGAGACATTTTTAGCATCTATCACTATTAGTAAGCTATAAATGGGCAGATATGGGGAACAAAGTAGGTACCTCAGCAGGTAAGCATTTTTCCCCTACTCCAGGGAAGGTGATGGAGCAGATTGTCTTGAGGGAGACCATACGGCATGTGCGGGGTGACCGGGGGGGGGGGGGGGGAATCAGGCCTAGCCAGCATGGGTTCGTGAAGGGCAGGTCCTGCTTGACCAACCTGATCTCCTTCTATGATCTAGTGACCCATCTGGTGGATGAGGGAAAGGCTGTTGATGTGGTCTACCTAGACTTCAGCAAAGCCTTTGACACTGTCTCCCACAGTATTCTCCTGCAGAAGCTGGCAGCCCGAGGCTTGGATGGGTACACTCTTGGCTGGGTGAGGAGCTGGCTGGAGGGCCGGGCTCAGAGAGTGGTGGTGAATGGAATCAAATCCAGCTGGCGACAGGTCGTGAGTGGTGTTCCCCAGGGGTCGGTGCTGGGGCCTGTCCTCTTCAATATCTTGATTGATGACCTGGATGAGGGCATTGAGTGCACCCTCAGTAAATTTGCAGATGACACCAAATTGGCTGGAAGTGTGGATCTGCCTGGGGGTAGCAAGGCCCTCCAGAGGGATCTGGACAGGCTGGAGAGCTGGGCTGAAGCCAATGGGATGAGTTTCAACAAAGCCAAATGCCGGGTCCTGCACTTTGGCTACAACAACCCCAGGTGACGCTACAGGCTTGGGGCGGTGTGGCTGGAGGACTGCGTAGAGGAAATGGACCTGGGGGTATTGATTGATGCTCGGCTGAGTATGAGCCGACAGTGTGCCCAGGTGGCCAAGAAGGCCAATGGCATCCTGGCTTGCATCAGAAACAGCGTTGCAGGCAGGAACAGAGAGTTCCCCTGTACTCGGCACTGGTGAGGCTGCACCTCAAGTACCGTGTCCAGTTTTGGGCCCCCCACTGCAAGAAAGACATCGAGGCCCTGGAACGCGTTCAGAGGAGGGCAACAAAGCTGGTGAGGGGTCTGGAACACAGGCCATATGAGGAGAGGCTGAAGGAGCTGGGAACGTTCAGCCTGGAGAAGAGGAGTCTCAGGGGAGACCTCGTTGCTCTCTATAACTTCCTGAAGGGAGGTTGTAGTGAGCTGGGGGTCGGCCTCTGCTCTCGTGTCATTAGTGATAGGACCAGAGGGAATGGTTTCAAGCTATGACAGGGGAGATTCAGGCTGGACATCAGGAAGTATTACTTTTCAGAAAGGGTGGTCAGGCACTGGAATGGACTGCCCAGGGAGGTGGTGGAGTCACCGACCCTGCGGGTGTTCAAGGAAAGACTGGATGTTGTGTTGAGGGACATGGTTTAGTGGGAGCTATTGGGAATAGGCGAACGGTTGGACTGGATGATCTTCTAGGTCTTTTCCAACCTTGGTGATTCTATGATTCTAACAATTCTGTTTTCAAAGCACAGTTTGAATACTATGCGGTAAATAAGGTATCGGGCTGTTCACAGAACAGAAAAATGTAAAAGATTGAAAAGTTGCTGACTAAGTAAGCGACTTACATTCCGTACCTAAGATGAAGACTTGACAAAAAATGGCAAGTGATCATATGATTCAAGGCTGTACAATAATGGATCCTCAATAGCACATGAATAACATTTCATTGGGAAATATTAAATCTAGCATTTATAAATCTTTATGTCTGACTTTGCAATTTAATACTCCTATTTCTATGCAAGAGTTCTGTTATCTAGTTAGTACATAAAACAGGAATACTATCAGGGACTGACAATTATGCAGGAGTATTCTTGTTAAGTATGGCAATACACAAGGGTCTGAACCCTTCTTTTTTTTCTTGGCTCCAGACTTGCTTTTTGAGGTATTTTTGGGGATAAGACTCTAACTGACTTACTTATCCAGGAGGTGACTGATGAGTGTCACTGTGTGGCAATCAACATAACTTTGTGGACATTTGAAAGCATTTCCTTTGGAACTCTTTGCCTTCAGAAGAGAGTTCTCAGGAGCTTTTAGTAGCAGTAGATCTGGCCTGTGAGCAAATAACTCCAGCTTCGTGTGGGAGATTGGGGAATTATACCATCACATACTGTGAAAAACAGGATGCAGGTGAGCACCTCCCAGCTCCCTCTTCTTTGCTGACAAGGTGTGGAAGATGGGAACAAAGGAGTTTCTGCTGAGATCCCAAAGCCAGAAGCTGCCACTCCAAAGAGAGCTGACTCGATCACTTTGGACTTATGTATACAAGTTGGTACTGTTGCCACTGTTGTCATCATCAACCAAACAACCCTTGACAACCCACCACTTCTGAAGATCAGTGTCTGAACTATGAACCAAACATAGTGGTGACTATCTCTCTCCTGCTTTCTGCAAAGACTCCTTGCTTTTATTTCCTGTCTTTATCACCCACCTTCCCTTCCCCAGCTCCTTCAACAACTAGGATTTGTAGTAATCTGGTTGGGCTAACATTTCACCCATCGTCCCCTAATCTCGTCATCAGGCATATGTATATTAAAAGAATCTTCTCTCCCTCCCGTATTAGGGAGACAAGGGTACCATATTACAAATAAATACCAGTGGAATGATGATAGAGGTAGAAAGATATAGAGGTGATAATTTAAACTTGTATTTCACTAAACAATACCTCTGGATTTATTTTCGGACTTCATTTCATTTTGAAAAATTTTCACAAATACTACCCACAGTCTCTGAAAAAATTGGTAAATGTAACACGAAAGAAGTTAAGGCACTCCATCTCCAAAGCTACTTCAACTTCTTCAATGTCTTCCCGGGCTCCTCTGTCAAACAGTGTAACGAGTGTGTATTGATTACATCAAAGGATAGAAGCACTGGAGGAAGGTCTTGTTATCTGAGCTGGAAGTGCCTTGATAGGATCACAGTGCTAAATAAGCCCCTTTGACAACAAAACAAAGTCCAAAATGGACTCACAGATCACAAGTGTTTAAAATCCAAGAGTAGAAATAGCTTTGTTTTGGATAGATTGTTCTTAGCATTTTGTTTTTTCTGTTTCAAATGTAAGAGGTAAGTTCCAATGACTTAATTACAATATGCAAGTAACTCTTACTGATCAGAAACATCAGTCTACAAAAAGTAGCAAGAAAAATGGACTTGCAACTTAGGAGTTTCAATTTAATTCAACACTATATAAAAAACAGCGCACACACTGTTCTAGCCGTGGAGAAGTGCTAGATTCAAAGAAGTAGCTCAGGTCACAGAATCATTTATGCACAGATAGTTATGCTCTAATTATGTGAAGAGGAAGTAATTCTACAATTATTGAAATGGTGCTGACATTTCTGGTGCACTGGTATGGATTCTGAGACAGGAAGTAGGCTTTAATCACACCATATTTTCAAAGCCCTTCTAACTTCTTGTTAGAACTGAGCAATGGAGGATAATTCTATATTCATTCAACCTCCCTTTACATTTTGAGATAATCAGCATGACTTGTCTCATAATTGTTTACAGTATGCTGACATCCAGTTCCAATCAAAGAGATCTGTATCTGTATTTTCACAAATTCTCTTTTCCTTAAAAAATTTGTTGTTTTTGTTTTGTCACAGCCAATTTTCCTTTCTCTTAACAAAATGGAATTTGCAGGACCAGTGGTGCTTGTCACTGATTCTCCCTCATCTGATCTGCTTCTTGCTATTGAGTTGGTTCTCCCAGGAGTTCTGTTCTGCCACAAGCAAATGACAAAGGATCATGCCTTTGAACTAGAAGAACAGTTCCTGTTCCTGAAATTCAATAAAGAAATCTTTCTAATTTTTCTGTTCAAGAACACTGCCAGTGTTTTCATATTTAACTGTTGTAGTGGAATTTCAAGGTCTCAGCCTGAACCAGTGGGTGAGCTTCACGAGTACATGAGTGTCTGGAGTGAGCACGGGGGGTTTAGAGCCACCCCTCTGTCTCCATGATATTTCACATCCCATCTGAGTCTGCACAGGTCCCCATTCCCCCTGCCATTCTCTGCTGCAGCCCGATGGTACGAACGAGATAGGGTCCCATTCCTCTGCTCATCCTTTTCTCTAAACTGTTACCAGGAGGGGTGGGTTAACTCCTCTTGGATATCTTTTCCTATGGCACCTATTTCTCAAATAAAGGCTCTGTCATTACTTTTGTTTTCTTCCAGTAGTAGACACTTCTTCCAACATATTCTTTCTGGTCGTAGGAGGCTAATGCCCTGTTGAAGAAGAGAAATCCAAACCGTCACGGAAAATTCAAATAAAATGTTATTCATACTTTTTCTTCTCTGATACAGTTGTTTTCTTGAGAATTTTCAAGAATTTTTCTCTGACACTTGGGACATATTTCAGAAGGTCTCTCTATAGACGTAGAAAGTAACACGGGGAGAAAATAATGTTGCTTTTACCTGTGCTGTTAAGAGAGTAGTGAGGTAGAGAGTACTTGTTAGGCAAGGTAGTTGCTCCAGTCATGCCATCAAAATTAGCAGCACTTCTCAATACTACATTCTCATCTGATTTTATTTAGTCTGTTAAGTTTGCAAATTAGAGAAAAAACAGATGGTACTTATTTACAGATAATCTTAACTTACTGTTTTTTTGCAGGCTTCTTGCCCAGTGTATAATTAAGGCAGGCTGAAGGCCGCGTTTCTCCAGGGCTCGCACAGTACTCAATCCATGCTGTACAAGAAGCTTCAGTTTGGCTGCCGAGTCTGGTCTGAATATCAAAAGAAATATTCCCCAATTAGCATTCCCTCTTTTTCATCTGTTCACACATCATTTGTTTGATGAACACAACAAGCAGCTTTAGCCCTAAGCTAGCTCTTCTTTGCAAATGCAATATCAGAAATGTAAAGCCCGTTTTTAGAAAATTCTTCACCATCTCACACCCCTACAGCAAAAAACCTTTAACGTTCAAAGGACGTCAAACAAAAGGAACTGGTTTTACACAACCCATGGCAATCAATTCAGAAGCCCTCTGGAAATATTGGAACCAAACTTTCCAAACTGAAGAATTCTTACATTGTTTTCTGCATGAGAGTACACACAGCATCCCACCAGGACCTTTGCTTCTCAGTACAGTACTGTTTGCACAGCAGCAACGGTAAGAAAGGAGGTTGATGTGTGCCACGCTGAGTATTAAACTTCTCTCGCAGTTCTAAGTTGCTAGTGAACACCATCCCAAGTAAAAAAACCTGTTTTGGTAAAAATAAACAAACAGAAGATCACAAATCTGTGATCTGTGTATTTTTAATACTGCTGTTAGAAAAAACCCACAAATTCCTCCTCCAGTGTGTAATCAAATTCAAGTTCATTTATGAGTTTAGGTAGAAAAAAGACTTCTGGTCTCGGTAACACAGCTACAAAAGCACTGTACAGGATACTCACAGATACGGCATAAACCAAAGCTGGCTCTTTGTAACAGCACATTTCCTTTGTCTATTCCCCTTCTGTTGATGTACATTACCACAGCTTTGATGACAGTAAGGTTTCCTGGGCCATCTGTCAGAGCTGCAGAGCTTCCACCTCCTTTAAGCATCCGTCCACTCACAAGTACAACCTGCCTGGCTGAGTAAACTACGCTGCGTGTGCTGAGATGAAATGGAACAGAGATCAGAAGAAAATAATTGCATCTCAGTAAAAATAGCTGTGATTTCTAGTCCGAGCAAATTAATGTCACATACAAAAATTATTTCCAACGTAAAGTAACCACGTTTCCAAAACAAATTCTACCCATAGAAGATTACAGAACTATACTAAAGCACATCTTAAAACATCAGTTCTGTGGCAGACAGAGTAAAGAGACCAGCAAGAGAAAGCACAGAAGGGCTTCTCCCTAAGGAATAATTGACTACAGGAGGTAGAGCTGTTTGCTGAGGATTTTTAGTGTGAGTGAGCAGAAAAGAGGAAAGTAGGAACATGACCTCAGGACAGTCTGAAGTAACATGGAAATGGGAAGAGCTGCCCAGGTGCTCTGAGCTGTTCAGAGGACGTGACAGCCATTTTCTTGAATGCTGTTACATATGCAGAGACAAGCAGAAGAATGAAAATCAAGGCATTTGCCTTCATCTTAATGGCACTGTATAAGCCACCTCTCTGCAGGACTACGGCACAGACAGTGCAAGACTACTAAGAACTGCACAGTAATTGCCAAGCCACGTTTTCAGAAGCCAGCGTGACAAAGTACTTCCCTTTTCCCATCCACAAAGAAATGCTGGCTTAGACACCAGTCTCCAGTGGGATAAGAATACTGAGGTACTTCATGCTATTTTCTCAAACTGAAAGGTATCAAGTGTCTACTTAAGGACAAAATAAAACCAGCAAAAAAGAACATGGAAAGCACACTAACCTCAGTAGGCACTTCAGATCTAACAGCAGTAACTGCAGCAGGCAGTAGCTTATTTCTGCACGTGCCTAGCAGTCAACTTTGCTTGCTCTTAGATCTTTCTGCTTCCTATTGAATTAAACCTTCTTTTTCTTTAAGGTATTTATCACACTTTCCACAGGACTGCTTTCATGCTTTACAAAAAATAACAGCTAGAGAAAAAAGACTCAGTAAAGCTCTCTGACAATACAGGGATGCAAACTTCCCGCCTGTCACCCAAACAGGCGCAGCGCCCACCCTGAGGCTCTTGTGCTGGCACTGCACACACTGAGCACAGGGGAATCCTTCACAGCAATCAGCTGCTGAGTTACACACAGCCATTCTGGGAGAACCGGTTTGCTGCCTTTGTTGTTCACATGCATAGCACTACACCAAGTTAGCACAACCATCTACACCTGGTTTTCTCCACCACACAGTGGGGAAACAAACAGCTTTCTGGCTAAAAATAAAAATACCCTGCAACGCAAAGAGAATGTTCCCAGATAAAACAAGGGAAAACAATCCAACAAACAACCTCCCTCCTTCCCCTCAGCCCACCATCCTTCCCCCCACAGAACAGACAAAACAAACCCACAGGAAAGAAAAAGACAGCAAATCCACTTCCTGAGCCAATTCCCAGTGTTGAGAACTTAATAAAGAAAAACCAATACATTCTCTGCGAGCATTACCACAAAAGCTGCGCATTGAATGAAACGAGCAACTGAGGGTTACAGCCTCCAGCTGCACCTCCTAACCAAAGCAACTGGGAGAAAAAGTAAAAGTCTGTTTGCTAGTCTGTTTTTCAGACTGGAGCCTCAGAAAGTTGTAGAGATACCCCAGATAACAAAACCCTCACACCCATTCTTTGTAACTGCAGACGCACTACCTGAGAGAGACCCTAAGAAACATACAGCTAGATTAACTTCATTATGTTCTTTTCCTCCTGTGTTTTTTGTGCTAGCTCTTAAGAACATCCCCTTTTTGAATAGATCTTCAGAATCTAAACCATACCTGAATTCAGCTGCGTAGGCCAAGGTAAGAACATAACTCAAAAATGCCCTACAACTTGCACAACATTTTTCTCACAGCAGTTAAGGACAGCTGTCCTGACACCTCAGCATTCACAGCTTCAGGTTCATGAGAAAAATAATCACCGCTGAAAGTACAATTAGCAGATAATGGCCACATGGTGGCGCAGGGGGGAGAGAGTACGGGGGAAAAAAGCAGCACGAATTTAAATCCATCTCAGCTCCTCAGTTCCTTCTCAGACATTGCTCACAGCGATCATAGATGCATTTCTACATCGGGGGGGAAAGGGGAGGGGGAAGAGAGCACCGTCTTCGGAACGCTAGTGTAAATTTCCTTCACGAGTCTGCAGGCACCAACCGATGTCTTTCGTGCAGCCTCAGCACAGCCACAGAGCACACGCGGCACAGCTCAGCGAAGGGAGCGCGGAGGATGCGTTGCTGCAGCATCACCGCCACAAGAACCCGCACAGCCCCCAGACGCCGGCTGCCCATCAGCTCCAACCCACCCCCCCCACCCCCCCCGCCGGAGGACGTGTAACGGGGCGCTGAAATTTGGCCAGGGAAAGGAGAGAGAAATCAGGCTGAGGACAAGAACTGCGGCACAGAACGCCGCTCAGAGGACGCTCGCTCTCCCCTCCCCCGGCTCTCCCTCCCCGCCCGCACCCACCGGCCCCGCTCACCCCGCTGCCGCCGATCCCGTACGTAAGCGGCGCCGTCCCCGGGAGGCCCAGACCCCAGGAGAGCCGACCGCACGGCACGGCCAGGAGGAGCAGACAAATCGGACTGGTACCGCTCCGCCCTCTGCGTCCGTCATTCGGGCAAGGCGGCCACGGGGTGAAGCTGGCGGCAGCCATTTTGAGAAAGGGCACGGCAAGTTCAGAGCGGCGGGGGGGGCGCTGAGGAGCGGGTAAAGCCGTCGAGGAGCCATGTTGGATGTGAGAACGCTGCCGGGCGGAAGAGGCGTGTTTGCACCGCGGCTGGACGGAGCTTCTAACGTTCTAAACTCTTCTAATTCGGTAATTGGCAAATGCTTCATTTACGTATATTGCGCACGTGCAGGGAAGTCGTGAGTCCTTGAAATTAAGGGATCCGATATTCGTGTAAAAAAATACAGTGGAGGCAGGGCGATGGCAAATGTATTTCTCAGAACTCGAGGAACGCCGTGGTGCTGGCAGATGCTGCTTCATCTCGGTCGGTGGCTTTTCCCTGTAGCACAAACAGGGTGAGTATACAAGCACTGTGAAATGACATCGTACCTCAATTCGGGGGCCTGCTGCAATGCCGTTGGACAAAGGGCGCTCGGTGCTGTGAGTGCTGCGGCAGTTCGGTCACACCGTGGGCATCAGCTGGGAATTGCACACAGCCTGTTGAGAACAAGGGGCACGTGGAAATCGCCAGATGAAAGCACGTGGCTGAAATTCAGCAGGAGGAGAACTTACACGGGTAGCAGGCAATGAGGATGAGGCTAAAATCAAGATGTAAGGAATGCTTGAGTCCTTTTGGAGTTCTGTACGGCAGACCCGACCGATTTCAGTTTAAAGGGGAAGCTCTGAGTCCATGAGGTGAGAATTATTTACATCTGAACGGGATGTGATGCTGGAGATGAGTAGCCCGTGGCCTCACTGGGTTTTTCTCTTTGGGTGATTATCCACAGAGAGGACAGGGTAACACACACATCTACAGGACGCTCTCCTGCTGTGTCATGAGGATCAGAGCCAACCCCATTGCTGTGTGAACTCTTCAATGCACAGAGGTAAGGTTCCTCAGCACGGCTGGATCCGCTCCTAGTCCCAGACAGTTTGCGTCTAAGGGATCCTAGACAGATAGATAGATGTACCCTTAGTGAAGCTGACAAATTCCAAACCAAACTATTAGTCGCTTACCGAGGATCCGTACCAGCAAGGTACGTCTTGACATCAAGGTGGAAAGGATCTCTGTGCAGGTGTGACATCAAGAGACATCCCTGCTCAAGGCTGTAGGAATGGAATGTTGTTCCTGCATTAGATATTAAGAGGAGGGAATTGATCTGAAGAAGCAGAGCACAATGTACTTGTGTTTAGTAACTTGACCTTAGAAATAGCTGATGTGAAAAAGTAGAAATACCATATATGTTAGTAACCTACTTTAGAAATACAGTTGCTCTATTGTGTGATTAATTCTTGCTTGCAAAACTGCAATAGCTCTTAAATGTTCCAAATAGCGTAGGTATAGTATTATGGACTAGAAATCATATTGTAGGGCTATTTTGTTTGGATAAGAGACCCTCAGCAAAAGAAAAACAGACTTAATAAACATCAAAGAAGCCAGGGCCTCTACGCAAGGCTGGCTTGCCTGGCTCTGTGAGTAGGTTGGGATGCAACAGGCAGGCATCAAGATACTCCCCCTTGTCCTCCTTCCAAGCTTATCTCTATGCAGGGACGAGCAGAAGTCCAGAAACAAGGACTGGGTGTTGAGTGAGCAAGTGTGAGAAGTTAACTAATTAGCGATATATGCTTAGCCAGCAACAATTGATGTTCATCCAGTATCTATAGGTTTAGTTGAGCGTCGGGAAGATTGTGAACCTGAAGTACTCAGCCAATGAGGAACCAGGGGAGAAAGAGATAAGTGTTGAGTTATAGGGCGTAAAAGATGTAAGCTGCTTTCTGCGTGCTTTCCTGCTTGCGTGAGTTAAGAGAGGATAAGATAAGGGTTACCCATTGTATAGCAATGCAGGAAAGCAGGATGTGAGGCCAGATAAGAAAAGAACCTCAGAGTGGACTCATGCTTGACATCTTGCAAACAGTGTTGAAAAGAAACCTCAAAATAAACACACGCAGCCTTTGTAGACCCTCCCCTCCAAAATCAACATATTTTGCACAGCCAGAGTTGCCTTCCCAGTCTTTTGTCTGTTGGCAGTTTTACTTCATCTGTTTTTTCTTCAGGTCACAGCAGAGTGAGTCTGCCTGCATCAGCAGAAGAGCTGCCTTCATGGAGGTGCAGATGCAGCCGGCCGTTGTGGAATTCATCTTGAACCACTCAGATGTTCTCTTCCACTCCAAATCCAGCCCGTTCTTTGGAGATGGAGCAGGTGAGCATCTTCCTCCATTAGCTTTACCTTTATCAGACACCTTGATCAAATCCAGATCTCCACCAAGATACTTGACATATGCTTTTACTGTTGAGCAGACAACAGACTTCTGGACTGATGTAAGAATATGGCAAACGTGGCTACCAGTATCTTTCTGGGAAGCCAGAGATGCTCTACGAGAACATACAGCTGAAAGTTTGGCTGCTGCTGTTAGGTCCACACACTGACAAGCTGCACAGAGTAACTTAAATCTTTCTCCCTACTCTCTCTTTTCCTTCTAAAATCACTTTCTTCAATGCTTCTGTGTGCTTTCCCACTTGAGCTGTCTTGCAGTACAACACAATGCGTGATCCTTACAAGCATCTTAGAAGACAAATGGCAAACAGCAGATTTAAAGAAAGCTCTTGGTATTCATTAGCATTGATGCTGAGAAACAGAAGTCTTGCTCTTAACGTGAGATATTCTGACAGCTGCTTTCCTGGTTGTTTCTTCTGCACAGTCTCTGTAGGTTAATCAGCAGGGCTGTCCAGCTGCATGACAAAGACTGCACGGGCCCTGCAGCTGTTGCCCAGTTCTCTGCCTGCACAGCAGAGTTGTGCCTGCACAGCAAAGGCTTTAGGATGAGCCACAGCTTAGGTGCTAAGAGTGAGGAAATAACTGCAAGGTGTTTGTGCTCAGCCCTGGAACCTACAGCTGTCCTTGAGTGACTGCTAAGACCATAAGTTCACCTGGTCCAGTGGAAAGAAAGAGAGTTGAAGTTTCCTCTGCTTGTTGAGTAAGTGTGAAGAGCACAAACAATTATTATTCCAAAGGAGCGCTAAGTTTGTTCCATCTGCTTTGATACCCCGACCTTCCAATGAGATTTGCAGTCACTGCAGTTATTGCCACTGGTGGAGTATAGATAACTGCTTTTCCAGAATATTTGCTGCTTGCCATTTGATACAAGTGTTGCTCTTCTTTTTATAGCACAGTTGCTGTAAGTGCAGCTTTTGTTCCTACTGGAAGGCAGTTTTTATGTCAGCAGGATGCAGGGGTCAGCTTGATTGAACAGGAACAGCCCACAGCAGGCTGAGCTCTGCCAGGGAAAGATGGACATGCAAAGCACCTGAGCGATGTGATGATCCAGGCTGTAGAACGGAGCATATCACCTTGGCCAGTTGTTTAATGATTCAGACGTTCACATTGTCTGCTTTCCCACAAGCAGAAGGGTCAGGGGATGTCACAGAGGATCAGCTAAGCTTGGCAATACTGCTCTGGCAAGGCAGCCCCTGTGAGCACACAAAGGACAAACTGGGACAGCTCTTAGAGCAGACTCCTCGCGCTCACCTGCACTGCCCTGCACTGAGAGGCTACAGAGATCCTGGCAGCTGGCACTGTGGGCTACTGTGGTAGAAATCTAAATGTTTGTCTGCAAAAATAAGCATAGGCTGTAAGCAGGCTGAGAGCAAGGCACGGCCAGATTCAGTTCTCTGTGTCCACCTGCACGCTGGGTTGCAGCTGCTGCAGTCATGTGCAGCGTTTCCTGTTGCTGGATGCTGAGAGCAAACCCAGACCTCATAAGAAGAAAACTGTCGTTATCATGACAATATTTTGCATGCAGATGAAGTATGCAGATTGAAGTATGGCAGTGAAGGTTTCTGACTGACTTGTCCTCACTTTTTAGGAGTTTTGTTTACTTGCTTAAATACAGTAAGCTGCTCTCACTTATGAGTATGTCTGTACTTTGCCATAAACATACCTGTGACAAAATGGTTGTTTCGACATCATCCTCCAGTAGCTAGGATAACCAAGCCTTAGAAAAACACAGCACCTCCCCCAGAGCTGTGATGGCTGTGCTGCTGCTTGCTGATCCTCCTCTGATCTGTGCTTTTGCTTTACAGGACACAGTTCTTAATTGTGGCCCGAGTCCCTGTGGGTTTCTTTTCCTCCCACAGAGCTGCTCACCCTGGAGGAGGCACAGGCATGGACACAAGGCCACAGCAGCTCTCCCGTTGTGCCAGACAGCAGAGACAGTGGAGTGGAAGAGGGCCCTGCAGCTTTACAGGGGAAATTGCACACAGTCACTGACTTTCCATCTGTATGGGAACTGCTGAGTCACGGCCTGAACCTCTGATTGATCACCTGAGGTGAGCCATGAGTCAGCCAGAGGAGCACAGGTGAAGGCAATTCACCTGTGCTGCCGGAAGGGGTGGAGCCAGGCTCCACCCCTCCTAGACCTATTTAAGAGCTGGCTACCAGAGGGGAAGGATCTCTTCTGGAGATCACCTCTCTTGGTGTTTTGTGGTGAGCTCAGCCAAAGGGTAAGCTCTTCCACCTATTCTCTTTTTGTGATCGTTGTCTACTTTGTCTAACTCTCTTGATTGTATTGTGATTATAACATCTTGATATCTATTGATTATACAATTATATTGTGATTATAACATCTTGATATCTATTGATTGTACACCATCCAAAAGATGAAGAGGAGTTTCTTTTGCAGCACCTATCATAACTGTTGGGGTTTTGTTTTTTTTTTTTCATTATTACTAATGCAAAACTTGCTGAAACTAAGTTACCTTAACCACTCATGGAGTGTCCTGGCAAATTTCCACTCACTTTGGACTCTGAGGACTCAACTACCTTACAACTACCTGATGGGCTCAGTTTAGCCACACAATGGCACCGTTCCTTTCCTGTTAGGCAGCTCAGGTGTATAAACCATCTGATGAGGATGCTTGTCAGTACTGCCTGCACCTGGAGACATCAGGGTTTTCCAGATTCCAGGACCACGTGCCTGAAGTAAATTTGGGTTCTCCTGTAAGCAGAGCTGTTGGACTGACTTGCTGTTTGCTAGGACTGGGAAGAGGCAGGGCTGGTGCAGCCCCAGCCCCACCTGGCATGGGTCTCTGTAGGGCCGGGCTGCTGGCTTTGTTCCGGGCACTGCAGGGTTCTGTGACCAAAAATTACCCCCAGGAGCTGTGCTCCCACCTCGCTGGCAAACATGGCTGAGAAACCCCTGCACGTGGCCAGCCAGGAGCTGCTGCCCTTCTGACCACCTCACTCAATAACTGCTCTCTGCTTGGGTGCACATGCTGGAAGCTATTACTCAACGAATAATACAAATGTAAGAAATAAATACTAAACAGGGTGTATTGTCACAAGGTGGCCAGACAAGAGGAGTAAGAAAATGTGTAAGCATTGGGCATGTAAGTTGTGTCTGTTTCCTTGGAGGCAGAAACCCTCATGCTCTCCTAGTTCACTTGGGTGCAATTTTACTTAAGATCCTCTCAAGATCTTCTGAGCCTGTTTGAGCCTTGAAGGGCATGCACAGTCCAGCCATGAGTATTTCTTTACTGGGAGACCTGCCACATTTCAGTGGGAAGGTTACTGCTGCCCTCTGCAGCTGAGAGCCCAGACCTTTGTATATGGGCTGTGGCATTGTTGTTTTAGTAAATCATGCCTAGTCAAGGTTTGGATTAATTTGGCATGTACAACAATCTGTGTATGCCTATCTGTTTTCCTATACTAGATTGCAAACGTTTAACGAAGCAAACCTCCTCACTTTTGCCAGTGGTTTCCCGTCTGGTTACAAACTTATCACTTACTGCAGTAAGAACACCACATTTTGCTTCAGCGTTTGCTACGAATTCCACACCTTGCTGTCATTTGGTGGATAAGGAATTGATTCAAAAGTCACAGCCTGTGGGTTGTGGTCAACAGTTGGAGGCTGGTGAGGAGTAGCGACTTCCAGCACTATCTCTTGGGAGTAGTGCTCTTTAACAACTTTATTAATAGACATAGATGATGGGATCAAGTGCACCCTCAGCAAGTTTGCAGACAACATCAAGTTAAGTGGTACAGGTGATATAACAGAAGAAAGGGATGCCACCTGGAAGGATTTGAACAGGCTTGAAAATTTTTCCCACAAGAAAGTAATGACGTTCAGCAAGATCAAGTGCAAAGTGTTGCACTTGGTCTGTTGCAGTCCCAGACGCACATACAGACTGGGAGAACTCCTTGAGAGCAACCCTACTGAGAAGGACTTAGGGCTCCTGGTAGATGGAAAAGAAAACCTGAGCCAGCAATTCGTACTTAAGGCCTGGAAGGCCAACAGTATCCTGGGCTGCATCAAAAGTGAGATGGCCAGCAGTGCAAGGAAGGTGATTGTTCCCCCCATTTTGTCCTTGTGAGGTTCCATCTGGAGTATTGTCTTCAGGCCTGAGACCCTTCACAAAGAGAAGATGTAGAGCTTTTGAAATGGGTCCAGAGGAGGGCCATGAAGGCAATCAGAGGGATGGAGCACCACTCCTACAAAGAAAGGCTGAGGGAGCTTGGCTTGTTCAACCCGGAGAAGAAAAGGCTGAGGGCAGACTTTGTTGTGGCCTTCCAATACTTACATGGGGCTTATTAGCAGGAGTGGAATTCAAATTTCACATGGATGAACAGTGATAGAGCAATGGGGAACTGTTTTAAACTAAAAGAAGGGAGGTTCATATTAGATGTCAGGGAACTATTTCATTGAGAGAGTGGTGAGCTGCTGGAACAGGCTGCCTAGAAAAGTTGTAATTCATATCACTTTTTTGGTTGAACATTGTATGGGAACTGCTGAATCACGGCCTGAACCTCTGGTTGATCATCTGAGGTGAGCAATGAGTCAGCCACGGGAACACAGGTGAAGGCAATTCAGCTGTGCTGCCGGAAGGGATGGAGCCTGGCTCCACCTCTCCTAGGCCCATTTCAGAGCTGACTGCCTGTGGGGAAAGATCTCTTCTGGAGATCCATTCCACTGGAGTTTCATAAGCAAGCCCAGGATGTTGGTAAGACTTCTATCTTTTCTGCTTTGGTGTAATAACTGCGTAGCCAAGCCCTTTGGTACATTTCATAGCTATAGCATCTGTACTTTCATTGATTGTACATATGTACATTTGTGAAAAATTATTGTCAAAGGTGAAGCACCGGAAGAGTAATATTTCATCAAAAATTGCTGATGAACACCTTGAGAACTCACTAGGAGTGGCAACCGCTGCTATTGAACAAACCTGATGTATCAATTTCACAAAAGCAAGGTCTAACATCCCACTAGTTTTTGTTGTTCCCTGTTTTTCATGTTTTTACAAAAATATGTAAAACATGCATTTTATTATCGATTTTATATGCAGCCCATGACAATTCCCGTTACTCTATGCAGCCCAGGTAAGCCAAAATGTTGGACAACCATGCTCTAGGTTAATAAAGGACAATGAGAAAACCCTGATCTTAGAATGATCAAATATTGTTGTAAACTATGGAAACTGTACATGTGTTTTTTTTTTTTCTGTGTTTTTTTTTTTTTATTTTACATATACTGTAAAAAAGCAGTTTACAGTGTGGATCTAATTACTGGCCAAAGGGAATAGAACCTTGTATGTACCACGTGGGAACTCATCTAAAACATGAAAAGAACTTCCCAGAGGATAAACTAGTGAAAAAAAATATATATATATCTTTTGCAAAGGGAAAAAAGCATGAAAAGTCTCTGTCTTACATGTAGTAAATGTGCTGCCCACCTGTGTCACAGTTTTTGCACATAAGGTAACCTCTAGCTTTAACTTTGAATCCTGTATATTCTGAACTACAGTCAAAGTCTCAACCAGTTGTAGAGCAAAGGAAAGTAATGACAGAGCCTTTATTTGAGAAATAGGTGCCATAGGAAAAGATATCCAAGAGGAGTTAACCCACCCCTCCTGGTAACAGTTTAGAGAAAAGGATGAGCAGAGGAATGGGACCCTATCTCGTTCGTACCATCGGGCTGCAGCAGAGAATGGCAGGGGGAATGGGGACCTGTGCAGACTCAGATGGGACGTGAAATATCATGGAGACAGAGGGGTGGCTCTAAACCCCCCGTGCTCACTCCAGACACTCATGTACTCGTGAAGCTCACCCACTGGTTCAGGCTGAGACCTTGAAATTCCACTACAACAGTTAAATATGAAAACACTGGCAGTGTTCTTGAACAGAAAAATTAGAAAGATTTCTTTATTGAATTTCAGGAACAGGAACTGTTCTTCTAGTTCAAAGGCATGATCCTTTGTCATTTGCTTGTGGCAGAACAGAACTCCTGGGAGAACCAACTCAATAGCAAGAAGCAGATCAGATGAGGGAGAATCAGTGACAAGCACCACTGGTCCTGCAAATTCCATTTTGTTAAGAGAAAGGAAAATTGGCTGTGACAAAACAAAAACAACAAATTTTTTAAGGAAAAGAGAATTTGTGAAAATACAGATACAGATCTCTTTGATTGGAACTGGATGTCAGCATACTGTAAACAATTATGAGACAAGTCATGCTGATTATCTCAAAATGTAAAGGGAGGTTGAATGAATATAGAATTATCCTCCATTGCTCAGTTCTAACAAGAAGTTAGAAGGGCTTTGAAAATATGGTGTTGTCTTGCTCCATTTTATAGGAGGGAGATGGGGTTCTTTTTATATCTGTATACCCGGTGTGAGATTAAGAAACAACGGTTCATATGTTGTTGCATCCAGTTTATTAATAAAACCTAATCAGGGAGACGGGGAAGGGAAGGAGGGCGATAGAAAAGATGGAAAAGAAGCAGGAGTTGCGTAAAGCGAGGAGAGTCACCAGCAGGATCCAGCAGCGGTTCCGTTGCATGGCGTTTGAAGGTCCCGGGCAGACGCAGCAGACGATGGAGAGCAGCAGCGTGGCCAGCCTTGGGCAGCAGGCAGGTAGACGAGGAAGTCGAGGAGCCAATTCTTGAAGCAGCAACAGCGGTCAGGCAGCAGGCTCAGGAGAGTTCAACAGCATGCAGGAATCACCTCAATCTTCCGGAATCCCTCCGTTCTGCATGAGGAATCTGTTGTCAGAAACCTTCTGTTCTTTTTCATGAGGAGTCAGTATTGTCAGAAAACCCCATTCTTCATGGTTTTCAGTTCCTCTTTTATCCTCCTTGTTCTCCTGCCTACGTGACAAGGATGGTCCTTGAGCAAGAGTCATTGAGTACCCCCTGAGATGGCCATCATCCTGAGATAAGTCCACACAAAGGAGCACTTCACAGCTATTTAGCTGCAGCTCACCTCGCTCTCGTTGCCCCTGGCCTTACCCATCTGCGTCCCCCAGACAAAGGATCTCACAACCTTTGCCCAGGACTTGCCTGGACTTGTTCATCTGTGTCCTTCAGACAAAGGATTTCACAATCCTTGCTCGGGACCACATCTTTCTTCTGCTAAAGGTGGATTTGGCACGCAAATTTGCCCAGAGAATACCAGCTTCTGTCTTTTCCTTCATCATTCTATTCCATTTAGTCAGAGTTGCAGCCAAACAGAGAACGCCACGAGCATTGCTACAAACACCTCAAATGAACTATAACAAGGCAGAAAGAAGATCTGAACTTTAGACTAAGGATGACAGCCCTACCATTCCTGCCTGAGTTGGTAGCCCCATTATCTGGAAGCAGTTGTGAAGTGAGAACACACATGCACACACAGCTCCAGAAATCAGATTTCCTGCACCATGAACGGACCCCTTTCAACGGTCATTGTTTTCTCAGAACTTGCAACTTTCCACGCTGCAACAAAACATCATCCTTCAACCCAGCAGAGATCTGGGTTGCTTCCTTTATTTTTTGAAAGTGACAGTTTTTATGAGATAAGCAGAGGCCAAGGGGGAAAATTGGACATAGCGCTCATTTTCTGCTGAGCCATACCTGTAACACACTCTGGGATCCTGTTACTTTCTGCAGCAGGTCATTTTTAATTGCCTTATCATAAAATACTTTTTAAAGCACTGAACATTAAGGGATTTAAACCTCTTTAATGCTCCTGGATGGCAGTCTTTCAAGACAAGGTGGTCCCTGCATGGCCCCATGGTGCAGTGTGGGCTGTACCCCAATGATATAGCGCATGATGCCACACTCCTCAACTGTGTGCACGGTGCTGCTGTGGGTGGCATCGCAGTCAGTGACAATGATGAAGATGCAGCGTGTCTCAGGATGGGAATCATTCTCTGCCCTGAAGATGTACTCCCTGCCAGACCCCCCTGCCCTTGAGGGGTGGGGGTGGGCAGGGGGCAATGGCGACAGGAAGGAGGTAGAGGTGGGTGTGGGGACATTGGGAACACAAAGAGGACCATGGGGATATTGGGAGCGGACGTGGGGATAGTGTGGATGGGGGGGCACTAGGGATGGCGAGGAAGGCGTGGGGACATTGGCGGCACAGAAAGGACCATGGGGATGTGGGGGGTGGGTAGATGAACACTGGGAGGCACTGGGAGGAGGGCATGAGGTCACGGTGTGGGTTTGGGGACACTGGGGAGGTGACTGTAGGGGCACTGGGGATGGGATGGAGGGAATGGGGACACTGGGGGCACAGAGGTGGGCACGGGGACGTGGGGGTGGGAGTGGAGATGGAGCACTAGGACATTGGGGTGGGTGGGGGGACACTGAAAGCACCTGCAATGCAACATGGGGTGATGCACAGTGACCATGGGGTGATGTGTTCTTTTTTCTGTTGTTTCATGGCTGTATGGGAACTGTGAGGTCACAACCTAAAACAGTGATTGAGCACTTGGTGAGGGGTGTAGCCCTGCAAGCACTGGTGGGAGCAGTTCACCTGGGATGGGATGGGGCTCAGCCTGGCTCCACCCCTCCCTGACCACATTTAAGGGCTGGAAAGCATTGTGGCAGCATCTCTTCTTGGAGACTGTCTCTTTTGGGGTGGGGATCCTTTTTTTTTATGTTAGGGCTGTGAGCTTCTCCTTGTTTGTTTGTTTGTTTTTTGAGGAGGGGGAGATCCTGACCATGTAGAAGGGCATGGAGGGGTGAAAACAACCTGGAGGCTGTTTTCTTTGGAGCATGTGTGAGTACTGGTCCTTGGAATGGGGTGAGGGATTACTTCCTTATCTCAGGGCAGCAATGCACTTTTTTGGGGGGGATATCCTGTCCACATTGAAGGGCTGGCAGTTGTAAGGGCAACATCTTTACTTGAAGACTGCTTCCTTAGGAGTGTGGGATGAGCTCTAGTCCTTGGAATTGGGGTGAGTGATTTTTTTAAATTTATTTTGGGGCTGTGATCTCTCTCTCCTTTTTGGGGGGGATTCTGACCACATTTAAGGTTTTAAGGTCTAGCAGCCGTAAGGGCAGTATTTCTTCTCAGAACCTGACTCCTGTGGTGTGTGTGGTGAGCTCTGGCCCTTGGAATGGGGGTAACTGATTCCTTCTTTATTTCACAGCTGTGAGATCACCTTTTTGGGGGGGAGGGGAGTTTGTGACCACATTTAAGGTCTGGCAGCCATAAGGGCAGCATCTCTACCTGGTGGTTATTTTCTTTATTGTGTGGGGTGAGTGTTTGTCTTTGAAATGGAATGAGTGGTCCCTTCTTTATTTCAGGGCTGTGAACTCTTTTTTTTAGTTTTGTTTTGGGGGGCAGGGGGTCCTGGCCACGTTTAAGGGCTGGCAGCCACCTCTACCTGCAGAATGCCTTCCAGAGAGTGTGGGTGAGTACTGGCCCTCAGGAAGGGGTGAGTGATTTCTTCTTAATTTCAGGGCTGTGAGCTCTGCCATTTTTTGCATATCCTGAACTGGATTAGAGCTGTATCTGTTATGTGTGTCAGGTCATGACAGTCAGCAGTATGCTAGGGTTGCATGTAAATTGGAGAAGTATGAAAAGGCAACTGCAAATTGCACTATTTGTTACTAAAAGTTGTAAGGAGCAAGATTATCTGTTTTGTACCTTCCTCAAGGCAGTCTAATTTTTCTATAAAGGAAGGTAGGGAAGGAGGTGGTTTCTTTCACTTTCTGCTATTTTAATGTCCTTCTCTGATTGAACTGTATCTCATTCTTTTCCTCTTCACAGTATGTTGTGCATTTCTGTATCACAAGGCTTTTAACTTTTTATAACTACCATAAATATAACAAGTTGTTTTTTTCTTTTGTTTGGTTTGGTTTTTATTTGGTAAGGCTAAAAACCAATTCTACTAAGATTCTAGGCTTGTCCTACCTGAAACCCACAGGACACACGCAGCCCAGCTCAGCTCACACTTCCACCTGCTCACCCTGCCACATCATCTGCCTCCTGGAGCAGCCCAGCCTGGCCAAGGGGCATAGGGAGGGTGTAGTGCAGTGCAGACAAATAGCATGGCCCCATGCTTAATGCTTTGCAAGAAAATGGTGTCAGCTTTCGAAGATTACAATTTGAAAATATATGAATTTGGAAAGAGTCTAGAGGCCCAACAGGAGAATGATCCTGGGATGGAACAAAGTATTCTGACAGTTTTAAAGGCTGTAGATGCAAATATATATTCCTTTCATCTTATTTTATTGATTTTTAATTAGGGAGAAACCTTGCTAACTTATCTTGTTTTACAAGGATTTGTTTTGCAAGCAGGTGTTCCACTTGGGCTCTGTATCATGTGTTGGCCGCACGGATACAGCATGCAGGTGGAAAAAAATGCTGCAGACTCTGAAGAGAGTAGAAGCAGGAGGGAGGCTGCAGTGGAAGAGAGAGGAAAGATGCACTTTGAAGGAGGGAATGCCCTGCTATGTTTTGAAAGCACTGCAGGCAGACTCCTTCCCAGAATTTCATCCCTCTCTCAAGGTCAAAAAAAGTAAGATTGTGCTTGCTTAGAGAGATTCTGGTTTAGCTTACTAGTGCTCCTATTGCACTTGCTTAGGGAGTTTCTGCTTGCCATCTTCTGGGGCTATCAAAAATGGATACCTGTGTGTATGCATATGCCAAATAAAACTCATAACTCTGTGCTGCTCTGACTGTGTAGTTCACTTGCCTCTGCTCCTGAGACACCCTGTCTCTCCGATGCAAACATATCCTGAAACAATATTATAGGCAGAAACACATTGCAAAATGTGCTGCACATCAAGAAATGCTTTATAAAAACAAAACAGCACAACTGGAAATAGCCTGTCACCTTAACAAATAATTTTGAACCAAGTTAAAACTCAAAGGGAATCCTTAATAAAACTTGATAATGTGGCAGCAAATCTGATGGCAAAAAAATCAAAACCACTTTCTGATTGTGAGTTTGTCTCACAAGACTGTAGCCAGCTGAACTGAAGAAATATGAAAGTCTTTTGAACAAAATTTGGAGAGTTAAACTGCTAATATCAATTCCTATGCTCTGGCTGTGGGTGAAAATGCTCATGTTAAATACAATGGCTCAACTAATCATTTTTGTTAGAGGCATTCATAATGAATTTCAATATCAGTGAAGAAATGGCTCCTTTGGTGGCATTGAAAAACAAATAATTCTCCTGATTTATGTGAAGTAGAAAAAAACAAAACAACATTAGAACAATTTTCTTTAACCCTTGTCAATATTTCTGGTACATCTACTGACAGTGCTCCAGTGACAGTTGGTTAAAAAAAAAAAGTGAGACTTATAAAATTAAGATATAATATTCTTACGTGCTCAGCAGAGGTTTGCTGGGTGTAGAGAAGTTTTCCTTGGCTTTCTTCGTCTTTGTCCAATTGACGTAATTTTCTCCTCCCTCAACCCCCATTGAACTGCGTTTTTCCTCTGCCATCACGGCAGGGAGAAGAGCGCCAGAAGCTGCGGCGCGGCTGCGCGTCGAGCCAGTCGTTGTTGTTTCCGCGGTCTCTGTTGGCCCCTCGTGGCCAATAGGTGGAATTGCGGCCGTGTTTGTTTGGCGCCGCAGGCACCAGGGCGCATGCGCACAGGCACGCGGCGGTGGTGTTCCTCGCTCTGCGTAGCAAATCCGCCGAGCATTGTTATGGTTAGTCCTCGAGGCAACAGAGCGCATGCGCCAGGACACTCATAACTAGCATTCAAATCTACAAAGCCTCGAGGTGTAGGCGAGCAGTCGATTCCTGGAGCCTGCCTCGGGAACAGACTATTGTGGCTCCCAGCGGCCCCTGCGCCCCTCGCACGCGTAATGAGGAGTCGAAAACAACGCACGCGTAGGTGAGTACTCGAAACTAATCATGCGAAATCACCTGCCGGGCCGGGGCTGTTCGCCGCTATGTTCGCTATTACCTGGAGGACTGATGACCATAGAGAGGCGGCGGATTAGCTGAGCAGAGCGGTTAGAACGGCACTTCCGCATTTTGTACGCGCATGCGTTGGGGTGCTTGCGGGACGCAGCGGCCGTTCCGCGCATTGGTCAGGAGGTGGCAGCAGAGACCGCGGAAAGAACTTTTCCGACGGGACTGGGGGGGCGGCGGCGCAGTGCCTGGCGATCCGGTGTGTGTGCTGTGAGGACGGGAGAGGAGCTCGAAGTTAGAAGTGGAGGGGTTGTGGGGGGAAAGACGAAGAAGAAAGAGGGAAACTACTCCAAACCCAGGAGAGCTGTGCCAAGTGCATATAAATAGCTTAAAAAAAAAAAAAAGTTTTTTTTCTTTTTTTCTTCTTTCTTTTTGCCAGCGTCTGTTGCATTGTTTCTAAATGTTCAAATACCAAAATGCAACTGCCCAGCAAATTTAACGATAATGGGATTAGAGCCCATTGGCAGAAAGTGCAGAGCCATATTAATGTTCATTCAGCCTCTGTCTTGTTTATACTTCCACGTATTTTTCTTCAAAAGCCTTTCTTTCCCTGTGGGTTTCATTTTTGGCTTTTTGTTCTTTTCATGCCATAAAATGGGAAGTTTTAGGTCCTAGCAAGTCTAAGCAGCCAGATCTAGCACAGAGCTGCACTTTTGAGTTCTGTGTGGACCATTACAGTGTTGCTACAAAGATTAACAAAAACTGGAGTTCTCCCCCTAAGTTTACAGATGGAAAAAATTAATTCACCTGCCTAGAAAGAATTGATGTGTCACAGCTGCCATTGGCAAGATGGCCCGAGAGTTGTGTGGGTGCATCTGGCTGTGAGAGGAATGTCTCTGTGGAAGGATAGCTTGTTCCCCCCTCTGATGGGGGCAGCTTCTCAGCTGCCCTACCCTGATCTTCCTGCAGCTGGACAGATAGCCCAGAAGGGCGCGGGGTATGCAGACCCTCCCCGGCCAGCTGCAGCAGTTGCTCCTGCCAGCACTCCCTTTCCCCTCGACCATTCCCATTTCGCAGGCTGGAGCCCCGTGTGGCAGAGGAGGAGAGAGCTGCAGGCAGAAGGAAAACAGGGTGCTGGGATTCCTCCAGCTCGCTGCCAGCTGTCTTCTGTGACATTTTGGGGGTGGGCAGGGGACTGTGGGAGCACCCTCAAGGCTCTGGGCAGGAGGGAGGGAAGCAAAGATGCAGCTGCAGGCAGCGGGCTCTGAGCTGGAGCAGTGCGGCCGGGCACTGTACAGCTCACAGTCTGGGCACACGGAGCAAGTTTGTCCAGCTGAGGGCTGCAGGGCTGTCGTTATCAAGCACTCCCCTGTGGAAGGCATTGCTGAGAGCTGGGTTGCAGAAAAGGGTCATGTTGACACAATCCCGCTGATAAGACTGAAATAACTAGGCATAAACACTAGCCTGCTGACCTATCATCATCAAGGACAGCATTCCCTTACAGGATTATGAGGAACCAACACGAAGCAATAACAGGATGCAGAACTGGGGGTGCTGACCGTGGGAATGCTGCTGCGGTTGAATCAGCTACCCGCGCGCCAACCTATCAGGAGCTCGCCTTTTGCAATATGTATTAGCCTCATTATACGCTGTAATAAATAACGCTGCCTTCTGATTAAAGTTTGAGAAAGCTTGATCAAGCCCCTTGGTCGTATCTTTTCTCCCGCCGGTTCCGACACTCCCCCATCGCACAGGTCTGCAGCGACTGCACCAGTTGCTCGAGCTCTTCCCACTGCAGGAGCTCAGAACTGACAAGAACCCTGACCAAAGCAGGTAATGGCAACATATGCACACAGATACACACCTGATACAGAATCTGGCACTTGACAGTCCTCCCAGAGCTTCTTGCTGCTTTTTAGACTGCTCTACAGCTATTCTGTCCTTTTGCCCCTCATTCCCCTATGTCTTGCCCTTTCCTTCGCCCTGTGCCTTCCCCATTCCTTTTTCAGGCTTTCTCCTTTCTTTCCTCGCTTCCTTCCCTGTGACGACCCCATGTTCTGCTGCTGTTCTCAGCTGATGATCGTTAAACTGCACTTTTCAAAGACATGGGATCAGGCTGCATACTATCACTGACTTAAAAAAAAAAAACTAAAACAAAAACAAACAAGTGCAGTATTATGTATAGATAACGAACTCCTGCTTGAAAACCAATAGCATTTCCACATCCCGGAGTGTCACCATCACCCCCAGGTTGGGCTGGTGCTGCTCATCTGTCCTGCAGTGCTGCTCAAATGGCACCGGCACCTCCTGGCACGGCCTGCCACCACCCTGCGTCACCTTATCTCACCTCTGCAGTTCTGACCCCACACCTCCACCCCATGTCCCCCCATGTCCTCACATGTCCCTGTGTCCCCACACATCCCCTGCCCCAATTCAGTCCATGTTGATGTCACCATGGGATTGAGGACGGGGGTAGGGATGCCTGTGGGGTGTGTGGAGTCTTGAGACAAGTTGATGGCTGTGCACAGGGGGGTGATGGTGCCCTCGGCGCACGGCTGTGACGGGGGTGTGAGTCACTGCCCCCAAAATGGGGCTTGTGCCCCACGCATGTGGGCAAGTTGTATGGGGAGTGCTTTCTGGAGATGATCTGTCTTTTCTCCAAATCTGCAGCGACTTCAGCAATCCCGCGTCGTACCGCAGCAGAAATGGGGCACTGCTGTACGTCAGCGATCTCTGACTCAAGCACAGGGGCTGCACGAAGGACACACGCTGCAGCCTCCCTGTTTCTGTGGGGTTTGGGCTTGATGTTTGAGCCAAAAGGCCTCATGGTGCCATACAGGCAGGTGCTGGGTTCACCCACTGAGGACGCCAAATCCTAAAATAATGTCACAGTGGTCTTTAATTGCTGTGCGAGGAGATGACACGCATTTCTCCCTGGGGGGCTGTAAGCTGACCCCACAGTGTGGCAGACAGCATCAAAAAGGGATGCCATCCTGTACTTTCCTACCCTAGTAACTCCTGGTTCTGCTGGTACACCTCTTGTACCTGGAGCTGGCTCTCCATCTGGCTGAGACGTCATCTTTAACACTTCAAAACAAGCCTAAGGAGAAAAGATTTTGGTGATGTGACACGAAAATAGACAGCACAAATATAGACCAGGATAACAGAAGATGTACACGCTGGGTGCTGAGTATCATTTGGAAACCAAACCCCAGGTGAGAAGTCTTGTTTTATTTGGTTCATTTTTGCTAATCTCCCGGAGGATCAGGAGGTCAGTAGATGTAAACTAGAGATGCATCACAGTGATATTCAATCAAGGTGATGCAACACATATCTAGTTGTTTTTTCATAATTACAGTGACTAATAGATATTAACATGATAGTGACTCTCTTCCTAGCTTAATATATGTTAACGCTAAATTTGAAACTGGCATACTAATAAATAGGGCTTCTGAAAGAGGCGTGTTGGTAAAACCACGCTTTTGTCTACTTGTTTTTCATTGTAATATCAATATATTGAAACATTTGCACAGGGCCAAGTAATTGTGAGGGGAAAAAACAGCACATGAGGTTATAATTACTATGTTAGGTAAAGCAGAGCATTATCAGTCTTCATTGTTGTTTTTTTTTTCTTTTCTTCCGGTTACTTGACAGTCCAGGAAATTTTTCACAGCTGAGCCATTGTGTTTTCTTCAGAAGTTAGAAATAAGATTGGCAGATTCGTGTCCGTATTCACCCACGCAGCAAAGTACTGGAAGAAATGCATTATTTCATCCCACTCTTCAGTGAGTTTCTATTATTTACCATGTAAGAACAACTTCTTTGTAATGCCTCCCTTGTAGAAAAAGGACGTGTTTATCTTCATTGCCAACCCTTGATTTCCAGTGCATGTTCAAAATAGTTGATGGGTGAAGGAATGCTGGCTGGTTTTACACTAAGAAAAAAGCCTCCACAAGTTCACATTCAGTACACTGAGTATACTTTTATTTTTGCTAGATGGTCTGCTGCTTTCTCCAGTCTTCTTATGTAACACGAGGGAACATTTTGTTGTTTGAATTTCTATAACTGCCTATTTTCTGTGTTCAGAGGAGTAGATTCCCTTACATATGGGGTGTTTTTAACTGGGTAATGTAACTCAGAGTAATAACACATAAAAACAATCTTCTGTGTTGGCTGTTTGAAAGAAAGCTGTTTATTCATTAGAAATGTTAGAAACATAATAATCCCACTTGGTAGTTAGTTTTTCATCAGCCTATGAAGTTCCGAGTAGAAAACAGCACTTAAGTTCAATTGCACGTTGTAAGCAAGTTTTAATGACATACACCTTTTTAAATATCCCTCAGTAATGCATGCTATTATTGTCCTCAGGACCACTGGATCACCTTGTCTTAATGGTCCAAAGCATGCAAAAAATCTTTATCTGGAAGAATATGACAACTGAGATTTTTTATTGGTACACGATAGCACAATAAATTCTGTCACCTGTAATTAACTTGATGCCATAGTTCACTGCTGCAGATCTTAATGTAAAGATTGCTGGGGCAATGCTTTCAGGGCCAAAACTTCAGCCAGACTGTTGTGTGTGTGAAGGAAAGCACTGTAAATCTCTGACTTATGTATGGATGGGGCCTTATAAATATTTCTATAATTAGTCAAAGCACAGTAATTTTTTTTGCCTACAGGTTAAATACTGCTGATTAGCTGCTTACTTTTTAGACAGTTCTCTGTCCTTAGTATTTACACGAGTCTTTTTCTGACCTGCTGTAAGCCCGTTAGTCCAAACCAGATAAGGAGTCTAGTGTTAGAGCTGGAGATAGTGTAACACTGTTACTAGTTGATACTTGCTATTTCATTGCATTCTAGGATGATGTAATAAACAAAAGAACTGCCTCATAGAAGAGAATGACTTATTAATTACAATACAGTAGTGATCTTGTTTTTGGTGTTATGATTGCATATGTATATCTGCCTTTGCACTGTTAGTTCTAGAAGATACTGTCTACAGGTATTGCTGACAATTTAAAAAAAAAAAAATTACAATTCTTATTTATTCTTGGAAATATATTTCTTTGCTTGCTATGAATCAGTTGATACTAAGCCATGATATTTTGCTGTGCTAGTGCACTTTATTGAATGTATCAAAGTACATAAGACATATTGATATTGTCACAATTAAACACAGAAACAAAGACTGTGTCTGAAAAACAATTCCAAAGTTTTAGGAAGGAAGGATTATTATAGAATTCTGAGACTGCTTGATACAAGAAGAAAGTGGTTTAGGCAGATTCACATAATTTGACTTAACACACTCATTCTATATAAAAGAATTTAATCTCAAAGACTGTCAAGCAAAATTTTTAACAGGAACACTACTACGCAAATCAAAGAGCAGTTCTGTTACCATGCTATGTAGTAACTGCCAGACACTTGTTTGCTTTACAAAATATGCATTAATTTATCAAATTACCCCACAAAATAAACAAAACTGAAGAAAACCTATGCATTTAAAATGGTTAGGATTTGACAAAGAAAAAATATAAAATGTTCAAAAGTAGCGAATCCAATTTTTGTTTCTTCAGAAACAAGCTAATTTCAGTAAAAGCTATTAGATACTGCTATGTAAAGAAAATACAATTTATAATGTTCAGTGTTACAAATAAGAACTAATTTTGAAAAGATAATCAGTGGATTTCATGATGGCATAACTACATCAGCGGATGAGGAAAATGCTTGATGTCATCTATCTTAATGTCAGTAGAGACTTTGACATAGTCCCCATAGTATCCTTCTTTTCAAATTCAAAATGTGCGGATTTGAAAGGTGGACTGATGAACAAAGTTTAGTCTAGTCATACCTTGAGAGTGGTGGTCATTGGCTCAATGTCTGGATAGAGAAAGTAACAAGTGGTGCTCCTCAGGGGTCAGTACTGGGACCAATGCTCTTTAATATCTTCAGCAGTGACATTGACAGTGGGATCAAGTACATTCTCATCAAGTTTGTGGATGACAACAAGCTATGTGATAAGGTCAAGATGACTGAGGGATGGGATGCCACTCAGAGAGACTTAGACAGCCTTTGTCAGTGGGGCAAGGAGAAGCTCATGAGGTTCAAAAAATCCAAGTGCAAGGTACTGCACATGGGTAATGGCAACCAACCCCTTGTATCAGTACAAGTTGAAGGATGTAAGGACAGAGAACAGCCCTGCCACAGTGGGCATAGGGATACTAGTCAATAGCAAGTGGACATGAACTAGCAGTGTGTACCCTCACAGCCCAGAAAGCCACTCCTGTCCTGGACTGCACCAAAAGAATGGTGGTCAGCAGGTCAAGGTAGATGATCCTGCCCCTCTGCTCTGCATTGGTGAGACCACATCTGGAGTACTCCATCCTGACGTGGAGTTCTCGAGTACAGGAGAGGCATGGATCTGTTAGAGCATGAGCAGAAATGGAATACCTCCCCTGTGAGGACAGGCTGAAAGAGCTGGGACTGTTCAGCCTGGAAAAGAGAAGGCTCTGGGGAGATGTGATAGTAGCCTTTCAGTATCTAAAGGAGGGCTATAAGGAGAAGAGGACAGACTCTTCAGCAAGGTCTGTTGCGATAGGACAAATGTAAATGGTTTTAAAATATAAAAGGATAAATTCACATTAGATACAAAGAAGTCTTTTTTACTTTGAAGGTGGTGAGGCACTGAAAGAAATCACCCAGAGAGGTGATGGATGGATCACCTGTCCTTGGAAGCATTCAAGATCAGGCTGGCCCAGGCTCTGAGCAACTTGTTCATATTCATTTCAAGGGAGTTGGATTAGATGACTTTCTAACTCAGAAGATTCTGTAATTTTATGATAATACTAAACTCAAGTAATGTAAGTTACCCAGCAAAGATGTTCATTTCTTGCATTTAATTTTGGTATGAACCAGTTAACACTGAGCTAACCGAAGATCACCGAAATATTTCTAGAGTTTAGGCATTTTGAAACATTGGTCACAGTTCTTAAAGTATAAATTTAAGGATCTGTATCTATACTTAGAATCAGAGATAAATGTTTGGGTGTTTTTTTTCTGATATCTTCCTCTCTCCAGTTGCCATACACTTTCTCTCTCTCTAAAAAAAAAAAAAAAAAAAAAAAAAGTGTTTAATTTATATATTATTTATAAACATACGGAGATGTTTTCATCCTTGCAGACACTAATAGGTAGCTGATTCCAAGGTACACATGTCCTTAGCCAAAGTTAAAACAGGATCACGACTTTCTGTTCTATTAACAGCAATTCTGTAATAGTTTTATAGCACCTACCTGAATCAGTATATCGGTATCACACATTCCGCTTGGCTAACGAGCTTCTTTTTGCAGAACCTTAATCCAAAAACAATAAAAGTTGAAAGAAATTCCCTGTTTCACTTCAGCAGACACTGAAATATATATGTAAAAAAATTCTCCTTCTTGATATTTTGCCTACTTTTTTGTAACTAACTTTTTTGACTCCATAACTGTATTATAACACTACAAAAATAATATCCACTGTACTGTTTGCACACTGTTTTGAAATGTAGTATTTATGATGAATGAATTTTACATGAAACAATTCTATTAAGCATGTTAGAATAACTGGAATTTGATTTGTCCCAAGAAAACACATGTAACTAAGCTTCTGCTTGGCTTTAAGATGCACACACATTATTTCTTTGACTTGGAAACACAAGCATGTGTGATACTTTACTGAGTACTGAGTTATTTCAGCTTTCTGGGAGCTGTATACTAATGCTGTGTCGTCAGAAAACTTCTGAAATGAGGGTTTGATACTCCGACATCAGTAAACAGCATAGTGCTACTGATCTGTAACCTCTCAGCAGCAAAATAGAGAAATCCGTGTAATCGATTCAGTGTCTGTGAGGGGAAGCAACACCTTTTAATACACTACCTCAGAGAGCTGGCAGAAAAAATAGACAAATTCTATTTTACCTGCTTCATCAAAGTACATACAATGGAATTTGTTTGAGAGAAGAATGAACTCCTTTATATTGCAGATGGAAGGACAGAACCTGCCTGTACAAATCTATCCTACGCTGACTTAAGCAGAAGCATTAGAGGTCATATAAATGTTCCTTGTCTTAGTTACTGAATCTGGTTTCTATAATCTGAAGACACAATGAAGGTAAGGCTGCTTACACACTATTTTCAGTTGTTTTTCAGGACAATAGATTTAATGACATAAAAATGAATTAACTGACTCTCCTCTCCTTACACTCTATTAATTGAAGATACTTGAAGTTGAACTGGAAAAGCAGTACATACAAGATTTATTGTTCCCGATGGAATCTTAGTCCTGCTGCCTTTTATATCCATTCTGATATCACTGAATCAACCTGAAGTCCTGTGGATAAAAGAAGGAATTATTTTAGATTTTCCCGAGGCTCAGCCTTCATCACAATATAAGATATCCAGTTGTATCACCACCATCCCTGCAACTCTCTTCCTACTCTCAAGTTTACTGGATTTCTTGTTATTTATTGATTTCCAACTTCCAAGGTCTGCGTAAGATACCTTTCTGGTTAAGCTCCTGTACTGATCTCTCTCTTTTATTATTATTATTATTTTTTTTTATTTTTTTATTTTTTTTTCTTCTGTAAATTAATGCTTGTTAGTGATTGCTACTTGGGTCTCTATCATCTTCTGCTCTCTCATCCCAAGTGTATTACAAGAATGAGAAACTATTTATGGTTGAACTGTACTAACTCTGTCTTCCTTTACTGCACTTACCTGAAGTGCTTTAAAAGGACTCAGTGAAGGACAGGGAAATATTTTCAAATTATAGCTGTGAGTGATGACCAGAGAATAAGAAACCTCCAACCTGAAATTAGAGGAGCTGTTGACACTGGCTACAATTCTGAATAGTAGTTCAAAGCCAAAGAAGAAACAATAATATTACGTCATTCACTGGGAAAAAAAAAAAAAAAAAATCCACTGTTAGATTTTTAGCAAATAAACAAGTATATATGATTACAGAGAGGAAAAAAAAAGATTTTTAGAACTGTGTCTAAGTTTGAATAAAATGCTTGTATGTGTTTACAAAATTATTTTAAAGGATGATTGTTGATCTGCTGAAGCCTTCTTGATTCTACATTTTTCTCAGTTTGAATTATAAAAACTGTAATTGTATATTCTGAACCTAGAAGAGAAAATCTAGAAGGAGATTCTGATTTTTTCTAACCATCTGTTGAAAAATATCATGAGCACTTGTTTATCTGCACTTCTGTAAGTTCTCAACATTGATTGTATTTTATTTTCTGTATCTAATTACTCTTCAGAATGATATGTTTATACTACTGGAAAACTTCTATTTTAGAGTGGAATTATGCATACAGTATTCATATGGATCTGATCAGAACTGAATAATGCAGATATTTTTATAAGAACATCTTTTGAAAGGAAAAAAGTGACATAATATATTTAAAAACCCACCACCTTTCAAGAAATAATGATAGCGTCTTTTGTGAGCTGGAAGTTCAATATGAATATTCATTAAAAATAATGATGATATCCTGACTGTCTTTTGGGAATATTACTGTAGCATCAGAAATTCCTCCTGAATTCTTCAACTGAGTTTATGCTGCCATATTTATTCTAAAATTCTGGAAATCTTGTGAAGGCAAGATGCAGGTGAGATTTCCAGTATATGCAGAACTGCATCCCAGCCTTATATATGGTAAGTGCAACATTTGCTATGTTGAATTATTATTGTTGTTATAATTACTGTTGTTGTTGTTGTTGTTGTCGTCATTGTTACTGTTATTATTATTAGGTTGCTTGTTTTAGCAAAGACATAAAGTGAAACAGTTAAGTAAGACAGGGATCTCCTGGAAGGAGTCCAGTGGAGGGCCATAAAGGTGATAAAAGGCTTGAAGCACCTTCCTTATGAGGAAAGGTTGAGCGACCTAGGGCTGTTCAGCCTTGAGAAAAAAAGACTCAGAGGGGATCTGGTCAGTGCCTATAAATATGTAAGGTGAGGAAAGCAAACAGACAAGGCTAGGCTCTTTTCAACAGTGCTTGGTGATAAAACAAGGAGAGATGGCCACAAACTGAAGCACAGGATGTTCCACACACATGTGCATAAGAACTTCTTGACAGTAAGGGTAATGGAGCACTGGAACAGGCTGCCCAGAGAGTCTGTGGAGTCTCCTTCTCTGTAAATGTCAAGACACACCTTGATGCCTAGCTGTGCAACCTGGTCAAGGGAGCATGCTTTGGTAGGGAAGTTGGACTAGATGATCTCTAGAGGTTCCTTCCAGACCCTACAGTTCTGTGACTCTGTGAAATATGTGAGTTGAGTTACGATAACAGAAAGGGTTAGTGTTAGTTTTCTGAAGATCAAATACAAAAATAAAGGGAGGTTGAGAACATCATTTTCCTAATATTAATTTTCTCTGTTTAAAGGAATGGTAAATGTGTATGCAAATGTTCTTATACTGAGTCTTCGCTGAAAATTTGAGCTACTTAATACAAGTGCCGAATTTGGTTTCTTCTTCACAGAAACTTTCCATATACTGACATACAAGAATGCATTACTCAGTGTAACAGGTACAGTAGTCATTGTATAACTCTTCACTTGAATTAGTAGAGCTTGCTCAGATTCAATGATTACTTGATATTTAGCTAGCTTAAACAGAACTGAGATAACAGGAAGAAAGAGAGCATGAAGAAGTCATCAGAATTATCTAGCTGTGATTAGAAAAGATACTTGCTTACATTCCTGAAGTCATCCCCTCATTTTCATGTTTACTGTCACTCTTTGATTGTTTTTTAATGTTTCTTTGAACAGTATTAAAATGAATGGAAGTCAAAGTCCAGTTTTAACACTTCACAAGACGTTGTGTTGTTTTGTATGCATCATGTATTATATATGTATTAAACTTCTCCAAGCCTGCCTGAAGATTTACTAACTGTACTTTGAGGCACATTTTGTATCACAGCAATTTAAAAAAATAAATTAAATAGAAATTGTCTATTATGCTGGATTAGTGGATGTAGAAATGTGAGTTCATACCTTTCAATGAACTGTTTTAAAAGCCTACTTCCATTATTCAGGGGACAAATGGCCACTTAAGTTCTACCAAGATCATTCTACCATCCAATGTTCAACCTGCATGAAGTCTAATTATCCATGCAGCTAGAGAAATGTGAAAAAGCTGAAGCACAGATCTTCTACATAACCTGCTTTGCAGTATTTACAATAACATGGACTAAAACATTAGATTGGTACTCATGTAAAGTTTAATGTTTATCGTAGTGTCTCTGCACTTGACAGTAGCTAAGTAAGCCCATACATCTATTATATTTCTTTCATGCTGCCCATGTGTCCGGCCTCTGTGCCCATCAGCAGTAATGGTCCTCAGTGCTATTACTGTAATTCAAAGGCATTAACCAGAAATTAAATGCATATTAGTTATATAGTACGCAATTATGTTAGCTGATGTGTTAAAGGCTGCAAACCACAATCTCAATAGCATTTTACAAGTACCAGTGTGACAGATAAGAAACATAAGAATAGGTCTTTAGAAATATTGTGCCTGAAAACAATTCGAAAAGCACACTGATATTTTGAAAGCATTGTTGGCTATCTGTCATCATGGTTTATCAGTAACTGACTGTCCTCAAATTCCAGACAGCTTGTCTAATCATCTCCTGGTTTACTTACAGATTTCAAATGCTCACCATTCCTGAGACAAGCCATTGGCTCTCTTGGCTACCTGGGCACACTGCTGGCTCATATTCAGCCAACTGTCCATCAGCACACCAAGGTCCCTTTCTGTCAGGCGGCTTTCCAGCCACTCCTCCCTAAGCCTGGGTTGCCTGGGGTTGTGGTGACCAAAATGCCGGACCTGACACTTGATTCTATTGAAACTCATACAGTTTACCTTGGCTCATCGATTCAGGTCCCTCTGTAATGCCTTTCCTCCCTCTGGCAGAACAACACTCCCTACCAACTTGGTGTTATCGGCAAACTTACTGAGGGTGCACTCATCCCCTCATCAAGATCATTAATAAGGATGTTAAATAGAAGCGGCCCTAGAACAGAGCCCTGGGGGACAATGCTCGTGACTGGCCTCCAACTGGATTTAACTCCACTGACCACAACTCTTTGAGTTCAGCCATCCAGCCAATGTTTCATCCAGCAGAGCGAATGCCCATCCAAACCATGGGCAGCCAGCTTCTCCACGAGGATGCTGTGGGGGGCAGTGTCAAAGACTTTACTGAAGACCACATCAACAGCCTTACCTTCATCCACTAAGCAGGTCACCCTGTCATAGAACGAAATCAGGTTTGTCAGACAGGATCTTCCATTCATAGACCCATACTGTCTGGGCCTGATCCCATGGCTGACCTTTCATTGATCCATGGTGGCTCCCAAGATTATCCGTTTCACGACCTTCCATGGCACCAAGGTGAGACTGATAAGTCTGTAGCTACCAGAATCATCTTTCTGGCCCTTTCTGAAGATGGTCTTCATATCTGCCAGTCTCCAGTCCACCCAGACATTCCCAGTTAGCCAGGACGGTTGAAGGATGATGGAGTGTGGTTTGGCAACTACATCCACCAACTCCCTTAACACTCCAGGATGCAATCCATCTGGCACCAAGGAGTTGAGAGTGTCCACGTTTCAGAGCAGTGTCCAGCTTTTTCCTTTTCCTTTTCCTTTTCCTTGAACTAGGTCATTATTGGAAAGATTGTTGTTGTTTTTTTTTTTTTTTAAGGATGATATTTTATTTCTATTCAGTGTGTAAGAAATCAGAAATGTTTTACTAATGAAAAGATAGAGCACGTTATTTGGAATTGATAGCTAATTTATTTTATTATGATTACCTGGAATAACTTTTGCCACAAGATTTTAATTTACATTTCTCTAATACTACTGATTTAAAGGTGACTTTAACGTTCCTCAGCAGTAGCTCTTTGTGAACAATAAATCTATTTTCTCTAACAGCAGCATAGTGCCTTAGTCTCCTACATGAATGAGGTTGTAAACCAAAGTCCTATAGAGATATATCTACGCAAAGATCATTCCCAGTGTAGTATTTTTACAGCACTACTAGTAACTGTATAATTCATATGGTATGGTCTGCTCCAGTCTTGGATAAAAGAGCTAAATATTTTAATTTAAGTGAATGATTTTGTTAGGTATCACAAGTTCAATCCCTGCTGATGTTATGCTGCCATTATGTCTAAAATGTACTGTAAGCTATTTCTGTTTGTGTGTATGAACTGAGCAAAGAACAGCAGTAATGTGATCGATGTCAGTGCATATACCATGACTGAGAGCAAAATAAATTACTTTCATCAGATGGTAGAGGCCAAAGTAAGAAGTTGTTTTATTTTGTTCAGGATTTGAATGACGGTACTATAAATCATGGTATAAAAATAATAGGCTGATCCTAAATTCTTGTACTGGATACAGAGATTGCCTTCATAAGTTATTGCAGACTGTAACATTTCAGTGCACTGAATATGAGTTTAACAATACCTAACCAATTAAGTTAATTTGACTGAAAAATGTACTACTTGTCTTTTAAATAAGAATGAAAGATTGTAAGGGATTTGAAGATAATGTGGAATTGCTTAGGAAGTAATTTTTGGGCTTCTACCTGTATTTTGCTACCAGTTAAAATCTCCACAAACATTCAGTTATTTTTTTCCTGCATCTGAAAATTTAGCAGTGTGAATTCATTTTTATATGGAATTATATCTAATAGAATGTCTATAAACCTTGAACATGCATTGGGTTTTATTTCAGTGAAATAAAACTTATTTTATTGTCAATAGTTTTTTCAGGAATCAATTGTCAGTGTGCATGTCTGTTACATGGAAGGAAACAATTTATACGTCTTCAGCGCATAACATCCTTTATAAACATTCCATGTGATTTTTTGATAGCAAGCAAAAGCATGACAGGGGAATGCAGAAGAGATATTTGGGGAATTTTCATGATAATATTTACTCGCTATATGTAATAAGACTCCAAAGTCACTGTAAATAACTGGAATGTTACAGATATTTCAGAAAGTTACAGCAATGCACAGTGAATGCTAGATATATTGACATAACTAAATATAATACAAAGTAATCTATTCTTTGCATTGATGTGCTCATTGAGCTTCACACTGTTGAACAATCAGTATTCAGAACAGCAGTTTGTGATAGTTTAGATGGTAGCTGTAGGTTAATGCATGGCCTCTGAGATTCAAATGGCTGGCATACTTCAGGCAAATAAAATAATAAAATACATGAAAAAGAATATCCACTGAGATGCTAATAAGCCCAGTTGCCGTGAGAATATGTTGTCATTACAAGGCTCAGAGCCACATCTAGCCTGGCCTTAAATGCCTCCAGGAATGGGGCATCCACAGCCTCCTTGGGCAACCTGTTCCAGTGCCTCACCACCCTCTGATGAAAAACTTCCTCCTAATATCAACCTAAACCTCCCCTGTCTCAGTTTAAATCCATTCCCCCTTATCCTATTACTATCCACCCTCATAAACAGCTGTTCCCCCAGTTCCCCCTACCTTTCTTCACAAGAGAGGTGCTCCAGCCCTCTGATCATCTTAGTGGCCCTCCTCTGGACTCATTATGTTTGCAGCAACTGAAAAAAATGACACACAAGGCCTTACTCTGACTTCCTCTTCCTCCAGAGAGTGGATAACGTACAGCTGAAATCAGCAAGCAGCATCATGCTTTGACTGGTGACTGTCCCTTTTGTCTGTTAAGGGAGATAAAAATAACTAGAAAATATTTGAGCTAACACATTTGAGCTGTGATGTTTTCCTAAAAATCAAGCATCACAGTAGGATTTGCTGTGTGCCATTTGCAAAACCACAGAGGTTTGGTGATCCTGGGGCAGCCTGATCATTAGTAGTGAGCCTGTGAAAAAGTCTGTGAGAAAGCTGCAGCTTTCACCGATGTCATTTTCACCGATGTCATTTTCCTGGACCTGAGCAAGGCCTTTGACACGGTCCCCCACCACATCCTCATCTCCAAATTGGAGGGAAGTGGATTTGATGGGTGGACGACCCGATGGATAAGCAATTGGTTGAAAGGCCGCAGACAGAGGGTGATGGTCAATGGCTCTATGTCCAGGTGGAGGCCGGTAACAAGTGGTGTCCCCCAAGGGTCTGTCTTGGGACCGGTGCTCTTTAACATCTTTATCAATGACATCGATGAGGGAATTGAGTGCACCCTCAGCAAGTTTGCTGACGACACCAAGCTGAGTGGTGCGGTTGATACGGTGGAAGGAAGGGATGCCATTCAGAGGGACCTCGACAGGCTGGATAGCTGGGCTCGGGTGAACCTAATGAGGTTCAACACGGCAAAGTGCAAGGTTTTGCATTTGGGCCGGAAGAACCCCAGGCACCCGTACAAGCTGGGAGGAGTGGTCCTTGAGAGCAGCTCGGCAGAGAAGGACCTGGGGGTCCTGATGGACGAGAGACTCAACATGAGCCAGCAGTGCGCTCTGGCAGCTCGAAAGGCAAATGGGATCCTGGGCTCCATCAGGAGAGGGGTGGTCGGCAGGGACAGGGAAGTGATTGTCCCTCTCTACTCGGCTCTTGTGAGGCCCCATCTGGAGTACTGTGTCCAGGTGTGGAGCCCTCAGTACAAGAAAGACATGGAGATTTTGGAAAGGGTCCAGAGGAGGGCGACTAAGATGATCAGGGGGCTAGAGCACCTCCCCTATGAGGACAGGCTGAGGGAGTTGGGCTTGTTCAGCCTGGAGAAGAGAAGGCTGCGGGGCGACCTCATTGCAGCCTATCAATACCTGAAGGGAACCTACACCCAGGAGGGGAGTAAACTCTTCATAAGGGCTGACAATAGCAGGACTAGGGGAAATGGATCCAAGTTGAAGGAGGGAAGATTTAGGTTGGATGTTAGGGGGAAGTTCTTTACGAGGAGAGTGGTTAGGCCCTGGAACGGGCTGCCCAGGGAGGTTGTGGATGCCCCGTCCCTGGACGTGTTCAAGGACGGGGTCCTGGGCAACCTGATCTAAACGTGTATGTTTGGTGGCCCTGCTAGGCAGGGGGGTTGGAACTACATGATCCTTGAGGTCCCTTCCAACCCGGGTGATTCTGTGATTCTGTGATTCTGTGATTCTGCAGCTAGGGAAACTATTTCGGAGTTTTTTATGGAGACCAAATAGGGGTCTTTATCATGCAGCTTATTTTTGTTATCAGAAGAGACATTATTATAACCAGAGCTTTCAGACTGATACACAAGCCTTTCCTGTAGCACCTCAGCTCCTAGCCATGCTTGCAAAGGCAGTATTTGTGCATCCTGTAGGTATCTTTTCTGTGCAGGGTTGAGAGATCTGGTTCCCAGGCTGAGCAGGTGAGAGCTGGGAATTCAGCACACTGACCAGGTTGTGCAGCAGAGCCCCACTCTCACCCAGCAAGGATTTTGCAGCTTCTGCCACAGATGCCAGCTTGCCCTCCTTGATCCCTTCAAAGGTCCAGCTTGACTCCCAGCTGACTCAAAAATTCTCCTTTCACCTCCTGGCTTTTCAAGAGCCTGTTTATTTATCAGCTGGTTCACTTGAGAGTTTCTGTGTACTTTGCTCTGACCAAGGTTGAAAATTCACGCATCATTTCTCCTTTGATTGTTTTGGTGAATCAGAATGTATGATGATGATGACTGCTGTTATCATGAGGAAACTTCAGCCAGCTCCTGCAAGACCTGTCTCTGTTTTATCTCCAGCCTGCTGTCTCTAGCCCGACCTTCTTTATTTGCCATTAGAACAGTACCCCTGTGATGCAGATCTGTGTGACCAGAAGAACACATGCAGAGTTGCTCAAGCATCAGGATGGAGGAGCTTTGAGTGCTCAGTTTCCATCCTTCCATCCCAACACCTCTGCTATTGCATTATGAACCCGGGCTGTTCACTTGCTCTCTGGTGAAACCTTAAAGGATGGGAATGGGCTCCCACTTGGTGGTAAACAAAGTGGCAGATGAGCAAAGAGCAGACAGGGACTGACAGGAGCTGGCGTTCAGATGGGTGGGAAGCCCAGATGCTGCTGGATTTCTGTGCCTGAGTGTGCTTAGTGTGCGAGTCTTGCAGCCCCAGCTGTGACTTCTGGATGCCATGTAGATGTGCTATGGTAGTAATGCACACTGCCAGAATGAAATATTAGATCAGTGCTTGTGGCTCATTGCTTACAAGGAGGGGACTTACTGAAAGGAAAGAGGAGATCGGATGAAGTGGAAATCGAGATGGAGAAAGAATTAAAACTTTTTTTTAGAAGGAGCCGCTCAGGCTGTGATGAAGACCACAGGATCCAGTGGATATGCTGCTCATATGAAAGTGCAGCATTTCTTTTTGCTAGCCCCAAGGAGATGCACACGTGTAGAAGTGTCAGGAAATGACAAGAACAGAATTTAGTCTGGGGATGGAACTCAGCAAATTAAATTCATTGCACCTCCAAAAGCAATTTAGACTGATCCAGATGCTGAAGAACTAAGATGCACATTCATTGTAACATGTTGTTAGTTAATGGTGTTGGTTAATTTGACTCCATTGGCAATTTTGGCAGCCTTTGTCCTTGTGAACAACCAACTGAAGGTAGTTCCTACATCACTTTTGTTTTGGGAAATAAAATGCCTTCTGGTAAAGCTAGGTGTTTTTTACCCTGTTAGGAAGATAGGAGCAAGGGAGAAATGATAACCAGGCAGGTGCTGCAACTAAAGCTCAGCCTGCCTTTTCGTTTCATGCACATTGGATACCAGTTTTTAATCCAGTGACACAGTTGCAACTATCCAGGCAAAATCATCTCTCTGTCCTTGAGAAGTCCTTTAAACTACAGCTGTACTCCAGAGCCTTCTGCTGCACACAGTTTGCCTGGTATCATGAGTGGCTTCTGCAGTGGTCCAACACCACCAGCACACAACCAACCTGACACTGGTTGAGTAGAGCTTCAGACCATTTCCAAGCCACTCTTCACTTTTGTTTGTACGCTTTCCTAACGCTGTTCCCCTACGTTAATAAATGTCACAATCAGGCTTGCAGTGCCTGAGCCATTGCCCCTAGCAGGAATGTGAAACACAATCAGCTCCACAGAAAAATCCATGCAAGGCTAGAGTATCTGCATATCTGAAAACTTTTCGTTGATGCTCTGCACTGACCTCTGACTGCCTGTAAGACCATGCAGGTGAACTTCCAGCTAAAATGCCAGTCTTAAAAGGAATGACATTTTGGGACCAAAAGGAGCAAATGTTGCTGGAGAGGCATGCTGTGACACAGCTGGACACTGACAAAACCAGCCATGATGAGGAACGGAGGGGATGGCTGAAATACAGCAGGCACACTCACTGTGATGAGAGATGGCTCAGATGAGGCTGGGAGATGGACATGGGGGACAGATCACTCACCGCAGCCTGCTCTGTTGGCTCATCTGGCTCAGCAGGGATGGCCTCCTTTCCCACAACAGCAGCAGCAGGGGTTTCCTCGACCTTGACTTCCCCAGGTGGAGCTTCTTCAGCCTCAGTCTTTTGTTTTACAGATTTCTAAGTAAACAGTGGAAAATTTGTTGAGGAGCACATGATGGTGGGCAGGGAAGAAGGGAATGGGAGCTCTGCCTGGCATTACAGTGCTGCTTCACTCCTGGCAGACTCAGTGCCAATGGCTTTGCCAGGAAGAGGACAGCCTTACATTACTAATGATCATCTACAGAGCATCTTCATTCTCAGTGTCCTGTACAGAAACCGAGTCAGTCCTACATCCCTCCCTTGCAAGGAAAGAGAGTGCTAGCTTCCTGAGTTATTGAAAGCAGCAGCAGAAATGGGGGAGAAGTACACAGTTTGCTCAGAAATGCTCCAGAAAGTGAGGAGTGTCCCAAATTATGATTTCAAACAGGATTTTTTAAAATTATCCTCTATCCCCCTAATTCCACTAGTTCTCAGACAAAAAGATCCCTTCTCTGCTGAAAGTAAGAAGCACGTTGCAGACTGTTTTCACCCATTAGATCAGGATGATCAGGACCAGAGGCACTCAGAGCTTCTCCAGGCAGCCTGTTTCAGTATCTCACCACCTTCTGAGTGAAAAAATGTCATCCCTAGTTTCTTTCTAATGCTTATTTCATCCTGAGACCTCAATCACCTACAAAGCTTCCGTTTATCGGCCATGCTTCTTCTGCAATTCTTACCCTCTAAAATTCTGGCCTATGCTTATTCTTTAGGAAGTGTATCTAGTAAACATCACCAGTCCTGCAAGATGTTTGGTCCTGCAGCAAAAGAGCTCCCAGCAAAAGTGCTATTTCTGCTGGGGACAAAGCCTTGCAAACACACACACGCTAAAGGAGAGAGCTGCAAGCTGTGCTCAGCATATTCCAGCTATAAAGATGGCTGACTCAGCCAGATCAAATAACCCCAGTAGTTCAATTTGCTATGAACAAAGGATTGTTTACTCGTCCTAACCTGGCTCTCTGCACTTCTGAGCAGCCTTTTGCGGCACAGAAGTTCCTTCAGACAGTCACTGAGTACTTTGTTGCTCTACCAACAATTCTGAACCCACAGCACCTCAAAGCCCCTTCAAGAGCCCCCAGCTACTGCCCTGCACCCTCCAGTTCTCCCTGCTGCCCCGTAAGAACCTCAGGATGCCAGCAGCACCTCGTGCCTTAGGATGCCCGTTGGATTTCACAAGGATGCACTCATCTCCTGCATCGTGATCACTGGCAAAAATATCCAACGGCGCTGACCCGAGCCGGGAGCTCAGTGGTAACAAACCTGCTGTGCTGCAGCGTGCGCCCAGTGCCTCCGGTCCCGCTGCTGGGCACCGCCGGGCACAGCCCGGCTCCGTCTTCTCCGCGCCTCCCTGCACGGACCGATGGCCGCGCCCGGGATCCCCCCGAGCCTCCTCTTCTGCAGGCTGAGCCGCCCCAGCTCTCCCGGAATCCCACCCCAACCATTTCCCACGCGGTGCCGAGGAGGGGAGGGGATGCGGGGGGAGGAATGGGGCCGGCGCTCGCAGTGCTACGACACGGCCGCTTGCGCCGCCCCGTCCTTACCCGGCGGAGGGCACGGGGACGGGGTGGGTTACCGGAGCTGCAGAAACGACCGCGGGCAGAAGCGCCGAAAAACGAACGGGAAACGTTTAATCGACGAACGCACAGAGCGACTGAGAAACGACCGCGTTCCCAGCCGGCTCCCGTCCGAACGGCGACTCCGGAGGACGGCTCGGTGCCGACGGGGGACGGACGGGCCCCTGTGCCGCCTTCCCCTGAGCGCCCGGCGTCCCCAAGGCACGGGGCGGGCGGCGGCGGCGGCGGCGGCGGCGGGGACGCGGGACGGCGGAGCGCCGCTTTCCCCGCACGGAGCCCCACGGCTCCGCAACCGCGGCCGCCATTGCCGGAGAGCCCGCGCTCGCCCCCACTTCCTCCGCGTCATCATTTGTCGGCCCGCGGAACGGGGCGGGCGCCGCTCGCGGGGTCCTTTCTGTCTGCGGTCGCGCCGTCGTTGCGTCATCACCGCGCGCGTCCCGGATGGCCCCGGCCCGGCTGCCCACGCCGATGCCTGTCGCCGCGCACCCGCTCCACTTCCGGGGCTCCGGGAGGAGGAGGGCGGGCCTTCCTGGAGAGCGGCGAGCACGGGCCGCATCCGTGCCGCCAGGAAAGCGCTGAGGAATGCAGCCTTGTCTCCTCTTGCACCAGGCGCTCGTGCTCACGTATTGGTTCGGGCTGTGACTTGGAAATTCCTCCACAAGTCACAGTAACTGAGCAATTGGGGCGGGCGATGTGATAATAGCCTCTTAGAAACAGTCGTGATATTCCCTCCTATTCTACTTGTAATATCAGGATAATCTACGCCTGACCTGGTACAAGACCTTTCTTGCATTTTCTTCCATCTCTTTCCCTGTGGTCCAACAGCCAATGAGTTTCTGTACAAGAAGAGAAACTCTTCTCAAAAAATAGGGTAGTTCTTTTCCCGGATGCATAACCTGGGGATGGTTTAAGGTCAGAACGCTGAGGGGGGGCAGCCATTTCTCTGCTTCTCTTTATCCCTTCCCTACAAGTCACCCAGCTGCAGTGTCTTGCACCCAGCACCACCCAAAAACCCCTTCTATTCACACCAGGGATCTAAAGGAGAGTGAGTTGGAAGGAAAAAAATCTCCTCTCTGGCCTCACACTTAGCTACACCTTTCACATGCTGCAAAATCATGGGCTTTGCTCTAGTCTGTGTGTCACTGGAAGAGAGCACCGCATTGGAAAATGAGAATCTCGGGGTGCCAGGGCTCCAAAGAATGTGGCCACCACATCTGTCAGAGCCAAGGGGCTGTGGGAGAATCCTTATCATCCCTCTCCAAGGAGATGGCACCGTCTTGCTCCCATTATGAGAGTGAGAGGAGGTTCCAGTCTATGTTCACCTGATGACGAGAGCCATACACAAAGGGTAAATGTCAGCCCGTCCAGTTTATTACGAGTGCTGGTCACTGGGGGAGACGGGGAAGGGAAGATAGGAAATAGAAAAGATCAGAGGGTGCAGACCTTGGGATGCGGTCAGAAATGAAGGTAGAATCAGATGAGGCGTCATGGAGTTACGGGTCACGTGGGATTAGGTGGTGGGGGTGAGGTGGCTGCATGTGAGCAACAGCCCTGTGTGAACCATACACCCACACGCCCCTGTAATTATTCCCTGACCCTGCCTGCTCACATTATGCAGCAACCCGCTGCCGTATAGCCCCAGAACTCTGGGATCCATGCCAGCCCACCACCAAGGTCAGTCTTGGTGCAGCCCACCACCAAGGTCGGTGCAAGCCAAAAATGAAAACTTGGTTTGCTACAGGTTTCAGAATACAAATGCTATTTAAGGGGGAGTAAAAGGTACTCCGTATCTTTTCCTTTGAACAGTTCCTTTGTAACTGTGAACAGTTACATTTGGGTCACTGAAGCATTGCCCTGAGATGTTTCCCATTCTCCCCACGCAAAGATTCTGTGTTCCCTTTCTCTGCTGACACTTACTCTGGCAGGACTCCTACTTTCTTCGACTCCTGGACTTCTTCAGGGACTTCTCACGCCTGATGAGAAATGTTTGAAGATGATAACAGATTAGAAATGCATTGTCCCATACTCAAGAGGGAAATAGCTGTGCAACTCTAACGACAGAACGAGAGAGGTGTAGGGTACAGCAGGTTGTGCAGAGCACTGAAGAACTGCTGCTGCTTGTTGCATATATGTACAGCTGCCACCACCTACATAGCGTGCTCTCTAGAAATCCCCCAAATGTGGTTTTATGTTGTGCATACAGTTATACTCTGGGAGCCAATAAAAAGCATGGCAAATTCATAGTATGGGAAGTCTGGATTTGGCAGTAAAAAACCAAAAGTATGATAAACAGTACTCCTCATCATAGAGTATCTCAGACTTGCTATATGATGCATTTCATTACAAACCTCTAGAACATGAGTAGTAAAGTAGTGATCTATACTAGATTATTGTGAGAGGATGAGACAGACCTGTGTGTCCTGAATAGAAATATTTCTCCAGGAACAGCACAACAGCTACGCTCTGTTGCTTCTGGCACTGCTTGTGTTTTGCAGGCAGCATTTCACAGTGGACTGACTTGCGTATGTTTAAGTGCATGTGTGATTCATCCATAATGTAATTAGGGATGGGAAAGCCATTTTAAGGAAGTGAGCTCGATTCACTCTCTCTCTTGAGTACTTGTTTAAGGTGTTTAAAGATGTTATTTATTTGGGAAGTACAATCAGTACAGACTGCTCTTTGGAGCCTCTCCTCCAAATGCTAGCTATTACAGGTGATTCTTTCATTTTTAATTGTGTGCTTCTTTTCTTAGATCCCCATTTCTGCCCTGGTGTCCTTTGTGGAAGCTCTGGAGGTTGGATACAGCAAACACAACCTAATGCATGCTGCCAATGTGACACAAACAGTCCATGACCTCCTTTTCAAGACAGGTGTAGTGGTACCAGGTACAGGAGTTGGCATCCTTAATACGTAATGAAATGGCAGTAGTTTTTGTTTGGTAAGGAGATGATCATTATCCACAGCAGACCCATTTGTGCTGTAGAAAAAAATGTGATTTGCAGTGGCTGTGCTAATGCAAGTAGGCATTTGGGATTACTTAGAAGAATTTGGGTGAGGATATGGGTAACTGTTTTAATTGATGGGAGAGAGGATGAGTGAAAAACACAAGCTGAATTCTCCCCTCTACCATCAATCTCCTGGCTGAGTCTAGCAGGTCAGTTTGTTGGGATTTCATTTCCCTTTCTGTGAAGAAACAAACTGCCTAAGCTTTCTTCAGAATACAAAATGAAGTAATTTATTGCTTAACCCAGTTTGGCACCCCTTTTCAAGCTATTGCTCACCATTTTCTCTTGCTGTCCAGTCTCCTTGGGCGCTGTCTCCTGAGCGCACGTGGAGGTGGATCCACCTCCATTGGCTGCTGTTCGTCTGGAGGTGGATCCACCTCCATTGGCTCCACTTTCCATCTCCTCCCCATGAGCCTCTTCTTCTTCTGGGAAGGAGGATCCATTTGTGTGAGGTGCCTCATCGCCTCTTGCTGTTGGTATGGCAGTTGGAGGGCTCGGAACACTAGGCAGTGACATCAGCAGTGTTCCATGGCAACCCAAAAACGACAGAGTTGGGGCCTATGGCCTGAGAGTTGCCCCTGTTTTGAAGGAGAAGGAAGGACATGGAGAACTGAAGGACTCTATCCTGGGAAGGGCTTATCTGTTGCATTGTGCTCGCCAGAGAGAATTTGTGGCACTTGGGCAAAAGGCCCCGTGGAGACTCCCTTTCTTCATCCCGTGCCTCAAATCCATTTGTACTGATGAGTGGCAGGTAGAGAGTCCTCTTCCTGGCAGCAGCTGGGTTCCTGCAAGTGGAGGCCAACAGTACTGTTGCCCAACAGTAGTGGAGAGGGGACAGACACTCCTCAGGAAGCCTAGGGACATGCAGTCAATAAAGAACTGCTGAATTTCAAGGGTGATGTGAGTTCTCTTTTCCTGACCTTCACTCTTGCCCCGTAGCCTAGGAGCGCTAAAGGTAATCCCAAAGAGAAGGTGATGGTGGGAGAAGGCTGGGATGCCTGTACAAAGCATCAGGGTAACACTGTGACATTTTACACAGGGAAGGGAGTGTTACATCCAACTACACACAGAATCATAACCAGCTGTTTTCAACAAATCAGTAGAAATGGCTTGAGCAGATTCCTTTGTCCTCACCTTTGTTGGTGGTACATTGGTTGCAGCAGTTCTTCAAAGACACTGCGAGTTACAAGCAGGTGACTGGCTACTGTAAACAGATGGGCCAGAGGTAGCAACTGAAAAGGAACACCAAGTAAAGAGTTTACACCCAGTTTTATTTCTGACTTGAATGAACATTCCCCAGGGATCAGTTTTACTCATTCATCTCAGAACACTGCAGAAAGGTTTTAATAAGTCCTATTCTCTTTAGCTAAACGGTCAATTAAAAATTCAGCATCAACTTACCCTTCAAAGAAGCTTCAGGAAGATTTTGTGCTCTCTGATAACCATGTGACACAGTATCAGTTCCATAGCATTCAGCAGGCCAGTGATGAGATGGCACACTTACGCTGCAACTGTTACATTTCATTTCCCGTATTTCATTCTATTAAAGATAGGGTTTCAATTAAGAGAATGCGAACGTATTAAATATAGGTATTTGCAGAAAACCTAAGGAATGATTCCTACGCTCCTTTGCTATTTAAAAGCACGTTCAAGATCTGAGACAAAAAAAAAAAAAAAAAGAAGAGTTAACTGATACAATAATCCATGATCTGCCCATGCTTTACAAAACCGAGACTGTTCCCTGAAGCTACAAATAAACCCAGAACCAAGATGACAACAGCTAAGCTGAAAAAAGCACAACTTTCTGCACACACAATCCTCAGGATTACTTCCTATATCTGAGTACCAAATTAGAGTTTGTAGGCAACAAGGTTTTACTCTTGCCCTGAATTTAAGCAGATGTTTATAGCATCTGCTTGTAAGTGAAGCTAAGATCAATGCTTGGATCACAAAGTACTTACCAGAACAAAAAGATCAACTGTTCTGCACTGAATATAGTGACAGAAGTTGTTTACCTTTAAAGCTTCCATTTGCTGACACAGCTTTTGAAGTAAGGACTTGTGATCTTCTGCCCACTGAGGGAGAGCCTTAGAAAAGAAGAAAAGCTTATTGAACTTTGATTTTCTTATACAAACATAACACTTCCCTAAAAGAGTAACCAGCTAATATACCTGGTAGGTATTAGTTGGTGAGAAAGAGAACTTCTTGGGTGATGGAACTGAATATTTCATTTCCATGTGTGCAGCTCGTGAGATATTTCCAGAGGCAAGACTTCCCTCTTCATCGTTCTCTCCAAGCTCCCGGATCACTGCATTCAGCATTTCCATGACAGCTTTAACAGATACCGGCAGCTAGAAATTTATTTGAAATGCTCTGAGGAAGAACTGCCATCACGACTTGCAAGAGACTGTGTTCTGATCTACGGCTGAACAGTGCACAAGGCTTTCTGCAGAAATTCTGGGTGTTTTTTGTTGTTATTTTCCCCCAGGAAAGCCCTACATCTGTTAACATTAACGTAAGAGGACAATTCACACAAGCATTAATTCTTTTACTTACTTTGTCAACTACTGACGGGTCAGAGGAGCTTTCATCAATGATCTTCATCAGGTAATGCTTCCTTTTAACAAGATAGGCTTTGCGTTCTTCCTGTTCTTCTGGTAGCATATCATCACTCTCAACCTCCTCTGCCTTTCTTTGACAAAGCTAAGTAACAGCATATTGATTAGGAAGAATTGGTCAGAACGCAAGTGACAGAAAAGCATTCTGAGGTAATGCAATTTACAAACTTATAGTGGCAAGATTCCAGTACGAAACTACATTCTTAATAGCTTCAAACGCTAATAAAGCATGATCAGTTTTGCCTTCAGCCGCATCCAGCATTGCAAAAGCTACACGTGCCTCTTCTTCATAGGTCTTCCAGGTTGCAGACTACAACCAAAGCGAAAGACAAGTCACACATAACAGAGTGTGGACACTTGGAACAGTCGGTGACTGTAAGCATCTAGTAAGTAGGCAGATAGGAGGAGGTTAATACTATTCCTGGTTTCCCTGTATTACAGGAAAACAGCTTTTCAGAAAGCTGGTACTAAGGGAGTTCAGTGTCTTCCAATCAGAGAGTTTTAAAACTCAGACGAGTTCAACAGAAAGATACTACCAAATCTCAGCATTAGCAGTACAGTGATAAAAAAATAAAACCACCACCACCCATCAACACACAAAGCCAACCAAAACAAAAAACCAACCAACAAACAATTCATATGCAAGCCTGTGACATACAACCCCTCTTACTCTCCTCTTTGAATAATCCATTCAGTACCTGGATGTCCACACTATGGAAAGCTTGAAGAGAGGATCAGCAGGTTCAGGAATACTTCTGTGCTTTTTGATAGTTTTCAAGCTAAACAAAATTTTCTTCCAGTAGTAGACGCTTCTTCCAATATATTCTTTCTGGTTGTAGGAGTTCAGGCTAATGCCCTGTTGAAGAAGAGAAATTCAAACCATCACAAAAAATTCAAATAAAATGTTATTCATACTTTTCCTTCTCTGATACAGTTGTTTTCTTGAGAAGTTTCAAGAATTTTTCTCTGACACTTGGGACGTATTTCAGAAGGTCTCTCTAAAGACGCAGAAAGTAACATGGGGAGAAAATAACATTGCTTTTACCTGTGCTGTTAAGAGAGTAGTGAGGTTAAGAGAGTACTTGTCAGGCAAGGTAGTTGCTCCAGTCATGCCATCAAAATTAGCAGCACTTCTCAATACTACATTCTCATCTGATTTTATTTAGTCTGTTAAGTTTGCAAATTAGAGAAAAAACAGATGGTACTTATTTACAGATAATCTTAACTTACTGGTTTTTTGCAGGCTTCTTGCCCAGTGTATAATTAAGGCAGGCTGAAGGCCATGTTTCTCCAGGGCTCGCACAGTACTCAATCCATGCTGTACAAGAAGCTTCAGTTTGGCTGCCGAGTCTGGTCTGAATATCAAAAGAAATATTCCCCAATTAGAATTCCCTCTTTTTCATCTGTTCACATGTCATTTGTTTGATGAACACAACAAGCAGCTTTAGTCCTAAGCTAGCTTTTTTTACAAATGCAATATCAGAAACGTAAAGCCTGTTTTTAGAAAGTTCTTCACCATCTCACACCCCTACAGCAAAAAACCATTCAAAGGACGTCAAACAAAAGGAACTGGTTTCACACAACCCATGGCAATCAATTCAGAAGCCCTCTGGAAGTTTGGTTCCAATATTTCCAAACTGAAGAATTCTTACGTTGTTTTTTTCTGCATGAGAGTACACACAGCATCCCACCAGAATCTTTCCTTCTCTGTACAGTACTGTTCACACAGCAGCAATGGTAAGAAAGGAGGATGATGTGTGCCACGCTGAGTATTAAACTTCTCTTGCAGTTCTAAGTTGGTAGTGAACACCATCCCAAGTAAAAAAACCTGTTTTGGTAAAAATAAACAAACAGAAGATATTAGGTACCAAAAAACCGGCATTTAAATGCATTTAAGAACTTGGGAAGCTTGCTTACTTCAAGGACCAACAGGCATATGGATTCAGGAGCATGTTTCCATTCTCGATGTCTCGTGGGGCAAGTGAAAAAGTTGTAATGATTGGCGCAGTGGGAATAACACTGACATAGAATTCCACTGCAAGCCAAGCCATGCAAGGTGCTGGAGACTACAGCTGTGCATCCAAACAGCGCCTGTGCAATAACAAGGGTTGTGAGAAGCTAGAGTCTGCGACCAAGTTAGGAAGACCTGCATCCGATCAGAGCTGGGTTTCACTGCGAGAGGAGTGAGCTCTGAATATTTCTCCCATCAAAGCACTTCCCCACCAACCTCCTCCCACCTGCTCGCCTGTAACAAGCTGGAACTAAGAATTTCCAAGTAAGATGCCGCTTTCTTCAAGTGATTTCTGCACCTGTTCACATTACACAAATAACTCCTGCAGAAGCAATAGCTACTTCATAGTAGTGCACAACCAAAGTACATTAACACTTGTCAATAGTTTTGACAAAGCAAAAAATGGAGATAACATCACACTTCTCTAACAAGGGAAATCTTTGGCCTACAAACAAGAAGCACAAACCATTTTTTAAATTGTGCATAACATATTTAAAAACATGATGAAAAAACTTCTTCAGAGAGGCCGTAGTAGCATAAACTTCTATTTTATACATAAAACAGATATATAGATATAAAACACATATAAAGAGTAAGGGCCATAAGCCTTATTGCTTTGCACCCTGGTCGGCAGTTTTAGACTGATTAGTCTACATGTTTCTGACCACTAACAGCTAAGGAGGAGGCTACTAGCAATCTACTCTTGTTACGCTCAAATTCAAAGCCAGACTTCATCATCAAGTTAAGCTTAAAAAATGGGAAGATCTCATTAGTTCACAACTTATGCTGGAATTATTTCATTTTTATCCTCTAACCCATGTTCACAGATTACACATAAATAAGTACAGGCTTCCTATCAGCACTTACCAGCGTATAATCACAAAAAGCTCAACAGGCAGCTTCAACTGGAAATGAATCAGAACAGACCAGAAGACAACAATGTGGAAGCAGGAAATATGTGAGAAATTCTTCAGAACCTGGCATGACGATACTGCCTCTCAGCTGCAGCTGAAAGTGAAACTTCTTGCAAAGCACCCTCTCATTAGGGGAATGATGAACAGCTATGACAGACACTGGTCTGTTGCTGCAAATGAAGGACTTGGAGAAGAACCTCTGATACAGAGTCACGTGTATGCAGAGTTTAAGTAGCATCTCTTACCAATATCGTGTTCAGTAAGTTCTCCTTGTTCTGGTGCCTGGGGACTGATCTCCCACATCATCTGTGCCGAGAAAAGATCTCTCTTTAGAAGCTCCACTCCCAGAGAGGCTTTCAAACAGTGTAAATAGACCACTTTTGTTTGCAAAAGATTCCACAGTCTCTTTCAAGGAGTCCTCCTTGCCATGGCTTAAGTTCAGCAACATATGACCTAGAAAAACATAATGTCACATAAGAACACTCAACTTAAACAAGGACAACGTTTGATGCAGTGGGTTGTTCCTGCTGCTTTAGACTGGGAAGCAAGATTTCCCCTTATGATATTTGCAAATTTCTAACTTACACTCTCCCTATAATTAAATCACTCTTTTAGCATATGGGCTGACAGAAGTCCCAAGGCATTTATAAATCCAGTTCTCCAGTTACTGTGTATTTTTATTATAAGGGCACTGCAATTGTCTTCAAAATAAGTAGCTGTCAGTCTCATCTATTCAGGAACAATTCAGCCCGATGCCCAGTGTTTTCTTTGTTTTCATCTCCAGCCCCTAGGATAGTGAAGACTGAAAATGACTATTTCAGCTTTACAAAAAAAAAAAAAAAAAAAGCAAGAAAGAAAAAAAAAGCAAGAAACCTGTTGGAACAAAGAAAACAAAGAAGGAAACAAAAGTGACAGGAAAAGAGCAATATTTTCTTTTACACTTAGGACTAGCAGTGCTTACAAATAGTGTATTAGTAGGCAGAAACCAGCAGACTAGGAGACACTGAAAGTTAAATTCTATCTTAATGTCCTGGAGATAAAAAGAAAAAGCCCAGTACGTGTCAGGATCAAACCGCTGTTCTGCATTTCATACGCAGCCAAAATGCAGAATGTTTTATGGCATGTTCCAAGACACCAAATGTGCTCTTTAACAAGCCTTTAACTCTGACATTAGCTGCTCATAAGATTAAAATGGAACTACGGAACATTTGTAATTATTAGTTTTTATTACCAGACTGGCTTTTTCGGTCACAGGCCAACGTTTCCAGTGTATCTTGCCCAGCACGATCTCCTCTCGTTAGTTTTGACTTTGGTTTAGGAATCCGGTGAAGAAAGAAAAGAATTGCTACAGCTTCTTGACAATAAAAAGCAAATCACTTCATTTAGTCTTAAAAGTCAGGAAACAAGCTTCTTTCTTTTCAGGAAAGGACACGAGGTGAGTAACTGAACAATTGCAAACAGCTGTAAGAGCGCACAAGACAAAGCGATGTTTTGAGCGCAAGCATTTGTGCAAAAGGAAAACTGATTGTATTCCATAAAGCAAAGAATTAAGCTTGATCAAGCTCTGCTGTCTATGCAATAAGTATGTGAGAGCTACTCAGGTCATTCCCCTCCCTCCCGTATCAATAACCTTAATATTAGTTAATTTAGCTGCATTACAGAGAACAGCCTACAGGAAATACACTCGTTAGCCCTTAAGAGTCATTTACTTCTGACAAGTGAAGCAGATGAGATTTTCTTCACACCACTTGAAATCTTTTAAACAAGTACGGAAGAGTAAGATTTGGCAAGGAGACAGCCTTAAAAACAGCAGCTAGTTTTTGGAATATGGGTGTTCAGTGTGTGTACAGCGAGAGCACTCAACTGCAACCACTACAGGCACAAACTGAACAGGGACTTACATGGAAACTTTTCAGGTAACACAAGGCTGCAAGTTCACACGCATCTCTCCATCGTGCCTCGCTGTTCTAGGCCATTTTCAGCAGGAAAGTTCCAGCATGCATGTAGAAGTGTCCTTTCATTCCAAGGAAGGTACGAGACAGCTCATCAGGTCCATTCACACACGGTCTCACAGAGTGAAGCACACGATCAAAACTGGAACGTAGAAAACACTCCTTTTCAACCAAGTCCTGGCCTCCCATTTATACTAGACCCCTATCACCGAGTCTTCTCTGAGGCCTGTAGCTCAGACACACAGCTTGGGGATCAAGCCTAGCAACATTTTTTCTTAGTACAGAGCAATTAGTACAGAGGAACTCCTCTCCCATCCACAAAATGGCTACTCACTGAAAATGATGCCTGCTAGAAGTTCTGTGACCCAGAAAAAATATTCAATTTTTTTTTTTTTTTTTTAAATAGAACAGTTAAAACAATACCTTTCAAGGGCCCCTCTGCTTTCTTGAACATCTCTAGAAGCAAGTGTCACTTTAACCAAGCTAGAATAGGCCAGCAGATGATCCTTCTTGACAGCTCTCCAATTATTTTTACCAGGCTCCAAGTCTCGTACTGATTCAAGGTATTCCTAAAGAATAAAGTTCATTAGAGAATGAGAAACCACCATCCTTACATGAAGGCAAGAGGTTCTCCAGAACACCCTGTAACATAATCCAGTTTCCCAGGTGAGACACTAACATATTTTTCAACTCTGGAAGGCTTAAGAAAATCCTAAGTAAATCATGGGTTTCCGCAGACACTGCATTTGAAGGAGTTAAACCACTTGAGAATTAGCTGTCATTGTAACGATACTAAGAGAATAACACCAGTTTCAAGGACATGGCAGATTACGACAGGACCAAAACATGATTAAATACCTCGAACGTCTTTATGACGCACTAACACCATTCCAAGCTGGAGCCTACAGGTATTTTCTTCTCCGCCTCCTGACAGTGAAGCGCAGCATCTCTTAATCTGTTATTTGAACGGTAGAGAGCAACCAGTCTGATGTTAAGGTAGGGATCGTCTGGTCTCGCACAGAGCTCGGTCTGAATCATATCACAGAGCTGATTCCAGCCATCCAGCCTTTACACTCCAGCAACTGCTCCTATCAAATACAAAGGCAACACGTTAAAATTGCATTCTCCATGAGAGCCTCTTCAGCAACTACATTACCTGACTGCTTTCTCACCGCCACTACAGACTACATTACTCAAACTGCTCTTCAAAGCTCAAAGGTGCTACAGAGAGTTTGGAAAGCACTTCAGAAGTGAGAAAAGGGAAAAAAAAAAAAACAAAAAAAAAACAACACAACTCTAGAGTTTGCATCTTGTAGATGCTAAGTTAGATGCTCAGTTGTCAAACCATTTGGTTCAAATTTGCCACACTCTGATACAGAGCAGCTTGTCTAAAAAAAAAAAAAAAAAAAAAAGCCACACAAAAAACCCCAAAGCACAAGCCTCTCAAGACTTCAATTTCATTGCTGTTGTGCTCCAGAAAACTAACGCCTGTACAAAAGTGAGATCATATGACTGAAAGCATTTACATATTTACATATATAAGAGCATCTCCTATACTCAACAGTTTTTAACTCAAATAAAAAAACCTAGAAAGCAGAGTAGTCACGTAACAGAGGCAATATCACCTATCTAATCTTGACCTCTTGGATACTATTACTACCACTGTTTTCCCATCACTTGATGCAAGTAAAGTTTCTTCTAGGCACAGAACAGAGATCAGAAGCTGGAACTTACCTTCAATCTGTAAGCAGCAGGATTCCCAGGGAAGAGCCTGGCAGCTTTCTCAACCCAGTACTCTGCTCTTCCATCGTGATGTCGTTACTGCATAGCAGCTCTGCAATCTTCAGTACAAGATCTTTCTGTGTGGGATTCAGCTCCACAGAACGCTGGTTTTCCCCTTGCACACACAGAAGAAAAAAAGGTTACTAGCAACTTGATCTTGCAGTCTATATAGAACAAGAAAGAAAACATGTCCCCCACTCAATAGACCCAGGAAGTCAAAGCAGAACTATCAATAGGAGTAGGAGCATCTCCAGCCTAACCTAATATGGAGCCTTCCAGATTCAGTCACAGAGAATGATGGCACTCCACTGTGCTGGCAACAAGACTTTTGTGTGTATCCTCTCCCTCCTCAGTGCCCGAACAATGAAACGCGCACCGTGAAGTTCACATTTATACAGAGCTTGCCTAATCAGAACTGCATTTGCCCCATTCCCTCTATCTCTGAGGAAACAAACAAACAAAAAAAAAAGCCTACCACTAACAACAAACTAAACAATGCAACTGAAAAACACTCTCAGTCCAGTCTTTCAGTAGCAGCCGGATTACTGCTGTCACTGTGGTATCCCTACGGCAGAATTCTACAGGGCTCACAGATTCTCAGTCCAAAGGGCAGCAGGAAGAAGACCATCAGAGAAGGAAGCACAAAAATCAAGTCCATTTACAAAGGAATAAAGCAGGACATCAGGGAGGTGAGTGAGGTGATTACCTTGTAACACCCAAAAGCTTTTTCTGTGTTATCCTGAGCTTCGTAGATCTGTCCCAGAAACCTGTGAGCTTTGGGATCTTTCTCTCGGACACTGAGATAAATAGATGTATATCTACAGAGTAAATAAACAAAGAAAAAACAGAAGGATCAGTATTCCTCAGTATTACAAGTTCCCCCACACCCTGCAGCTAACGCGGGACTTTAATCTGTCATACAGGACATCTAGCCATATTTAGTTCAAGGGGCTTGATCTAGACCTTCAAGTAAGGAACAATATTATTTCTACACGTACAGACGCTGCATATTTGCCTGCAAGTACTGGCCTTTACTAAATAAAGCAATAGCTCACAGAAACTGGAAGAAGAACATAATACAATGGCAGAAAAAGAACATAATACAAGGCAGAAAAGACATTTCAACCAGATGGGTTTGTACAGCAGCACATGACTACACATCCTTTAAGTTGCTGTTTTAGGAAGATTTAAATGGCACCACATTCTCCCATTTACTGCTACCTTAAAACAGCACGGCAACAGTCTTGATTTCTCCACTCTATTTCATTTAGCTTTCCTATCACACTTTAAAGAACAAAACAACCAACATATGTAACATTTATTACCTTTTAGCAAGTTCGTACACTTTTATCTCAAAGTACAGCTTAGCAAAAAAGAATCCTTTCAACGATCTCTGAAGGAAAAAAAAATATGACAGGTACATTTTAGATGTACAGTACTTTTGAAGTAATTGAGTAGGAAATAAAGGAGACCTTTCTTTTCAGGGGTGCGCAATATTTCCTAAAGCTTCTTCACAGCTATCAGCTCCAGTTCACTTCTTGCACTCAGGGCTTTGTTTTCAAAAGACACAGGATTAAGAAAATAACGTTTCTTCCCAATAACTGGCAAAGGCTACCAAAGCAAAATTGAGGTTAGTAGCAAAGCAAGCAAGTCTTCATACTTGTTACTTTTCACAAGCACACTTCTGACTAAAGAGAAAAGAATGGGGTCAGCTACATATAAGCTGTGTCTCTTGCATCCTATTTACGTTGCAGAAGAAAACAAATGCCATAAATTAAGAGCCCAGCTCTTCCTGTCCATGCTTCTGTCACCTTCCTCTCGTGCCTGCCCCGCCTCCTTGTAAACGGGGCTGGAAAGAAACTTCAAAAGAAATGCTGGCAGCCTTGCTCAACCCTCCTCTCCAAAATCAACACAACAGGAAAACCAGCAGCTACTTCCATCACTGACCGCGCTACACAGCCAGTCGTAAGCATCACTAAACAGATTAAACTAAACCCGCAGCAGCTGGCCTCGAGCACGACAAAAGGAGAGGGAGTATCTTTTCGCTGAGCCCCGCAGCGGCAAAGCGGCACCTTTCCGCGTGACGCCGCTCCTCCCAGCCGCAGCAGGCGGCTCACCGCCACCCGCACGCGTTTTCCAGAGAGCACGGAACCACCCGGCCGCCCAACTGCCGACGCACGACGGCAAAGTCATTTCCCCCTGCCTCTCCCTCTCTTCCTACCGGCATTTCACAACGCCGCCGCAGAGACAGCAACAGCAGCCGTACGGCAGCCAAACGACTCTGGAAGCTTAACGGTACGCGTTCCCTATTCCGGCTCCTTGGAAAAGGGAAGACCGGAAGTTCGGGGACCGCGCCCACGGAATTGGAGGAAGCCGAACTCCACCACGCCGCCGGACTCCTTCGAAAGCCGCCGAGGGCTCACCGGCTTTAAGAGGCGCGCAGCAGCAGCAAGCCGCGTTTCGAGGAGGCGACTCCGTGCCCGCCCGCCTGCGCTTCCGGCGGCTTCCGGCGGTTTCCGGCGGCTTCCACTCCCCGCCCGCCTGACTCCGGCAGCCCCTCGGTAAGCTCCGACCCACCGGCGCTCCCCGGAACGAGAACGCCGCGACCCCCCTCCCCCGTACTCGAGGAACGAGGCCGCAAAGCGCCGCCTGGCCGGCTGGCCCCGCGCCTCTCCTGCACGGGCCCCCGCCGACCATCCCGGGCGGCGGCCGAGCCCGCGGCACTCACCTCTCTGGGAGAGGAGGCGGCGGCGGCCTGCACGGAGGAGACGTATAGCATTTGTATATTCGTTGATATATGCTCTGGTAAAGCAGATTTCATGTGCAGTTGTGATGACGGGCTTCCTGCAAGCAGGAGAGTGCCCGGAAAACAGCGTTCCATCTTTATCCCCTGCTGCCCGACGCTGATTTCTTTCTCCCCTGGCTCCTCCTTGGCTGAGTACTGCAGGTTCTCGTTCTTTCACGGCATTTTGCTAATCATACATACCATGTAAACAGAAATCCTTACCACCCAAACACAAATATCTTAATTGGTTAATTGCTTTCTTAACAAACATCTGGTTGTAACTTTTGGATGCCTGCTTTACAACATAAACAGAAACATAACCTCTTAATTGTTTAATTACTTCTAGCATTTGTGCCTTTTATGCTGGTCATCGTTCTGGTCATCTGTCTGTCCTTGCATAGAGATAAGCTGGGAAGGAGGATAGAGGGGAGCATCTTGGAGCCTGCCTACAGCATCCTAACATTCCCACAGAGTGGGACAGCTCTGCTTTGCGTAAAGGCCCTGACTCCTTCTTTCCCTTCTGCTTCATCATCTGTATTTTCTAGATCTTCCTTGACTTCAGTGGCTGTTGTGTCATGGACATTCCTGCATGTCCTCAGCTGTTATCAGCAAGCTTGTCTGAGCTTTTGTGTCTTGCAGGACTTTATTGGATACAGCTAGTGATAGATGGAGATAAAATAAGGGATTCCTTCGCAAACTGTATCTTTAAGTGTCCAGAAGTGAATGAGCCTATGACTCACATGCAGTACACCATGAAAAAGATTCTCTCATTTTGGTTACTTGAGCTATTATAGAATAACATCATTAACTGTTGTGTGGTCTTGATCAGGCTGCTTACCAACTGCTTGATCAAGGAGAGCAAGCAGAAGTCTTTTGTCAGCAATCTGAGGTGTCTGCAGATCAATGAGCAGCTGCCTATGGGAGCTGCAATTGCCCTGGCATTCTCTGGCCGAGCAGAACAACAGGCCACCGAGTTCAGCCAACTTCTTCACACAGCTGCTGGGGGAAACACAGGTGATGCTCAGCTGGGTCTCACACTGGCCGACAGGGAGCTGGTCAGGGCTGTGATAGTCAGGGCAGCTTTGGCTGCTTTCACCTGACATGGACCTGATACTTGCAGAGGAGTGTGAAGGCTCCAGCTGATAGAGTTTCCTTACAAGTAAAAGAGTAGACAGGGATGGTGCAGGCCTACTGTTGTGTTAATAAGCACAGGAGCAGAGAGGGCTGATGTACCTCACAGCTTCTTTGCCTCTGTCTTCACCAGCAATGCTTCCCTGGCTTTCATGCCTGAAGGCAGGATTCTAGAGCACAACTACCAAATGGCAGGAGAACTCCTCGACAGCAGCCCTGCCAAGAAGGTCTTGGGCTTCCCTGGTAGACAAAAGCTTCACCTGTGTCAGCAGTGTGTGCTGGTAGCCCAGGAAGCCAACAGTATTCTGGACTGCAACAAAAGAGTGGTGGGCAGCAGGGCAAGGGAGGCGATCGTCATTCTCTACTCTGCCTTCATGAGGCCCCAACTAAAGTACTGTGAATCCTCTTGAACTTTTTTTTTTTTTTGGGGGGGGGTAATTTTCTAAAAACAAATCTGTAATACTGAGCCCTGCAGAATTATAAAAGTGTAATATTCTGTATTTCATGGAACACAGTGCACCAGAACACTTCCTGCCCAGAGTCTGCATTCTTAGGTCATAAAATCAAACAACTATAGACTTATTATTGGCCACTTCAGTGACGTGAACTAGTGGAAGGTGTCCCTGCCCATGGTATGAGGTTTGGAACTGTTCATTAATGTCCCTTCCAGTCCAAATCTGCGATTCTATTAATTTGCATCATAGGAAGTGGAAAAAACTCACCATTTGTGTGCAGGAAAGGGTGGGACAAGGACGGTCACTGCCTGATGGGACACAGAGCAGTGTGAGAAGGGAGCAGAGGCCATGCTGTGAGGGACAGCAGCAGCTCGCATGGCATCAGGAGGCAGAGAGGTGGGAAATGCACAGAGGGCACTGAGAGCTGGAAGGCAGCACTGCGACCTGGTGGGCAGTCAGGGCTTGCAAAGGCAGCAGTGCTCAGGGAACCCACCGTGATGCCATCTCAGGTCCGGATGACCAGGGAATGAAGTCTGGTCAGTTCAGAATGGCGTCTGAACTGCCAAATGGGAGTATGGGTACAGCAAACAAGGGGAAAGTGGAAATACAGTATGTGAGAACTGATAATGGGAAACGACTGCAGCAGAGAGAGGGAGGACTGAGTGAATGAAGGTCGGTGGAAAAGATGAGGAGCTGAATGCAAGGGTCCAGCTGTGTGTGGGCAGGGATCTAGTCAGTGCTGCACCGAGCAGATGCTGCCTGATCACTGTGCTCTCCTGCTCTCATTAAACCCTGCTCCTGGGTATTTGCTGTGTGAATGCAGCCATTGTGTGTGTTTGGGGTGAATGTGCTGGCCAAGCTCAGGTGGGACTGAACTTCCCCAGAGGATTCTGTTTGGGATTGTACATACTGGAGGCATTTTGGTATAAGCATCAATTAAAAAATGGGGATTGGTGTTTTCCTTGCTACTTCTTGACTACTGAAAGGAGGTTGCTAAAAGCCTCTGTTTTACCAAAACTGTTTTAATTTATTTTTCTCCTAACGTAAGTTTTTGTGAATTAAATTGGGTTGGCCTTGGGAAAGAAGGTCCCAAGGTGTCAGAGATCAGCACTTAACCATAGAGTTAGGCAGTTGTGCTTGAGAAACAGCTGGTTTTTTTTGAGTGAATGGTCACTTATAGAAACAGAAAAACCATCTTTGATGCTAAATTAAAGGTGAGTGTTCAACACTCGGTGCCATTATAGGTAAAAATACTCAGACTCCATTTACCAGGAAGAAAATCCAGTGAACATGGATAAGGAGCAGTCGTTGCAGGTTTCTAGGCACTGCTTTACCACACAAGTGAGCGTTTATGTCCAGCTGGAATGTATTGGGCAACTTCTTTGGCATGTCCACTACTGATATTATATTTCAGGATAGAAAGAAAAAGTGAAACATTAATGAACAAAAAATGTTCAGTTTCAAGATGCTGTTTGGCATGATGTTTAGCTGTGGGAATTAGCAAGGATGGCAGAATTCAGGAGATTTTTCTTTAAATGGCTCTTCCTGTATTTCAGCACTTGCACTGCTAGCTCCAGCTTACAATATCCAGGCTCCACGTGGAGCACCCTCAGTGCTGTCAGCTCCTGCAGCCAGTTTTAAACATCCCTAAGCTGGTTATTTCAGAACTGAAAATATAGCACTCATTTTCCTGTCAAGGCCACTGTTTGCCCTTGCCAAGTCTGGAGTTGTAAATCAAAGTTATTTTTGATGCAGTGCAGCAGCTGTGAGAGAGGAGGAGGAAAAATGTGAAAGAAAGAATATTGCAGACACCACGGTCAGTGATGAAGTAGAGGAAGAAAGTGCTCCAAGTGTCAGAGCAGAGCTGCTCCTGCAAGCTGTAAAGAAGACCATGGTTGCCCCTGGCAGACCCTAAAGAACCACATCCTAGCAGATTCCTGCACTGCAACTTGTGAAGGACTCTGCATGGGAACTGTTGAGTCCCAGCCTGAACCACTGGTTGAGCACCTGTGGAAAGGACCAGGTCAGCCATGGGAGCACAGGTGAAAGCAATTCAGCTGTGCAACAGGAAGGGCTGGAGCCTGGCTGCACCTCCCTTAGGCCCCATTTCAGGGCTGACTGCCACAGGAGAAGGATCTCTGTCTGGAGGTCCCTCCTTGGTGGAAAATTCCCCTGCAAACCTGCAGTCTACTAATGGAGCTGCCATTACCCAATCAATCAGAGCATTAACCACAGTCACTAGTCATAGCAATTAATAAGCTATTTGGAGAAAATAAATAAAAAGTGAGAAATCCCCACAATCTTCTCACCACTGGAAGTACAGCAGGCATCCCTTCATCCTCACCGCCACAGAAGTGTCAGCAGTCCCACCAGTGCCTGTCTCCAGTCCTGCCCCTTTCAAGTCCCTTCTTGCCTCTGACGTAGCCCTGACCAGGCCCTGCTGTGCCCCCATTCCCTGTTTACCCATCCCTGTTCCTGTCCTGTCCCTGATCCTCCATCTCCTTGCCCATGTTCTGGTCCTGTCCCTGTCCCTACCCTACCACTACCTCCACACCCATCCTCACCCTTTTCTTTATCCTGTCACTGCCCCTGCCCCTCTCCTTTCCCTTTCTTGCCCATCTCCTGCCCCTGTCCCTATCACTTGCCCTGTCCCTACCCTAGACTTTTCCCTATCTTACCCCTGTCTCTGCCTGTCCCTCTCCTGTCCCCTTCCCTCCCCTGTCCCTGTGCTGTCCCTGCTCCATGCTGCTGACAGAATCTCCTGGCAGCCCACCACAAAGCTGAAAGAAAACTGTAAGACAGAAGAACAGAAGTGTACCACAACTTTTAGAATAATAAAATCTCAGATTCCTGGGGTCATGGAATCATAGAACCACAGAACCACTGAATCATAAAACCACAGAATCATGAATCATATGGGTGGGATGAGATTCCAAAAGTCTCATCAGGAGATACGTCACATGTTCTCTTTTTTAATAGCTGACAGTCAGAAATCACCATGTTCTATCCAGAAGTCTGTATCGCATACCTGCAGTGGAAATAGTGATGCCTCTGTCTGTCACTAGGACACACAGACTGGGAATCAAAGGCTGAGAGTGAAAAGGTTATTAAGTTTTGAAGTCATTGGACTATGTGCCTAACTTTCAGCAGAACAAAGATGTCCTACTGGTTTTGTTCACATTATGAGAACAAAAAAGCCTCCTGTCATAGTTTCAAATAAAGTGAGTCTTATTTTATCTTCAGACGAAGAGAGAGGAGTAATGAAACACTGATAAATAACTTAAAACTGTAAATGACTTGATGATTCATCAAAGAAACACGATATGCCAATTTTAAATGTTACATCTGACAGAATATGTATCTGCTCACAGCTTGAGTGGATATTTACATAAGAGATGGGCCATTTGTGAAAAGATCACTTGAATATTTGCTTTGAGAATTGTCCAGGGAGCAGTCAGGTGGAAGAGTTTCCTAACTCTGATCTATACGTTTGTACAGTCAACAAATGTACAGTTGGAAGAATAGCGCGGTTAGGATTATCGTTGTGGAAAAAAGATTATCATGGTGGAAAAGAGACAGTCGAAGAAAAAATGTTTACTCATATCCGAGGATCTAGGCTCACAGTGGAAAATTCGAAAAAGGAGGGATCTCCAGAAAGAGATCCTTCCCCAGTGGTGGTCAGAGCTTAAATGGGGTCTAGGAGGGGTAGTGTATTCAGTACATTCAACCAATAATCCAGCACTACTAACTCTACTACTAAACCCTATCTGTGGCACATCACTTGTATCCATGACATAACATCCACTTTTTGTGGCACATCACCCTGCTGGGCCCTGGGCTTGTGTTGCTGGGTAGCAGTTGGAGGGACTGTCATTGCATCTCCTTTGTTGGGCTGATGAGCTTTGAGGTTTTTTGCAACCTAAATGATTCCAGAATTCTAAGACATTAGGATTCTAAGATTCTAGGATTTCCTAATACCAGGTTTCTAGGATTCGAGTTTTTACATTTTTAGGACTGTAAGGTTCTAAGCTTCTAGGGTTGTAGGATTCTGAGGCAGTGCCTGGACACCAAAGGGACACTGCATGAGGAGATTTCTTCTACATGACATTTTTACAGAACTCTTACACTTGTTTGTTTTTTGTTTTTACAGTCCATAACTTAAACTTGAGCCTGGAAAGAGATGATGAGAAAGATGTCTTGATGTGTTTAGTTGACAACAATGAGCACAAACATGAGATCCATGCCTGCTGGATTGATCTGGAAGCACAGACCTGGATGATGGGAAGATTTCCAAAGGCATTTTTCCAGCATTTTGGGGGACTTCTGGCCTCAGAGCGTATGCACTGCGGTGCTGAGAGGCTGCCCTCCTACAACGGTGACAGCAGCGGCTCCACCCCCAGTAACCTGGGTGGGGACAGAGAAGGGTACTGAGGCCCCATCCCTGCCCACGGTGCGTCTCCGTCCCTCTCCCTGTCTCACGTCCCTTCACGCCCCAGGACGGACTCCTCGTTCCTACCCTCGTCCCCGTGACCCCTCGTAGCCCGCGGCGGGGTTCCGTCCGTATCCTTGTCTCCACGTTCCCTCGCTCTCCGTGCTGCGGTCCCTTGTCACGTCCCTGACCCCTCACACCCCGTCCCGCCGCCGTTCCCCTCCCGGGACCGCCGCACCGCCGCCATTTTCTCCGTCGAACGGCGGCTCCATGGCGGCGGCGGCGGCGGCTTCTGGCGGTCGAGGGCCGCAGCGGCCGAGGGCGCCGGGGCGCAGCCCGTCCCCGGGCGGCTACCCGAGCTCCAAGCCGCTCGGCCGGGACGGCTTCGCTTCTTGGCGCCAGGACGGGTCCGTCTCCCCGGGCCCGCGGCGGGAGCTCCCCGGGCACTGTCGGGGTGAGGGCAGCGCGCGGGGCTACGGGGCCGGGGCCGGACACCCGGCCGGGGCCGTGCCGAGCGATCCCCTTCGGTTCCCTTCCGCAGAGCCCCTCCGCACCGGTGAAGATGAGGAGAGCGAGGAAGAGGAGAGAGGTGCGCGTGGCGCCGGGTCCGGCTTTGGGGGCGTTGGGGCGGCGCGGCCCGGTGAGGGCGCCGCGCCTCGGAGTGGAGGCGGGCGCCGCGCTGCGAGGGGCCGGGCGGGCGGCTGTGCCTGCTCTGTCCGTTAATTAATCGCTTCACACCTTTTCATTTTTACGACTCCGTTGCCTTTCTTCAGTTTTATCACTTTTTCCCCCCCAAATACTTTCTGCCGATTGTTTTCGCATTCGTTCTTTTTCCTCACAGCTTTCAGAAATTCGTCACTGTTTTCAAGAATTTATTTTATAATTCTTTCACGACTTCATTGATTTTTTTCCACGTATTTTTCCCAAATATTTCTCATTTCTTGAATTAATAATTTCTGTTTTAACATTTTTTTGCTTTTTAAATGAATTTGTTGGTCCCACTACTTTTTCACAGATCAGGGGCATTTTTCAAGACTTTGAAAAACAAATTTCTTGCTTTTTCTCACACATTTTCCCAAGCTTATCCCTTTTGTTCTGTGAATTCATTTTTTTTTCCACAAATCTGTCAAATTCATTGTTTTCACAATTTTTTTTAGAATTGATCTTTTTTCTTTCACGGTTTTGTCACAAATTCAGATTTTCCAAACAAATTCATTTAAACAGAATTTGCAAAAATTCATTTTCACTTTTTTCGTGAATTTAACAATTTTTCATTCTATCATTATTAGTCGTTCATATTTCATATCACTGTATCACATCAGATCACCATGTTGGCTTTTCATGAATTCATTCCATTTTTTCACCCCAATTTCTTCCTGATTTTTTAACTTTTTTTTTCAAGATTTCATCATGAATTCACCCAATTCTTTCACAAATGTGTGACCAGTTTTTGATACCATGCATTTTTTAAAGAATGCGTCTTTTTTTTCACACGTTCATTGCGTCCTATTTCGCATTCTTTTCACAAATTTACGTCTTTTTTTCATACAAATTAATTGAACTTTACCTTTTTTCAGTCTTTTTCTACATTTTTTACTTTTTTTTCCACGATTTTTTTCACTTTTTCACAAATTCTTCACCTTTTCCTACGGATCCATGTATTTTCCCCTCACATTTATTATTTTTTTCACCTGTTTATTTCTTTTTTCACAACCTTTTTCATGAATTTATTATGTTTTTCATTTTTCACCTTTTTCACATTTTTTCACTTCTTCCCAAATATATTACTTCTTTTACACTAATTCATGCTCTGTTCTCCCTGTTTAGAAGACGTGGATGAGATCTTGCTGCTCACCAATTTTTTCTCTTTTTACACAATATTTTCATTAGGTTTTTCATTATTTTTTTCCAAACATTTCACACATTTTTCACAATTCCATTTGTTTTTTCATGGATTCATCACTTTTATACATGAATTTGTTGCATTCTCTTCAGAAATTTTGCAAGAAGTCATTATTTTTTCATGTTATTCTTTTATTTTACAAATTCATGGCGCTCTACCTAAGGAATTGTCACGGATATGTCTTGCTTTTAGTTGGTTTTGGCTTTTTTTTACTGAATCCCGTTTTTTTCTTCCACAATTTCTCCATGAGTTTTTTCCTTTTCTCTTTTTTCCCCGCAATTTTATCATGAATGAACCTTTTTTTTTTTTTTTTTTCTTTCAAATTTTATCATCAGTTTTTCTCATGCTTCTTTTTTTTCCATCTGATTAGTCCCTTTCTTCATGGATTCACCGCTTTACATATTCTTCTCACAAATTTATCCATTTTTTCCACAATTTCATAGTTTTCTGCTACGCATGTTTGTCCCCACTTTGCAGAGGACCTGGCTGAGAGTTCACTGCTTAACAAGCTGCTCCACACCTCGCTGATAGAGAACAGCCACCACGTGGAGGTGCTGCAGCAGGACCCCTCCTCCCCGCTCTTCTCCATCAGAACCTTCGAGGAGCTGCACCTGTGAGTCCCCCAGCACCTGGCCTCGCACACCCCACTTCCTATAGAACGCCCTAGTTGTGCTTTTTCGCAGGAAAAAGGAGCTGCTGCAGGGCGTGTACACCATGGGCTTCAACAGGCCATCGAAGATCCAGGCGAATGCTCTGCCCATCCTGATGGCGCATCCGTGAGTCCTGACCCTGCAGGAAGGGATGAACCAGCCCAGTGTGCTGCTCCGAGTCAGGTGCCGGCGCACAGACCCCAGACTTTTACTGCTAACGTTTCCCTTGCAGACCCCAAAATCTGATTGCGCAGAGCCAGTCTGGGACGGGCAAAACAGCAGCGTTTGTCCTGGCCATGCTGAGCAGAGTGAGAGGCACTGAGAGGTACCCGCAGGTGTGCAGCAGGGGCACGGCCGCTGGGAGGGACAGAGATCTGGGTCTGCTGCTGTTGTGTATGGCTTTGGGGTGTTGCAGGCAGAGCTCTGGGTTTGTGTCCGTTTTGTCATTGCTGTTGATTATAATCTCAAGTATCGTCATTGCTGCTCATCGTAAACTCAAGCATCCTGGTTACTGCTCACTGTAATCTCAAGCATCCTGGTTACAGTTTTTTGAAGTCTCTAATATTAAACATCCTAATTGATACTCATTATAATCTGCAGCTTCCTGGTTGCTAGTTGCTAGTCATTCGTACTTTTCAATGCTTTTTGATGCTTTTTGATGCCTGCCCGTTGCCTAATACCTCTCCCCCCCCTCCCAGTGCCTTTGTCTGGCTCCCACTTATGAGCTGGCCCTGCAGATTGGCCATGTGGCAGAGAAGATGGGGCGGTTCTGCAATGACATCAGGGTCACCTATGCTGTGCAGGGCAACAGAGGTTAGTCCAGCCCTGATGAGTGATTACAGCAGTTAGCAATCCCTAAGTAAATATAGGAATGCCTCATAAGCCTTGAAGTGCCAGGGCTTGCTGAAGCTTGCAGAGCTTGCTGAAGGAGCCTGCATTCACGTGTGCTGCTGATAAGGAGCCACCCTGATGACTGCTGTCTTCTTTTTGACACAGACACCCATTTTGCTGGTATCTAACCTCAAAAAGCTGCAGGCAAGCACTAAGCTTAAAAATTGCTGCCTGCAATAGAGCTTCCATTTGGAACTGAGAAAGTGAGGGACAAACTGACATGAAACGCATCAAACTGACAGAAGCACATAATTTGTGGAGTTTCCCGCTGGAAACCCCTTTGCACATCATTTTGCCCATGCCTTGTCCGTTCCTTCCTTCTTCCTTGTCCCTTTCTTTACTGTTCCTTGCTTGTTCCTTGTCCATCCCTCTTCTTGTTTCCGTTCCCATGTCCTTCCCATTTTTTTTGCCCACCCCTCACCCGTCTCCCATTTTTTGCCTGTATCTTTTTCCTTTTTTTGGCACCCTTTGCCCCTCTCCTTCCCTTCTTTTGCAACCCCTCTGGCAGTGTCCCCAGGCACCGTGCTGGAGGAGCAGATTGTCATTGGCACGCCAGGCACCATGCTGGACTGGTGCTTCAAGCGGAGACTGCTCAACATGAGGAGGATCTGCATGTTTGTGCTGGATGAGGCTGACATCATGATTGACACGCAGGGATTCTCCTCCCAGAGCATCCGCATCCAGAGGTGAGTCATGGAAATCTGCTTTTGGCATGGGAAGATGCAAAAGGAGGGAGGAGGAAGGTAGGATTTTTCACAAAGGGCTTGCTTTCTCCAAAATGTGCTGGTTTGTTTGTGTTTTTCCATAAGATTCACATTCATTGTTAAATTGTAAAATTTTCACCAAAAAGTGCTAATGTACAAAGTCCTAGAGTAAATGAGTCCCAGTGCTATTGAATTCCATGGGCTAACAAACTATCAGTGCTCTTGAGTCCACTGTGCTATGTAGTTCCTCTTTTTAATGAATCCTTAGTGCTAACAAGCTGCTAAGACTGACGAGTTCTTCTCCCGCCCCAGGGCTCTCCCCAAGAACTGCCAGATGCTGCTTTTCTCAGCCACCTTCAAGGAAAATCTCTGGAAATTTGCCCTGCAAATTGTCTCCAGGCCCATCATCATCAAGCTGCGACAGGAGGAGCTCACTCTGACCAACATTAGGCAGTACTATTTTGTCTGCAAGAACTGGGAGCAGAAGTATGAGGCCCTCTGCAACCTCTATGGCAGCATCACCATTGGCCAGGCCATGATCTTCTGCCAGGTACCTCTCATCTGCAAACTAGTGAGTAACTAGTGTTCTGTCTGGCATGTTCAACCCAAGAGTGACCTCAGTGCTGCTCAATAGATTGCCACAATGAATGCAGGGGAAGGATGGAAAGCACACAGCATTCAAAACTCAGTGTGGTAACAGTGCCTAATAGTTGAGGCCACCAATGCCTTGGTGGGCATTGCATGGAAACCATGCTCTGTTTCTTTAACATTTACACTTTGTGTCTAGCAAAGACACTTTGTGATCCAACTTCTTGCCCCGCTGCTTCATTTTTGCTCCTTTGTGTCCCAACTTCCTGCTTGTTTTTGCCTTATTTCGAGGCTCTGTCTATTCCAAAGCACCAGGGGCTCAATGGAAAGGAGCACAGGCATTGGGAATGTGAAGGACTGGCACTGAGCAAGCAAGGATTTGGTAAAGTGATGTATTGGCATTAAGCTAGATGAGCGGTAGTAAGGATTTGGGGAAGTTGAAGGGTCGCTGATTGAGAGCAGCAGATGCAGAGCTGCTGGGAAGCTCAGCCTTTTCTCACATACGCAGACCCGCCGGAGTGCAGACTGGCTCTCGGTGAAGATGATTCAGGATGGGCACCAAGTGGCCATGCTGACAGCAGAGCTGTCCATCGTGCAGAGAGCTGATGTCATCCAGAGGTTTCGTGATGGCAAGGAGAAGGTTCTCATCACCACCAATGTCTGTGCAAGAGGTCAGTCCCAAAAACAGACACACTGAAGGGTGAAAATCTGCTTGCTTCCCCTATGAAAATTCTTTTGCTCTGAGCCCTGTTGTGTGGAAATCCCCTCGCTTTGAACAGTTTTAAGCACTTAGGTTTCATGCTTCAAGTTTCCAACCATGCAGTGACAGGCAGAACTTTATCATGAAAGCTGAGGCTTTTCTCAGTATGATTCTGTGAATTAGGAAAAACTGACCACGATGGGGACTCAAAGGCAAAAGGGATGATAAATGCAAGTTTATTACAGAAATGATCACAAAAAGAAAAAAATGATCAGAAATGCAAGGAAAAATTGGTCAGAAAGGCAAGGAAAGAGGGATTAGAATGGGAATTTGAGAGAAAAAGTTATCAGAAACGCAGGTGAAGCAGTGATCTCATCCAATGTGCACAGCAATTAAGAAGCAGCCTTCAGAAAGGGTTGGGAGATGGCTTTTAGAGTGATAAAAAGCTGTTTTTGAGAATCCTCTGCCACTCAGGGATTGATGTGGCCCAAGTCACGATTGTGGTGAACTTCAGCCTTCCCATCAACCGTCAGAAGCAGCCAGATTTTGAGACCTACTTGCACCGCATCGGGCGCACAGGGCGCTTCGGGAAGAGGGGCATTGCCTTCAATATGGTGGACAGCCACAGCACGCACCTTGTGCGCTGCATCGAGGAGCATTTCCGTGAGTGCATTGTTCCCTTGTTCCTCTGTTCCTCCAGTGCAGCCAAGGACTACAAGCTCACAACTTGGTCGTCCACTTCTCACTTCTTTCACTTCTGCAGTAGCTGGAATTTTGTTTTTGGTTAAAAAAAGGCAAACGGAGTGGGACTTTGCAGAGACAGAGCTGAGAAATGATTTAATAAGAATATATAATTTAATAAGATATAATGATACAAAATTAGAAGACAGACTACAAGGATTAGAAGCAGGGCTGAGCACGCTGATCTGCCCCATTTTGCAGTCCCGTTTTCTGCTTTCTTTGGCCTCTCTTCTCTGTGTTTCTTCCTGCTGCCTCCTCGTCCATATTCTGTTACAGGTTTCTAACAATTCTATTCTGTGATTCAGTTCCCTTACCCTTCCCACCACAGTTGTGTTTTTCTCACGCTTTTCCCAGTTATAAAATGCAGGGTGAGCCCCCTGGAGTGGTCCCTGTGATTTCCTAAATAGCAACAATGAACGAGCTTTGTTCCTTGTAGTTGTCTCGATGTTTGTTTGTTTCTCTCAGTTTTCTTTCTCTTTTTTCCCCTTTTCTCTTTGTTTCCCAAAGATGAAACTTAATGTGGCAAAGAGACCAGCGTGTAGTTTGCAAGATGAAAAACCAAGTGGTGGAGTAACCTCAATTATCTGATCTTATTTCTTCATTCTCTACAGTCAATATTCATGTTGAGATTGAACGGACAGTACTGTCTTACAAGGATAAAACATCTTCCAAATGTTGTTTGCTTTTAGGATAGAACATCTTCCAAATCTTCCATTTTTTAGATTAAAATGTTGTATAAATGTTTGTTGTTTTGGGGACAAAAAGTCTTTCGAAAATTGTGCCTTAATTCCTAGTGAGTGATGAAAATTGATGTGGGAGCCCAGATCACATCTCACCCCAACCCAAACTGATGCTTTTCACTTAAACCCTCTGTACAAATCTTACTTGTTTTTAGCAGCCCCAAAGCAGTGGCACCTTGCCATTGCCCGGGACATTTTTCCTTCTTGCACTGACATTTTTTTCCTTTTTACAGAGACTAAGATCAAGAGGCTGGACCCAGATTGCATGGACAAGCTCGAGGAGCTGGAAAACTGAGCAAAAAACATGGCTTAGCTTCAAAGAACTCACGTTTTGGTTTAAAGTATATGGGAAATCCAGGAGAAAATCTCCCAGTTTTCTGAGTTCCTGGAGGTGCTTGGTTTGTTGTGACATTTTAGAAGGAGAGTACAGGGAAAAACCCTCAGCCAAAAAAAATTATTCTGGTTGGTTTGTTTGGTGTTTTGGGGGAAGGAATCTTGGTGTTTTGTGGAAATGCTCCTTGATTTTCGGGCATTGTTTGCCTGTTTGGGGCACTGTTGCTCTGTTTGGGATACTGCTGCCCTGTTCTGGGCTCTGTTCCTTGTTTTGAGGTGGTGGTTTGTGGTTCCGGGGCACTGTTTGTTGGCTGAGGGTACGATTCCTTGTTTTGTTGGTTGTTGTTGTTTTTTTTTCCTCTGAAGGAAATAAGTTTAAAGCAGACAAGTCCCAGTTCAGCCATCTCGGTGTCTAAGATTTGTGCAGAAACTAGTCCTGAAGAGAGGAAGCACTGTTCTGGAATGTGTTAATTTCAAGGAGTGTGGAAACTCTGGGGAACCAAAAAACAGTTTATTAAAGATTATAAACACGAGGGAAAAATGCTATTTTTTTTCCTAATTTCTTTTTTTCCATTTAAATAAAAGAGTTTGGTGCTAAATGATCCCTTTGTTTTAGAGGGTGTTCGGCATACAACATCAAAAACATTCAGTTACTCCAGTAATTTTCTCAGGTCAGCACCAAAATGTTTTACATTGTTGGTAAGTCTCGGCTCTTAATGGTGGGCCTGATTTTCCTCTCACTGACATCAGGATTGAATTAATGGAAGACTATGGATTTGCACTGCAGTATTGCAATGAATGGGGTTATACCACAGAAATCTGCTGTGGCCACATGAGGGTAGTAACACTAAAAGCCTCTTTCATCTGCATTTCCTACAGATTCTGCAGGAAATTCCTAAAAGTTACCTGCTCTCACCCCTCCAGTTATTATTACAAAACTTTAATTCAGAATTAACTTCACCTTTTTTGTTGGTGGTGCATTGTTTACTGGGTTGTCAATCTTAAGGCAGGTAGTGTCACATAATAAAGGTTTAACCAGAACAGACTTAGCAAATACAGACAGAGATTACTAACTGAGCTGAATTTCAGCATGCCAGGCACCTGCATCTCTTACCTTCAAAATATTGTTGTTAACGTTTACAGGTTTTGTTTTTTTTTTTAAGTTTTAGGTTTTAAGGGAGGGGAAGGAAGACAATTTTTCCTCTGGGACTGAATGTTTGCTTTCATTTTGCCAGTTGCGTTGTCTCCCAGTACTCTAACAGCAGACAGGTCAGCAGGAAGTCAACTGTTGTACAGCAGGACGCCCTGACAGTTATTTCCTGACTCAGAGGCGATAGTTTTGGAGAAGATTTAATGTCTTTTTTCTTCCTTTCTCTTTTTTTTTTCTTTTTTATTTTACAGAAAGTACAAAGAATGTTTTCCAGCACTGTGTTTGGAGGACATAGATGCCTTCAGGCACAGGGGCACCGACACCTGGTGCCAGTGTTCATGCCCTGCAACCCACACTCAGCTTCCACCTCAGCTCTGCTCTGCTGCTTCCATGATCTCCCTTACCTTCGCGGTTCTTCCAGCTCTCCTGACTGTGGTTAAGGGTATCTTTTCAGCAGGCAGTCTGTACGCATGTCCTTTCCACTGCTCTCCACATTTTCCTTTCCCTTTTCTCTTTATTCATTCATATACTTCCCAACGATTTGGCTGCTGTATGAGTTAGAAACTCGTCCCATCTCGAAAGTCTAATGAACTCTTTAGTCAACTTCTTAATTGTGTTTATCATAGAACCATATCACAGAATCACAGAACAGGCTGGGTTGAAAAGGAACACAATGACCATCTCGTTTCAACCCCCTGCTGTGTGCGGGTCGCCAACCAGCAGCCCAGGCTGCCCAGAGCCACGTCCAGCCTGGCCTTGAATGCCTGCAGGGATGGGGCATCCACAGCCTCCTTGGGCAGCCTGTTCCAGTGCCTCACCACCGTCAGAGTGAAAGACTTCCCCCTCACATCCAACCTAAGCCTCCCCGTTCCCCCTTCTCCTATCACTAGGAGACTTGTAGACAGACATTCCCCCTCCTGTTTATACACTCCCTTTGAGTATTGGAAGGCCACAGTGAGGTTTCCCCCGGAGCCTTCTCTTCTCCAAGCTAAACAAGCCCGCTTCCCTCAGCCCTTCTTCGTAGGAGAGCTGCTCCAGCCCTCTGATCCTTTAGCGGTCCTGCTCTGGACCTGTTCCGAGAGCTCTGCGTCTTCATTGTGCTGGCGGCCCCAGGCCTGGGCGCAGCGCTGCAGATGGGGCCTCACAAGAGCTGAGCAGAGGAGGACGATCACCTCCCTCTCCCCGCTGGCCGCCCCTTTTTAATGCAGCCCAGAACACAGCTGGCCTTCCAGGCGGCGAGCGCGCACTGCTGCCTCATGTCCAGCTTCTCGTCCACCAGAACCCCCAAGTCCTTCTGCACAGGGTTGCTCTCAAGGAGTTCTTCCCCCAGTCTGTATCAACACCTGGGATTGCCCTGACCTGAGTGCAGCACCCTGCACTTGGCCTTATTGAATCTCATTAGGTTTTTATGGGCCCACTTCTCCAGCCTGTCCAGGTCCCTCTGGATGCTTCCCTTCCCTCCAGTTATCGACTGCACCGCTCAGCTTGGTGTCATCTGCAATCTTGCTGAGGCTGCACTTGGTGCCATCATCTGTGCCCTTGATGAAGATATTAAAGAGCACTGGTCCCAGACCAACCCCCCATCCTGTCTCCAACTAATACATTTCTTCTACAAATATTCCCTGTGGAAGATCGACCTTCTTAAATGCAGCCAGGACGTGGCAGCCCCCCCCTCCCAGACCTCATGTAAGGGTTGGCAGTGGAGGCAAGAATGTTTTTCTGGAGACCTCTGCCTACCTGAGACCTTCTGAATGTAAGCAGCCTTTTTCCTTTGCTTCTGCATCCCCAGTTGCTGCACTTAAGCTTATCCTCTCTTGCTTCAGCTTGGGACTCTGCTACCCTGCTATCGTGGCTTTGTTTTCTATCACATTATACCGTTACAGCCGTTTTCCCCTATGTTCCTTAGTTTCCCATTTTTTTCCTCCTTTTTATTGTTTTCCAGTTTCCAGCAGCACAGGGAGCAGTGCAATCAGAAGTTCTCTCTCCTCCCTTTTTTTTTTTTTTGTTTTTGTTTGATTTATTATTCTTAACTACTCTACATTCTCTCACAATCCTTTTAAAAAATCAATTTTATCTCAGCTGTTTTTTTTCTTCTATCTCCCCCCCTTCTCTCATTGGGAGGGGTGTCACGTGATTAACTCTTCAAACTGCAACACAATTCAAAGAAATGATACGAAATTAAATGCAATCCAATGTAATGGAATGAAATCCAGTATAACCCTAGCCCTAACCATAAACCAAACACAATACAGTGTAATGAAATACAATGCAGTGGGTTGAAATGAAATACAACAATAATGGAATGTAATACAGTCACAACCCCAACCATAAACCTAACTTAACCCTAAACTTTTCACTACGTGTAATCTACCACAAGCATTAAACCAAACCAGTAATACAATGGGATGAAAAGTAACGCACAGCAAAGCAATTAAATGCATGACAGTGGAATGCAATGCAGTCCTAACCCTAACCGTAACCCTTCTCCTAATCCTAGGCCTAGCCCAAACCCTAATGCTAAACCTAACCCTAACTCTAACCCTAACACCAACCCCAACCCCAATCCCAACACAAATCCTATCCTTAACTCTAGCCTAACCCTAACCCGTAAGTAATACAATGGGATGAAGCCAAAGGCAATACAAAGCTAAATCCCAATCAAGCTAAAGTTCATGAATTCAATAGAAATTTGATCTGTCTGGCTAGTGTTCCCTATGAACCATGTGTAATGCCTTAAGAAATCTCCCTACGGTTTGTCCAGCTGTGTTATGCCGAGCTGCTACTTCCTTCGTCATGCAAGACAATAGAGGAAGGAGAGCCAGCTAACACTTGCCAATGTGAAAACAATGCAAGGCTCAATCATATTTCAGAATTCATATAAAACATCTGCCCTTCCTGTCCAGACATTCTCCAGTGTCAACCGACACATCCCTTTGACCAAGGACAGAGGGAGCTAACACGAGCAGGGCTGCTGGAACTCCACAACAAAATGCCCGTTTCCCTCTTTTTTGCTTTATTGTATAAAATGCATTATTTGCCTCTGAGTCTGTGCTTAGACATTCTATATTAAGAAAAAAAAAAAAGAAAAAAAAAAGGCTGTGTGCAATTCTTATTCATATTGAGAGGGAATTGTGAAAAGGGACATCTCCATGGAGAATGTCATGTGCCTTTTAAATTAATGATTTTGATCTCGTTTTTTGTAGCAACCTTCATTGAGAGGAAATTTTTATGGGTCTGGGGAAGAAAGAGTTTAGAAGTCAGTTGTTGCACATACAGTTAGCACATTAGTTATAATCATAAAATCTCAAACTATTAACGGAGATTATTCAAATTGGTAACCCACAGCTGCTTCTTGTCATCATTCAACACCTGGTATGTATATGAGACAGTGCTGTGCTCACATTACTCAGACATCTGTGGCATGATGGGTTTGGAGATGGCACAAACAGAGGAAGAACAAGAGCTTTCGTGAATCTGAGAGAGGAAGGGTCTTTAAAGATGAGGGGATTAATCCCTCTCTCTGTTCATGTACTTGTTATCTATTACTCCATGCAATAAGGAATAGAGAAGAGCCAATGATAATTCATGCATTAAGATAATCCAAGGTAAGAAGCCACAAAATAAGTGTAATAAGTACATTCAGATCAACTTGACAGGCTGACAAAGGAAAATCTCTAGCTTAGCAGCTGAGATGATTCCTGATTTTCTGAGCAGTGACAAATGTGGCAACCAGGCATGGACTCAGATGTGGATGATCCAAATTGTTTATTACAGGTTCTCACATCACTTACTCACATTCACAAGTTTTCTGTTTAGCTTTCCCATCTGCCCTTACAACTTTCCCACCCGCCTTTACATGTCAACAAAGCATTCCACAAGCACTCCATAACCGTGCATGCAGGCACTTAATCCAGAACTGTGAGCCGTTCCTTTTGCTTTGCGCTACTAGACGTGTCCTTGGTTCTCAGCCTTGCCATCTCACGCTGTTTACCTCGCTCCACAGCATTTGCTCCAAATAGTCTCTCTTGTATTCCCACAAACAAGCACCATCCAGTCAGATTTTAAGAAAAAGCTCTTTTGTGTGCAGTGCTCTGCTCCCAGCCGCACCGCATTGTTTGCTTCACAGAGCTTCTGAGCTGGCTCACTGACCATAAAGCTGCTGACAAAAATAAGTGTGCTCTTAGCATGGACAAGAATAACTCATTTGGCAAAGTGAAGCATTTTACTTCTATGCAGATTAAAATCTATATCATATTCAGACTTTAAAATAAATCCAGGTCTCTGAAGCAGTGGAAGAAGAAAAGGAAAACAGGCAGAAGAGGACCAGGAAATCCATTCAGAAACTATAGGGAAAAACAGATTTTAAGTGCAGAACGCCAGCTGGATACTCACTGTCTTCTCTAGCAGCGAACATGCAACCCAACAAAACAACGGTAGAAGCAGACTGGAGCCTCTAGGCCTCCAACAGAAAATTAGTTCTTATTGAATGAAACATCTAACATGTTCTGAAGCTTTCTCAAGTGACAGAAGAAAAACGGTGTCAAAGTTATCCTAGCTGGTCTCTTACATATATCCAGTTTTTCTCAAAAAATAAATCAAGGAGATAAATCTTGTTGAAGTTAGAAACACATGCAGGAAGGCAAAGAAAAAAAAAAAAAAGGGAGAGTGGTTCTTCTGACAAGTGTATTGAACTATGTTATATCTTTTCATCCTCTAAAACAAAGTTGCATGTTCTTCTTTAAGGGTTACAGTACCAAGCGTCCAAGCCTGCAGAAGAGCATCTGCTCTCGGCAGCCAGAGCCTGGCTTAGCAAGGTCAGCGCTGCGGCTGCGGATTCGGCAGCCCGTGAAAGCACGTCGCTTTTAACGCAGCTCGTTTCCCTTCATTCGGTTCGTCTCCGAAAGCTCCTCTTTGCCCGCGCCCCTAGCCCTGCCCGGGGAGCCCCGCCACGGGAGGCCGCAGGCGCCGGTAGTAACGCTCCGCGCCCCGCAGGCCCCGCAGCGCGTCGGCCGACGACGGGCAGCGCGGCCCGCGCCGCGGCAGCTCAGCTCAGCCAGGCCCGGCTCCGCCGCTCGCTCCCCGTACGGCCGCAGCACAACGGCAGCAGTAGGGCAGCTCGACCCGGTCCGGCCCGGCCCCACCGCGTCCGCCATCGCCGCCACGGCGCCTCGCGTCATCACGCCGCGCCGCGCTCCGATTGGCTGCGCCGCCGCTCGCGGAGCTCCGATTGGACGGCGGGCGCGCGTCCGGCGGCGGTTGAACGCGGCGCGGACGGGCGGTGCCGTCCGCCGTGCGGGAGCGGGGCTCGGTGCGCTCGCGCCGTTCCTCGGCCCTCATGGCTCCTGCCCGCAGGAAGGCGGCCGCGGGCGCGCGCGGCAGGAAGCTGAGCGCCTTCCTGAAGGACTTCGACCGGGAGGGTAGGCCGCGGGCGGGCCGCGGGCCGCGCTCGGGCCCGGGCCGCGTCTGACGCCGCGTCCGTCCCCGCAGTGAGGAGCCGGGTCGAGCAGCTGCGGGCGAACGGGGAGCGCCTGGTCAAGGAGGTGGAGAACCTGTACGACGTGGAGCTCCTCCGGCTGCCCGTGGCGCTCCGCGAGATGAACTGGCTGCAGTTCTTCGGTAGCGGCGGGGGGCGGGGGGCGCGGGCGGGCGGGCGGGGGGCGCGGGCTGCCCCTGGAGCGGCGCTCGGAGGCCGTCGCTGAGGAGCGGTGGGACGCGGCGCGAGGGGCTCGCGCGAGCAGAACGCGGGTGGGCGCGGGCGGATGCGCCGCCCCCTCTGCCCGGGGCCGCTCGCTCGCCGCCGGAACGCCTGCTGTGCGCTGCGCGCTCCTGCGGCGGCGTTACGGCGCGGCTGCGGGCGCTGCGGGAGCTGTCCCGGCTGCGGACCGCAGCGACGCTTCCAACCGAGATGTCTTCTTTCTAGCTGAAGGGGGAAGCCGGAAGGTCCTGGAGGAGGCGGTGACGGTAGGTATCCGGCGCGAATGGGAAACTTTCCCCGGCGCGCGGTGCGTTCCTGGAGGAGACGAAGGCTTTGTGTATCCGCAGGAGCGCCGCTGCGATAGCGCGGGTTGTGCCCGCGGATCTGAACTGTTAAGGCTTAGCGGGAGGAGATGCTGCGGTGTCCCCTGCAGGGTTTGCGTGCTCGTGCTGCTCCTTGCCCGGCTTTGCGGGCCTGCTTAGTTTCATGCTAAGGGATCGCCGAGGTTGGAAAAGACCTCCCGGGCCGCTTCCCAAATTCCGGGATGGTCACGGTTTCCCCTCTGAGCCCGCTGTGTAATCACCACCAGCCGCTTACTCCAAGTGGCATCAGAAGCACGTCGTGTGGAGGGGGCCTTTCCTTGAAACATGCAGTTTGAACTGGTAATCACGGTGTTAAGGGGAGCCGTGCTTCAGTGCTGATTGTTGACGAAGCAGCTCCTCAAACTCCCTCTGTTGGGCCGGGCCCCAAATAATTTGTGCCCCCATGGGTCTGCTGGGGCCGCAGCCTTCCCTCTCTTCAATACCTGCCTGACCTCTCCGGGTTCTGCAGGAGTCTGGGAGGGGAGTTCGGTGGCACCGGGAGTGTCCGTCCGCTTCTCTGAGTTTTCTCCTGAGTTCCTCCACACCCTCTGCCACTCGCTGTTACCCGGCTTTGGGGGAGGTCGCGGCCGATACCGATCATGAAAAGCACGTTCTGAAAACACGACAGTGCGAACAATGTGACTGTGTTGGTTGGGACGTTCCAGAAATGTCCAGAAATGTTGGGGGGGAGAAAAGGAAAAGCGTGGGAGGAGGGAAGCTTGGAAACCTGTTGAAACATCTCTCTGCCCATCGGCAGATTCCCCACTGGGAAGGCAGTGGGGGGCATACAAGCATTAGCACCTTCAGGAGCGTAGCTTTTGAGGCTCAAACCGTGCTGCATTGTATACAAACCCCAGACGGGTGACCCAGCTGTGCTTTTAGGGCTGTTGTGCATATACACCCTACAGCCAGGGGCATGCTCTGGGCAGCCTCTGCCAGTACGCCTCTCCCAGTCCTCTTTGCATTTTAACATTCTTCAGGGATGGTCATAAAGGAAAAAAAAGAACTAAACACGATATAATTGCTCTCCATTGGCTGCTCCATCATCACACACGGAGATCGCTGTTCCCTAACGCACCAGCCCTTCTCTCCTGCTATCTGTAAGGTTGCTCTCCTCCCTTGGAGTCATTTTGCGGGGCCCCACGCCTTGGGGGTTTGCTCCTAGGCCTCTGGAAGAGCACGCGCCTCTCGGTAAGCTGAAGCACTGCTGTGCTGTTGAGCAGCAGGGAGTAGGTGAAGCGTGCTCACAGCTGCCCAGCAGGGCGTGCTGGCGCTGAAGGGCACGAGATCCATTGTGTCCGGAACAACGAGGAAGGACCTCTTTTAGCACAGCAGAAGAACGCGAAGATACAGTTATGTTAGATAGTTGTGTATGTGAAATAGTTACAAAGATTTTGCCTGCAACTTTGACTTATCACAAACTCGCAGTACCGATCATCCCAACTTCTTAATCCTAGGCAGACTTGGGAATAACAGAAATAAACAAGTTGACAGCAGAATTTATCCAGACTCCTCTGAAAATCGTCACGAAAGGTCAGTAGATAACATTCTGTGAATGCTGGTTTGGTTCTTAGCTACAGCCTTCGCTACGTGTGAAGACAAGGACGTAATTCTGCCTTTACTCCTGCGACCCGAAGTAGTTTTACTTGCTTTAATTAAGGCATTCTGGATAATTCACAGCCATGTTCTCTTTACTGTTGTCATCAGAATTCAGATTTTAGAAGCAAACTGTTGCCGAAATAAGCTTGTAGTGTGTTTCCTTACCTTAGCTAATGGTCAGTTACATCGTGTTAGTTTTTTTTTTCCTGTCAACCTGAATAATGCTTTCCTCTTTTCGTAGAAAAATCTAAACAGGGTATTGAAGCCACTGAAGAAGCAGCAGAGGTTCCTTTGCTTCCTCCAGCAAAGAAGGCGAAACACGATGGCCAACTTCTTCTGGAGCAAGCAGCTGCAAGTACTAATCCAAGAAACGGAAAGGTAAGCAGCTGCTCTTTGTGATGGCTTTTATTCCTGGGATATAAACTATGTACCGAGACGATGCTGATGCCTAAGGGGGAACAGCGTGCAGGATGCTGTAAGGGTGGCTTTCCAAAAGCTGTTGCTTGCTGATCATCCCGGTGACGCTGGAAGCTGGCTTTCGTTGGCAGGTCGTGCTGTTACTTGTGGCGAGGAAAGCGACTGTGCTGCGAGTTACCTCTGCTTTTATTCCTCTTGTACTTCTGCACGTGAGAGTCTCACCCTTCTCATCTGAGCGTTGCTGTATGGAGGGAGCGATATTCCCTAGAGCAGAACAGTCTGGGCCACATTGAAAATATTTACCAGCAGTGCTTTTCGGCTTTGTAGTTTCTGAGTTGTGCTGTGGGCAGCGGTAAATACATGAACCGTCTCGAGTCAGAGTGGAAGTTAAGGTGGTCTGTTATCCTCCTGAAGTTCTGCAGCTGAGCTTCGGGGAAAGGACGTGAGGGCAGTACTCGAATGGGGAAGGTCTCAGAAGGTTGTCCCGTGGCTTGTGTCAGACTCCCGTGCTGCAGGAAGGAGCCTGCTGAGCCAGGCGTTTCGTATGGGAGCGTTTGCTCGGTGCGGACTTGGCTGTCCCAGGAGAAGGAACTGACTGACTTGGCAGCTAATGTGTTTCAGGTGAGGACGTCCACTAAAAAAGCACCAGCGTCCAGGAGCAGAAGAGCTCCTTCAGCAAGAGTGAAACGCATGAGTCAAAGGTAACGGCGATGAGTTTCGTGGCAGGATTTCAGAAGCAGAGAGTAAAGGTGCGGTGCTAACGTAGCTGCAGAGTGGGGCGGTGCGTGGCCCGGCAGGCTGGGTGGTGTGGGCATGGCGTGCCGTAGGGCGATCTGTGAGGACCCTGGGTTGTCTCGTCCAGGTCTTTGGTAAGACAGTGCTTACGTGTCCGTTAAAATTATTCTTCTGAGAGCAGGGCTCTGCTTACATGCTTCCTTTTAAGCAGATCAAGCAAAAGCAGCTTTATCACTCCAGCTACTGGCAGAAATCTCAATCTCTGTGCTCAAGGAGGCGCCTCCATCATCACACCCAGGTTTGATTCCAGGTCTGTATTCTATTGCATTTCTCTGTTAATTTCTCATACAGAGGAGTGCCTTGCTGCTTGGTCCTTACATCTCAGTTGTCTATATGCAGAATACTTTCCAGCAGCGCTTTGAACCTGCAGTGGTTCAAAGTTTTGGTCCAAGCGCTCTAAGAAATTGCAGTAAAAGTCCTTGCCTGTTGCTTTTTCCAGAGTTTTCAAGACGCCGGGTTTGCGCACACCCACAGTAAATGAACGTGTTTACACCATCTCTGCTAACGGCAGCCCCCTTGCTGATGGCAATGATGTCTTCATTACCGTTCCTGTTGGAGGAGGGGAGGTAAAAACAAACTTGAGTCTGTAAAATCTATGCAGCAAGGAGAGCCTGCGCCTTCTTGGGGGCCTTATCAGTTTCAAGGGACTGCTGTTCATCCATTCTCGCCCGCTTACTTGTGCCGCCGCAGCTTATCAGGAGGTAAATGTCGCTTAAAAAGAACCCGAAGAAGTTCTTAGTCAGAGCGGGAGCTGTCTAAGAATTCTGGCCTAAGCAGAATGCACACTGCTGCTTTGCTGCGCTTTTGAGTGAAGCTGAAAGTGCCTTCTGCTCACGGTGCTGCGTCAGCACACCAAGGGCAGCACGGGATGAGCTGGTCAAGCTGGATGTGGCTCTTGGTACGGACGCGGCCTCCTAGTGTGCAGGGAGGGGTTTCTTTGCTGCTTGTAGCTGCTGCTGCTGAACAACCGGGAAACCTGAGATTTGGTGGTGTTTGGCTTCTTGCAGAGCATTCGTTTAACAGCAAGTGATCTGACCAAGAAGAATCTTCTTCATCTCAATCCAGAGGCACGAGGCATTATGAAGAAGCTGTCTGTAAGCCTTTCCTTTTTTTTTTTTTTCCGTTTGGGACCTGAAGCTGTAATGCAGCATTGTCTCTGTCCTTAATTGTTGTCCTTACCTGTTGAGCTACTGAGCTGTAACAGAAGCTTCTTACTTCAAGTCTTGTGTCTTAGCTCCTACCGCTGGTGGAGAAGAAGCATGAACTGGGAAGGGGAGGGATAAAGCCTCACGCTTGTAGAAAAATAACTGTTGTCAGCATTTTGAAAAACTGAATCGAAACTAAAGGTGTCTTCTGCTTCGGGTGGGAAGCGGAAGTGGCTGTGGGTTATAATCTCTTTGGCTCTTTCTTTCTAGGTTCGTCTTGCACAAGCTTGTAGCAGTGCAAAAACCTACAGGTGAAGAGCAACGAATGTCAACACCTTTTGTACACGTGGAACTACTATAAGCTACAAGTACATTTTGTTTGGTGTCTTGTAATTCTGTGAGCATTCACTTAAACAAAACGAAATAAAAAGAAAACAAACAGCAAAGCAGTTAAAACCTGTGCTGGGTAACTGACAACGCTGTTAATATTCAAACGTCCTTTTCCAGCAGTCAGAGCGATTCGGTTGTAGCTGGCATGAATCACAGCTACCTGGCAGCTAACAGCTAACCATATTCATCCCCCAAATCCATTTCCCATTGTGCCTGAGCCCCGTGTGCCTTCAGGGAGTGGATAGGTAAGCAATAGTTCTTTTCTCTGCAGTGTATTGCTTGCGCACACTACTAGAATCTCTTCTGCCCCCCTTCTGCAGCCCACGTGGCAGTAGCGTTTGGTTTAACCAAATTGGAACTTCCTTCTCAGTTCAAGTGTTTGAGGCAATGCAGGAAAGCTGGTTCACTTCCTGGTAACAGAATCTCTCGGTGTAATGCAAAAGCCCCAGCGCTTCTTCATTAAGATTTTCTGATCCTGAAGGAGGTACACAGAGGCAAATTATGATTAATTCATCCGGTGGAGAGGCACTGGCATTACTGCGGGCAGCTGCCCTATGGAAGCAAGGTCATTCACACAAGGCAAGGAGACTGGGATACAGCTGCAGAGCAGTTCCTCCCAAGCAAGTTTATTCTGCTATGTGCAGAAGCGCAGGCTGAGGCGGTTTACTTGTGTTCCCAAGCAAGCAGGAGACCTGCAGCTTGTGGCCGGAAGATGGCCCATGGCATGCAATCACCAAGCAGCTCATTTGTGCCGATTTGGGTCAGAAATGTTTGCCGATTAATGAGTGTTTGTAGTAACTTGGAATGTATGGTACTGGGTATGTGGGGCATCCCCAGGTAATCGTCTGGAGCAGCTGAAGGGTAGCTGTGGCCAGCCGTGCTGACCAATGAAGAACCTCAAAGTGTCAAATGCACAGAGTACTTCCTGGGATTCTTATTAAAGGATTTGGGTAAGAGAATGTTAAGCCAGCTTTTGGGTGAAGCTCCTGGAAGAAGCAGTGATGGTAGGTATTTAAACACAAATTTAAAGTTCCTTTATAGAGCTGTACGTTGCAGTAGCACGCCACTGTTTTATTGCATTCCCTTTCACTGTTCTTTTTCACTCCACTCATCTCTTTTCATTGCATTCCACTCCCATCCAGTTCATTTTATTGCATTCCCTGTGATTTCACACCACTCTGCATCATTCAGCTCCACTATACCTCATTCCTTTTCATTTCTTTTCAATGTGCTCGCTCCTCCCTCCACCACTGCACTTGTCCTTGCTCCCTCCCTTTGACCAGCTGCTCCTTGCTCAGCCTTGCTGGTTTCCTGCCTCCCCGTGGGGACAGAGACTTCTCACACTACCAAAGGCATCCTTAGAGTTGTTGGCTCTGTTTGGTTCCTGTTTCCTTAAGAACCTGTTTCCAAGGGACCTTTCCCCCTGATTCTTTTGAAAGAGATGGAAGTTCCTGCTCTTTGCTAAGCCCTCAGGGTCACAAACAGCCCGTACACAGTGGCTGCAGCCCGCACTGCCTCCAGTCTTAACCTCTGTAATGAGCTCACCTGCACTGGTGGGCTCCCGATGTGTTTGAGGGACAACCTGCAGATCTCGGGTCACCGAACTACTTGAGCAGGCACCCAGTGGCTCCGGATGACACTCAAAGGATCTTGTCATCTCCCCCTGAACTTCCTCCCGCCCCCCATTTCCTCACAGTTAGATTTCCAGAGCCGGTGCTCCGCATGCATCAAGCTTGGGCAGCGAGGCTGATGTCTCGAGCCCTGCAGTGCAGCACTGTCATCCCCTCGGGGTTGCCCAGCCCTCTGGAACCACCATGCCACAGGCGAACCTGCTGCCGCCCCCTAGCCGCAATTGCGTTCCCCACCGTAGCTGTGCGTCCCCAGGGCTGTATTCAGTGCCACATCACCCAGAGCGCCTGAACAGGGCAAAACCGCAACGTTTTCAATCAGGCGATTGTCAGGAGCTTCCCTTTGGAGACAATGCCACCCCGAGGCCAAAGTCCCCACAGGCCAGGTGCCAGGGACGCCGCTGGGATATCGAGTGGTCGGTGGCAGCATCAGCAGCTCAAGCGGGCGCAGCCCTGGTGACACGATGACAAGATCGGTGTCAGTGACAACCACAACCCTCAAGTCCGGTGGGATCCAAAGGGAGAATGAAGCCATACAAAGGCTGGACCGCCCTGCAGCGAGGCTGGAGACCGCACCTACCAGTGGATGCACTGCATAAAACCTCCCAGCTGCCGAGGCTGCTCGGCGGTTCTCTGGCATGGCATCTTCCCACCACAAGCTGCAGTCATCTCTGCTGAGTGGCAAGGATCAGCACCAGCTCATCATACTGCAGCAGCACTGAATTTAGCACATCAAGCCACCAGACTGTTTAGCTGGAAATCACAACAGACACAAAATTGCACTACAGAACCACACGGCATTAGACATACTGACTGCTGCCCAGGGGGCACTGGTGCAATCATTGACAGGAACTGTTGCGTATACAGCCCTGATGCTTTCAAAAATGGAACTTGTATGATGGCACAGATGAAGACGCAAATTATTCACATGGAACAACTAACGAATAATCCTGTCTCTACCTAGTTAGCCCCCCTAACTCCACGGTGCAGGAAACTGTACAGTGTTATTGGATTCTGACTCATACGTCTTCTTCATTGCTGCGTGCTGCATTGCTTATGTGGCACTTGGATGCAACGTGCTTCAGCCGTCTTCCGAAGAGCTGTGTCCAGTTCCTGCTGCAGAGGGCTGGGATGCGTGGGCAAATACAGAGCACTGCCTGAACAGGTGACTGACATACGAAAAAGGTCTCCTGCTTGCTTGGGAACACAAGTAAACCGCCTCAGCCTGCGCTTCTGCACATAGCAGAATAAACTTGCTTGGGAGGAACTGCTCTGCAGCTGTATCCCAGTCTCCTTGCCTTGTGTGAATGACCTTGCTTCCATAGGGCAGCTGCCCGCAGTAATGCCAGTGCCTCTCCACCGGATGAATTAATCATAATTTGCCTCTGTGTACCTCCTTCAGGATCAGAAAATCTTAATGAAGAAGCGCTGGGGCTTTTGCATTACACCGAGAGATTCTGTTACCAGGAAGTGAACCAGCTTTCCTGCATTGCCTCAAACACTTGAACTGAGAAGGAAGTTCCAATTTGGTTAAACCAAACGCTACTGCCACGTGGGCTGCAGAAGGGGGGCAGAAGAGATTCTAGTAGTGTGCGCAAGCAATACACTGCAGAGAAAAGAACTATTGCTTACCTATCCACTCCCTGAAGGCACACGGGGCTCAGGCACAATGGGAAATGGATTTGGGGGATGAATATGGTTAGCTGTTAGCTGCCAGGTAGCTGTGATTCATGCCAGCTACAACCGAATCGCTCTGACTGCTGGAAAAGGACGTTTGAATATTAACAGCGTTGTCAGTTACCCAGCACAGGTTTTAACTGCTTTGCTGTTTGTTTTCTTTTTATTTCGTTTTGTTTAAGTGAATGCTCACAGAATTACAAGACACCAAACAAAATGTACTTGTAGCTTATAGTAGTTCCACGTGTACAAAAGGTGTTGACATTCGTTGCTCTTCACCTGTAGGTTTTTGCACTGCTACAAGCTTGTGCAAGACGAACCTAGAAAGAAAGAGCCAAAGAGATTATAACCCACAGCCACTTCCGCTTCCCACCCGAAGCAGAAGACACCTTTAGTTTCGATTCAGTTTTTCAAAATGCTGACAACAGTTATTTTTCTACAAGCGTGAGGCTTTATCCCTCCCCTTCCCAGTTCATGCTTCTTCTCCACCAGCGGTAGGAGCTAAGACACAAGACTTGAAGTAAGAAGCTTCTGTTACAGCTCAGTAGCTCAACAGGTAAGGACAACAATTAAGGACAGAGACAATGCTGCATTACAGCTTCAGGTCCCAAACGGAAAAAAAAAAAAAAGGAAAGGCTTACAGACAGCTTCTTCATAATGCCTCGTGCCTCTGGATTGAGATGAAGAAGATTCTTCTTGGTCAGATCACTTGCTGTTAAACGAATGCTCTGCAAGAAGCCAAACACCACCAAATCTCAGGTTTCCCGGTTGTTCAGCAGCAGCAGCTACAAGCAGCAAAGAAACCCCTCCCTGCACACTAGGAGGCCGCGTCCGTACCAAGAGCCACATCCAGCTTGACCAGCTCATCCCGTGCTGCCCTTGGTGTGCTGACGCAGCACCGTGAGCAGAAGGCACTTTCAGCTTCACTCAAAAGCGCAGCAAAGCAGCAGTGTGCATTCTGCTTAGGCCAGAATTCTTAGACAGCTCCCGCTCTGACTAAGAACTTCTTCGGGTTCTTTTTAAGCGACATTTACCTCCTGATAAGCTGCGGCGGCACAAGTAAGCGGGCGAGAATGGATGAACAGCAGTCCCTTGAAACTGATAAGGCCCCCAAGAAGGCGCAGGCTCTCCTTGCTGCATAGATTTTACAGACTCAAGTTTGTTTTTACCTCCCCTCCTCCAACAGGAACGGTAATGAAGACATCATTGCCATCAGCAAGGGGGCTGCCGTTAGCAGAGATGGTGTAAACACGTTCATTTACTGTGGGTGTGCGCAAACCCGGCGTCTTGAAAACTCTGGAAAAAGCAACAGGCAAGGACTTTTACTGCAATTTCTTAGAGCGCTTGGACCAAAACTTTGAACCACTGCAGGTTCAAAGCGCTGCTGGAAAGTATTCTGCATATAGACAACTGAGATGTAAGGACCAAGCAGCAAGGCACTCCTCTGTATGAGAAATTAACAGAGAAATGCAATAGAATACAGACCTGGAATCAAACCTGGGTGTGATGATGGAGGCGCCTCCTTGAGCACAGAGATTGAGATTTCTGCCAGTAGCTGGAGTGATAAAGCTGCTTTTGCTTGATCTGCTTAAAAGGAAGCATGTAAGCAGAGCCCTGCTCTCAGAAGAATAATTTTAACGGACACGTAAGCACTGTCTTACCAAAGACCTGGACGAGACAACCCAGGGTCCTCACAGATCGCCCTACGGCACGCCATGCCCACACCACCCAGCCTGCCGGGCCACGCACCGCCCCACTCTGCAGCTACGTTAGCACCGCACCTTTACTCTCTGCTTCTGAAATCCTGCCACGAAACTCATCGCCGTTACCTTTGACTCATGCGTTTCACTCTTGCTGAAGGAGCTCTTCTGCTCCTGGACGCTGGTGCTTTTTTAGTGGACGTCCTCACCTGAAACACATTAGCTGCCAAGTCAGTCAGTTCCTTCTCCTGGGACAGCCAAGTCCGCACCGAGCAAACGCTCCCATACGAAACGCCTGGCTCAGCAGGCTCCTTCCTGCAGCACGGGAGTCTGACACAAGCCACGGGACAACCTTCTGAGACCTTCCCCATTCGAGTACTGCCCTCACGTCCTTTCCCCGAAGCTCAGCTGCAGAACTTCAGGAGGATAACAGACCACCTTAACTTCCACTCTGACTCGAGACGGTTCATGTATTTACCGCTGCCCACAGCACAACTCAGAAACTACAAAGCCGAAAAGCACTGCTGGTAAATATTTTCAATGTGGCCCAGACTGTTCTGCTCTAGGGAATATCGCTCCCTCCATACAGCAACGCTCAGATGAGAAGGGTGAGACTCTCACGTGCAGAAGTACAAGAGGAATAAAAGCAGAGGTAACTCGCAGCACAGTCGCTTTCCTCGCCACAAGTAACAGCACGACCTGCCAACGAAAGCCAGCTTCCAGCGTCACCGGGATGATCAGCAAGCAACAGCTTTTGGAAAGCCACCCTTACAGCATCCTGCACGCTGTTCCCCCTTAGGCATCAGCATCGTCTCGGTACATAGTTTATATCCCAGGAATAAAAGCCATCACAAAGAGCAGCTGCTTACCTTTCCGTTTCTTGGATTAGTACTTGCAGCTGCTTGCTCCAGAAGAAGTTGGCCATCGTGTTTCGCCTTCTTTGCTGGAGGAAGCAAAGGAACCTCTGCTGCTTCTTCAGTGGCTTCAATACCCTGTTTAGATTTTTCTACGAAAAGAGGAAAGCATTATTCAGGTTGACAGGAAAAAAAAAACTAACACGATGTAACTGACCATTAGCTAAGGTAAGGAAACACACTACAAGCTTATTTCGGCAACAGTTTGCTTCTAAAATCTGAATTCTGATGACAACAGTAAAGAGAACATGGCTGTGAATTATCCAGAATGCCTTAATTAAAGCAAGTAAAACTACTTCGGGTCGCAGGAGTAAAGGCAGAATTACGTCCTTGTCTTCACACGTAGCGAAGGCTGTAGCTAAGAACCAAACCAGCATTCACAGAATGTTATCTACTGACCTTTCGTGACGATTTTCAGAGGAGTCTGGATAAATTCTGCTGTCAACTTGTTTATTTCTGTTATTCCCAAGTCTGCCTAGGATTAAGAAGTTGGGATGATCGGTACTGCGAGTTTGTGATAAGTCAAAGTTGCAGGCAAAATCTTTGTAACTATTTCACATACACAACTATCTAACATAACTGTATCTTCGCGTTCTTCTGCTGTGCTAAAAGAGGTCCTTCCTCGTTGTTCCGGACACAATGGATCTCGTGCCCTTCAGCGCCAGCACGCCCTGCTGGGCAGCTGTGAGCACGCTTCACCTACTCCCTGCTGCTCAACAGCACAGCAGTGCTTCAGCTTACCGAGAGGCGCGTGCTCTTCCAGAGGCCTAGGAGCAAACCCCCAAGGCGTGGGGCCCCGCAAAATGACTCCAAGGGAGGAGAGCAACCTTACAGATAGCAGGAGAGAAGGGCTGGTGCGTTAGGGAACAGCGATCTCCGTGTGTGATGATGGAGCAGCCAATGGAGAGCAATTATATCGTGTTTAGTTCTTTTTTTTCCTTTATGACCATCCCTGAAGAATGTTAAAATGCAAAGAGGACTGGGAGAGGCGTACTGGCAGAGGCTGCCCAGAGCATGCCCCTGGCTGTAGGGTGTATATGCACAACAGCCCTAAAAGCACAGCTGGGTCACCCGTCTGGGGTTTGTATACAATGCAGCACGGTTTGAGCCTCAAAAGCTACGCTCCTGAAGGTGCTAATGCTTGTATGCCCCCCACTGCCTTCCCAGTGGGGAATCTGCCGATGGGCAGAGAGATGTTTCAACAGGTTTCCAAGCTTCCCTCCTCCCACGCTTTTCCTTTTCTCCCCCCCAACATTTCTGGACATTTCTGGAACGTCCCAACCAACACAGTCACATTGTTCGCACTGTCGTGTTTTCAGAACGTGCTTTTCATGATCGGTATCGGCCGCGGACCTCCCCCAAAGCCGGGTAACAGCGAGTGGCAGAGGGTGTGGAGGAACTCAGGAGAAAACTCAGAGAAGCGGACGGACACTCCCGGTGCCACCGAACTCCCCTCCCAGACTCCTGCAGAACCCGGAGAGGTCAGGCAGGTATTGAAGAGAGGGAAGGCTGCGGCCCCAGCAGACCCATGGGGGCACAAATTATTTGGGGCCCGGCCCAACAGAGGGAGTTTGAGGAGCTGCTTCGTCAACAATCAGCACTGAAGCACGGCTCCCCTTAACACCGTGATTACCAGTTCAAACTGCATGTTTCAAGGAAAGGCCCCCTCCACACGACGTGCTTCTGATGCCACTTGGAGTAAGCGGCTGGTGGTGATTACACAGCGGGCTCAGAGGGGAAACCGTGACCATCCCGGAATTTGGGAAGCGGCCCGGGAGGTCTTTTCCAACCTCGGCGATCCCTTAGCATGAAACTAAGCAGGCCCGCAAAGCCGGGCAAGGAGCAGCACGAGCACGCAAACCCTGCAGGGGACACCGCAGCATCTCCTCCCGCTAAGCCTTAACAGTTCAGATCCGCGGGCACAACCCGCGCTATCGCAGCGGCGCTCCTGCGGATACACAAAGCCTTCGTCTCCTCCAGGAACGCACCGCGCGCCGGGGAAAGTTTCCCATTCGCGCCGGATACCTACCGTCACCGCCTCCTCCAGGACCTTCCGGCTTCCCCCTTCAGCTAGAAAGAAGACATCTCGGTTGGAAGCGTCGCTGCGGTCCGCAGCCGGGACAGCTCCCGCAGCGCCCGCAGCCGCGCCGTAACGCCGCCGCAGGAGCGCGCAGCGCACAGCAGGCGTTCCGGCGGCGAGCGAGCGGCCCCGGGCAGAGGGGGCGGCGCATCCGCCCGCGCCCACCCGCGTTCTGCTCGCGCGAGCCCCTCGCGCCGCGTCCCACCGCTCCTCAGCGACGGCCTCCGAGCGCCGCTCCAGGGGCAGCCCGCGCCCCCCGCCCGCCCGCCCGCCCGCGCCCCCCGCCCCCCGCCGCTACCGAAGAACTGCAGCCAGTTCATCTCGCGGAGCGCCACGGGCAGCCGGAGGAGCTCCACGTCGTACAGGTTCTCCACCTCCTTGACCAGGCGCTCCCCGTTCGCCCGCAGCTGCTCGACCCGGCTCCTCACTGCGGGGACGGACGCGGCGTCAGACGCGGCCCGGGCCCGAGCGCGGCCCGCGGCCCGCCCGCGGCCTACCCTCCCGGTCGAAGTCCTTCAGGAAGGCGCTCAGCTTCCTGCCGCGCGCGCCCGCGGCCGCCTTCCTGCGGGCAGGAGCCATGAGGGCCGAGGAACGGCGCGAGCGCACCGAGCCCCGCTCCCGCACGGCGGACGGCACCGCCCGTCCGCGCCGCGTTCAACCGCCGCCGGACGCGCGCCCGCCGTCCAATCGGAGCTCCGCGAGCGGCGGCGCAGCCAATCGGAGCGCGGCGCGGCGTGATGACGCGAGGCGCCGTGGCGGCGATGGCGGACGCGGTGGGGCCGGGCCGGACCGGGTCGAGCTGCCCTACTGCTGCCGTTGTGCTGCGGCCGTACGGGGAGCGAGCGGCGGAGCCGGGCCTGGCTGAGCTGAGCTGCCGCGGCGCGGGCCGCGCTGCCCGTCGTCGGCCGACGCGCTGCGGGGCCTGCGGGGCGCGGAGCGTTACTACCGGCGCCTGCGGCCTCCCGTGGCGGGGCTCCCCGGGCAGGGCTAGGGGCGCGGGCAAAGAGGAGCTTTCGGAGACGAACCGAATGAAGGGAAACGAGCTGCGTTAAAAGCGACGTGCTTTCACGGGCTGCCGAATCCGCAGCCGCAGCGCTGACCTTGCTAAGCCAGGCTCTGGCTGCCGAGAGCAGATGCTCTTCTGCAGGCTTGGACGCTTGGTACTGTAACCCTTAAAGAAGAACATGCAACTTTGTTTTAGAGGATGAAAAGATATAACATAGTTCAATACACTTGTCAGAAGAACCACTCTCCCTTTTTTTTTTTTTTCTTTGCCTTCCTGCATGTGTTTCTAACTTCAACAAGATTTATCTCCTTGATTTATTTTTTGAGAAAAACTGGATATATGTAAGAGACCAGCTAGGATAACTTTGACACCGTTTTTCTTCTGTCACTTGAGAAAGCTTCAGAACATGTTAGATGTTTCATTCAATAAGAACTAATTTTCTGTTGGAGGCCTAGAGGCTCCAGTCTGCTTCTACCGTTGTTTTGTTGGGTTGCATGTTCGCTGCTAGAGAAGACAGTGAGTATCCAGCTGGCGTTCTGCACTTAAAATCTGTTTTTCCCTATAGTTTCTGAATGGATTTCCTGGTCCTCTTCTGCCTGTTTTCCTTTTCTTCTTCCACTGCTTCAGAGACCTGGATTTATTTTAAAGTCTGAATATGATATAGATTTTAATCTGCATAGAAGTAAAATGCTTCACTTTGCCAAATGAGTTATTCTTGTCCATGCTAAGAGCACACTTATTTTTGTCAGCAGCTTTATGGTCAGTGAGCCAGCTCAGAAGCTCTGTGAAGCAAACAATGCGGTGCGGCTGGGAGCAGAGCACTGCACACAAAAGAGCTTTTTCTTAAAATCTGACTGGATGGTGCTTGTTTGTGGGAATACAAGAGAGACTATTTGGAGCAAATGCTGTGGAGCGAGGTAAACAGCGTGAGATGGCAAGGCTGAGAACCAAGGACACGTCTAGTAGCGCAAAGCAAAAGGAACGGCTCACAGTTCTGGATTAAGTGCCTGCATGCACGGTTATGGAGTGCTTGTGGAATGCTTTGTTGACATGTAAAGGCGGGTGGGAAAGTTGTAAGGGCAGATGGGAAAGCTAAACAGAAAACTTGTGAATGTGAGTAAGTGATGTGAGAACCTGTAATAAACAATTTGGATCATCCACATCTGAGTCCATGCCTGGTTGCCACATTTGTCACTGCTCAGAAAATCAGGAATCATCTCAGCTGCTAAGCTAGAGATTTTCCTTTGTCAGCCTGTCAAGTTGATCTGAATGTACTTATTACACTTATTTTGTGGCTTCTTACCTTGGATTATCTTAATGCATGAATTATCATTGGCTCTTCTCTATTCCTTATTGCATGGAGTAATAGATAACAAGTACATGAACAGAGAGAGGGATTAATCCCCTCATCTTTAAAGACCCTTCCTCTCTCAGATTCACGAAAGCTCTTGTTCTTCCTCTGTTTGTGCCATCTCCAAACCCATCATGCCACAGATGTCTGAGTAATGTGAGCACAGCACTGTCTCATATACATACCAGGTGTTGAATGATGACAAGAAGCAGCTGTGGGTTACCAATTTGAATAATCTCCGTTAATAGTTTGAGATTTTATGATTATAACTAATGTGCTAACTGTATGTGCAACAACTGACTTCTAAACTCTTTCTTCCCCAGACCCATAAAAATTTCCTCTCAATGAAGGTTGCTACAAAAAACGAGATCAAAATCATTAATTTAAAAGGCACATGACATTCTCCATGGAGATGTCCCTTTTCACAATTCCCTCTCAATATGAATAAGAATTGCACACAGCCTTTTTTTTTTCTTTTTTTTTTTTCTTAATATAGAATGTCTAAGCACAGACTCAGAGGCAAATAATGCATTTTATACAATAAAGCAAAAAAGAGGGAAACGGGCATTTTGTTGTGGAGTTCCAGCAGCCCTGCTCGTGTTAGCTCCCTCTGTCCTTGGTCAAAGGGATGTGTCGGTTGACACTGGAGAATGTCTGGACAGGAAGGGCAGATGTTTTATATGAATTCTGAAATATGATTGAGCCTTGCATTGTTTTCACATTGGCAAGTGTTAGCTGGCTCTCCTTCCTCTATTGTCTTGCATGACGAAGGAAGTAGCAGCTCGGCATAACACAGCTGGACAAACCGTAGGGAGATTTCTTAAGGCATTACACATGGTTCATAGGGAACACTAGCCAGACAGATCAAATTTCTATTGAATTCATGAACTTTAGCTTGATTGGGATTTAGCTTTGTATTGCCTTTGGCTTCATCCCATTGTATTACTTACGGGTTAGGGTTAGGCTAGAGTTAAGGATAGGATTTGTGTTGGGATTGGGGTTGGGGTTGGTGTTAGGGTTAGAGTTAGGGTTAGGTTTAGCATTAGGGTTTGGGCTAGGCCTAGGATTAGGAGAAGGGTTACGGTTAGGGTTAGGACTGCATTGCATTCCACTGTCATGCATTTAATTGCCTTGCTGAGCGTTACTTTTCATCCCATTGTATTACTGGTTTGGTTTAATGCTTGTGGTAGATTACACGTAGTGAAAAGTTTAGGGTTAAGTTAGGTTTATGGTTGGGGTTGTGACTGTATTACATTCCATTATTGTTGTATTTCATTTCAACCCACTGCATTGTATTTCATTACACTGTATTGTGTTTGGTTTATGGTTAGGGCTAGGGTTACACTGGATTTCATTCCATTACATTGGATTGCATTTAATTTCGTATCATTTCTTTGAATTGTGTTGCAGTTTGAAGAGTTAATCACGTGACACCCCTCCCAATGAGAGAAGGGGGGGAGATAGAAGAAAAAAAACAGCTGAGATAAAATTGATTTTTTAAAAGGATTGTGAGAGAATGTAGAGTAGTTAAGAATAATAAATCAAACAAAAACAAAAAAAAAAAAAGGGAGGAGAGAGAACTTCTGATTGCACTGCTCCCTGTGCTGCTGGAAACTGGAAAACAATAAAAAGGAGGAAAAAAATGGGAAACTAAGGAACATAGGGGAAAACGGCTGTAACGGTATAATGTGATAGAAAACAAAGCCATGATAGCAGGGTAGCAGAGTCCCAAGCTGAAGCAAGAGAGGATAAGCTTAAGTGCAGCAACTGGGGATGCAGAAGCAAAGGAAAAAGGCTGCTTACATTCAGAAGGTCTCAGGTAGGCAGAGATCTCCAGAAAAACATTCTTGCCTCCACTGCCAACCCTTACATGAGGTCTGGGAGGGGGGGGCTGCCACGTCCCGGCTGCATTTAAGAAGGTCGATCTTCCACAGGGAATATTTGTAGAAGAAATGTATTAGTTGGAGACAGGATGGGGGGTTGGTCTGGGACCAGTGCTCTTTAATATCTTCATCAAGGGCACAGATGATGGCACCAAGTGCAGCCTCAGCAAGATTGCAGATGACACCAAGCTGAGCGGTGCAGTCGATAACTGAAGGGAAGGGAAGCATCCAGAGGGACCTGGACAGGCTGGAGAAGTGGGCCCATAAAAACCTAATGAGATTCAATAAGGCCAAGTGCAGGGTGCTGCACTCAGGTCAGGGCAATCCCAGGTGTTGATACAGACTGGGGGAAGAACTCCTTGAGAGCAGCCCTGTGCAGAAGGACTTGGGGGTCCTGGTGGACGAGAAGCTGGACATGAGGCAGCAGTGCGCGCTCGCCGCCTGGAAGGCCAGCTGTGTTCTGGGCTGCATTAAAAAGGGGCGGCCAGCGGGGAGAGGGAGGTGATCGTCCTCCTCTGCTCGGCTCTTGTGAGGCCCCATCTGCAGCGCTGCGCCCAGGCCTGGGGCCGCCAGCACAACGAAGACGCAGAGCTCTCGGAACAGGTCCAGAGCAGGACCGCTAAAGGATCAGAGGGCTGGAGCAGCTCTCCTACGAAGAAGGGCTGAGGGAAGCGGGCTTGTTTAGCTTGGAGAAGAGAAGGCTCCGGGGGAAACCTCACTGTGGCCTTCCAATACTCAAAGGGAGTGTACAAACAGGAGGGGAAATGTCTGTCTACAAGTCTCCTAGTGATAGGAGAAGGGGGAACGGGGAGGCTTAGGTTGGATGTGAGGGGGAAGTCTTTCACTCTGACGGTGGTGAGGCACTGGAACAGGCTGCCCAAGGAGGCTGTGGATGCCCCATCCCTGCAGGCATTCAAGGCCAGGCTGGACGTGGCTCTGGGCAGCCTGGGCTGCTGGTTGGCGACCCGCACACAGCAGGGGGTTGAAACGAGATGGTCATTGTGTTCCTTTTCAACCCAGCCTGTTCTGTGATTCTGTGATATGGTTCTATGATAAACACAATTAAGAAGTTGACTAAAGAGTTCATTAGACTTTCGAGATGGGACGAGTTTCTAACTCATACAGCAGCCAAATCGTTGGGAAGTATATGAATGAATAAAGAGAAAAGGGAAAGGAAAATGTGGAGAGCAGTGGAAAGGACATGCGTACAGACTGCCTGCTGAAAAGATACCCTTAACCACAGTCAGGAGAGCTGGAAGCGCCGCGAAGGTAAGGGAGATCAGAGAGAGAGCAGAGTAGAGCTGAGGTGGAAGCTGAGTGTGGGTTGCAGGGCATGAACACTGGCACCAGGTGTCGGTGCCCCTGTGCCTGAAGGCATCTTTGTCTTCCAAACACAGTGCTGGAAAACATTCTTTGTACTTTCTGTAAAAGAAAAAAGAAAAAAAAAAAGAGAAAGGAAGAAAAAAGACATTAAATCTTCTCAAAAACTATCGCCTTTTTAAACTAAGACCCCAAAGCATTTTAGAAAATGGAAAGTTTGTTGACACATCTTATTTCTATTTTTGCCTTAAATTCTTTGCTCCCATTTTACTGACATTAATTAACATCTTCCAGATCTACAGCTTTAGAAAAAGTTCTGTTCTGTTTAGAAAAACCTTCTGTAAGATTGTGAACCTGGAGTACCCAGCCAGTAAATAGGGGAAACAGGGGAGGGGGGGGAGGCAGGGGGAGAAAACAGGGTATAAAGGCTGTCATGTTGTGTCCATAGGCGCTCCTGCTTGCGGGACGCCGCCATTGCAATAGCAAATAAAATCTGCTGTTATCAGAGATACCGTCCTGACAAACATGACTTGGATATTTCCAACAATTTGGGGGCTCGTCCGGGATTATGATCGCCTCTTTGGGAGTTTCCCTACTGCCCTGCACAGGTTAGGTGCACCCCGCTGATGGCAGCGGTCCTGTCTGGGTGCTGAGGTGACTCCTTGGGACGGCCGATAAAAAGCCGAGACTGTTACATAAAGGACAGGCTCTGTGAAAGCCAAGGGGCAGGCAGGCACAGGTGTTGGCCATGGCGACCCGGTAACTTCGTGCACGGACCAAGGTAAGGGGATTGAACTCTTTCCTTGGGGTCGGTTGAGACTCCTGAGTGTGTGTGACTGAGACGCGCCGTCAGTGCGAAGCGAGTGCTGAGTGCCGAGCTGCGGCTCCACTTGACAAAGTGCCAGCAGTACGCCCCTATTAACCCGAGAGATGGGAGTGTAGTACTGCTGAGGGATTGGGCCCAAAATCCGAGAATCAGAGTGTGGTAACCTGTGAGCTGGGGAGTTCATGGTAGCGTTCTGGAGGGATGGGGAATAGGAGTTCTGAGAGCAGGGGAAGAAGGTCCCCGGAATGGTGCCTAGAGATAGCGCCTTGGGAGAAGTGCTTCAAAACTGGAACATAATCCCAAAACTAGGGACAAGGACAGGGAAAAGATGTTTAGATACTGTATACAGTAGAGAGCCACTGCAGGGAAAATCATTATTGTGACCAAAATAGGAGTCTGACGAAGATTGGGCCTGTCAGACTTTGTATTTATATGTAAACAGTAGGACTCCTTTTCCTGAAACAGAATTGGCTTAGGTCGCTTAATGGGTGCAAGAAGTACAGAAATGTTCCTCGCGAGGAGTCGAAGTTCAAAGGAAATAGGAAAGAGAAGCAGAAAGATCATAAATGGGATCCCTTAGGTAACTTCTTCCCCCTCCCCCCCCCTTCCCTCCACTACCCCCCCCCCTTCCCTCCACTTCCCCCCCTCTCCTCCCCTCCCCCCCCCTTCAATTTCTGAAGCAGTGCAGGCGGCAGTGACCTCTCCAGAGGAGGAGAGTGGGTGCTGCTGATCTGTGCAGGTCCTGGAGAGAGGCTGTGCTCTCGATTACTGAGGGAGTTGGAGTAATGCGAATGGGACCTGGAGAGTTTTCCTTTCTCTAATACTAACCTTACTAACACTTCACTTTATCCTCTTAGGGCAGTCTTAGGTCAAAGGGAAATTGGGTATGGTAATGCCTGCTGTTTTTACTAGAAGAGAAGTTAGGAGTTTCAAGAAGAATTACCTAACTGAGGATCCTATAAGTGTAGCAGAACAATGAGATCAATTTCTAGGGCCTAATTTCTACTCATGGATGGAAATGATGTTTATTGATATGTTGTTTATTGGAGAAGGAGGTGGGCAGCTACGCAAGTGTGGGAAATGAATACAGAGGGAAGGTTGGGCTCTGGAGGGAGGCAGAGAGAGGAAGGATCCTGAGGATGAACTGTACTGATTGTTGTCACTGTCTTTGTGTTTGTTAAATGTTTGTGTTGTGAAAGTGTTCTGTGATGTCGTGTACGAGGCTGTTATGGAACAAGGGCTGTCTAAAGTGATACGAGAAGAGCCCTGGGTTGTATTTTGGCTCACTGGAGAAACATTGCTGGTGAGCCAGGGGAATATTGAATAAGAAACCAGGAACGTAAATGGAGTAATGGGACCAGTTGTATAATTGAGTGCCCTAATCATGAGACCAAGTGCCGGGTGTTTGTGGAAGCTGAGGAATGTATTGTTTGATTTGAGGATTTTGAAGGCACTTGGAGAAACTGTCTTAATGGTATGGGGAAATGCAATTGTTAACGGTATGTGGAAACGCAACTTTTAATGGTATGTGGAAATTATGTGGAAATGCAGTTGTTAACAGTATGTGGAAATGCAATTGTTAATGGTATTTGGAAATGCGGTTTTTAATGGTACGTGGGAATGCAGTTGAGGGTACAGATAGTGGAATTGTGGAAAAATGAACAAACAACAACAAAAAACAAATGGCAAAAAGGTGAAGGAAAGCAGTGAGTTTGGGATATTAGAGTTGGGCCGGCACGAGAACACATCCCCTGCACCACCACCCCCACTGCGGCTTGTAAGAACAACTTGGAGTGGGAGAAAGAACTGGGGGCCAGAGCATCCTACTGTAATTGTGAGGGGTGTATTAGCTGTGAATGGGGATGGGACGGGACATTGGAAGTGAGAATAGCCGGCATCTGCAGAGCTGGGGAAACCCGATATCCAGTGTGAGCACTGGAAGCCTGGGGACAGGAGGGGGTGAAACTGAAATAGAATGTTAGTAATGGCTGTGATGATGGTAGTTTGGAGAGTGAGAAGGGTTTGGGAAAAACGAGCTGAGGAAGGCAAAGTTGAGCAAGGTGTAACAGGGATGTCATTACCTAGAAGAAGAGGTGAGGGGAGCCTGCAAGGGCTCAGGGAGAGTTCCACCCCACAGGACTGACAGCAGCTGGGGAAGCAGGGTAAAGAGGTTTATTTTCTGATATGGGTGCCTCTTAACTCTGTGCTACACCAAGAATTATTACCTGTAGGTGATTTTTGTAACACTTGTAGGAGCTACTGGCAAGATAAGTTTACTTTTTTTGGACCAATTAAATGCAAGCTAGGAGAACAAGTAGGAATATATAAATTCTTGTACATGCCAGGTTTTCCAAAACCATTATTTGGGCATGACATGTTAGAATAGTTGAATGTAGAGTTTAAATTCAGTAGAGACGATTAGAACTACTTGTCAAGCAAGAGCAATGGACTGAAAATTTTAAGTCTGGCTTTAACACAAACTGGGAAAAGCAATGTTGTACTCCCAGAAGTTACGTAAATCCTACATTGGGTATACACAGGATTGCGGGCATCAGGGATGCCTGGCAGAGCCAAAAATGCAGCCCAGTGAAAGTTAAGGTAAAGATGGGAGCCAGCCCAACCAGGGTAAAGCAATGCCCTTTGAGGATACAAGATTGTAGGAGGATAAAAGAAATAATAAATAACTTTTTGTATTTTGGATCATTGATTGGATAGAAATCCAAATGCAGCACCCCAATCTTGCAAATGACAAATTGGATGGCAAGAGCTATAGTTTGGTACCAGATTTGAGGGCAATTAAAAGAAATGGTGAATATATACAACACATGGTGTATATCTTTATTGACCAAGGTAAGGAATAAGCAGGTGGGGTTTACTGTTCTGGATTTGATGGACACCTTTTTCTGCCTGGTTTTGCCAAAGAAAGTCTAAAATCATTTGCCTTTGAATAGGAAAACTCAAATATGGAGAGAAGAAAAAAATAATAATTAAAAATAATAATAATAATAATTCAGTTAACCTGCACAGTGTTACCCAGGGTTGTGAGAACAGCCCAATGATTTTTGAGAACTGGTCAACTCTTGAGCCCGAGCTTTAGGTTCACCATCTCACAGTGGAACTTTACTGCAGTACATGGGTGCTACAGTAATAAAGGACTGTGTGCAATGGACTGTGAGCTTGCTGAATTTCTTGATTTAAATGGCTATCAAGTTTCTCAACAGAAAGCACAACTGATCAAAGGGAAGGAAGCCATTTGCTGAACACCCAGAACACCAAGGCAGAGCTGCCTCCAAGCCAGCAGTGTGCGACTGCATGGAGGCTGTCTGTGCAAGTTGGTCAGAGCTACAGGAGGAGCCGTTGGACGATGCTGAGGAGTCCTGGGTTCATCGACGGAAGCAGTTTTGTGAGACAAGGAGACTGTAAGGCAGGACGTGCAGTAACTGCTACTGACAGGGTAATTGAAGCACAGCCATTACCTGTGGGGACTTCCACTCAGAAGGCTGAAATAATTGCCTTGACAAGAACCTTAAATGCATGGACAGATGCTAAATATGCTTTTGGGGTGGTACCCACTCGTGGTACCATCTGGAAAGAGCGAGGGTTGCTTACACACAAGGAAAACAAATTCAGCATGATGTAGATCTACCAAAGAACATCATGGCTGTTATACATTGTAAAGGACATCAGAAGAGTGACAGCGTACAGGAAACTGGGAATATGATGGTGGATCAGGGGGCAAAACAGGCAGCTGAAGGAAAAGAAATTGGAGAACTGGCTTTAAGTCCAGATGGTAAACTTGAAATATCTGAACCTTAGTCAGAACCTGTAAGGTACTCTAGAAAGGATAGGAATCTAATGATTGAAGGGAAGAGAGCAAGCTGACAGATGGCTGCATACCCCGATGGACACACTGTTGTGCCCGTTAGTATTTTATAGCATTTGGTTCTAAGGGAACATGATAAAACATGGAGGTACTGACACCAGAAAGTAACTGTACAATCCTAGTACCAGGAACAGGGTATGGGGGGTCCTGGGAAATATATATTATATATATATATATATACATATATATATATATATATATATATATATATATATATGATCTGGTCCTGGCCTGTCTGGGCCGGACTGGGCGAAGAGGAATTGCCGGTGCCACGGATGCGCTCTAGAACAGAGTGAACGGCAACAACACGTGCACTTCATTTAGATGTATTTTTGGAACAAGCTAAAAGAGAGGGCAACCAAATCATCAAGCTGGTGGCTGCGCCTTCCCAGGCGGAAGGGACTTTCAGTGCATTTCCCCGCTGGGATTCTCTCCCTTGCAGGTGACGCTGATCAAGCCCCAGGAGCCCCGGGCGGCACGGGGCTGGAACTGAGAGCTCGGTCCATCTGCAGGGGTCGGCAGTCGTGCGCTCCAGCTTTTTCCGGGCTGGGGTGCGCGGCCGAAAAGGCGTGGAGGGCGCGGCTCCGGGCCGGCCGGGAGACGTCCCCGCACCGATGACGTCCCCGGAGCCCGCGTGCCGTCACAATGCCGACGCCGGGCCCTCCCCGAGGGCAGCTGGCCGGCGGCTCCAGGCGCCCCATTCGTGAGCTGCGCTGCCCGCAGCCGCTCGCCGTGCCCCGTGCCCGAGAGCAGCCCCAGCAGCAGACTAGCTCAGCCTCGTCGCGCTCGTCCTCCAAGGCTCACAGAGGTGAGGGAGAGCTCCGGCACGCTTCGGGCCGCAGAGCCCGGCCGCGGGGTGCGGGCTGAGCTCCGCCGCGCGCGAGGGGCGTGCGGCACGAGAGCGGCAGGACCGCCGTGAGCAGCAGAAATCGCTGCCGGCCCTTCTGGCTCGGGAGCCGCAAGCCACGCGGCGGACAGCTCGCGGCTGAGCGGAGGAGACAGCCCGCTCCTGCCGGCCCCTCCGGGCTCCGAGCGGCGGGCGGCGGCGAGCGGAGCTCACCCGCGGCCTCTGCCGGGGCAGCCCGGCCCTGACTCCTCTGCTCTTGCCTGTAGGTTTGGAGGCACGCGCCTGCCAGCATGGACGGAGCCTGGGTGGGGACGTGGAGACCGCATCGCCCGCGCGGCCTCATCTCGGCCCAGTTCCCCAGCCCCGGGCCCCAGTACTCCATCCCGGGGACAACAGGTACGGCGGCCATCGCCGGGGTGCAGGGGGACGCGCGTCGGGGCCGTGGCGGGGCAGAGCAGCTCCCGAGCCTTTCCCCGTGCCGTCGGAGCCTCCCGCAGACTCGGCGCTCTGGGGGCTCTCGCTGCGGAGTGCCTGCGCGCGTGGTGCGGGCAGGCCTTTGGAAACTGCTGGCCACAGGCAGCGCGCTGGCCAAAGCTCCGCTCTCTCCTTCCGGCGGCTTCGCAAGGCTCTGGCGCAGGCGTTTGCGCTCAGGGACTGACTGACTCTTCTGCTTTTCCTCCTAGGTTTCGTGGGCCACAGCCCCACCAAAGCCCGTGCCCCCGCGTACACGTTTCGCGGGACCAAGCCGCCTGCGGCCGAGAGCTGCGGGCCAGGTCCCTGCTACTTTGTGCAGCCCGCCGTCACCAGGAACGGGAAGCACGTGGCTCCGAGCGCCCACCTTTGTGGACGCCCCACGACAAAGACCACCGTCACCCCCGGACCCAGTGAGTACCACTTCTGCAGCGCTTCCCCCACACGCGGCGTTTGCCCTGGGTCAGCTCGCGCCCTGATGGAGCCGTCGGTCTTTTGTGAGAGAGCACAAACCGCTGTGAGCAGCGATAAACACGCTCTCCCCTCGGAGAAGGCCGGCTGCCCAGCACCACGGGCTGAGGGCACAAGGACCCCGCGTCTGAAAAGAACAGAGAGCCAGGGGCTGACAGGAGGGACAGCAAGGCAGGACATAGTGGCGGGGCACGGAAAAGCGTCCCCGCGTGCTGCGTGCGCCCCCCAGCAATCCTGCAGCCCTTCAGAAGACCCTTTCCTCGGGACGTTGTCTCTGCGGCTGCAGGAGACCAGCACTTCACGGCTTTCTTCCTCTTCTCCTCTGCCCCAGGTGACTACTGCACCGAGGAAGCCAACAGGCACATCTTCAAGTGCCCACCGGTGCAGTCCATGGCCTTCCGGCGGGAGCCCCTGCGCACAGACCGCCCTCCAGGTACGCTGACCCCGGCAAAGGCAGACCCTTCATCCTGAGCATCCTGCAGGGACGGGCTGCTGCTCAGCACCAGCAACGGGCCAACCGCGCAGCCTGCGCAGCGCTGGGGCCGCAAGCTTTCTGGCGTGACCAACACGTCTCGGCCCGCAGCGGCTCCGGCTGCTCGGGCTCGGAGCTGCCGGCACTGGCCCAGTGCCGAAGTAGAGGCAGGAACTGGCAGAGGGGCGAGCCCTCCCCCCAGCAGGCTGGGCGGGCTGCCCCTCTCTGCTGCTTCCGTCTCCTCCAGCCCCTCGCGCACACGCTCTCTGCTGCTCCTCCTGCAGGTCCGGGCACCTACACGCTGCCCAAGCTGATGGGCCCCAATACAGCCTACACAGCGGCCAGCCCCTGCTACTCCATGAGGGGAAGGAGCCAGCGCGGCCGCTTTGACGAAGACCTTGCCAAGGTGAGCTCTGCTGCTCCTCTTTTCCATGTTAGCATCCGAAGCTGGGCTGCTCTCCCTGTGCCAGGGGGCTTCCAAGCCCCAAGCACCTTTGCTTAACGCAGGCTTCCAGGGAAAGAGAGAGCCTTGCGTGTGATCCCAGCCCCGTGCACCCATGACTCTCTTGCAGACTCCGGGTCCCGCGGCGTTTCCCAAGGTAGCTGTGGACGCCTACAAGACCAGGGCGCCCGCGTACACCATGGCGGCCCGACCAAAACCTGCAGAGGGCAAAGCAGTGAAGCCCGGGCCCGCAGACTACAGCATAGGCCGGGTAAGGCAGCTCGCTGCTCAGCTCGTCCCCTCTGTTTCACAAGCACGGCCTTCACGCCTCTCCCCCTTGCCCTGAGGCTTCCTCCGGCCAAAGAGCTTCTGGCCGCAGGGACCAAGTGCCGGAGAGCAGGCCTGCTCCCTGCCCTCGTGCCACCTCCGAGCAGAGGAAGGGAGGGCAGCAGAGAAGAGAAGGGCCCTTGCTGATCTGCCTTTCCTTTTTTTGCCCTTCCAGGTGACGCTGATCAAGCCCCGGGCGCCTGCATCCACTTTTGGAATCCGGCATTCCCTCTACACAACCCCTCTGATTGTGGAATAAAACAGCCACATCTGGAAGGCCGCCTTTGCTTTCCTGGCATGGGAGGGGATGGGAAGACACCAACCAACTGCCGGTTTCCACTTGATTCCATTTCCATCTATGGTCTTGATTCCATTCCATCTATGGACTTGATGCCATTTCCATCTATGGACTTGATGCCATTTCCATCTATCGACTTGATTCCATTCCATCTATGGACTTGATGCCATTTCCATCTATGGACTTGATGCCATTTCCATCTATCGACTTGATTCCATTTCCATCTATGGACTTGGGCTTTTGCCCATTTTACTTGAACAATTGTTAGCAATTGGAGTAAGTCATCAATAAAACCAACCCAACACCGACATGTGTGCTTTCTTGTTACTCCTTTTTCCTCCCCGCTGCACACAAGAATGCGCCAGCGCTTCCCGAAGCCTTTCAAACATCAGTACGTTGGAAACCGCCGATGCTTGCTTGATCAGCCGTTTGCAGTGCTGATGTCTGCCACGTGCTGAAGTAAAGAATAAACGAAGCAAATAGCAAAGGGAGGCCGGCCGCGGGCAGTGCATCCCTTCCAGCGCCGACAGGAGGATTTTAGGGAGGTGCCCGGGGCTTACAGGACAGCGGCTAAAATGTTGGTCCGACCAGTTTATTAGAGATCTTAATCAGGGAGGTGGGGAAGGGGAGGACGGACAGTATTTTGAATGAGGGGGATGGGGAAGAGAAGGAGGGCGATAGGAAACACAGGAAAGGAGAAGCAAGGAGTCTCTACAGGAAGCAAGAGGGAGATAGATGGTCACCACCGTGGATCCAGCGTGGTTCATAGTTCAGTCCTTGATCTTCAGTGGTGGTGGGTCGTCGGGCACTGTTGTTCTGTCGACGACGACGGTGACCACGTGGCAGTACCACCTTATCTGTGAGTCCAGAGGGGTTGAGTCAGTTGTTTTTGGAGTGACAGCTTCTGGCTTTTGGATCTCGGCAGGAACTCCTTTGGTTCCCATCTTCCGGGCCTTGCCAGCAGATAAGAGGGAGCAGGGAGGCGCCCACTTGTATCTCGCCTTGTACCTGCAGGGTACAGTGGGATCATCCCCCAGTCTCCCACAGCAAGCTGGAGTCACTTGGTCACAGGCTAGCTCTTCCGCCAGCAAACGGTCCTGAGCACTCTCTTGCGAAGGCAAACAGCTACAATTGTCCACACAGTGATGTTGGTTGCCCCACGGCAACCCCCATCACTCATCTCCTAGACAAGTCAGTCTCATCACAAGAAATGCGTCTGGCAGCAAGCTTGGAGCCAGAACAAGGCTGCTTGAAACTGATGTGCAAGTGACCGTTCGTGATGGTGAGGAAAGAGAAAAGAGAAAGGAAGAAAAGAGACAAAGTAAGCGGAAGGGAAAAGAGGGGTGGGGAGGAAGGAGGGTTAAACGTTACACAGTTGTTAGAAAGGATTTCTTGGGCTTGGTTACAAAGGTTGCCCTGATGCGCTGGACTTGTTCATCATCAGTTGAAGTGGTTACAAAGCACATGGAGGATACAAGTCCTTGTATAAGTTGAATCCACCATGGAACCACGCAAGGAACAAACACGAGAGTGGCAACGGCACACAGAATAGGAGGCGTTTCACCCACGGGCAATTTGTTTAGCAACCTCTTCATTGCCATCCAATTTGTAGGCAACAATTAGAGCCATCCAATTTGCCACAGACACCACCCGGTGACTCCTCAGCAGTGATGGCACCAATGTTACGCAATGAAGAAAAGGTAGAAAGTGAAAAGGGACAACCATACATTTGGCAACAGCCATGCATTGCACAAGAACCAGTAATGACAAATCAGTAAGCAAAACAAACAGAGCTATTTGGCTCAGCTGCTTTCCCTCGCAGCCAGGAACTCCCAGCGGAAGCCAGGATCCAGGTGGGAATTCTTCAGCAGAAGAATTCTGCTGTGAATGTGGTGTTTCTCAGGAGCCGTACAACAGCACGCTTCAGTTAATTCACCAAAAGCGTACCTAGTCCAATCTGACAGTATGTGGACTTGCCATGGAGTGTTCTCTAAGATGATTTCGTGCCATGAGAACTGTCCACTTGAGCATTTCCAAAGCAATTCAAATGCTGGGAGAAAGAAATCCTAGGTTGGCAAGTTCGAGTACTGTTACAGTCTACAGAGGCTTTCACAGGAGAGCGTGTGCAGGATAGCCCACAGGAGGAAGCATCAAAGAGGAGTAATCCCAGAGACGTACACGTCTCCTACCAAAGCTTAGGCGCTTTCCAACAGCCACGTTTTGGATGGAGCTCCTGGACCGGTGTGACACTGAAAAGCATCAGTGCAAAAGGCTTTATGACACGTTTCCTTTGTGCCCACGTCTGACAGATATTAGATGGGTCCCCTGATTCATTTCCCAGTTTGTTAGGAATTTGGAAAGGCTGCGGAGGACTTACATGCCAGTCATGATCAGTTTGATAAAAAGGGGTGAAAGAAGGGCTCAAAAGAAAGGCTATCACTGTGCAGGGAGCACCAGGAAGCTAGGATGACCTCTAAGAACCCTGAAGCCAGTTGTGAAGTTTAACAGGTCCGAGGACCGATACCAATCACCACCCACACCCACAGCAACGCAAAACATAGCACTGCTGCAACCAGAACGTGTCATCAAGAGGTGTATTCAGGATTCTAGCGTGATCGCGTCTTCTGTCACAAACCACAGCTGTTAAAATCAGCTATCAGCCTTCCTGTGTCCAATCCAGGTCCCACGGGGATCTTCTGTAACATACAACAAGACACCGACTCGCCCTTCTGGGGCTTTGTTAATACGGCTAACAAAGGAGGGCACAGTCCAGCAAGTGTTGCTTTTCTATTCCTTTCTCGGGGTGTCTTTAGCCTTCCAAGCACATTCGTTCAGGGATTCCATTAGGGTTAGGGAAACTGGCCGCAGGTTAGCCGGGTCAATCGACACAGGCTGGCCAGGGAGATAAAAGGCTTTCCCTAGCTTCTCAGCCACTGAACCGTGACTCCCAGGGATAAGTGGCAAGAGTGGTGAGGCCTTTGCACAGAAGGTGTTACATCGAGGATCTCTTTGTTTCCCTTGGCTGTGAGCTTTCTCATGCATCCACCCCTCACCGCCCCCCGCTCACCTGGGAGGGACGAAGACAGCAGCTTTCTAATGGCTTGGAGAGCCACTCGGGTTCCTGGGGAGAGGCCCTGGCACCTGGGCTTTTGCTTTCCTCCAGATTCCTGAGCTTCTGTTCTGGCCACCGCTCAACGAATGCCTCTAACCTGACAGTGGCTGCTCCGTTCATCAGATCTCGTGGAACAGCCTTGTGCCAGCCCCGTGTCCAGAGACAATTACGCTTATGATCGATATTTCGCCTCCCTGCTTTTACTGACAGTGAGACCCTCCCAGTCCCACTGAGCTTTGGGCTAGGTGGCCGGGGGGCAAGGCTGGCCGCTGCAAGCCTCACTTCCCTTGGCTCCAATTTCCTGGAGGAAGAAACCGCTGGAAGAAACCATACTTTCTCCCGTAGTCAATTGACTCTTGGGCAACCTCCCCCCACGTCCGTGCTTTGTATCCCAACTGCAGATGGTTAGAGGTTACAGCCTCTTCTAACAGTGCCCGGCTTCTTTCTCCCTGAGACGTAGCATGTATCTCATCTTGCAGCTGTGTGCCTATGGCTTTCAGTGGTTCTGAAGCGCCCAGGTTGAAGCAGGCATCCTGTCAGGATCAACAGGCACCACCACCGGTGATTCACCGTGTGGCTGCAGCTTTCTATCATACGTCGTTTGGAGGCAAGCAGCCTTTGGGGCACTCTCTACTAACTGATCAACTGTTCCAGTAACAGCAACTCCAATAGCAACGGGGGGGCGTTGCTGGCGGGGGGAGAAGCTGAGAAGCGAGACGACTCACTCCTGGCTTCTCCATCGCGCTTGGCACAGCGAGCGTTTGTTCCGCACCTGTCCTGAGAATAGGACAGTACGGTGGTTGTTCTGAAGCCTGGACCAGATTGTGACGGTTCTATTGCGGTGCAGAAGCAGGACTGCAGTTCAGCACGGGGGGATGCCCCCGCAGCACTGCCCGTGGCTCAGGGCAGGGGAGGCGTCCCTGCGGAGCTGGAAAAGAAGCGCGCTGGAAGCCTTGGGGAGACGGGTGCAGCTTGGGCGCCCTGGGTGAGCTTTGGGGTCCTGGGAAACTTTGTGGCCAGCTGAAGGGCTTTGGGCAGTGTTGGGGGGATGGGCCCCTGGGGATTTTGGGGGGGGCAGGGGGCGAAGCTTGGGGCGTCCTGGGCATTTTGGGAGGGTTTTGAGGAGGCGTGGCAGCATCCTCGGAATTCTGGGGAAAGGCTGCACAGCTCGGTGTTGCCATCGGGGATCCTATTCTTCTTCAGGGTGAGGCGGGGGTGCGGCGGGATCCAGCAGTGCGCGCTCGCCGCCTGGAAGGCCAGCTGTGTTCTGGGCTGCATTAAAAAGGGGCGGCCAGCGGGGAGAGGGAGGTGATCGTCCTCCTCTGCTCAGCTCTTGTGAGGCCCCATCTGCAGCGCTGCGCCCAGGCCTGGGGCCGCCAGTACAACGAAGACGCAGAGCTCTCAGAACGGGTCCAGAGCAGGATCGCTAATAGGATCAGAGGGCTGGAGCAGCTCTCCTATGAAGAAGGGCTGAGGGAAGCGGGCTTGTTTAGCTTGGAGGAGGCTCCGGGGGAAACCTCACTGTGGCCTTCCGATACTCGAAGGGAGTGTATAAACAGGAGGGGGAATGTCTGTCTGCCAGTCTCCTAGTGATAGGAGAAGGGGGAACGGGGAGGCTTAGGTTGGATGTGAGGGGGAAGTCTTTCACTCTGACGGTGGTGAGGCACTGGAACAGGCTGCCCAAGGAGGCTGTGGATGCCCCATCCCTGCAGGCATTCAAGGCCAGGCTGGACGTGACTCTGGGCAGCCTGGGCTGCTGGTTGGCGACCCGCACACAGCAGGGGGTTCAAACGAGATGGTCATTGTGTTCCTTTTCAACCCAGCCTGTTCTGTGATTCTATGATCTGGTCCTGGCCTGTTTGGGCCGGACTGGGCGAAGAGGAATTGCCTGGTGCCACGGATGTGCTCTAGAACAGAGTGAACGGCAACAACACGTGCACTTCATTTAGATGTATTTTTGGAACAAGCTAAAAGAGAGGGCAACCAAATCATCAAGCTGGTGGCTGCGCCTTCCCAGGCGGAAGGGACTTTCAGTGCATTTCCCCGCTGGGATTCTCTCCCTTGCAGGTGACGCTGATCAAGCCCCAGGAGCCCCGGGCGGCACGGGGCTGGAACTGAGAGCTCGGTCCATCTGCAGGGGTCGGCAGTCGTGCGCTCCAGCTTTTTCCGGGCTGGGGTGCGCGGCCGAAAAGGCGTGGAGGGCGCGGCTCCGGGCCGGCCGGGAGACGTCCCCGCACCGATGACGTCCCCGGAGCCCGCGTGCCGTCACAATGCCGACGCCGGGCCCTCCCCGAGGGCAGCTGGCCGGCGGCTCCAGGCGCCCCATTCGTGAGCTGCGCTGCCCGCAGCCGCTCGCCGTGCCCCGTGCCCGAGAGCAGCCCCAGCAGCAGACTAGCTCAGCCTCGTCGCGCTCGTCCTCCAAGGCTCACAGAGGTGAGGGAAAGCTCCGGCACGCTTCGGGCCGCAGAGCCCGGCCGCGGGGTGCGGGCTGAGCTCCGCCGCGCGCGAGGGGCGTGCGGCACGAGAGCGGCAGGACCGCCGTGAGCAGCAGAAATCGCTGCCGGCCCTTCTGGCTCGGGAGCCGCAAGCCACGCGGCGGACAGCTCGCGGCTGAGCGGAGGAGACAGCCCGCTCCTGCCGGCCCCTCCGGGCTCCGAGCGGCGGGCGGCGGCGAGCGGAGCTCACCCGCGGCCTCTGCCGGGGCAGCCCGGCCCTGACTCCTCTGCTCTTGCCTGTAGGTTTGGAGGCACGCGCCTGCCAGCATGGACGGAGCCTGGGTGGGGACGTGGAGACCGCATCGCCCGCGCGGCCTCATCTCGGCCCAGTTCCCCAGCCCCGGGCCCCAGTACTCCATCCCGGGGACAACAGGTACGGCGGCCATCGCCGGGGTGCAGGGGGACGCGCGTCGGGGCCGTGGCGGGGCAGAGCAGCTCCCGAGCCTTTCCCCGTGCCGTCGGAGCCTCCCGCAGACTCGGCGCTCTGGGGGCTCTCGCTGCGGAGTGCCTGCGCGCGTGGTGCGGGCAGGCCTTTGGAAACTGCTGGCCACAGGCAGCGCGCTGGCCAAAGCTCCGCTCTCTCCTTCCGGCGGCTTCGCAAGGCTCTGGCGCAGGCGTTTGCGCTCAGGGACTGACTGACTCTTCTGCTTTTCCTCCTAGGTTTCGTGGGCCACAGCCCCACCAAAGCCCGTGCCCCCGCGTACACGTTTCGCGGGACCAAGCCGCCTGCGGCCGAGAGCTGCGGGCCAGGTCCCTGCTACTTTGTGCAGCCCGCCGTCACCAGGAACGGGAAGCACGTGGCTCCGAGCGCCCACCTTTGTGGACGCCCCACGACAAAGACCACCGTCACCCCCGGACCCAGTGAGTACCACTTCTGCAGCGCTTCCCCCACACGCGGCGTTTGCCCTGGGTCAGCTCGCGCCCTGATGGAGCCGTCGGTCTTTTGTGAGAGAGCACAAACCGCTGTGAGCAGCGATAAACACGCTCTCCCCTCGGAGAAGGCCGGCTGCCCAGCACCACGGGCTGAGGGCACAAGGACCCCGCGTCCGAAAAGAACAGAGAGCCAGGGGCTGACAGGAGGGACAGCAAGGCAGGACATAGTGGCGGGGCACGGAAAAGCGTCCCCGCGTGCTGCGTGCGCCCCCCAGCAATCCTGCAGCCCTTCAGAAGACCCTTTCCTCGGGACGTTGTCTCTGCGGCTGCAGGAGACCAGCACTTCACGGCTTTCTTCCTCTTCTCCTCTGCCCCAGGTGACTACCGCACCGAGGAAGCCAACAGGCACATCTTCAAGTGCCCACCGGTGCAGTCCATGGCCTTCCGGCGGGAGCCCCTGCGCACAGACCGCCCTCCAGGTACGCTGACCCCGGCAAAGGCAGACCCTTCATCCTGAGCATCCTGCAGGGACGGGCTGCTGCTCAGCACCAGCAACGGGCCAACCGCGCAGCCTGCGCAGCGCTGGGGCCGCAAGCTTTCTGGCGTGACCAACACGTCTCGGCCCGCAGCGGCTCCGGCTGCTCGGGCTCGGAGCTGCCGGCACTGGCCCAGTGCCAAAGTAGAGGCAGGAACTGGCAGAGGGGCGAGCCCTCCCCCCAGCAGGCTGGGCGGGCTGCCCCTCTCTGCTGCTTCCGTCTCCTCCAGCCCCTCGCGCACACGCTCTCTGCTGCTCCTCCTGCAGGTCCGGGCACCTACACGCTGCCCAAGCTGATGGGCCCCAATACAGCCTACACAGCGGCCAGCCCCTGCTACTCCATGAGGGGAAGGAGCCAGCGCGGCCGCTTTGACGAAGACCTTGCCAAGGTGAGCTCTGCTGCTCCTCTTTTCCATGTTAGCATCCGAAGCTGGGCTGCTCTCCCTGTGCCAGGGGGCTTCCAAGCCCCAAGCACCTTTGCTTAACGCAGGCTTCCAAGGAAAGAGAGAGCCTTGCGTGTGATCCCAGCCCCGTGCACCCATGACTCTCTTGCAGACTCCGGGTCCCGCGGCGTTTCCCAAGGTAGCTGTGGACGCCTACAAGACCAGGGCGCCCGCGTACACCATGGCGGCCCGACCAAAACCTGCAGAGGGCAAAGCAGTGAAGCCCGGGCCCGCAGACTACAGCATAGGCCGGGTAAGGCAGCTCGCTGCTCAGCTCGTCCCCTCTGTTTCACAAGCACGGCCTTCACGCCTCTCCCCCTTGCCCTGAGGCTTCCTCCGGCCAAAGAGCTTCTGGCCGCAGGGACCAAGTGCCGGAGAGCAGGCCTGCTCCCTGCCCTCGTGCCACCTCTGAGCAGAGGAAGGGAGGGCAGCAGAGAAGAGAAGGGCCCTTGCTGATCTGCCTTTCCTTTTTTTGCCCTTCCAGGTGACACTGATCAAGCCCCGAGCGCCTGCATCCACTTTTGGAATCCGGCATTCCCTCTACACAACCCCTCTGATTGTGGAATGAAACAGCCACGTCTGGAAGGCCGCCTTTGCTTTCCTGGCATGGGAGGGGACGGGAAGACACCAACCAACTGCCGGTTTCCACTTGATTCCATTTCCATCTATGGTCTTGATTCCATTCCATCTATGGACTTGATGCCATTTCCATCTATGGACATGATTCCATTCCATCTATGGACTTGATTCCATTCCATCTATGGACTTGATGCCATTTCCATCTATCGACTTGATGCCATTTCCATCTATGGACTTGATGCCATTTCCATCTATGGACTTGGGCTTTTGCCCATTTTACTTGAACAATTGTTAGCAATTGGAGTAAGTCATCAATAAAACCAACCCAACACCAACATGTGTGCTTTCTTGTTACTCCTTTTTCCTCCCCGCTGCACACAGGAATGCGCCAGCGCTTCCCGAAGCCTTTCAAACATCAGTACGTTGGAAACCGCCGATGCTTGCTTGATCAGCCGTTTGCAGTGCTGATGTCTGCCACGTGCTGAAGTAAAGAATAAACGAAGCAAATAGCAAAGGGAGGCCGGCCGCGGGCAGTGCATCCCTTCCAGCGCCGACAGGAGGATTTTAGGGAGGTGCCCGGGGCTTACAGGACAACGGCTAAAATGTTGGTCCGACCAGTTTATTAGAGATCTTAATCAGGGAGGTGGGGAAGGGGAGGACGGACAGTATTTTGAATGAGGGGGATGGGGAAGAGAAGGAGGGCGATAGGAAACACAGGAAAGGAGAAGCAAGGAGTCTCTACAGGAAGCAAGAGGGAGATAGATGGTCACCACCGTGGATCCAGCGTGGTTCATAGTTCAGTCCTTGATCTTCAGTGGTGGTGGGTCGTCGGGCACTGTTGTTCTGTCGACGACGACGGTGACCACGTGGCAGTACCACCTTATCTGTGAGTCCAGAGGGGTTGAGTCAGTTGTTTTTGGAGTGACAGCTTCTGGCTTTTGGATCTCGGCAGGAACTCCTTTGGTTCCCATCTTCCGGGCCTTGCCAGCAGATAAGAGGGAGCAGGGAGGCGCCCACTTGTATCTCGCCTTGTACCTGCAGGGTACAGTGGGATCATCCCCCAGTCTCCCACAGCAAGCTGGAGTCACTTGGTCACAGGCTAGCTCTTCCGCCAGCAAACGGTCCTGAGCACTCTCTTGCGAAGGCAAACAGCTACAATTGTCCACACAGTGATGTTGGTTGCCCCACGGCAACCCCCATCACTCATCTCCTAGACAAGTCAGTCTCATCACAAGAAATGCGTCTGGCAGCAAGCTTGGAGCCAGAACAAGGCTGCTTGAAACTGATGTGCAAGTGACCGTTCGTGGTGGTGAGGAAAGAGAAAAGAGAAAGGAAGAAAAGAGACAAAGTAAGCAGAAGGGAAAAGAGGGGTGGGGAGGAAGGGGGGTTAAACGTTACACAGTTGTTAGAAAGGATTTCTTGGGCTTGGTTACAAAGGTTGCCCTGATGCGCTGGACTTGTTCATCATCAGTTGAAGTGGTTACAAAGCACATGGAGGATACAAGTCCTTGTATAAGTTGAATCCACCATGGAACCACGCAAGGAACAAACACGAGAGTGGCAACGGCACACAGAATAGGAGGCGTTTCACCCACGGGCAATTTGTTTAGCAACCTCTTCATTGCCATCCAATTTGTAGGCAACAATTAGAGCCATCCAATTTGCCACAGACACCACCCGGTGACTCCTCAGCAGTGATGGCACCAATGTTACGCAATGAAGAAAAGGTAGAAAGTGAAAAGGGACAACCATACATTTGGCAACAGCCATGCATTGCACAAGAACCAGTAATGACAAATCAGTAAGCAAAACAAACAGAGCTATTTGGCTCAGCTGCTTTCCCCCGCAGCCAGGAACTCCCAGCGGAAGCCAGGATCCAGGTGGGAATTCTTCAGCAGAAGAATTCTGCTGTGAATGTGGTGTTTCTCAGGAGCCGTACAACAGCACGCTTCAGTTAATTCACCAAAAGCGTGCCTAGTCCAATCTGACAGTATGTGGACTTGCCATGGAGTGTTCTCTAAGATGATTTCGTGCCATGAGAACTGTCCACTTGAGCATTTCCAAAGCAATTCAAATGCTGGGAGAAAGAAATCCTAGGTTGGCAAGTTCGAGTACTGTTACAGTCTACAGAGGCTTTCACAGGAGAGCGTGTGCAGGATAGCCCACAGGAGGAAGCATCAAAGAGGAGTAATCCCAGAGACGTACACGTCTCCTACCAAAGCTTAGGCGCTTTCCAACAGCCACGTTTTGGATGGAGCTCCTGGACCGGTGTGACACTGAAAAGCATCAGTGCAAAAGGCTTTATGACACGTTTCCTTTGTGCCCACGTCTGACAGATATTAGATGGGTCCCCTGATTCATTTCCCAGTTTGTTAGGAATTTGGAAAGGCTGCGGAGGACTTACATGCCAGTCATGATCAGTTTGATAAAAAGGGGTGAAAGAAGGGCTCAAAAGAAAGGCTATCACTGTGCAGGGAGCACCAGGAAGCTAGGATGACCTCTAAGAACCCTGAAGCCAGTTGTGAAGTTTAACAGGTCCGAGGACCGATACCAATCACCACCCACACCCACAGCAACGCAAAACATAGCACTGCTGCAACCAGAACGTGTCATCAAGAGGTGTATTCAGGATTCTAGCGTGATCGCGTCTTCTGTCACAAACCACAGCTGTTAAAATCAGCTATCAGCCTTCCTGTGTCCAATCCAGGTCCCACGGGGATCTTCTGTAACATACAACAAGACACCGACTCGCCCTTCTGGGGCTTTGTTAATACGGCTAACAAAGGAGGGCACAGTCCAGCAAGTGTTGCTTTTCTATTCCTTTCTCGGGGTGTCTTTAGCCTTCCAAGCACATTCGTTCAGGGATTCCATTAGGGTTAGGGAAACTGGCCGCAGGTTAGCCGGGTCAATCGACACAGGCTGGCCAGGGAGATAAAAGGCTTTCCCTAGCTTCTCAGCCACTGAACCGTGACTCCCAGGGATAAGTGGCAAGAGTGGTGAGGCCTTTGCACAGAAGGTGTTACATCGAGGATCTCTTTGTTTCCCTTGGCTGTGAGCTTTCTCATGCATCCACCCCTCACCGCCCCCCGCTCACCTGGGAGGGATGAAGACAGCAGCTTTCTAATGGCTTGGAGAGCCACTCGGGTTCCTGGGGAGAGGCCCTGGCACCTGGGCTTTTGCTTTCCTCCAGATTCCTGAGCTTCTGTTCTGGCCACCGCTCAACGAATGCCTCTAACCTGACAGTGGCTGCTCCGTTCATCAGATCTCGTGGAACAGCCTTGTGCCAGCCCCGTGTCCAGAGACAATTACGCTTATGATCGATATTTCGCCTCCCTGCTTTTACTGACAGTGAGACCCTCCCAGTCCCACTGAGCTTTGGGCTAGGTGGCCGGGGGGCAAGGCTGGCCGCTGCAAGCCTCACTTCCCTTGGCTCCAATTTCCTGGAGGAAGAAACCGCTGGAAGAAACCATACTTTCTCCCGTAGTCAATTGACTCTTGGGCAACCTCCCCCCACGTCCGTGCTTTGTATCCCAACTGCAGATGGTTAGAGGTTACAGCCTCTTCTAACAGTGCCCGGCTTCTTTCTCCCTGAGACGTAGCATGTATCTCATCTTGCAGCTGTGTGCCTATGGCTTTCAGTGGTTCTGAAGCGCCCAGGTTGAAGCAGGCATCCTGTCAGGATCAACAGGCACCACCACCGGTGATTCACCGTGTGGCTGCAGCTTTCTATCATACGTCGTTTGGAGGCAAGCAGCCTTTGGGGCACTCTCTACTAACTGATCAACTGTTCCAGTAACAGCAACTCCAATAGCAACGGGGGGGCGTTGCTGGCGGGGGGAGAAGCTGAGAAGCGAGACGACTCACTCCTGGCTTCTCCATCGCGCTTGGCACAGCGAGCGTTTGTTCCGCACCTGTCCTGAGAATAGGACAGTACGGTGGTTGTTCTGAAGCCTGGACCAGATTGTGACGGTTCTATTGCGGTGCAGAAGCAGGACTGCAGTTCAGCACGGGGGGATGCCCCCGCAGCACTGCCCGTGGCTCAGAGCAGGGGAGGCGTCCCTGCGGAGCTGGAAAAGAAGCGCGCTGGAAGCCTTGGGGAGACGGGTGCAGCTTGGGCGCCCTGGGTGAGCTTTGGGGTCCTGGGAAACTTTGTGGCCAGCTGAAGGGCTTTGGGCAGTGTTGGGGGGATGGGCCCCTGGGGATTTTGGGGGGGGCAGGGGGCGAAGCTTGGGGCGTCCTGGGCATTTTGGGAGGGTTTTGAGGAGGCGTGGCAGCATCCTCGGAATTCTGGGGAAAGGCTGCACAGCTCGGTGTTGCCATCGGGGATCCTATTCTTCTTCAGGGTGAGGCGGGGGTGTGGCGGGATCCAGCAGTGCGCGCTCGCCGCCTGGAAGGCCAGCTGTGTTCTGGGCTGCATTAAAAAGGGGCGGCCAGCGGGGAGAGGGAGGTGATCGTCCTCCTCTGCTCGGCTCTTGTGAGGCCCCATCTGCAGCGCTGCGCCCAGGCCTGGGGCCGCCAGTACAACGAAGACGCAGAGCTCTCAGAACGGGTCCAGAGCAGGATCGCTAATAGGATCAGAGGGCTGGAGCAGCTCTCCTATGAAGAAGGGCTGAGGGAAGCGGGCTTGTTTAGCTTGGAGGAGGCTCCGGGGGAAACCTCACTGTGGCCTTCCGATACTCGAAGGGAGTGTATAAACAGGAGGGGGAATGTCTGTCTGCCAGTCTCCTAGTGATAGGAGAAGGGGGAACGGGGAGGCTTAGGTTGGATGTGAGGGGGAAGTCTTTCACTCTGACGGTGGTGAGGCACTGGAACAGGCTGCCCAAGGAGGCTGTGGATGCCCCATCCCTGCAGGCATTCAAGGCCAGGCTGGACGTGACTCTGGGCAGCCTGGGCTGCTGGTTGGCGACCCGCACACAGCAGGGGGTTCAAACGAGATGGTCATTGTGTTCCTTTTCAACCCAGCCTGTTCTGTGATTCTATGATCTGGTCCTGGCCTGTTTGGGCCGGACTGGGCGAAGAGGAATTGCCTGGTGCCACGGATGTGCTCTAGAACAGAGTGAACGGCAACAACACGTGCACTTCATTTAGATGTATTTTTGGAACAAGCTAAAAGAGAGGGCAACCAAATCATCAAGCTGGTGGCTGCGCCTTCCCAGGCGGAAGGGACTTTCAGTGCATTTCCCCGCTGGGATTCTCTCCCTTGCAGGTGACGCTGATCAAGCCCCAGGAGCCCCGGGCGGCACGGGGCTGGAACTGAGAGCTCGGTCCATCTGCAGGGGTCGGCAGTCGTGCGCTCCAGCTTTTTCCGGGCTGGGGTGCGCGGCCGAAAAGGCGTGGAGGGCGCGGCTCCGGGCCGGCCGGGAGACGTCCCCGCACCGATGACGTCCCCGGAGCCCGCGTGCCGTCACAATGCCGACGCCGGGCCCTCCCCGAGGGCAGCTGGCCGGCGGCTCCAGGCGCCCCATTCGTGAGCTGCGCTGCCCGCAGCCGCTCGCCGTGCCCCGTGCCCGAGAGCAGCCCCAGCAGCAGACTAGCTCAGCCTCGTCGCGCTCGTCCTCCAAGGCTCACAGAGGTGAGGGAGAGCTCCGGCACGCTTCGGGCCGCAGAGCCCGGCCGCGGGGTGCGGGCTGAGCTCCGCCGCGCGCGAGGGGCGTGCGGCACGAGAGCGGCAGGACCGCCGTGAGCAGCAGAAATCGCTGCCGGCCCTTCTGGCTCGGGAGCCGCAAGCCACGCGGCGGACAGCTCGCGGCTGAGCGGAGGAGACAGCCCGCTCCTGCCGGCCCCTCCGGGCTCCGAGCGGCGGGCGGCGGCGAGCGGAGCTCACCCGCGGCCTCTGCCGGGGCAGCCCGGCCCTGACTCCTCTGCTCTTGCCTGTAGGTTTGGAGGCACGCGCCTGCCAGCATGGACGGAGCCTGGGTGGGGACGTGGAGACCGCATCGCCCGCGCGGCCTCATCTCGGCCCAGTTCCCCAGCCCCGGGCCCCAGTACTCCATCCCGGGGACAACAGGTACGGCGGCCATCGCCGGGGTGCAGGGGGACGCGCGTCGGGGCCGTGGCGGGGCAGAGCAGCTCCCGAGCCTTTCCCCGTGCCGTCGGAGCCTCCCGCAGACTCGGCGCTCTGGGGGCTCTCGCTGCGGAGTGCCTGCGCGCGTGGTGCGGGCAGGCCTTTGGAAACTGCTGGCCACAGGCAGCGCGCTGGCCAAAGCTCCGCTCTCTCCTTCCGGCGGCTTCGCAAGGCTCTGGCGCAGGCGTTTGCGCTCAGGGACTGACTGACTCTTCTGCTTTTCCTCCTAGGTTTCGTGGGCCACAGCCCCACCAAAGCCCGTGCCCCCGCGTACACGTTTCGCGGGACCAAGCCGCCTGCGGCCGAGAGCTGCGGGCCAGGTCCCTGCTACTTTGTGCAGCCCGCCGTCACCAGGAACGGGAAGCACGTGGCTCCGAGCGCCCACCTTTGTGGACGCCCCACGACAAAGACCACCGTCACCCCCGGACCCAGTGAGTACCACTTCTGCAGCGCTTCCCCCACACGCGGCGTTTGCCCTGGGTCAGCTCGCGCCCTGATGGAGCCGTCGGTCTTTTGTGAGAGAGCACAAAGCGCTGTGAGCAGCGATAAACACGCTCTCCCCTCGGAGAAGGCCGGCTGCCCAGCACCACGGGCTGAGGGCACAAGGACCCCGCGTCCGAAAAGAACAGAGAGCCAGGGGCTGACAGGAGGGACAGCAAGGCAGGACATAGTGGCGGGGCACGGAAAAGCGTCCCCGCGTGCTGCGTGCGCCCCCCAGCAATCCTGCAGCCCTTCAGAAGACCCTTTCCTCGGGACGTTGTCTCTGCGGCTGCAGGAGACCAGCACTTCACGGCTTTCTTCCTCTTCTCCTCTGCCCCAGGTGACTACCGCACCGAGGAAGCCAACAGGCACATCTTCAAGTGCCCACCGGTGCAGTCCATGGCCTTCCGGCGGGAGCCCCTGCGCACAGACCGCCCTCCAGGTACGCTGACCCCGGCAAAGGCAGACCCTTCATCCTGAGCATCCTGCAGGGACGGGCTGCTGCTCAGCACCAGCAACGGGCCAACCGCGCAGCCTGCGCAGCGCTGGGGCCGCAAGCTTTCTGGCGTGACCAACACGTCTCGGCCCGCAGCGGCTCCGGCTGCTCGGGCTCGGAGCTGCCGGCACTGGCCCAGTGCCAAAGTAGAGGCAGGAACTGGCAGAGGGGCGAGCCCTCCCCCCAGCAGGCTGGGCGGGCTGCCCCTCTCTGCTGCTTCCGTCTCCTCCAGCCCCTCGCGCACACGCTCTCTGCTGCTCCTCCTGCAGGTCCGGGCACCTACACGCTGCCCAAGCTGATGGGCCCCAATACAGCCTACACAGCGGCCAGCCCCTGCTACTCCATGAGGGGAAGGAGCCAGCGCGGCCGCTTTGACGAAGACCTTGCCAAGGTGAGCTCTGCTGCTCCTCTTTTCCATGTTAGCATCCGAAGCTGGGCTGCTCTCCCTGTGCCAGGGGGCTTCCAAGCCCCAAGCACCTTTGCTTAACGCAGGCTTCCAAGGAAAGAGAGAGCCTTGCGTGTGATCCCAGCCCCGTGCACCCATGACTCTCTTGCAGACTCCGGGTCCCGCGGCGTTTCCCAAGGTAGCTGTGGACGCCTACAAGACCAGGGCGCCCGCGTACACCATGGCGGCCCGACCAAAACCTGCAGAGGGCAAAGCAGTGAAGCCCGGGCCCGCAGACTACAGCATAGGCCGGGTAAGGCAGCTCGCTGCTCAGCTCGTCCCCTCTGTTTCACAAGCACGGCCTTCACGCCTCTCCCCCTTGCCCTGAGGCTTCCTCCGGCCAAAGAGCTTCTGGCCGCAGGGACCAAGTGCCGGAGAGCAGGCCTGCTCCCTGCCCTCGTGCCACCTCTGAGCAGAGGAAGGGAGGGCAGCAGAGAAGAGAAGGGCCCTTGCTGATCTGCCTTTCCTTTTTTTGCCCTTCCAGGTGACACTGATCAAGCCCCGAGCGCCTGCATCCACTTTTGGAATCCGGCATTCCCTCTACACAACCCCTCTGATTGTGGAATGAAACAGCCACGTCTGGAAGGCCGCCTTTGCTTTCCTGGCATGGGAGGGGACGGGAAGACACCAACCAACTGCCGGTTTCCACTTGATTCCATTTCCATCTATGGTCTTGATTCCATTCCATCTATGGACTTGATGCCATTTCCATCTATGGACATGATTCCATTCCATCTATGGACTTGATTCCATTCCATCTATGGACTTGATGCCATTTCCATCTATCGACTTGATGCCATTTCCATCTATGGACTTGATGCCATTTCCATCTATGGACTTGGGCTTTTGCCCATTTTACTTGAACAATTGTTAGCAATTGGAGTAAGTCATCAATAAAACCAACCCAACACCAACATGTGTGCTTTCTTGTTACTCCTTTTTCCTCCCCGCTGCACACAGGAATGCGCCAGCGCTTCCCGAAGCCTTTCAAACATCAGTACGTTGGAAACCGCCGATGCTTGCTTGATCAGCCGTTTGCAGTGCTGATGTCTGCCACGTGCTGAAGTAAAGAATAAACGAAGCAAATAGCAAAGGGAGGCCGGCCGCGGGCAGTGCATCCCTTCCAGCGCCGACAGGAGGATTTTAGGGAGGTGCCCGGGGCTTACAGGACAACGGCTAAAATGTTGGTCCGACCAGTTTATTAGAGATCTTAATCAGGGAGGTGGGGAAGGGGAGGACGGACAGTATTTTGAATGAGGGGGATGGGGAAGAGAAGGAGGGCGATAGGAAACACAGGAAAGGAGAAGCAAGGAGTCTCTACAGGAAGCAAGAGGGAGATAGATGGTCACCACCGTGGATCCAGCGTGGTTCATAGTTCAGTCCTTGATCTTCAGTGGTGGTGGGTCGTCGGGCACTGTTGTTCTGTCGACGACGACGGTGACCACGTGGCAGTACCACCTTATCTGTGAGTCCAGAGGGGTTGAGTCAGTTGTTTTTGGAGTGACAGCTTCTGGCTTTTGGATCTCGGCAGGAACTCCTTTGGTTCCCATCTTCCGGGCCTTGCCAGCAGATAAGAGGGAGCAGGGAGGCGCCCACTTGTATCTCGCCTTGTACCTGCAGGGTACAGTGGGATCATCCCCCAGTCTCCCACAGCAAGCTGGAGTCACTTGGTCACAGGCTAGCTCTTCCGCCAGCAAACGGTCCTGAGCACTCTCTTGCGAAGGCAAACAGCTACAATTGTCCACACAGTGATGTTGGTTGCCCCACGGCAACCCCCATCACTCATCTCCTAGACAAGTCAGTCTCATCACAAGAAATGCGTCTGGCAGCAAGCTTGGAGCCAGAACAAGGCTGCTTGAAACTGATGTGCAAGTGACCGTTCGTGGTGGTGAGGAAAGAGAAAAGAGAAAGGAAGAAAAGAGACAAAGTAAGCAGAAGGGAAAAGAGGGGTGGGGAGGAAGGGGGGTTAAACGTTACACAGTTGTTAGAAAGGATTTCTTGGGCTTGGTTACAAAGGTTGCCCTGATGCGCTGGACTTGTTCATCATCAGTTGAAGTGGTTACAAAGCACATGGAGGATACAAGTCCTTGTATAAGTTGAATCCACCATGGAACCACGCAAGGAACAAACACGAGAGTGGCAACGGCACACAGAATAGGAGGCGTTTCACCCACGGGCAATTTGTTTAGCAACCTCTTCATTGCCATCCAATTTGTAGGCAACAATTAGAGCCATCCAATTTGCCACAGACACCACCCGGTGACTCCTCAGCAGTGATGGCACCAATGTTACGCAATGAAGAAAAGGTAGAAAGTGAAAAGGGACAACCATACATTTGGCAACAGCCATGCATTGCACAAGAACCAGTAATGACAAATCAGTAAGCAAAACAAACAGAGCTATTTGGCTCAGCTGCTTTCCCCCGCAGCCAGGAACTCCCAGCGGAAGCCAGGATCCAGGTGGGAATTCTTCAGCAGAAGAATTCTGCTGTGAATGTGGTGTTTCTCAGGAGCCGTACAACAGCACGCTTCAGTTAATTCACCAAAAGCGTGCCTAGTCCAATCTGACAGTATGTGGACTTGCCATGGAGTGTTCTCTAAGATGATTTCGTGCCATGAGAACTGTCCACTTGAGCATTTCCAAAGCAATTCAAATGCTGGGAGAAAGAAATCCTAGGTTGGCAAGTTCGAGTACTGTTACAGTCTACAGAGGCTTTCACAGGAGAGCGTGTGCAGGATAGCCCACAGGAGGAAGCATCAAAGAGGAGTAATCCCAGAGACGTACACGTCTCCTACCAAAGCTTAGGCGCTTTCCAACAGCCACGTTTTGGATGGAGCTCCTGGACCGGTGTGACACTGAAAAGCATCAGTGCAAAAGGCTTTATGACACGTTTCCTTTGTGCCCACGTCTGACAGATATTAGATGGGTCCCCTGATTCATTTCCCAGTTTGTTAGGAATTTGGAAAGGCTGCGGAGGACTTACATGCCAGTCATGATCAGTTTGATAAAAAGGGGTGAAAGAAGGGCTCAAAAGAAAGGCTATCACTGTGCAGGGAGCACCAGGAAGCTAGGATGACCTCTAAGAACCCTGAAGCCAGTTGTGAAGTTTAACAGGTCCGAGGACCGATACCAATCACCACCCACACCCACAGCAACGCAAAACATAGCACTGCTGCAACCAGAACGTGTCATCAAGAGGTGTATTCAGGATTCTAGCGTGATCGCGTCTTCTGTCACAAACCACAGCTGTTAAAATCAGCTATCAGCCTTCCTGTGTCCAATCCAGGTCCCACAGGGATCTTCTGTAACATACAACAAGACACCGACTCGCCCTTCTGGGGCTTTGTTAATACGGCTAACAAAGGAGGGCACAGTCCAGCAAGTGTTGCTTTTCTATTCCTTTCTCGGGGTGTCTTTAGCCTTCCAAGCACATTCGTTCAGGGATTCCATTAGGGTTAGGGAAACTGGCCGCAGGTTAGCCGGGTCAATCGACACAGGCTGGCCAGGGAGATAAAAGGCTTTCCCTAGCTTCTCAGCCACTGAACCGTGACTCCCAGGGATAAGTGGCAAGAGTGGTGAGGCCTTTGCACAGAAGGTGTTACATCGAGGATCTCTTTGTTTCCCTTGGCTGTGAGCTTTCTCATGCATCCACCCCTCACCGCCCCCCGCTCACCTGGGAGGGACGAAGACAGCAGCTTTCTAATGGCTTGGAGAGCCGCTCGGGTTCCTGGGGAGAGGCCCTGGCACCTGGGCTTTTGCTTTCCTCCAGATTCCTGAGCTTCTGTTCCGGCCACCGCTCAACGAATGCCTCTAACCTGACAGTGGCTGCTCCGTTCATCAGATCTCGTGGAACAGCCTTGTGCCAGCCCCGTGTCCAGAGACAATTACGCTTATGATCGATATTTCGCCTCCCTGCTTTTACTGACAGTGAGACCCTCCCAGTCCCACTGAGCTTTGGGCTAGGTGGCCGGGGGGCAAGGCTGGCCGTGGCAAGCCTCACTTCCCTTGGCTCCAATTTCCTGGAGGAAGAAACCGCTGGAAGAAACCATACTTTCTCCCGTAGTCAATTGACTCTTGGGCAACCTCCCCCCACGTCCGTGCTTTGTATCCCAACTGCAGATGGTTAGAGGTTACAGCCTCTTCTAACAGTGCCCGGCTTCTTTCTCCCTGAGACGTAGCATGTATCTCATCTTGCAGCTGTGTGCCTATGGCTTTCAGTGGTTCTGAAGCGCCCAGGTTGAAGCAGGCATCCTGTCAGGATCAACAGGCACCACCACCGGTGATTCACCGTGTGGCTGCAGCTTTCTATCATACGTCGTTTGGAGGCAAGCAGCCTTTGGGGCACTCTCTACTAACTGATCAACTGTTCCAGTAACAGCAACTCCAATAGCAACGGGGGGGCGTTGCTGGCGGGGGGAGAAGCTGAGAAGCGAGACGACTCACTCCTGGCTTCTCCATCGCGCTTGGCACAGCGAGCGTTTGTTCCGCACCTGTCCTGAGAATAGGACAGTACGGTGGTTGTTCTGAAGCCTGGACCAGATTGTGACGGTTCTATTGCGGTGCAGAAGCAGGGCTGCAGTTCAGCACGGGGGGATGCCCCCGCAGCACTGCCCGTGGCTCAGGGCAGGGGAGGCGTCCCTGCGGAGCTGGAAAAGAAGCGCGCTGGAAGCCTTGGGGAGACGGGTGCAGCTTGGGCGCCCTGGGTGAGCTTTGGGGTCCTGGGAAACTTTGTGGCCAGCTGAAGGGCTTTGGGCAGTGTTGGGGGGATGGGCCCCTGGGGATTTTGGGGGGGGCAGGGGGCGAAGCTTGGGGCGTCCTGGGCATTTTGGGAGGGTTTTGAGGAGGCGTGGCAGCATCCTCGGAATTCTGGGGAAAGGCTGCACAGCTCGGTGTTGCCATCGGGGATCCTATTCTTCTTCAGGGTGAGGCGGGGGTGCGGCGGGATCCAGCAGTGCGCGCTCGCCGCCTGGAAGGCCAGCTGTGTTCTGGGCTGCATTAAAAAGGGGCGGCCAGCGGGGAGAGGGAGGTGATCGTCCTCCTCTGCTCAGCTCTTGTGAGGCCCCATCTGCAGCGCTGCGCCCAGGCCTGGGGCCGCCAGCACAACGAAGACGCAGAGCTCTCAGAACGGGTCCAGAGCAGGATCGCTAATAGGATCAGAGGGCTGGAGCAGCTCTCCTATGAAGAAGGGCTGAGGGAAGCGGGCTTGTTTAGCTTGGAGGAGGCTCCGGGGGAAACCTCACTGTGGCCTTCCGATACTCGAAGGGAGTGTATAAACAGGAGGGGGAATGTCTGTCTGCCAGTCTCCTAGTGATAGGAGAAGGGGGAACGGGGAGGCTTAGGTTGGATGTGAGGGGGAAGTCTTTCACTCTGACGGTGGTGAGGCACTGGAACAGGCTGCCCAAGGAGGCTGTGGATGCCCCATCCCTGCAGGCATTCAAGGCCAGGCTGGACGTGGCTCTGGGCAGCCTGGGCTGCTGGTTGGCGACCCGCACACAGCAGGGGGTTCAAACGAGATGGTCATTGTGTTCCTTTTCAACCCAGCCTGTTCTGTGATTCTATGATCTGGTCCTGGCCTGTTTGGGCCGGACTGGGCGAAGAGGAATTGCCTGGTGCCACGGATGCGCTCTAGAACAGAGTGAACGGCAACAACACGTGCACTTCATTTAGATGTATTTTTGGAACAAGCTAAAAGAGAGGGCAACCAAATCATCAAGCTGGTGGCTGCGCCTTCCCAGGCGGAAGGGACTTTCAGTGCATTTCCCCGCTGGGATTCTCTCCCTTGCAGGTGACGCTGATCAAGCCCCAGGAGCCCCGGGCGGCACGGGGCTGGAACTGAGAGCTCGGTCCATCTGCAGGGGTCGGCAGTCGTGCGCTCCAGCTTTTTCCGGGCTGGGGTGCGCGGCCGAAAAGGCGTGGAGGGCGCGGCTCCGGGCCGGCCGGGAGACGTCCCCGCACCGATGACGTCCCCGGAGCCCGCGTGCCGTCACAATGCCGACGCCGGGCCCTCCCCGAGGGCAGCTGGCCGGCGGCTCCAGGCGCCCCATTCGTGAGCTGCGCTGCCCGCAGCCGCTCGCCGTGCCCCGTGCCCGAGAGCAGCCCCAGCAGCAGACTAGCTCAGCCTCGTCGCGCTCGTCCTCCAAGGCTCACAGAGGTGAGGGAGAGCTCCGGCACGCTTCGGGCCGCAGAGCCCGGCCGCGGGGTGCGGGCTGAGCTCCGCCGCGCGCGAGGGGCGTGCGGCACGAGAGCGGCAGGACCGCCGTGAGCAGCAGAAATCGCTGCCGGCCCTTCTGGCTCGGGAGCCGCAAGCCACGCGGCGGACAGCTCGCGGCTGAGCGGAGGAGACAGCCCGCTCCTGCCGGCCCCTCCGGGCTCCGAGCGGCGGGCGGCGGCGAGCGGAGCTCACCCGCGGCCTCTGCCGGGGCAGCCCGGCCCTGACTCCTCTGCTCTTGCCTGTAGGTTTGGAGGCACGCGCCTGCCAGCATGGACGGAGCCTGGGTGGGGACGTGGAGACCGCATCGCCCGCGCGGCCTCATCTCGGCCCAGTTCCCCAGCCCCGGGCCCCAGTACTCCATCCCGGGGACAACAGGTACGGCGGCCATCGCCGGGGTGCAGGGGGACGCGCGTCGGGGCCGTGGCGGGGCAGAGCAGCTCCCGAGCCTTTCCCCGTGCCGTCGGAGCCTCCCGCAGACTCGGCGCTCTGGGGGCTCTCGCTGCGGAGTGCCTGCGCGCGTGGTGCGGGCAGGCCTTTGGAAACTGCTGGCCACAGGCAGCGCGCTGGCCAAAGCTCCGCTCTCTCCTTCCGGCGGCTTCGCAAGGCTCTGGCGCAGGCGTTTGCGCTCAGGGACTGACTGACTCTTCTGCTTTTCCTCCTAGGTTTCGTGGGCCACAGCCCCACCAAAGCCCGTGCCCCCGCGTACACGTTTCGCGGGACCAAGCCGCCTGCGGCCGAGAGCTGCGGGCCAGGTCCCTGCTACTTTGTGCAGCCCGCCGTCACCAGGAACGGGAAGCACGTGGCTCCGAGCGCCCACCTTTGTGGACGCCCCACGACAAAGACCACCGTCACCCCCGGACCCAGTGAGTACCACTTCTGCAGCGCTTCCCCCACACGCGGCGTTTGCCCTGGGTCAGCTCGCGCCCTGATGGAGCCGTCGGTCTTTTGTGAGAGAGCACAAACCGCTGTGAGCAGCGATAAACACGCTCTCCCCTCGGAGAAGGCCGGCTGCCCAGCACCACGGGCTGAGGGCACAAGGACCCCGCGTCCGAAAAGAACAGAGAGCCAGGGGCTGACAGGAGGGACAGCAAGGCAGGACATAGTGGCGGGGCACGGAAAAGCGTCCCCGCGTGCTGCGTGCGCCCCCCAGCAATCCTGCAGCCCTTCAGAAGACCCTTTCCTCGGGACGTTGTCTCTGCGGCTGCAGGAGACCAGCACTTCACGGCTTTCTTCCTCTTCTCCTCTGCCCCAGGTGACTACCGCACCGAGGAAGCCAACAGGCACATCTTCAAGTGCCCACCGGTGCAGTCCATGGCCTTCCGGCGGGAGCCCCTGCGCACAGACCGCCCTCCAGGTACGCTGACCCCGGCAAAGGCAGACCCTTCATCCTGAGCATCCTGCAGGGACGGGCTGCTGCTCAGCACCAGCAACGGGCCAACCGCGCAGCCTGCGCAGCGCTGGGGCCGCAAGCTTTCTGGCGTGACCAACACGTCTCGGCCCGCAGCGGCTCCGGCTGCTCGGGCTCGGAGCTGCCGGCACTGGCCCAGTGCCGAAGTAGAGGCAGGAACTGGCAGAGGGGCGAGCCCTCCCCCCAGCAGGCTGGGCGGGCTGCCCCTCTCTGCTGCTTCCGTCTCCTCCAGCCCCTCGCGCACACGCTCTCTGCTGCTCCTCCTGCAGGTCCGGGCACCTACACGCTGCCCAAGCTGATGGGCCCCAATACAGCCTACACAGCGGCCAGCCCCTGCTACTCCATGAGGGGAAGGAGCCAGCGCGGCCGCTTTGACGAAGACCTTGCCAAGGTGAGCTCTGCTGCTCCTCTTTTCCATGTTAGCATCCGAAGCTGGGCTGCTCTCCCTGTGCCAGGGGGCTTCCAAGCCCCAAGCACCTTTGCTTAACGCAGGCTTCCAGGGAAAGAGAGAGCCTTGCGTGTGATCCCAGCCCCGTGCACCCATGACTCTCTTGCAGACTCCGGGTCCCGCGGCGTTTCCCAAGGTAGCTGTGGACGCCTACAAGACCAGGGCGCCCGCGTACACCATGGCGGCCCGACCAAAACCTGCAGAGGGCAAAGCAGTGAAGCCCGGGCCCGCAGACTACAGCATAGGCCGGGTAAGGCAGCTCGCTGCTCAGCTCGTCCCCTCTGTTTCACAAGCACGGCCTTCACGCCTCTCCCCCTTGCCCTGAGGCTTCCTCCGGCCAAAGAGCTTCTGGCCGCAGGGACCAAGTGCCGGAGAGCAGGCCTGCTCCCTGCCCTCGTGCCACCTCTGAGCAGAGGAAGGGAGGGCAGCAGAGAAGAGAAGGGCCCTTGCTGATCTGCCTTTCCTTTTTTTGCCCTTCCAGGTGACACTGATCAAGCCCCGGGCGCCTGCATCCACTTTTGGAATCCGGCATTCCCTCTACACAACCCCTCTGATTGTGGAATGAAACAGCCACGTCTGGAAGGCCGCCTTTGCTTTCCTGGCATGGGAGGGGACGGGAAGACACCAATCAACTGCCAGTTTCCACTTGATTCCATTTCCATCTATGGACTTGATGCCATTTCCATCTATGGACTTGATGCCGTTTCCATCTATGGACTTGATGCCATTCCATCTATCGACTTGATTCCATTCCATCTATGGACTTGATGCCATTTCCATCTATCGATTCCATTTCCATCTATGGACTTGGGCTTTTGCCCATTTTACTTGAACAATTGTTAGCAATTGGAGTAAGTCATCAATAAAACCAACCCAACACCAACATGTGTGCTTTCTTGTTACTCCTTTTTCCTCCCCGCTGCACACAGGAATGCGCCAGCGCTTCCCGAAGCCTTTCAAACATCAGTACGTTGGAAACCGCCGATGCTTGCTTGATCAGCCGTTTGCAGTGCTGATGTCTGCCACGTGCTGAAGTAAAGAATAAACGAAGCAAATAGCAAAGGGAGGCCGGCCGCGGGCAGTGCATCCCTTCCAGCGCCGACAGGAGGATTTTAGGGAGGTGCCCGGGGCTTACAGGACAACGGCTAAAATGTTGGTCCGACCAGTTTATTAGAGATCTTAATCAGGGAGGTGGGGAAGGGGAGGACGGACAGTATTTTGAATGAGGGGGATGGGGAAGAGAAGGAGGGCGATAGGAAACACAGGAAAGGAGAAGCAAGGAGTCTCTACAGGAAGCAAGAGGGAGATAGATGGTCACCACCGTGGATCCAGCGTGGTTCATAGTTCAGTCCTTGATCTTCAGTGATGGTGGGTCGTCGGGCACTGTTGTTCTGTCGACGACGACGGTGACCACGTGGCAGTACCACCTTATCTGTGAGTCCAGAGGGGTTGAGTCAGTTGTTTTTGGAGTGACAGCTTCTGGCTTTTGGATCTCGGCAGGAACTCCTTTGGTTCCCATCTTCCGGGCCTTGCCAGCAGATAAGAGGGAGCAGGGAGGCGCCCACTTGTATCTCGCCTTGTACCTGCAGGGTACAGTGGGATCATCCCCCAATCTCCCACAGCAAGCTGGAGTCACTTGGTCACAGGCTAGATCTTCTGCCAGCAAACGGTCCTGAGCACTCTCTTGCGAAGGCAAACAGCTACAATTGTCCACACAGTGATGTTGGTTGCCCCACGGCAACCCCCATCACTCATCTCCTAGACAAGTCAGTCTCATCACAAGAAATGCGTCTGGCAGCAAGCTTGGAGCCAGAACAAGGCTGCTTGAAACTGATGTGCAAGTGACCGTTCGTGATGGTGAGGAAAGAGAAAAGAGAAAGGAAGAAAAGAGACAAAGTAAGCGGAAGGGAAAAGAGGGGTGGGGAGGAAGGGGGGTTAAACGTTACACAGTTGTTAGAAAGGATTTCTTGGGCTTGGTTACAAAGGTTGCCCTGATGCGCTGGACTTGTTCATCATCAGTTGAAGTGGTTACAAAGCACATGGAGGATACAAGTCCTTGTATAAGTTGAATCCACCATGGAACCACGCAAGGAACAAACACGAGAGTGGCAACGGCACACAGAATAGGAGGCGTTTCACCCACGGGCAATTTGTTTAGCAACCTCTTCATTGCCATCCAATTTGTAGGCAACAATTAGAGCCATCCAATTTGCCACAGACACCACCCGGTGACTCCTCAGCAGTGATGGCACCAATGTTACGCAATGAAGAAAAGGTAGAAAGTGAAAAGGGACAACCATACATTTGGCAACAGCCATGCATTGCACAAGAACCAGTAATGACAAATCAGTAAGCAAAACAAACAGAGCTATTTGGCTCAGCTGCTTTCCCCCGCAGCCAGGAACTCCCAGCGGAAGCCAGGATCCAGGTGGGAATTCTTCAGCTGAGCTGTGGTGTTTCTCAAGAGCCATACAACAGCACGCTTCAGTTAGTTACCATCCAGTGACAGAATTATCTATTCCTGATTTTTCTGCCACTTCATTGACAAGGCTGGTACCAAGCCCTTGCAATGCCGTCGTTATTATGTCATCCAAGCTGTGTTATTGGCATGAAGGTGCAACAACGGTATACAACATTACATATACACTCTCGTATCATATCTTAGGAGATCCTATTTTCTCCAGCCATCCTATTTGTGGCATACAACTGTGCTGCAATTCTCTTTATTGCACTCTTTGTGTAATTTGTAAATCTCCATTGATTATAACAGACGTAGTTAATCCAATCTACATTCTTGTTGATCATCACCCACCAGGAGAGTGACTCAAACCCTGCAACAGTTTGATTTCTTGCCTGAAAATCATCAGGGACAACAAGAAGTGAAAAGTTTAAATCCTTAGCTTGCCCACATACCGAACAATACTGATATGCAATGATGTCTGTCCCAAGAGATACATAAGTATTCACATCTTATGCTGCACTCATCAAATCAGCATTTCTAACAATTACAAGAGCCCACATTTCTGTCTTTGGATTCACAATTTTAAGGGTCCAGCTGATTTCAGTTCTCATTGTGTTCGAGGGACCTTCTTACCTCTAGTGTGATGTATCCACAATGCTTTTACTGTTGTGTGGGATGTTAGCAGCACCCAGAACAGACCTACCCACCTTGGTTCCAGGGGCGAATCTGAAAGAGATCTGCTATATACATGTTGTCAAGCCATATCAAGGCCTTGGGCTCTATTTCCTAGAACCAGTTTCTCTTTTTCTCAAAACTATTCCTGTAGACTTATCACATGCTCAGTTAGTATTTCGCTCCCTACTTGGGTAGAGATCCCGTTTGTACATCATAACGCCTTCTGTACAGTATTGTGAAAGGACTTAACCCCTCTTTAGCTCTAGGTTTTGTTCTGGTACTAAGGAGAGCCAAAGGCAACAACTGTGATCAGGATAGTCCAGCTTCCTGGCCCAGTTTTACACCCTGTGATTTAATTAGATAGTTCATCTTTTCCTCCTGACCACTCGCCTGTGGTCTGTGTGCTGTGTGCAATTGCCAATTTATTCCCAATGCTTGCTGACCTGTTGGACAATCTCTGCAATAAAATGAGTTCCCTGGTTGAAGGGTATTGTTGCAGGACACCCAAACCTTGGAATAATCTCCTGCAAAAGCACCTTGGTTACTTCCTTGGCTCTATTGGTCCTGCAAGGGAATGCTTCTGGTCACCCTGAGAGGGTATTGGTTAGAACCAGCATATATTGAAACCCTCCTTTTTCCTGGCAGTTCAAAAAAAAATCAATTTGCGATTGTAGCCCTGGAAGGTTTCCTTTCCAACAAGCCCCACTTGCACCCTGTTCCTGGTACTAGGATTGTACAGTTACTTTCTGGTGTCAGTACCTCCATGTTTTATCATGTTCCCTTAGAACCAAATGCTATAAAATACTAACGGGCACAACAGTGTGTCCATCGGGGTATGCAGCCATCTGTCAGCTTGCTCTCTTCCCTTCAATCATTAGATTCCTATCCTTTCTAGAGTACCTTACAGGTTCTGACTAAGGTTCAGATATTTCAAGTTTACCATCTGGACTTAAAGCCAGTTCTCCAATTTCTTTTCCTTCAGCTGCCTGTTTTGCCCCCTGATCCACCATCATATTCCCAGTTTCCTGTACGCTGTCACTCTTCTGATGTCCTTTACAATGTATAACAGCCATGATGTTCTTTGGTAGATCTACATCATGCTGAATTTGTTTTCCTTGTGTGTAAGCAACCCTCGCTCTTTCCAGATGGTACCACGAGTGGGTACCACCCCAAAAGCATATTTAGCATCTGTCCATGCATTTAAGGTTCTTGTCAAGGCAATTATTTCAGCCTTCTGAGTGGAAGTCCCCACAGGTAATGGCTGTGCTTCAATTACCCTGTCAGTAGCAGTTACTGCACGTCCTGCCTTACAGTCTCCTTGTCTCACAAAACTGCTTCCGTCGATGAACCCAGGACTCCTCAGCATCGTCCAACGGCTCCTCCTGTAGCTCTGACCAACTTGCACAGACAGCCTCCATGCAGTCGCACACTGCTGGCTTGGAGGCAGCTCTGCCTTGGTGTTCTGGGTGTTCAGCAAATGGCTTCCTTCCCTTTGATCAGTTGTGCTTTCTGTTGAGAAACTTGATAGCCATTTAAATCAAGAAATTCAGCAAGCTCACAGTCCATTGCACACAGTCCTTTATTACTGTAGCACCCATGTACTGCAGTAAAGTTCCACTGTGAGATGGTGAACCTAAAGCTCGGGCTCAAGAGTTGACCAGTTCTCAAAAATCATTGGGCTGTTCTCACAACCCTGGGTAACACTGTGCAGGTTAACTGAATTATTATTATTATTATTATTTTTAATTATTATTTTTTTCTTCTCTCCATATTTGAGTTTTCCTATTCAAAGGCAAATGATTTTAGACTTTCTTTGGCAAAACCAGGCAGAAAAAGGTGTCCATCAAATCCAGAACAGTAAACCCCACCTGCTTATTCCTTACCTTGGTCAATAAAGATATACACCATGTGTTGTATATATTCACCATTTCTTTTAATTGCCCTCAAATCTGGTACCAAACTATAGCTCTTGCCATCCAATTTGTCATTTGCAAGATTGGGGTGCTGCATTTGGATTTCTATCCAATCAATGATCCAAAATACAAAAAGTTATTTATTATTTCTTTTATCCTCCTACAATCTTGTATCCTCAAAGGGCATTGCTTTACCCTGGTTGGGCTGGCTCCCATCTTTACCTTAACTTTCACTGGGCTGCATTTTTGGCTCTGCCAGGCATCCCTGATGCCCGCAATCCTGTGTATACCCAATGTAGGATTTACGTAACTTCTGGGAGTACAACATTGCTTTTCCCAGTTTGTGTTAAAGCCAGACTTAAAATTTTCAGTCCATTGCTCTTGCTTGACAAGTAGTTCTAATCGTCTCTACTGAATTTAAACTCTACATTCAACTATTCTAACATGTCATGCCCAAATAATGGTTTTGGAAAACCTGGCATGTACAAGAATTTATATATTCCTACTTGTTCTCCTAGCTTGCATTTAATTGGTCCAAAAAAAGTAAACTTATCTTGCCAGTAGCTCCTACAAGTGTTACAAAAATCACCTACAGGTAATAATTCTTGGTGTAGCACAGAGTTAAGAGGCACCCATATCAGAAAATAAACCTCTTTACCCTGCTTCCCCAGCTGCTGTCAGTCCTGTGGGGTGGAACTCTCCCTGAGCCCTTGCAGGCTCCCCTCACCTCTTCTTCTAGGTAATGACATCCCTGTTACACCTTGCTCAACTTTGCCTTCCTCAGCTCGTTTTTCCCAAACCCTTCTCACTCTCCAAACTACCATCATCACAGCCATTACTAACATTCTATTTCAGTTTCACCCCCTCCTGTCCCCAGGCTTCCAGTGCTCACACTGGATATCGGGTTTCCCCAGCTCTGCAGATGCCGGCTATTCTCACTTCCAATGTCCCGTCCCATCCCCATTCACAGCTAATACACCCCTCACAATTACAGTAGGATGCTCTGGCCCCCAGTTCTTTCTCCCACTCCAAGTTGTTCTTACAAGCCGCAGTGGGGGTGGTGGTGCAGGGGATGTGTTCTCGTGCCGGCCCAACTCTAATATCCCAAACTCACTGCTTTCCTTCACCTTTTTGCCATTTGTTTTTTGTTGTTGTTTGTTCATTTTTCCACAATTCCACTATCTGTACCCTCAACTGCATTCCCACGTACCATTAAAAACCGCATTTCCAAATACCATTAACAATTGCATTTCCACATACTGTTAACAACTGCATTTCCACATAATTTCCACATACCATTAAAAGTTGCGTTTCCACATACCGTTAACAATTGCATTTCCCCATACCATTAAGACAGTTTCTCCAAGTGCCTTCAAAATCCTCAAATCAAACAATACATTCCTCAGCTTCCACAAACACCCGGCACTTGGTCTCATGATTAGGGCACTCAATTATACAACTGGTCCCATTACTCCATTTACGTTCCTGGTTTCTTATTCAATATTCCCCTGGCTCACCAGCAATGTTTCTCCAGTGAGCCAAAATACAACCCAGGGCTCTTCTCGTATCACTTTAGACAGCCCTTGTTCCATAACAGCCTCGTACACGACATCACAGAACACTTTCACAACACAAACATTTAACAAACACAAAGACAGTGACAACAATCAGTACAGTTCATCCTCAGGATCCTTCCTCTCTCTGCCTCCCTCCAGAGCCCAACCTTCCCTCTGTATTCATTTCCCACACTTGCGTAGCTGCCCACCTCCTTCTCCAATAAACAACATATCAATAAACATCATTTCCATCCATGAGTAGAAATTAGGCCCTAGAAATTGATCTCATTGTTCTGCTACACTTATAGGATCCTCAGTTAGGTAATTCTTCTTGAAACTCCTAACTTCTCTTCTAGTAAAAACAGCAGGCATTACCATACCCAATTTCCCTTTGACCTAAGACTGCCCTAAGAGGATAAAGTGAAGTGTTAGTAAGGTTAGTATTAGAGAAAGGAAAACTCTCCAGGTCCCATTCGCATTACTCCAACTCCCTCAGTAATCGAGAGCACAGCCTCTCTCCAGGACCTGCACAGATCAGCAGCACCCACTCTCCTCCTCTGGAGAGGTCACTGCCGCCTGCACTGCTTCAGAAATTGAAGGGGGGGGGAGGGGAGGAGAGGGGGGGAAGTGGAGGGAAGGGGGGGGGGTAGTGGAGGGAAGGGGGGGGGAGGGGGAAGAAGTTACCTAAGGGATCCCATTTATGATCTTTCTGCTTCTCTTTCCTATTTCCTTTGAACTTCGACTCCTCGCGAGGAACATTTCTGTACTTCTTGCACCCATTAAGCGACCTAAGCCAATTCTGTTTCAGGAAAAGGAGTCCTACTGTTTACATATAAATACAAAGTCTGACAGGCCCAATCTTCGTCAGACTCCTATTTTGGTCACAATAATGATTTTCCCTGCAGTGGCTCTCTACTGTATACAGTATCTAAACATCTTTTCCCTGTCCTTGTCCCTAGTTTTGGGATTATGTTCCAGTTTTGAAGCACTTCTCCCAAGGCGCTATCTCTAGGCACCATTCCGGGGACCTTCTTCCCCTGCTCTCAGAACTCCTATTCCCCATCCCTCCAGAACGCTACCATGAACTCCCCAGCTCACAGGTTACCACACTCTGATTCTCGGATTTTGGGCCCAATCCCTCAGCAGTACTACACTCCCATCTCTCGGGTTAATAGGGGCGTACTGCTGGCACTTTGTCAAGTGGAGCCGCAGCTCGGCACTCAGCACTCGCTTCGCACTGACGGCGCGTCTCAGTCACACACACTCAGGAGTCTCAACCGACCCCAAGGAAAGAGTTCAATCCCCTTACCTTGGTCCGTGCACGAAGTTACCGGGTCGCCATGGCCAACACCTGTGCCTGCCTGCCCCTTGGCTTTCACAGAGCCTGTCCTTTATGTAACAGTCTCGGCTTTTTATCGGCCGTCCCAAGGAGTCACCTCAGCACCCAGACAGGACCGCTGCCATCAGCGGGGTGCACCTAACCTGTGCAGGGCAGTAGGGAAACTCCCAAAGAGGCGATCATAATCCCGGACGAGCCCCCAAATTGTTGGAAATATCCAAGTCATGTTTGTCAGGACGGTATCTCTGATAACAGCAGATTTTATTTGCGATTGCAATGGCGGCGTCCCGCAAGCAGGAGCGCCTATGGACACAACATGACAGCCTTTATACCCTGTTTTCTCCCCCTGCCTCCCCCCCCTCCCCTGTTTCCCCTATTTACTGGCTGGGTACTCCAGGTTCACAATCTTACAGAAGGTTTTTCTAAACAGAACAGAACTTTTTCTAAAGCTGTAGATCTGGAAGATGTTAATTAATGTCAGTAAAATGGGAGCAAAGAATTTAAGGCAAAAATAGAAATAAGATGTGTCAACAAACTTTCCATTTTCTAAAATGCTTTGGGGTCTTAGTTTAAAAAGGCGATAGTTTTTGAGAAGATTTAATGTCTTTTTTCTTCCTTTCTCTTTTTTTTTTTCTTTTTTCTTTTACAGAAAGTACAAAGAATGTTTTCCAGCACTGTGTTTGGAAGACAAAGATGCCTTCAGGCACAGGGGCACCGACACCTGGTGCCAGTGTTCATGCCCTGAACCCACACTCAGCTTCCACCTCAGCTCTACTCTGCTCTCTCTCTGATCTCCCTTACCTTCGCGGCGCTTCCAGCTCTCCTGACTGTGGTTAAGGGTATCTTTTCAGCAGGCAGTCTGTACGCATGTCCTTTCCACTGCTCTCCACATTTTCCTTTCCCTTTTCTCTTTATTCATTCATATACTTCCCAACGATTTGGCTGCTGTATGAGTTAGAAACTCGTCCCATCTCGAAAGTCTAATGAACTCTTTAGTCAACTTCTTAATTGTGTTTATCATAGAACCATATCACAGAATCACAGAACAGGCTGGGTTGAAAAGGAACACAATGACCATCTCGTTTCAACCCCCTGCTGTGTGCGGGTCGCCAACCAGCAGCCCAGGCTGCCCAGAGCCACGTCCAGCCTGGCCTTGAATGCCTGCAGGGATGGGGCATCCACAGCCTCCTTGGGCAGCCTGTTCCAGTGCCTCATCACCGTCAGAGTGAAAGACTTCCCCCTCACATCCAACCTAAGCCTCCCCGTTCCCCCTTCTCCTATCACTAGGAGACTTGTAGACAGACATTCCCCCTCCTGTTTGTACACTCCCTTTGAGTATTGGAAGGCCACAGTGAGGTTTCCCCCGGAGCCTTCTCTTCTCCAAGCTAAACAAGCCCGCTTCCCTCAGCCCTTCTTCGTAGGAGAGCTGCTCCAGCCCTCTGATCCTTTAGCGGTCCTGCTCTGGACCTGTTCCGAGAGCTCTGCGTCTTCGTTGTGCTGGCGGCCCCAGGCCTGGGCGCAGCGCTGCAGATGGGGCCTCACAAGAGCCGAGCAGAGGAGGACGATCACCTCCCTCTCCCCGCTGGCCGCCCCTTTTTAATGCAGCCCAGAACACAGCTGGCCTTCCAGGCGGCGAGCGCGCACTGCTGCCTCATGTCCAGCTTCTCGTCCACCAGGACCCCCAAGTCCTTCTGCACAGGGCTGCTCTCAAGGAGTTCTTCCCCCAGTCTGTATCAACACCTGGGATTGCCCTGACCTGAGTGCAGCACCCTGCACTTGGCCTTATTGAATCTCATTAGGTTTTTATGGGCCCACTTCTCCAGCCTGTCCAGGTCCCTCTGGATGCTTCCCTTCCCTTCAGTTATCGACTGCACCACTCAGCTTGGTGTCATCTGCAATCTTGCTGAGGCTGCACTTGGTGCCATCATCTGTGCCCTTGATGAAGATATTAAAGAGCACTGGTCCCAGACCAACCCCCCATCCTGTCTCCAACTAATACATTTCTTCTACAAATATTCCCTGTGGAAGATCGACCTTCTTAAATGCAGCCGGGACGTGGCAGCCCCCCCCTCCCAGACCTCATGTAAGGGTTGGCAGTGGAGGCAAGAATGTTTTTCTGGAGATCTCTGCCTACCTGAGACCTTCTGAATGTAAGCAGCCTTTTTCCTTTGCTTCTGCATCCCCAGTTGCTGCACTTAAGCTTATCCTCTCTTGCTTCAGCTTGGGACTCTGCTACCCTGCTATCATGGCTTTGTTTTCTATCACATTATACCGTTACAGCCGTTTTCCCCTATGTTCCTTAGTTTCCCATTTTTTTCCTCCTTTTTATTGTTTTCCAGTTTCCAGCAGCACAGGGAGCAGTGCAATCAGAAGTTCTCTCTCCTCCCTTTTTTTTTTTTTTGTTTTTGTTTGATTTATTATTCTTAACTACTCTACATTCTCTCACAATCCTTTTAAAAAATCAATTTTATCTCAGCTGGTTTTTTTCTTCTATCTCCCCCCCTTCTCTCATTGGGAGGGGTGTCACGTGATTAACTCTTCAAACTGCAACACAATTCAAAGAAATGATACGAAATTAAATGCAATCCAATGTAATGGAATGAAATCCAGTGTAACCCTAGCCCTAATCATAAACCAAACACAATACAGTGTAATGAAATACAATGCAGTGGGTTGAAATGAAATACAACAATAATGGAATGTAATACAGTCACAACCCCAACCATAAACCTAACTTAACCCTAAACTTTTCACTACGTGTAATCTACCACAAGCATTAAACCAAACCAGTAATACAATGGGATGAAAAGTAACGCTCAGCAAGGCAATTAAATGCATGACAGTGGAATGCAATGCAGTCCTAACCCTAACCGTAACCCTTCTCCTAATCCTAGGCCTAGCCCAAACCCTAATGCTAAACCTAACCCTAACTCTAACCCTAACACCAACCCCAACCCCAATCCCAACACAAATCCTATCCTTAACTCTAGCCTAACCCTAACCCGTAAGTAATACAATGGGATGAAGCCAAAGGCAATACAAAGCTAAATCCCAATCAAGCTAAAGTTCATGAATTCAATAGAAATTTGATCTGTCTGGCTAGTGTTCCCTATGAACCATGTGTAATGCCTTAAGAAATCTCCCTACGGTTTGTCCAGCTGTGTTATGCCGAGCTGCTACTTCCTTCGTCATGCAAGACAATAGAGGAAGGAGAGCCAGCTAACACTTGCCAATGTGAAAACAATGCAAGGCTCAATCATATTTCAGAATTCATATAAAACATCTGCCCTTCCTGTCCAGACATTCTCCAGTGTCAACCGACACATCCCTTTGACCAAGGACAGAGGGAGCTAACACGAGCAGGGCTGCTGGAACTCCACAACAAAATGCCCGTTTCCCTCTTTTTTGCTTTATTGTATAAAATGCATTATTTGCCTCTGAGTCTGTGCTTAGACATTCTATATTAAGAAAAAAAAAAAAGAAAAAAAAAAGGCTGTGTGCAATTCTTATTCATATTGAGAGGGAATTGTGAAAAGGGACATCTCCATGGAGAATGTCATGTGCCTTTTAAATTAATGATTTTGATCTCGTTTTTTGTAGCAACCTTCATTGAGAGGAAATTTTTATGGGTCTGGGGAAGAAAGAGTTTAGAAGTCAGTTGTTGCACATACAGTTAGCACATTAGTTATAATCATAAAATCTCAAACTATTAACGGAGATTATTCAAATTGGTAACCCACAGCTGCTTCTTGTCATCATTCAACACCTGGTATGTATATGAGACAGTGCTGTGCTCACATTACTCAGACATCTGTGGCATGATGGGTTTGGAGATGGCACAAACAGAGGAAGAACAAGAGCTTTCGTGAATCTGAGAGAGGAAGGGTCTTTAAAGATGAGGGGATTAATCCCTCTCTCTGTTCATGTACTTGTTATCTATTACTCCATGCAATAAGGAATAGAGAAGAGCCAATGATAATTCATGCATTAAGATAATCCAAGGTAAGAAGCCACAAAATAAGTGTAATAAGTACATTCAGATCAACTTGACAGGCTGACAAAGGAAAATCTCTAGCTTAGCAGCTGAGATGATTCCTGATTTTCTGAGCAGTGACAAATGTGGCAACCAGGCATGGACTCAGATGTGGATGATCCAAATTGTTTATTACAGGTTCTCACATCACTTACTCACATTCACAAGTTTTCTGTTTAGCTTTCCCATCTGCCCTTACAACTTTCCCACCCGCCTTTACATGTCAACAAAGCATTCCACAAGCACTCCATAACCGTGCATGCAGGCACTTAATCCAGAACTGTGAGCCGTTCCTTTTGCTTTGCGCTACTAGACGTGTCCTTGGTTCTCAGCCTTGCCATCTCACGCTGTTTACCTCGCTCCACAGCATTTGCTCCAAATAGTCTCTCTTGTATTCCCACAAACAAGCACCATCCAGTCAGATTTTAAGAAAAAGCTCTTTTGTGTGCAGTGCTCTGCTCCCAGCCGCACCGCATTGTTTGCTTCACAGAGCTTCTGAGCTGGCTCACTGACCATAAAGCTGCTGACAAAAATAAGTGTGCTCTTAGCATGGACAAGAATAACTCATTTGGCAAAGTGAAGCATTTTACTTCTATGCAGATTAAAATCTATATCATATTCAGACTTTAAAATAAATCCAGGTCTCTGAAGCAGTGGAAGAAGAAAAGGAAAACAGGCAGAAGAGGACCAGGAAATCCATTCAGAAACTATAGGGAAAAACAGATTTTAAGTGCAGAACGCCAGCTGGATACTCACTGTCTTCTCTAGCAGCGAACATGCAACCCAACAAAACAACGGTAGAAGCAGACTGGAGCCTCTAGGCCTCCAACAGAAAATTAGTTCTTATTGAATGAAACATCTAACATGTTCTGAAGCTTTCTCAAGTGACAGAAGAAAAACGGTGTCAAAGTTATCCTAGCTGGTCTCTTACATATATCCAGTTTTTCTCAAAAAATAAATCAAGGAGATAAATCTTGTTGAAGTTAGAAACACATGCAGGAAGGCAAAGAAAAAAAAAAAAAAGGGAGAGTGGTTCTTCTGACAAGTGTATTGAACTATGTTATATCTTTTCATCCTCTAAAACAAAGTTGCATGTTCTTCTTTAAGGGTTACAGTACCAAGCGTCCAAGCCTGCAGAAGAGCATCTGCTCTCGGCAGCCAGAGCCTGGCTTAGCAAGGTCAGCGCTGCGGCTGCGGATTCGGCAGCCCGTGAAAGCACGTCGCTTTTAACGCAGCTCGTTTCCCTTCATTCGGTTCGTCTCCGAAAGCTCCTCTTTGCCCGCGCCCCTAGCCCTGCCCGGGGAGCCCCGCCACGGGAGGCCGCAGGCGCCGGTAGTAACGCTCCGCGCCCCGCAGGCCCCGCAGCGCGTCGGCCGACGACGGGCAGCGCGGCCCGCGCCGCGGCAGCTCAGCTCAGCCAGGCCCGGCTCCGCCGCTCGCTCCCCGTACGGCCGCAGCACAACGGCAGCAGTAGGGCAGCTCGACCCGGTCCGGCCCGGCCCCACCGCGTCCGCCATCGCCGCCACGGCGCCTCGCGTCATCACGCCGCGCCGCGCTCCGATTGGCTGCGCCGCCGCTCGCGGAGCTCCGATTGGACGGCGGGCGCGCGTCCGGCGGCGGTTGAACGCGGCGCGGACGGGCGGTGCCGTCCGCCGTGCGGGAGCGGGGCTCGGTGCGCTCGCGCCGTTCCTCGGCCCTCATGGCTCCTGCCCGCAGGAAGGCGGCCGCGGGCGCGCGCGGCAGGAAGCTGAGCGCCTTCCTGAAGGACTTCGACCGGGAGGGTAGGCCGCGGGCGGGCCGCGGGCCGCGCTCGGGCCCGGGCCGCGTCTGACGCCGCGTCCGTCCCCGCAGTGAGGAGCCGGGTCGAGCAGCTGCGGGCGAACGGGGAGCGCCTGGTCAAGGAGGTGGAGAACCTGTACGACGTGGAGCTCCTCCGGCTGCCCGTGGCGCTCCGCGAGATGAACTGGCTGCAGTTCTTCGGTAGCGGCGGGGGGCGGGGGCGCGGCGGGCGGGCGGGCGGGGGGCGCGGGCTGCCCCTGGAGCGGCGCTCGGAGGCCGTCGCTGAGGAGCGGTGGGACGCGGCGCGAGGGGCTCGCGCGAGCAGAACGCGGGTGGGCGCGGGCGGATGCGCCGCCCCCTCTGCCCGGGGCCGCTCGCTCGCCGCCGGAACGCCTGCTGTGCGCTGCGCGCTCCTGCGGCGGCGTTACGGCGCGGCTGCGGGCGCTGCGGGAGCTGTCCCGGCTGCGGACCGCAGCGACGCTTCCAACCGAGATGTCTTCTTTCTAGCTGAAGGGGGAAGCCGGAAGGTCCTGGAGGAGGCGGTGACGGTAGGTATCCGGCGCGAATGGGAAACTTTCCCCGGCGCGCGGTGCGTTCCTGGAGGAGACGAAGGCTTTGTGTATCCGCAGGAGCGCCGCTGCGATAGCGCGGGTTGTGCCCGCGGATCTGAACTGTTAAGGCTTAGCGGGAGGAGATGCTGCGGTGTCCCCTGCAGGGTTTGCGTGCTCGTGCTGCTCCTTGCCCGGCTTTGCGGGCCTGCTTAGTTTCATGCTAAGGGATCGCCGAGGTTGGAAAAGACCTCCCGGGCCGCTTCCCAAATTCCGGGATGGTCACGGTTTCCCCTCTGAGCCCGCTGTGTAATCACCACCAGCCGCTTACTCCAAGTGGCATCAGAAGCACGTCGTGTGGAGGGGGCCTTTCCTTGAAACATGCAGTTTGAACTGGTAATCACGGTGTTAAGGGGAGCCGTGCTTCAGTGCTGATTGTTGACGAAGCAGCTCCTCAAACTCCCTCTGTTGGGCCGGGCCCCAAATAATTTGTGCCCCCATGGGTCTGCTGGGGCCGCAGCCTTCCCTCTCTTCAATACCTGCCTGACCTCTCCGGGTTCTGCAGGAGTCTGGGAGGGGAGTTCGGTGGCACCGGGAGTGTCCGTCCGCTTCTCTGAGTTTTCTCCTGAGTTCCTCCACACCCTCTGCCACTCGCTGTTACCCGGCTTTGGGGGAGGTCCGCGGCCGATACCGATCATGAAAAGCACGTTCTGAAAACACGACAGTGCGAACAATGTGACTGTGTTGGTTGGGACGTTCCAGAAATGTCCAGAAATGTTGGGGGGGAGAAAAGGAAAAGCGTGGGAGGAGGGAAGCTTGGAAACCTGTTGAAACATCTCTCTGCCCATCGGCAGATTCCCCACTGGGAAGGCAGTGGGGGGCATACAAGCATTAGCACCTTCAGGAGCGTAGCTTTTGAGGCTCAAACCGTGCTGCATTGTATACAAACCCCAGACGGGTGACCCAGCTGTGCTTTTAGGGCTGTTGTGCATATACACCCTACAGCCAGGGGCATGCTCTGGGCAGCCTCTGCCAGTACGCCTCTCCCAGTCCTCTTTGCATTTTAACATTCTTCAGGGATGGTCATAAAGGAAAAAAAAGAACTAAACACGATATAATTGCTCTCCATTGGCTGCTCCATCATCACACACGGAGATCGCTGTTCCCTAACGCACCAGCCCTTCTCTCCTGCTATCTGTAAGGTTGCTCTCCTCCCTTGGAGTCATTTTGCGGGGCCCCACGCCTTGGGGGTTTGCTCCTAGGCCTCTGGAAGAGCACGCGCCTCTCGGTAAGCTGAAGCACTGCTGTGCTGTTGAGCAGCAGGGAGTAGGTGAAGCGTGCTCACAGCTGCCCAGCAGGGCGTGCTGGCGCTGAAGGGCACGAGATCCATTGTGTCCGGAACAACGAGGAAGGACCTCTTTTAGCACAGCAGAAGAACGCGAAGATACAGTTATGTTAGATAGTTGTGTATGTGAAATAGTTACAAAGATTTTGCCTGCAACTTTGACTTATCACAAACTCGCAGTACCGATCATCCCAACTTCTTAATCCTAGGCAGACTTGGGAATAACAGAAATAAACAAGTTGACAGCAGAATTTATCCAGACTCCTCTGAAAATCGTCACGAAAGGTCAGTAGATAACATTCTGTGAATGCTGGTTTGGTTCTTAGCTACAGCCTTCGCTACGTGTGAAGACAAGGACGTAATTCTGCCTTTACTCCTGCGACCCGAAGTAGTTTTACTTGCTTTAATTAAGGCATTCTGGATAATTCACAGCCATGTTCTCTTTACTGTTGTCATCAGAATTCAGATTTTAGAAGCAAACTGTTGCCGAAATAAGCTTGTAGTGTGTTTCCTTACCTTAGCTAATGGTCAGTTACGTCGTGTTAGTTTTTTTTTTCCTGTCAACCTGAATAATGCTTTCCTCTTTTCGTAGAAAAATCTAAACAGGGTATTGAAGCCACTGAAGAAGCAGCAGAGGTTCCTTTGCTTCCTCCAGCAAAGAAGGCGAAACACGATGGCCAACTTCTTCTGGAGCAAGCAGCTGCAAGTACTAATCCAAGAAACGGAAAGGTAAGCAGCTGCTCTTTGTGATGGCTTTTATTCCTGGGATATAAACTATGTACCGAGACGATGCTGATGCCTAAGGGGGAACAGCGTGCAGGATGCTGTAAGGGTGGCTTTCCAAAAGCTGTTGCTTGCTGATCATCCCGGTGACGCTGGAAGCTGGCTTTCGTTGGCAGGTCGTGCTGTTACTTGTGGCGAGGAAAGCGACTGTGCTGCGAGTTACCTCTGCTTTTATTCCTCTTGTACTTCTGCACGTGAGAGTCTCACCCTTCTCATCTGAGCGTTGCTGTATGGAGGGAGCGATATTCCCTAGAGCAGAACAGTCCGGGCCACATTGAAAATATTTACCAGCAGTGCTTTTCGGCTTTGTAGTTTCTGAGTTGTGCTGTGGGCAGCGGTAAATACATGAACCGTCTCGAGTCAGAGTGGAAGTTAAGGTGGTCTGTTATCCTCCTGAAGTTCTGCAGCTGAGCTTCGGGGAAAGGACGTGAGGGCAGTACTCGAATGGGGAAGGTCTCAGAAGGTTGTCCCGTGGCTTGTGTCAGACTCCCGTGCTGCAGGAAGGAGCCTGCTGAGCCAGGCGTTTCGTATGGGAGCGTTTGCTCGGTGCGGACTTGGCTGTCCCAGGAGAAGGAACTGACTGACTTGGCAGCTAATGTGTTTCAGGTGAGGACGTCCACTAAAAAAGCACCAGCGTCCAGGAGCAGAAGAGCTCCTTCAGCAAGAGTGAAACGCATGAGTCAAAGGTAACGGCGATGAGTTTCGTGGCAGGATTTCAGAAGCAGAGAGTAAAGGTGCGGTGCTAACGTAGCTGCAGAGTGGGGCGGTGCGTGGCCCGGCAGGCTGGGTGGTGTGGGCATGGCGTGCCGTAGGGCGATCTGTGAAGACCCTGGGTTGTCTCGTCCAGGTCTTTGGTAAGACAGTGCTTACGTGTCCGTTAAAATTATTCTTCTGAGAGCAGGGCTCTGCTTACATGCTTCCTTTTAAGCAGATCAAGCAAAAGCAGCTTTATCACTCCAGCTACTGGCAGAAATCTCAATCTCTGTGCTCAAGGAGGCGCCTCCATCATCACACCCAGGTTTGATTCCAGGTCTGTATTCTATTGCATTTCTCTGTTAATTTCTCATACAGAGGAGTGCCTTGCTGCTTGGTCCTTACATCTCAGTTGTCTATATGCAGAATACTTTCCAGCAGCGCTTTGAACCTGCAGTGGTTCAAAGTTTTGGTCCAAGCGCTCTAAGAAATTGCAGTAAAAGTCCTTGCCTGTTGCTTTTTCCAGAGTTTTCAAGACGCCGGGTTTGCGCACACCCACAGTAAATGAACGTGTTTACACCATCTCTGCTAACGGCAGCCCCCTTGCTGATGGCAATGATGTCTTCATTACCGTTCCTGTTGGAGGAGGGGAGGTAAAAACAAACTTGAGTCTGTAAAATCTATGCAGCAAGGAGAGCCTGCGCCTTCTTGGGGGCCTTATCAGTTTCAAGGGACTGCTGTTCATCCATTCTCGCCCGCTTACTTGTGCCGCTGCAGCTTATCAGGAGGTAAATGTCGCTTAAAAAGAACCCGAAGAAGTTCTTAGTCAGAGCGGGAGCTGTCTAAGAATTCTGGCCTAAGCAGAATGCACACTGCTGCTTTGCTGCGCTTTTGAGTGAAGCTGAAAGTGCCTTCTGCTCACGGTGCTGCGTCAGCACACCAAGGGCAGCACGGGATGAGCTGGTCAAGCTGGATGTGGCTCTTGGTACGGACGCGGCCTCCTAGTGTGCAGGGAGGGGTTTCTTTGCTGCTTGTAGCTGCTGCTGCTGAACAACCGGGAAACCTGAGATTTGGTGGTGTTTGGCTTCTTGCAGAGCATTCGTTTAACAGCAAGTGATCTGACCAAGAAGAATCTTCTTCATCTCAATCCAGAGGCACGAGGCATTATGAAGAAGCTGTCTGTAAGCCTTTCCTTTTTTTTTTTTCCGTTTGGGACCTGAAGCTGTAATGCAGCATTGTCTCTGTCCTTAATTGTTGTCCTTACCTGTTGAGCTACTGAGCTGTAACAGAAGCTTCTTACTTCAAGTCTTGTGTCTTAGCTCCTACCGCTGGTGGAGAAGAAGCATGAACTGGGAAGGGGAGGGATAAAGCCTCACGCTTGTAGAAAAATAACTGTTGTCAGCATTTTGAAAAACTGAATCGAAACTAAAGGTGTCTTCTGCTTCGGGTGGGAAGCGGAAGTGGCTGTGGGTTATAATCTCTTTGGCTCTTTCTTTCTAGGTTCGTCTTGCACAAGCTTGTAGCAGTGCAAAAACCTACAGGTGAAGAGCAACGAATGTCAACACCTTTTGTACACGTGGAACTACTATAAGCTACAAGTACATTTTGTTTGGTGTCTTGTAATTCTGTGAGCATTCACTTAAACAAAACGAAATAAAAAGAAAACAAACAGCAAAGCAGTTAAAACCTGTGCTGGGTAACTGACAACGCTGTTAATATTCAAACGTCCTTTTCCAGCAGTCAGAGCGATTCGGTTGTAGCTGGCATGAATCACAGCTACCTGGCAGCTAACAGCTAACCATATTCATCCCCCAAATCCATTTCCCATTGTGCCTGAGCCCCGTGTGCCTTCAGGGAGTGGATAGGTAAGCAATAGTTCTTTTCTCTGCAGTGTATTGCTTGCGCACACTACTAGAATCTCTTCTGCCCCCCTTCTGCAGCCCACGTGGCAGTAGCGTTTGGTTTAACCAAATTGGAACTTCCTTCTCAGTTCAAGTGTTTGAGGCAATGCAGGAAAGCTGGTTCACTTCCTGGTAACAGAATCTCTCGGTGTAATGCAAAAGCCCCAGCGCTTCTTCATTAAGATTTTCTGATCCTGAAGGAGGTACACAGAGGCAAATTATGATTAATTCATCCGGTGGAGAGGCACTGGCATTACTGCGGGCAGCTGCCCTATGGAAGCAAGGTCATTCACACAAGGCAAGGAGACTGGGATACAGCTGCAGAGCAGTTCCTCCCAAGCAAGTTTATTCTGCTATGTGCAGAAGCGCAGGCTGAGGCGGTTTACTTGTGTTCCCAAGCAAGCAGGAGACCTTTTTCGTATGTCAGTCACCTGTTCAGGCAGTGCTCTGTATTTGCCCACGCATCCCAGCCCTCTGCAGCAGGAACTGGACACAGCTCTTCGGAAGACGGCTGAAGCACGTTGCATCCAAGTGCCACATAAGCAATGCAGCACGCAGCAATGAAGAAGACGTATGAGTCAGAATCCAATAACACTGTACAGTTTCCTGCACCGTGGAGTTAGGGGGGCTAACTAGGTAGAGACAGGATTATTCGTTAGTTGTTCCATGTGAATAATTTGCGTCTTCATCTGTGCCATCATACAAGTTCCATTTTTGAAAGCATCAGGGCTGTATACGCAACAGTTCCTGTCAATGATTGCACCAGTGCCCCCTGGGCAGCAGTCAGTATGTCTAATGCCGTGTGGTTCTGTAGTGCAATTTTGTGTCTGTTGTGATTTCCAGCTAAACAGTCTGGTGGCTTGATGTGCTAAATTCAGTGCTGCTGCAGTATGATGAGCTGGTGCTGATCCTTGCCACTCAGCAGAGATGACTGCAGCTTGTGGTGGGAAGATGCCATGCCAGAGAACCGCCGAGCAGCCTCGGCAGCTGGGAGGTTTTATGCAGTGCATCCACTGGTAGGTGCGGTCTCCAGCCTCGCTGCAGGGCGGTCCAGCCTTTGTATGGCTTCATTCTCCCTTTGGATCCCACCGGACTTGAGGGTTGTGGTTGTCACTGACACCGATCTTGTCATCGTGTCACCAGGGCTGCGCCCGCTTGAGCTGCTGATGCTGCCACCGACCACTCGATATCCCAGCGGCGTCCCTGGCACCTGGCCTGTGGGGACTTTGGCCTCGGGGTGGCATTGTCTCCAAAGGGAAGCTCCTGACAATCGCCTGATTGAAAACGTTGCGGTTTTGCCCTGTTCAGGCGCTCTGGGTGATGTGGCACTGAATACAGCCCTGGGGACGCACAGCTACGGTGGGGAACGCAATTGCGGCTAGGGGGCGGCAGCAGGTTCGCCTGTGGCATGGTGGTTCCAGAGGGCTGGGCAACCCCGAGGGGATGACAGTGCTGCACTGCAGGGCTCGAGACATCAGCCTCGCTGCCCAAGCTTGATGCATGCGGAGCACCGGCTCTGGAAATCTAACTGTGAGGAAATGGGGGGCGGGAGGAAGTTCAGGGGGAGATGACAAGATCCTTTGAGTGTCATCCGGAGCCACTGGGTGCCTGCTCAAGTAGTTCGGTGACCCGAGATCTGCAGGTTGTCCCTCAAACACATCGGGAGCCCACCAGTGCAGGTGAGCTCATTACAGAGGTTAAGACTGGAGGCAGTGCGGGCTGCAGCCACTGTGTACGGGCTGTTTGTGACCCTGAGGGCTTAGCAAAGAGCAGGAACTTCCATCTCTTTCAAAAGAATCAGGGGGAAAGGTCCCTTGGAAACAGGTTCTTAAGGAAACAGGAACCAAACAGAGCCAACAACTCTAAGGATGCCTTTGGTAGTGTGAGAAGTCTCTGTCCCCACGGGGAGGCAGGAAACCAGCAAGGCTGAGCAAGGAGCAGCTGGTCAAAGGGAGGGAGCAAGGACAAGTGCAGTGGTGGAGGGAGGAGCGAGCACATTGAAAAGAAATGAAAAGGAATGAGGTATAGTGGAGCTGAATGATGCAGAGTGGTGTGAAATCACAGGGAATGCAATAAAATGAACTGGATGGGAGTGGAATGCAATGAAAAGAGATGAGTGGAGTGAAAAAGAACAGTGAAAGGGAATGCAATAAAACAGTGGCGTGCTACTGCAACGTACAGCTCTATAAAGGAACTTTAAATTTGTGTTTAAATACCTACCATCACTGCTTCTTCCAGGAGCTTCACCCAAAAGCTGGCTTAACATTCTCTTACCCAAATCCTTTAATAAGAATCCCAGGAAGTACTCTGTGCATTTGACACTTTGAGGTTCTTCATTGGTCAGCACGGCTGGCCACAGCTACCCTTCAGCTGCTCCAGACGATTACCTGGGGATGCCCCACATACCCAGTACCATACATTCCAAGTTACTACAAACACTCATTAATCGGCAAACATTTCTGACCCAAATCGGCACAAATGAGCTGCTTGGTGATTGCATGCCATGGGCCATCTTCCGGCCACAAGCTGCAGGTCTCCTGCTTGCTTGGGAACACAAGTAAACCGCCTCAGCCTGCGCTTCTGCACATAGCAGAATAAACTTGCTTGGGAGGAACTGCTCTGCAGCTGTATCCCAGTCTCCTTGCCTTGTGTGAATGACCTTGCTTCCATAGGGCAGCTGCCCGCAGTAATGCCAGTGCCTCTCCACCGGATGAATTAATCATAATTTGCCTCTGTGTACCTCCTTCAGGATCAGAAAATCTTAATGAAGAAGCGCTGGGGCTTTTGCATTACACCGAGAGATTCTGTTACCAGGAAGTGAACCAGCTTTCCTGCATTGCCTCAAACACTTGAACTGAGAAGGAAGTTCCAATTTGGTTAAACCAAACGCTACTGCCACGTGGGCTGCAGAAGGGGGGCAGAAGAGATTCTAGTAGTGTGCGCAAGCAATACACTGCAGAGAAAAGAACTATTGCTTACCTATCCACTCCCTGAAGGCACACGGGGCTCAGGCACAATGGGAAATGGATTTGGGGGATGAATATGGTTAGCTGTTAGCTGCCAGGTAGCTGTGATTCATGCCAGCTACAACCGAATCGCTCTGACTGCTGGAAAAGGACGTTTGAATATTAACAGCGTTGTCAGTTACCCAGCACAGGTTTTAACTGCTTTGCTGTTTGTTTTCTTTTTATTTCGTTTTGTTTAAGTGAATGCTCACAGAATTACAAGACACCAAACAAAATGTACTTGTAGCTTATAGTAGTTCCACGTGTACAAAAGGTGTTGACATTCGTTGCTCTTCACCTGTAGGTTTTTGCACTGCTACAAGCTTGTGCAAGACGAACCTAGAAAGAAAGAGCCAAAGAGATTATAACCCACAGCCACTTCCGCTTCCCACCCGAAGCAGAAGACACCTTTAGTTTCGATTCAGTTTTTCAAAATGCTGACAACAGTTATTTTTCTACAAGCGTGAGGCTTTATCCCTCCCCTTCCCAGTTCATGCTTCTTCTCCACCAGCGGTAGGAGCTAAGACACAAGACTTGAAGTAAGAAGCTTCTGTTACAGCTCAGTAGCTCAACAGGTAAGGACAACAATTAAGGACAGAGACAATGCTGCATTACAGCTTCAGGTCCCAAACGGAAAAAAAAAAAAGGAAAGGCTTACAGACAGCTTCTTCATAATGCCTCGTGCCTCTGGATTGAGATGAAGAAGATTCTTCTTGGTCAGATCACTTGCTGTTAAACGAATGCTCTGCAAGAAGCCAAACACCACCAAATCTCAGGTTTCCCGGTTGTTCAGCAGCAGCAGCTACAAGCAGCAAAGAAACCCCTCCCTGCACACTAGGAGGCCGCGTCCGTACCAAGAGCCACATCCAGCTTGACCAGCTCATCCCGTGCTGCCCTTGGTGTGCTGACGCAGCACCGTGAGCAGAAGGCACTTTCAGCTTCACTCAAAAGCGCAGCAAAGCAGCAGTGTGCATTCTGCTTAGGCCAGAATTCTTAGACAGCTCCCGCTCTGACTAAGAACTTCTTCGGGTTCTTTTTAAGCGACATTTACCTCCTGATAAGCTGCAGCGGCACAAGTAAGCGGGCGAGAATGGATGAACAGCAGTCCCTTGAAACTGATAAGGCCCCCAAGAAGGCGCAGGCTCTCCTTGCTGCATAGATTTTACAGACTCAAGTTTGTTTTTACCTCCCCTCCTCCAACAGGAACGGTAATGAAGACATCATTGCCATCAGCAAGGGGGCTGCCGTTAGCAGAGATGGTGTAAACACGTTCATTTACTGTGGGTGTGCGCAAACCCGGCGTCTTGAAAACTCTGGAAAAAGCAACAGGCAAGGACTTTTACTGCAATTTCTTAGAGCGCTTGGACCAAAACTTTGAACCACTGCAGGTTCAAAGCGCTGCTGGAAAGTATTCTGCATATAGACAACTGAGATGTAAGGACCAAGCAGCAAGGCACTCCTCTGTATGAGAAATTAACAGAGAAATGCAATAGAATACAGACCTGGAATCAAACCTGGGTGTGATGATGGAGGCGCCTCCTTGAGCACAGAGATTGAGATTTCTGCCAGTAGCTGGAGTGATAAAGCTGCTTTTGCTTGATCTGCTTAAAAGGAAGCATGTAAGCAGAGCCCTGCTCTCAGAAGAATAATTTTAACGGACACGTAAGCACTGTCTTACCAAAGACCTGGACGAGACAACCCAGGGTCCTCACAGATCGCCCTACGGCACGCCATGCCCACACCACCCAGCCTGCCGGGCCACGCACCGCCCCACTCTGCAGCTACGTTAGCACCACACCTTTACTCTCTGCTTCTGAAATCCTGCCACGAAACTCATCGCCGTTACCTTTGACTCATGCGTTTCACTCTTGCTGAAGGAGCTCTTCTGCTCCTGGACGCTGGTGCTTTTTTAGTGGACGTCCTCACCTGAAACACATTAGCTGCCAAGTCAGTCAGTTCCTTCTCCTGGGACAGCCAAGTCCGCACCGAGCAAACGCTCCCATACGAAACGCCTGGCTCAGCAGGCTCCTTCCTGCAGCACGGGAGTCTGACACAAGCCACGGGACAACCTTCTGAGACCTTCCCCATTCGAGTACTGCCCTCACGTCCTTTCCCCGAAGCTCAGCTGCAGAACTTCAGGAGGATAACAGACCACCTTAACTTCCACTCTGACTCGAGACGGTTCATGTATTTACCGCTGCCCACAGCACAACTCAGAAACTACAAAGCCGAAAAGCACTGCTGGTAAATATTTTCAATGTGGCCCGGACTGTTCTGCTCTAGGGAATATCGCTCCCTCCATACAGCAACGCTCAGATGAGAAGGGTGAGACTCTCACGTGCAGAAGTACAAGAGGAATAAAAGCAGAGGTAACTCGCAGCACAGTCGCTTTCCTCGCCACAAGTAACAGCACGACCTGCCAACGAAAGCCAGCTTCCAGCGTCACCGGGATGATCAGCAAGCAACAGCTTTTGGAAAGCCACCCTTACAGCATCCTGCACGCTGTTCCCCCTTAGGCATCAGCATCGTCTCGGTACATAGTTTATATCCCAGGAATAAAAGCCATCACAAAGAGCAGCTGCTTACCTTTCCGTTTCTTGGATTAGTACTTGCAGCTGCTTGCTCCAGAAGAAGTTGGCCATCGTGTTTCGCCTTCTTTGCTGGAGGAAGCAAAGGAACCTCTGCTGCTTCTTCAGTGGCTTCAATACCCTGTTTAGATTTTTCTACGAAAAGAGGAAAGCATTATTCAGGTTGACAGGAAAAAAAAAACTAACACGACGTAACTGACCATTAGCTAAGGTAAGGAAACACACTACAAGCTTATTTCGGCAACAGTTTGCTTCTAAAATCTGAATTCTGATGACAACAGTAAAGAGAACATGGCTGTGAATTATCCAGAATGCCTTAATTAAAGCAAGTAAAACTACTTCGGGTCGCAGGAGTAAAGGCAGAATTACGTCCTTGTCTTCACACGTAGCGAAGGCTGTAGCTAAAAACCAAACCAGCATTCACAGAATGTTATCTACTGACCTTTCGTGACGATTTTCAGAGGAGTCTGGATAAATTCTGCTGTCAACTTGTTTATTTCTGTTATTCCCAAGTCTGCCTAGGATTAAGAAGTTGGGATGATCGGTACTGCGAGTTTGTGATAAGTCAAAGTTGCAGGCAAAATCTTTGTAACTATTTCACATACACAACTATCTAACATAACTGTATCTTCGCGTTCTTCTGCTGTGCTAAAAGAGGTCCTTCCTCGTTGTTCCGGACACAATGGATCTCGTGCCCTTCAGCGCCAGCACGCCCTGCTGGGCAGCTGTGAGCACGCTTCACCTACTCCCTGCTGCTCAACAGCACAGCAGTGCTTCAGCTTACCGAGAGGCGCGTGCTCTTCCAGAGGCCTAGGAGCAAACCCCCAAGGCGTGGGGCCCCGCAAAATGACTCCAAGGGAGGAGAGCAACCTTACAGATAGCAGGAGAGAAGGGCTGGTGCGTTAGGGAACAGCGATCTCCGTGTGTGATGATGGAGCAGCCAATGGAGAGCAATTATATCGTGTTTAGTTCTTTTTTTTCCTTTATGACCATCCCTGAAGAATGTTAAAATGCAAAGAGGACTGGGAGAGGCGTACTGGCAGAGGCTGCCCAGAGCATGCCCCTGGCTGTAGGGTGTATATGCACAACAGCCCTAAAAGCACAGCTGGGTCACCCGTCTGGGGTTTGTATACAATGCAGCACGGTTTGAGCCTCAAAAGCTACGCTCCTGAAGGTGCTAATGCTTGTATGCCCCCCACTGCCTTCCCAGTGGGGAATCTGCCGATGGGCAGAGAGATGTTTCAACAGGTTTCCAAGCTTCCCTCCTCCCACGCTTTTCCTTTTCTCCCCCCCAACATTTCTGGACATTTCTGGAACGTCCCAACCAACACAGTCACATTGTTCGCACTGTCGTGTTTTCAGAACGTGCTTTTCATGATCGGTATCGGCCGCGGACCTCCCCCAAAGCCGGGTAACAGCGAGTGGCAGAGGGTGTGGAGGAACTCAGGAGAAAACTCAGAGAAGCGGACGGACACTCCCGGTGCCACCGAACTCCCCTCCCAGACTCCTGCAGAACCCGGAGAGGTCAGGCAGGTATTGAAGAGAGGGAAGGCTGCGGCCCCAGCAGACCCATGGGGGCACAAATTATTTGGGGCCCGGCCCAACAGAGGGAGTTTGAGGAGCTGCTTCGTCAACAATCAGCACTGAAGCACGGCTCCCCTTAACACCGTGATTACCAGTTCAAACTGCATGTTTCAAGGAAAGGCCCCCTCCACACGACGTGCTTCTGATGCCACTTGGAGTAAGCGGCTGGTGGTGATTACACAGCGGGCTCAGAGGGGAAACCGTGACCATCCCGGAATTTGGGAAGCGGCCCGGGAGGTCTTTTCCAACCTCGGCGATCCCTTAGCATGAAACTAAGCAGGCCCGCAAAGCCGGGCAAGGAGCAGCACGAGCACGCAAACCCTGCAGGGGACACCGCAGCATCTCCTCCCGCTAAGCCTTAACAGTTCAGATCCGCGGGCACAACCCGCGCTATCGCAGCGGCGCTCCTGCGGATACACAAAGCCTTCGTCTCCTCCAGGAACGCACCGCGCGCCGGGGAAAGTTTCCCATTCGCGCCGGATACCTACCGTCACCGCCTCCTCCAGGACCTTCCGGCTTCCCCCTTCAGCTAGAAAGAAGACATCTCGGTTGGAAGCGTCGCTGCGGTCCGCAGCCGGGACAGCTCCCGCAGCGCCCGCAGCCGCGCCGTAACGCCGCCGCAGGAGCGCGCAGCGCACAGCAGGCGTTCCGGCGGCGAGCGAGCGGCCCCGGGCAGAGGGGGCGGCGCATCCGCCCGCGCCCACCCGCGTTCTGCTCGCGCGAGCCCCTCGCGCCGCGTCCCACCGCTCCTCAGCGACGGCCTCCGAGCGCCGCTCCAGGGGCAGCCCGCGCCCCCCGCCCGCCCGCCCGCCCGCGCCCCCCGCCCCCCGCCGCTACCGAAGAACTGCAGCCAGTTCATCTCGCGGAGCGCCACGGGCAGCCGGAGGAGCTCCACGTCGTACAGGTTCTCCACCTCCTTGACCAGGCGCTCCCCGTTCGCCCGCAGCTGCTCGACCCGGCTCCTCACTGCGGGGACGGACGCGGCGTCAGACGCGGCCCGGGCCCGAGCGCGGCCCGCGGCCCGCCCGCGGCCTACCCTCCCGGTCGAAGTCCTTCAGGAAGGCGCTCAGCTTCCTGCCGCGCGCGCCCGCGGCCGCCTTCCTGCGGGCAGGAGCCATGAGGGCCGAGGAACGGCGCGAGCGCACCGAGCCCCGCTCCCGCACGGCGGACGGCACCGCCCGTCCGCGCCGCGTTCAACCGCCGCCGGACGCGCGCCCGCCGTCCAATCGGAGCTCCGCGAGCGGCGGCGCAGCCAATCGGAGCGCGGCGCGGCGTGATGACGCGAGGCGCCGTGGCGGCGATGGCGGACGCGGTGGGGCCGGGCCGGACCGGGTCGAGCTGCCCTACTGCTGCCGTTGTGCTGCGGCCGTACGGGGAGCGAGCGGCGGAGCCGGGCCTGGCTGAGCTGAGCTGCCGCGGCGCGGGCCGCGCTGCCCGTCGTCGGCCGACGCGCTGCGGGGCCTGCGGGGCGCGGAGCGTTACTACCGGCGCCTGCGGCCTCCCGTGGCGGGGCTCCCCGGGCAGGGCTAGGGGCGCGGGCAAAGAGGAGCTTTCGGAGACGAACCGAATGAAGGGAAACGAGCTGCGTTAAAAGCGACGTGCTTTCACGGGCTGCCGAATCCGCAGCCGCAGCGCTGACCTTGCTAAGCCAGGCTCTGGCTGCCGAGAGCAGATGCTCTTCTGCAGGCTTGGACGCTTGGTACTGTAACCCTTAAAGAAGAACATGCAACTTTGTTTTAGAGGATGAAAAGATATAACATAGTTCAATACACTTGTCAGAAGAACCACTCTCCCTTTTTTTTTTTTTTCTTTGCCTTCCTGCATGTGTTTCTAACTTCAACAAGATTTATCTCCTTGATTTATTTTTTGAGAAAAACTGGATATATGTAAGAGACCAGCTAGGATAACTTTGACACCGTTTTTCTTCTGTCACTTGAGAAAGCTTCAGAACATGTTAGATGTTTCATTCAATAAGAACTAATTTTCTGTTGGAGGCCTAGAGGCTCCAGTCTGCTTCTACCGTTGTTTTGTTGGGTTGCATGTTCGCTGCTAGAGAAGACAGTGAGTATCCAGCTGGCGTTCTGCACTTAAAATCTGTTTTTCCCTATAGTTTCTGAATGGATTTCCTGGTCCTCTTCTGCCTGTTTTCCTTTTCTTCTTCCACTGCTTCAGAGACCTGGATTTATTTTAAAGTCTGAATATGATATAGATTTTAATCTGCATAGAAGTAAAATGCTTCACTTTGCCAAATGAGTTATTCTTGTCCATGCTAAGAGCACACTTATTTTTGTCAGCAGCTTTATGGTCAGTGAGCCAGCTCAGAAGCTCTGTGAAGCAAACAATGCGGTGCGGCTGGGAGCAGAGCACTGCACACAAAAGAGCTTTTTCTTAAAATCTGACTGGATGGTGCTTGTTTGTGGGAATACAAGAGAGACTATTTGGAGCAAATGCTGTGGAGCGAGGTAAACAGCGTGAGATGGCAAGGCTGAGAACCAAGGACACGTCTAGTAGCGCAAAGCAAAAGGAACGGCTCACAGTTCTGGATTAAGTGCCTGCATGCACGGTTATGGAGTGCTTGTGGAATGCTTTGTTGACATGTAAAGGCGGGTGGGAAAGTTGTAAGGGCAGATGGGAAAGCTAAACAGAAAACTTGTGAATGTGAGTAAGTGATGTGAGAACCTGTAATAAACAATTTGGATCATCCACATCTGAGTCCATGCCTGGTTGCCACATTTGTCACTGCTCAGAAAATCAGGAATCATCTCAGCTGCTAAGCTAGAGATTTTCCTTTGTCAGCCTGTCAAGTTGATCTGAATGTACTTATTACACTTATTTTGTGGCTTCTTACCTTGGATTATCTTAATGCATGAATTATCATTGGCTCTTCTCTATTCCTTATTGCATGGAGTAATAGATAACAAGTACATGAACAGAGAGAGGGATTAATCCCCTCATCTTTAAAGACCCTTCCTCTCTCAGATTCACGAAAGCTCTTGTTCTTCCTCTGTTTGTGCCATCTCCAAACCCATCATGCCACAGATGTCTGAGTAATGTGAGCACAGCACTGTCTCATATACATACCAGGTGTTGAATGATGACAAGAAGCAGCTGTGGGTTACCAATTTGAATAATCTCCGTTAATAGTTTGAGATTTTATGATTATAACTAATGTGCTAACTGTATGTGCAACAACTGACTTCTAAACTCTTTCTTCCCCAGACCCATAAAAATTTCCTCTCAATGAAGGTTGCTACAAAAAACGAGATCAAAATCATTAATTTAAAAGGCACATGACATTCTCCATGGAGATGTCCCTTTTCACAATTCCCTCTCAATATGAATAAGAATTGCACACAGCCTTTTTTTTTTCTTTTTTTTTTTTCTTAATATAGAATGTCTAAGCACAGACTCAGAGGCAAATAATGCATTTTATACAATAAAGCAAAAAAGAGGGAAACGGGCATTTTGTTGTGGAGTTCCAGCAGCCCTGCTCGTGTTAGCTCCCTCTGTCCTTGGTCAAAGGGATGTGTCGGTTGACACTGGAGAATGTCTGGACAGGAAGGGCAGATGTTTTATATGAATTCTGAAATATGATTGAGCCTTGCATTGTTTTCACATTGGCAAGTGTTAGCTGGCTCTCCTTCCTCTATTGTCTTGCATGACGAAGGAAGTAGCAGCTCGGCATAACACAGCTGGACAAACCGTAGGGAGATTTCTTAAGGCATTACACATGGTTCATAGGGAACACTAGCCAGACAGATCAAATTTCTATTGAATTCATGAACTTTAGCTTGATTGGGATTTAGCTTTGTATTGCCTTTGGCTTCATCCCATTGTATTACTTACGGGTTAGGGTTAGGCTAGAGTTAAGGATAGGATTTGTGTTGGGATTGGGGTTGGGGTTGGTGTTAGGGTTAGAGTTAGGGTTAGGTTTAGCATTAGGGTTTGGGCTAGGCCTAGGATTAGGAGAAGGGTTACGGTTAGGGTTAGGACTGCATTGCATTCCACTGTCATGCATTTAATTGCCTTGCTGAGCGTTACTTTTCATCCCATTGTATTACTGGTTTGGTTTAATGCTTGTGGTAGATTACACGTAGTGAAAAGTTTAGGGTTAAGTTAGGTTTATGGTTGGGGTTGTGACTGTATTACATTCCATTATTGTTGTATTTCATTTCAACCCACTGCATTGTATTTCATTACACTGTATTGTGTTTGGTTTATGGTTAGGGCTAGGGTTACACTGGATTTCATTCCATTACATTGGATTGCATTTAATTTCGTATCATTTCTTTGAATTGTGTTGCAGTTTGAAGAGTTAATCACGTGACACCCCTCCCAATGAGAGAAGGGGGGGAGATAGAAGAAAAAAAACAGCTGAGATAAAATTGATTTTTTAAAAGGATTGTGAGAGAATGTAGAGTAGTTAAGAATAATAAATCAAACAAAAACAAAAAAAAAAAAAGGGAGGAGAGAGAACTTCTGATTGCACTGCTCCCTGTGCTGCTGGAAACTGGAAAACAATAAAAAGGAGGAAAAAAATGGGAAACTAAGGAACATAGGGGAAAACGGCTGTAACGGTATAATGTGATAGAAAACAAAGCCATGATAGCAGGGTAGCAGAGTCCCAAGCTGAAGCAAGAGAGGATAAGCTTAAGTGCAGCAACTGGGGATGCAGAAGCAAAGGAAAAAGGCTGCTTACATTCAGAAGGTCTCAGGTAGGCAGAGATCTCCAGAAAAACATTCTTGCCTCCACTGCCAACCCTTACATGAGGTCTGGGAGGGGGGGGCTGCCACGTCCCGGCTGCATTTAAGAAGGTCGATCTTCCACAGGGAATATTTGTAGAAGAAATGTATTAGTTGGAGACAGGATGGGGGGTTGGTCTGGGACCAGTGCTCTTTAATATCTTCATCAAGGGCACAGATGATGGCACCAAGTGCAGCCTCAGCAAGATTGCAGATGACACCAAGCTGAGCGGTGCAGTCGATAACTGAAGGGAAGGGAAGCATCCAGAGGGACCTGGACAGGCTGGAGAAGTGGGCCCATAAAAACCTAATGAGATTCAATAAGGCCAAGTGCAGGGTGCTGCACTCAGGTCAGGGCAATCCCAGGTGTTGATACAGACTGGGGGAAGAACTCCTTGAGAGCAGCCCTGTGCAGAAGGACTTGGGGGTCCTGGTGGACGAGAAGCTGGACATGAGGCAGCAGTGCGCGCTCGCCGCCTGGAAGGCCAGCTGTGTTCTGGGCTGCATTAAAAAGGGGCGGCCAGCGGGGAGAGGGAGGTGATCGTCCTCCTCTGCTCGGCTCTTGTGAGGCCCCATCTGCAGCGCTGCGCCCAGGCCTGGGGCCGCCAGCACAACGAAGACGCAGAGCTCTCGGAACAGGTCCAGAGCAGGACCGCTAAAGGATCAGAGGGCTGGAGCAGCTCTCCTACGAAGAAGGGCTGAGGGAAGCGGGCTTGTTTAGCTTGGAGAAGAGAAGGCTCCGGGGGAAACCTCACTGTGGCCTTCCAATACTCAAAGGGAGTGTACAAACAGGAGGGGAAATGTCTGTCTACAAGTCTCCTAGTGATAGGAGAAGGGGGAACGGGGAGGCTTAGGTTGGATGTGAGGGGGAAGTCTTTCACTCTGACGGTGGTGAGGCACTGGAACAGGCTGCCCAAGGAGGCTGTGGATGCCCCATCCCTGCAGGCATTCAAGGCCAGGCTGGACGTGGCTCTGGGCAGCCTGGGCTGCTGGTTGGCGACCCGCACACAGCAGGGGGTTGAAACGAGATGGTCATTGTGTTCCTTTTCAACCCAGCCTGTTCTGTGATTCTGTGATATGGTTCTATGATAAACACAATTAAGAAGTTGACTAAAGAGTTCATTAGACTTTCGAGATGGGACGAGTTTCTAACTCATACAGCAGCCAAATCGTTGGGAAGTATATGAATGAATAAAGAGAAAAGGGAAAGGAAAATGTGGAGAGCAGTGGAAAGGACATGCGTACAGACTGCCTGCTGAAAAGATACCCTTAACCACAGTCAGGAGAGCTGGAAGCGCCGCGAAGGTAAGGGAGATCAGAGAGAGAGCAGAGTAGAGCTGAGGTGGAAGCTGAGTGTGGGTTGCAGGGCATGAACACTGGCACCAGGTGTCGGTGCCCCTGTGCCTGAAGGCATCTTTGTCTTCCAAACACAGTGCTGGAAAACATTCTTTGTACTTTCTGTAAAAGAAAAAAGAAAAAAAAAAAGAGAAAGGAAGAAAAAAGACATTAAATCTTCTCAAAAACTATCGCCTTTTTAAACTAAGACCCCAAAGCATTTTAGAAAATGGAAAGTTTGTTGACACATCTTATTTCTATTTTTGCCTTAAATTCTTTGCTCCCATTTTACTGACATTAATTAACATCTTCCAGATCTACAGCTTTAGAAAAAGTTCTGTTCTGTTTAGAAAAACCTTCTGTAAGATTGTGAACCTGGAGTACCCAGCCAGTAAATAGGGGAAACAGGGGAGGGGGGGGAGGCAGGGGGAGAAAACAGGGTATAAAGGCTGTCATGTTGTGTCCATAGGCGCTCCTGCTTGCGGGACGCCGCCATTGCAATCGCAAATAAAATCTGCTGTTATCAGAGATACCGTCCTGACAAACATGACTTGGATATTTCCAACAATTTGGGGGCTCGTCCGGGATTATGATCGCCTCTTTGGGAGTTTCCCTACTGCCCTGCACAGGTTAGGTGCACCCCGCTGATGGCAGCGGTCCTGTCTGGGTGCTGAGGTGACTCCTTGGGACGGCCGATAAAAAGCCGAGACTGTTACATAAAGGACAGGCTCTGTGAAAGCCAAGGGGCAGGCAGGCACAGGTGTTGGCCATGGCGACCCGGTAACTTCGTGCACGGACCAAGGTAAGGGGATTGAACTCTTTCCTTGGGGTCGGTTGAGACTCCTGAGTGTGTGTGACTGAGACGCGCCGTCAGTGCGAAGCGAGTGCTGAGTGCCGAGCTGCGGCTCCACTTGACAAAGTGCCAGCAGTACGCCCCTATTAACCCGAGAGATGGGAGTGTAGTACTGCTGAGGGATTGGGCCCAAAATCCGAGAATCAGAGTGTGGTAACCTGTGAGCTGGGGAGTTCATGGTAGCGTTCTGGAGGGATGGGGAATAGGAGTTCTGAGAGCAGGGGAAGAAGGTCCCCGGAATGGTGCCTAGAGATAGCGCCTTGGGAGAAGTGCTTCAAAACTGGAACATAATCCCAAAACTAGGGACAAGGACAGGGAAAAGATGTTTAGATACTGTATACAGTAGAGAGCCACTGCAGGGAAAATCATTATTGTGACCAAAATAGGAGTCTGACGAAGATTGGGCCTGTCAGACTTTGTATTTATATGTAAACAGTAGGACTCCTTTTCCTGAAACAGAATTGGCTTAGGTCGCTTAATGGGTGCAAGAAGTACAGAAATGTTCCTCGCGAGGAGTCGAAGTTCAAAGGAAATAGGAAAGAGAAGCAGAAAGATCATAAATGGGATCCCTTAGGTAACTTCTTCCCCCTCCCCCCCCCTTCCCTCCACTACCCCCCCCCCTTCCCTCCACTTCCCCCCCTCTCCTCCCCTCCCCCCCCCTTCAATTTCTGAAGCAGTGCAGGCGGCAGTGACCTCTCCAGAGGAGGAGAGTGGGTGCTGCTGATCTGTGCAGGTCCTGGAGAGAGGCTGTGCTCTCGATTACTGAGGGAGTTGGAGTAATGCGAATGGGACCTGGAGAGTTTTCCTTTCTCTAATACTAACCTTACTAACACTTCACTTTATCCTCTTAGGGCAGTCTTAGGTCAAAGGGAAATTGGGTATGGTAATGCCTGCTGTTTTTACTAGAAGAGAAGTTAGGAGTTTCAAGAATTACCTAACTGAGGATCCTATAAGTGTAGCAGAACAATGAGATCAATTTCTAGGGCCTAATTTCTACTCATGGATGGAAATGATGTTTATTGATATGTTGTTTATTGGAGAAGGAGGTGGGCAGCTACGCAAGTGTGGGAAATGAATACAGAGGGAAGGTTGGGCTCTGGAGGGAGGCAGAGAGAGGAAGGATCCTGAGGATGAACTGTACTGATTGTTGTCACTGTCTTTGTGTTTGTTAAATGTTTGTGTTGTGAAAGTGTTCTGTGATGTCGTGTACGAGGCTGTTATGGAACAAGGGCTGTCTAAAGTGATACGAGAAGAGCCCTGGGTTGTATTTTGGCTCACTGGAGAAACATTGCTGGTGAGCCAGGGGAATATTGAATAAGAAACCAGGAACGTAAATGGAGTAATGGGACCAGTTGTATAATTGAGTGCCCTAATCATGAGACCAAGTGCCGGGTGTTTGTGGAAGCTGAGGAATGTATTGTTTGATTTGAGGATTTTGAAGGCACTTGGAGAAACTGTCTTAATGGTATGGGGAAATGCAATTGTTAACGGTATGTGGAAACGCAACTTTTAATGGTATGTGGAAATTATGTGGAAATGCAGTTGTTAACAGTATGTGGAAATGCAATTGTTAATGGTATTTGGAAATGCGGTTTTTAATGGTACGTGGGAATGCAGTTGAGGGTACAGATAGTGGAATTGTGGAAAAATGAACAAACAACAACAAAAAACAAATGGCAAAAAGGTGAAGGAAAGCAGTGAGTTTGGGATATTAGAGTTGGGCCGGCACGAGAACACATCCCCTGCACCACCACCCCCACTGCGGCTTGTAAGAACAACTTGGAGTGGGAGAAAGAACTGGGGGCCAGAGCATCCTACTGTAATTGTGAGGGGTGTATTAGCTGTGAATGGGGATGGGACGGGACATTGGAAGTGAGAATAGCCGGCATCTGCAGAGCTGGGGAAACCCGATATCCAGTGTGAGCACTGGAAGCCTGGGGACAGGAGGGGGTGAAACTGAAATAGAATGTTAGTAATGGCTGTGATGATGGTAGTTTGGAGAGTGAGAAGGGTTTGGGAAAAACGAGCTGAGGAAGGCAAAGTTGAGCAAGGTGTAACAGGGATGTCATTACCTAGAAGAAGAGGTGAGGGGAGCCTGCAAGGGCTCAGGGAGAGTTCCACCCCACAGGACTGACAGCAGCTGGGGAAGCAGGGTAAAGAGGTTTATTTTCTGATATGGGTGCCTCTTAACTCTGTGCTACACCAAGAATTATTACCTGTAGGTGATTTTTGTAACACTTGTAGGAGCTACTGGCAAGATAAGTTTACTTTTTTTGGACCAATTAAATGCAAGCTAGGAGAACAAGTAGGAATATATAAATTCTTGTACATGCCAGGTTTTCCAAAACCATTATTTGGGCATGACATGTTAGAATAGTTGAATGTAGAGTTTAAATTCAGTAGAGACGATTAGAACTACTTGTCAAGCAAGAGCAATGGACTGAAAATTTTAAGTCTGGCTTTAACACAAACTGGGAAAAGCAATGTTGTACTCCCAGAAGTTACGTAAATCCTACATTGGGTATACACAGGATTGCGGGCATCAGGGATGCCTGGCAGAGCCAAAAATGCAGCCCAGTGAAAGTTAAGGTAAAGATGGGAGCCAGCCCAACCAGGGTAAAGCAATGCCCTTTGAGGATACAAGATTGTAGGAGGATAAAAGAAATAATAAATAACTTTTTGTATTTTGGATCATTGATTGGATAGAAATCCAAATGCAGCACCCCAATCTTGCAAATGACAAATTGGATGGCAAGAGCTATAGTTTGGTACCAGATTTGAGGGCAATTAAAAGAAATGGTGAATATATACAACACATGGTGTATATCTTTATTGACCAAGGTAAGGAATAAGCAGGTGGGGTTTACTGTTCTGGATTTGATGGACACCTTTTTCTGCCTGGTTTTGCCAAAGAAAGTCTAAAATCATTTGCCTTTGAATAGGAAAACTCAAATATGGAGAGAAGAAAAAAATAATAATTAAAAATAATAATAATAATAATTCAGTTAACCTGCACAGTGTTACCCAGGGTTGTGAGAACAGCCCAATGATTTTTGAGAACTGGTCAACTCTTGAGCCCGAGCTTTAGGTTCACCATCTCACAGTGGAACTTTACTGCAGTACATGGGTGCTACAGTAATAAAGGACTGTGTGCAATGGACTGTGAGCTTGCTGAATTTCTTGATTTAAATGGCTATCAAGTTTCTCAACAGAAAGCACAACTGATCAAAGGGAAGGAAGCCATTTGCTGAACACCCAGAACACCAAGGCAGAGCTGCCTCCAAGCCAGCAGTGTGCGACTGCATGGAGGCTGTCTGTGCAAGTTGGTCAGAGCTACAGGAGGAGCCGTTGGACGATGCTGAGGAGTCCTGGGTTCATCGACGGAAGCAGTTTTGTGAGACAAGGAGACTGTAAGGCAGGACGTGCAGTAACTGCTACTGACAGGGTAATTGAAGCACAGCCATTACCTGTGGGGACTTCCACTCAGAAGGCTGAAATAATTGCCTTGACAAGAACCTTAAATGCATGGACAGATGCTAAATATGCTTTTGGGGTGGTACCCACTCGTGGTACCATCTGGAAAGAGCGAGGGTTGCTTACACACAAGGAAAACAAATTCAGCATGATGTAGATCTACCAAAGAACATCATGGCTGTTATACATTGTAAAGGACATCAGAAGAGTGACAGCGTACAGGAAACTGGGAATATGATGGTGGATCAGGGGGCAAAACAGGCAGCTGAAGGAAAAGAAATTGGAGAACTGGCTTTAAGTCCAGATGGTAAACTTGAAATATCTGAACCTTAGTCAGAACCTGTAAGGTACTGAAAGGATAGGAATCTAATGATTGAAGGGAAGAGAGCAAGCTGACAGATGGCTGCATACCCCGATGGACACACTGTTGTGCCCGTTAGTATTTTATAGCATTTGGTTCTAAGGGAACATGATAAAACATGGAGGTACTGACACCAGAAAGTAACTGTACAATCCTAGTACCAGGAACAGGGTATGGGGGGTCCTGGGAAATATATATTATATATATATATATATATATATATATATATATATATGATCTGGTCCTGGCCTGTCTGGGCCGGACTGGGCGAAGAGGAATTGCCGGTGCCACGGATGCGCTCTAGAACAGAGTGAACGGCAACAACACGTGCACTTCATTTAGATGTATTTTTGGAACAAGCTAAAAGAGAGGGCAACCAAATCATCAAGCTGGTGGCTGCGCCTTCCCAGGCGGAAGGGACTTTCAGTGCATTTCCCCGCTGGGATTCTCTCCCTTGCAGGTGACGCTGATCAAGCCCCAGGAGCCCCGGGCGGCACGGGGCTGGAACTGAGAGCTCGGTCCATCTGCAGGGGTCGGCAGTCGTGCGCTCCAGCTTTTTCCGGGCTGGGGTGCGCGGCCGAAAAGGCGTGGAGGGCGCGGCTCCGGGCCGGCCGGGAGACGTCCCCGCACCGATGACGTCCCCGGAGCCCGCGTGCCGTCACAATGCCGACGCCGGGCCCTCCCCGAGGGCAGCTGGCCGGCGGCTCCAGGCGCCCCATTCGTGAGCTGCGCTGCCCGCAGCCGCTCGCCGTGCCCCGTGCCCGAGAGCAGCCCCAGCAGCAGACTAGCTCAGCCTCGTCGCGCTCGTCCTCCAAGGCTCACAGAGGTGAGGGAGAGCTCCGGCACGCTTCGGGCCGCAGAGCCCGGCCGCGGGGTGCGGGCTGAGCTCCGCCGCGCGCGAGGGGCGTGCGGCACGAGAGCGGCAGGACCGCCGTGAGCAGCAGAAATCGCTGCCGGCCCTTCTGGCTCGGGAGCCGCAAGCCACGCGGCGGACAGCTCGCGGCTGAGCGGAGGAGACAGCCCGCTCCTGCCGGCCCCTCCGGGCTCCGAGCGGCGGGCGGCGGCGAGCGGAGCTCACCCGCGGCCTCTGCCGGGGCAGCCCGGCCCTGACTCCTCTGCTCTTGCCTGTAGGTTTGGAGGCACGCGCCTGCCAGCATGGACGGAGCCTGGGTGGGGACGTGGAGACCGCATCGCCCGCGCGGCCTCATCTCGGCCCAGTTCCCCAGCCCCGGGCCCCAGTACTCCATCCCGGGGACAACAGGTACGGCGGCCATCGCCGGGGTGCAGGGGGACGCGCGTCGGGGCCGTGGCGGGGCAGAGCAGCTCCCGAGCCTTTCCCCGTGCCGTCGGAGCCTCCCGCAGACTCGGCGCTCTGGGGGCTCTCGCTGCGGAGTGCCTGCGCGCGTGGTGCGGGCAGGCCTTTGGAAACTGCTGGCCACAGGCAGCGCGCTGGCCAAAGCTCCGCTCTCTCCTTCCGGCGGCTTCGCAAGGCTCTGGCGCAGGCGTTTGCGCTCAGGGACTGACTGACTCTTCTGCTTTTCCTCCTAGGTTTCGTGGGCCACAGCCCCACCAAAGCCCGTGCCCCCGCGTACACGTTTCGCGGGACCAAGCCGCCTGCGGCCGAGAGCTGCGGGCCAGGTCCCTGCTACTTTGTGCAGCCCGCCGTCACCAGGAACGGGAAGCACGTGGCTCCGAGCGCCCACCTTTGTGGACGCCCCACGACAAAGACCACCGTCACCCCCGGACCCAGTGAGTACCACTTCTGCAGCGCTTCCCCCACACGCGGCGTTTGCCCTGGGTCAGCTCGCGCCCTGATGGAGCCGTCGGTCTTTTGTGAGAGAGCACAAACCGCTGTGAGCAGCGATAAACACGCTCTCCCCTCGGAGAAGGCCGGCTGCCCAGCACCACGGGCTGAGGGCACAAGGACCCCGCGTCTGAAAAGAACAGAGAGCCAGGGGCTGACAGGAGGGACAGCAAGGCAGGACATAGTGGCGGGGCACGGAAAAGCGTCCCCGCGTGCTGCGTGCGCCCCCCAGCAATCCTGCAGCCCTTCAGAAGACCCTTTCCTCGGGACGTTGTCTCTGCGGCTGCAGGAGACCAGCACTTCACGGCTTTCTTCCTCTTCTCCTCTGCCCCAGGTGACTACCGCACCGAGGAAGCCAACAGGCACATCTTCAAGTGCCCACCGGTGCAGTCCATGGCCTTCCGGCGGGAGCCCCTGCGCACAGACCGCCCTCCAGGTACGCTGACCCCGGCAAAGGCAGACCCTTCATCCTGAGCATCCTGCAGGGACGGGCTGCTGCTCAGCACCAGCAACGGGCCAACCGCGCAGCCTGCGCAGCGCTGGGGCCGCAAGCTTTCTGGCGTGACCAACACCTCTCGGCCCGCAGCGGCTCCGGCTGCTCGGGCTCGGAGCTGCCGGCACTGGCCCAGTGCCGAAGTAGAGGCAGGAACTGGCAGAGGGGCGAGCCCTCCCCCCAGCAGGCTGGGCGGGCTGCCCCTCTCTGCTGCTTCCGTCTCCTCCAGCCCCTCGCGCACACGCTCTCTGCTGCTCCTCCTGCAGGTCCGGGCACCTACACGCTGCCCAAGCTGATGGGCCCCAATACAGCCTACACAGCGGCCAGCCCCTGCTACTCCATGAGGGGAAGGAGCCAGCGCAGCCGCTTTGACGAAGACCTTGCCAAGGTGAGCTCTGCTGCTCCTCTTTTCCATGTTAGCATCCGAAGCTGGGCTGCTCTCCCTGTGCCAGGGGGCTTCCAAGCCCCAAGCACCTTTGCTTAACGCAGGCTTCCAGGGAAAGAGAGAGCCTTGCGTGTGATCCCAGCCCCGTGCACCCATGACTCTCTTGCAGACTCCGGGTCCCGCGGCGTTTCCCAAGGTAGCTGTGGACGCCTACAAGACCAGGGCGCCCGCGTACACCATGGCGGCCCGACCAAAACCTGCAGAGGGCAAAGCAGTGAAGCCCGGGCCCGCAGACTACAGCATAGGCCAGGTAAGGCAGCTCGCTGCTCAGCTCGTCCCCTCTGTTTCACAAGCACGGCCTTCACGCCTCTCCCCCTTGCCCTGAGGCTTCCTCCGGCCAAAGAGCTTCTGGCCGCAGGGACCAAGTGCCGGAGAGCAGGCCTGCTCCCTGCCCTCGTGCCACCTCCGAGCAGAGGAAGGGAGGGCAGCAGAGAAGAGAAGGGCCCTTGCTGATCTGCCTTTCCTTTTTTTGCCCTTCCAGGTGACGCTGATCAAGCCCCGGGCCCCTGCATCCACTTTTGGAATCCGGCATTCCCTCTACACAACCCCTCTGATTGTGGAATAAAACAGCCACATCTGGAAGGCCGCCTTTGCTTTCCTGGCATGGGAGGGGATGGGAAGACACCAACCAACTGCCGGTTTCCACTTGATTCCATTTCCATCTATGGTCTTGATTCCATTCCATCTATGGACTTGATGCCATTTCCATCTATGGACTTGATGCCATTTCCATCTATCGACTTGATTCCATTCCATCTATGGACTTGATGCCATTTCCATCTATGGACTTGATGCCATTTCCATCTATCGACTTGATTCCATTTCCATCTATGGACTTGGGCTTTTGCCCATTTTACTTGAACAATTGTTAGCAATTGGAGTAAGTCATCAATAAAACCAACCCAACACCAACATGTGTGCTTTCTTGTTACTCCTTTTTCCTCCCCGCTGCACACAAGAATGCGCCAGCGCTTCCCGAAGCCTTTCAAACATCAGTACGTTGGAAACCGCCGATGCTTGCTTGATCAGCCGTTTGCAGTGCTGATGTCTGCCACGTGCTGAAGTAAAGAATAAACGAAGCAAATAGCAAAGGGAGGCCGGCCGCGGGCAGTGCATCCCTTCCAGCGCCGACAGGAGGATTTTAGGGAGGTGCCCGGGGCTTACAGGACAACGGCTAAAATGTTGGTCCGACCAGTTTATTAGAGATCTTAATCAGGGAGGTGGGGAAGGGGAGGACGGACAGTATTTTGAATGAGGGGGATGGGGAAGAGAAGGAGGGCGATAGGAAACACAGGAAAGGAGAAGCAAGGAGTCTCTACAGGAAGCAAGAGGGAGATAGATGGTCACCACCGTGGATCCAGCGTGGTTCATAGTTCAGTCCTTGATCTTCAGTGGTGGTGGGTCGTCGGGCACTGTTGTTCTGTCGACGACGACGGTGACCACGTGGCAGTACCACCTTATCTGTGAGTCCAGAGGGGTTGAGTCAGTTGTTTTTGGAGTGACAGCTTCTGGCTTTTGGATCTCGGCAGGAACTCCTTTGGTTCCCATCTTCCGGGCCTTGCCAGCAGATAAGAGGGAGCAGGGAGGCGCCCACTTGTATCTCGCCTTGTACCTGCAGGGTACAGTGGGATCATCCCCCAGTCTCCCACAGCAAGCTGGAGTCACTTGGTCACAGGCTAGCTCTTCCGCCAGCAAACGGTCCTGAGCACTCTCTTGCGAAGGCAAACAGCTACAATTGTCCACACAGTGATGTTGGTTGCCCCACGGCAACCCCCATCACTCATCTCCTAGACAAGTCAGTCTCATCACAAGAAATGCGTCTGGCAGCAAGCTTGGAGCCAGAACAAGGCTGCTTGAAACTGATGTGCAAGTGACCGTTCGTGATGGTGAGGAAAGAGAAAAGAGAAAGGAAGAAAAGAGACAAAGTAAGCGGAAGGGAAAAGAGGGGTGGGGAGGAAGGAGGGTTAAACGTTACACAGTTGTTAGAAAGGATTTCTTGGGCTTGGTTACAAAGGTTGCCCTGATGCGCTGGACTTGTTCATCATCAGTTGAAGTGGTTACAAAGCACATGGAGGATACAAGTCCTTGTATAAGTTGAATCCACCATGGAACCACGCAAGGAACAAACACGAGAGTGGCAACGGCACACAGAATAGGAGGCGTTTCACCCACGGGCAATTTGTTTAGCAACCTCTTCATTGCCATCCAATTTGTAGGCAACAATTAGAGCCATCCAATTTGCCACAGACACCACCCGGTGACTCCTCAGCAGTGATGGCACCAATGTTACGCAATGAAGAAAAGGTAGAAAGTGAAAAGGGACAACCATACATTTGGCAACAGCCATGCATTGCACAAGAACCAGTAATGACAAATCAGTAAGCAAAACAAACAGAGCTATTTGGCTCAGCTGCTTTCCCTCGCAGCCAGGAACTCCCAGCGGAAGCCAGGATCCAGGTGGGAATTCTTCAGCAGAAGAATTCTGCTGTGAATGTGGTGTTTCTCAGGAGCCGTACAACAGCACGCTTCAGTTAATTCACCAAAAGCGTACCTAGTCCAATCTGACAGTATGTGGACTTGCCATGGAGTGTTCTCTAAGATGATTTCGTGCCATGAGAACTGTCCACTTGAGCATTTCCAAAGCAATTCAAATGCTGGGAGAAAGAAATCCTAGGTTGGCAAGTTCGAGTACTGTTACAGTCTACAGAGGCTTTCACAGGAGAGCGTGTGCAGGATAGCCCACAGGAGGAAGCATCAAAGAGGAGTAATCCCAGAGACGTACACGTCTCCTACCAAAGCTTAGGCGCTTTCCAACAGCCACGTTTTGGATGGAGCTCCTGGACCGGTGTGACACTGAAAAGCATCAGTGCAAAAGGCTTTATGACACGTTTCCTTTGTGCCCACGTCTGACAGATATTAGATGGGTCCCCTGATTCATTTCCCAGTTTGTTAGGAATTTGGAAAGGCTGCGGAGGACTTACATGCCAGTCATGATCAGTTTGATAAAAAGGGGTGAAAGAAGGGCTCAAAAGAAAGGCTATCACTGTGCAGGGAGCACCAGGAAGCTAGGATGACCTCTAAGAACCCTGAAGCCAGTTGTGAAGTTTAACAGGTCCGAGGACCGATACCAATCACCACCCACACCCACAGCAACGCAAAACATAGCACTGCTGCAACCAGAACGTGTCATCAAGAGGTGTATTCAGGATTCTAGCGTGATCGCGTCTTCTGTCACAAACCACAGCTGTTAAAATCAGCTATCAGCCTTCCTGTGTCCAATCCAGGTCCCACGGGGATCTTCTGTAACATACAACAAGACACCGACTCGCCCTTCTGGGGCTTTGTTAATACGGCTAACAAAGGAGGGCACAGTCCAGCAAGTGTTGCTTTTCTATTCCTTTCTCGGGGTGTCTTTAGCCTTCCAAGCACATTCGTTCAGGGATTCCATTAGGGTTAGGGAAACTGGCCGCAGGTTAGCCGGGTCAATCGACACAGGCTGGCCAGGGAGATAAAAGGCTTTCCCTAGCTTCTCAGCCACTGAACCGTGACTCCCAGGGATAAGTGGCAAGAGTGGTGAGGCCTTTGCACAGAAGGTGTTACATCGAGGATCTCTTTGTTTCCCTTGGCTGTGAGCTTTCTCATGCATCCACCCCTCACCGCCCCCCGCTCACCTGGGAGGGACGAAGACAGCAGCTTTCTAATGGCTTGGAGAGCCACTCGGGTTCCTGGGGAGAGGCCCTGGCACCTGGGCTTTTGCTTTCCTCCAGATTCCTGAGCTTCTGTTCTGGCCACCGCTCAACGAATGCCTCTAACCTGACAGTGGCTGCTCCGTTCATCAGATCTCGTGGAACAGCCTTGTGCCAGCCCCGTGTCCAGAGACAATTACGCTTATGATCGATATTTCGCCTCCCTGCTTTTACTGACAGTGAGACCCTCCCAGTCCCACTGAGCTTTGGGCTAGGTGGCCGGGGGGCAAGGCTGGCCGCTGCAAGCCTCACTTCCCTTGGCTCCAATTTCCTGGAGGAAGAAACCGCTGGAAGAAACCATACTTTCTCCCGTAGTCAATTGACTCTTGGGCAACCTCCCCCCACGTCCGTGCTTTGTATCCCAACTGCAGATGGTTAGAGGTTACAGCCTCTTCTAACAGTGCCCGGCTTCTTTCTCCCTGAGACGTAGCATGTATCTCATCTTGCAGCTGTGTGCCTATGGCTTTCAGTGGTTCTGAAGCGCCCAGGTTGAAGCAGGCATCCTGTCAGGATCAACAGGCACCACCACCGGTGATTCACCGTGTGGCTGCAGCTTTCTATCATACGTCGTTTGGAGGCAAGCAGCCTTTGGGGCACTCTCTACTAACTGATCAACTGTTCCAGTAACAGCAACTCCAATAGCAACGGGGGGGCATTGCTGGCGGGGGGAGAAGCTGAGAAGCGAGACGACTCACTCCTGGCTTCTCCATCGCGCTTGGCACAGCGAGCGTTTGTTCCGCACCTGTCCTGAGAATAGGACAGTACGGTGGTTGTTCTGAAGCCTGGACCAGATTGTGACGGTTCTATTGCGGTGCAGAAGCAGGGCTGCAGTTCAGCACGGGGGGATGCCCCCGCAGCACTGCCCGTGGCTCAGGGCAGGGGAGGCGTCCCTGCGGAGCTGGAAAAGAAGCGCGCTGGAAGCCTTGGGGAGACGGGTGCAGCTTGGGCGCCCTGGGTGAGCTTTGGGGTCCTGGGAAACTTTGTGGCCAGCTGAAGGGCTTTGGGCAGTGTTGGGGGGATGGGCCCCTGGGGATTTTGGGGGGGGCAGGGGGCGAAGCTTGGGGCGTCCTGGGCATTTTGGGAGGGTTTTGAGGAGGCGTGGCAGCATCCTCGGAATTCTGGGGAAAGGCTGCACAGCTCGGTGTTGCCATCGGGGATCCTATTCTTCTTCAGGGTGAGGCGGGGGTGCGGCGGGATCCAGCAGTGCGCGCTCGCCGCCTGGAAGGCCAGCTGTGTTCTGGGCTGCATTAAAAAGGGGCGGCCAGCGGGGAGAGGGAGGTGATCGTCCTCCTCTGCTCGGCTCTTGTGAGGCCCCATCTGCAGCGCTGCGCCCAGGCCTGGGGCCGCCAGTACAACGAAGACGCAGAGCTCTCAGAACGGGTCCAGAGCAGGATCGCTAATAGGATCAGAGGGCTGGAGCAGCTCTCCTATGAAGAAGGGCTGAGGGAAGCGGGCTTGTTTAGCTTGGAGGAGGCTCCGGGGGAAACCTCACTGTGGCCTTCCGATACTCGAAGGGAGTGTATAAACAGGAGGGGGAATGTCTGTCTACAAGTCTCCTAGTGATAGGAGAAGGGGGAACGGGGAGGCTTAGGTTGGATGTGAGGGGGAAGTCTTTCACTCTGACGGTGGTGAGGCACTGGAACAGGCTGCCCAAGGAGGCTGTGGATGCCCCATCCCTGCAGGCATTCAAGGCCAGGCTGGACGTGACTCTGGGCAGCCTGGGCTGCTGGTTGGCGACCCGCACACAGCAGGGGGTTCAAACGAGATGGTCATTGTGTTCCTTTTCAACCCAGCCTGTTCTGTGATTCTATGATCTGGTCCTGGCCTGTTTGGGCCGGACTGGGCGAAGAGGAATTGCCTGGTGCCACGGATGTGCTCTAGAACAGAGTGAATGGCAACAACACGTGCACTTCATTTAGATGTATTTTTGGAACAAGCTAAAAGAGAGGGCAACCAAATCATCAAGCTGGTGGCTGCGCCTTCCCAGGCGGAAGGGACTTTCAGTGCATTTCCCCGCTGGGATTCTCTCCCTTGCAGGTGACGCTGATCAAGCCCCAGGAGCCCCGGGCGGCACGGGGCTGGAACTGAGAGCTCGGTCCATCTGCAGGGGTCGGCAGTCGTGCGCTCCAGCTTTTTCCGGGCTGGGGTGCGCGGCCGAAAAGGCGTGGAGGGCGCGGCTCCGGGCCGGCCGGGAGACGTCCCCGCACCGATGACGTCCCCGGAGCCCGCGTGCCGTCACAATGCCGACGCCGGGCCCTCCCCGAGGGCAGCTGGCCGGCGGCTCCAGGCGCCCCATTCGTGAGCTGCGCTGCCCGCAGCCGCTCGCCGTGCCCCGTGCCCGAGAGCAGCCCCAGCAGCAGACTAGCTCAGCCTCGTCGCGCTCGTCCTCCAAGGCTCACAGAGGTGAGGGAGAGCTCCGGCACGCTTCGGGCCGCAGAGCCCGGCCGCGGGGTGCGGGCTGAGCTCCGCCGCGCGCGAGGGGCGTGCGGCACGAGAGCGGCAGGACCGCCGTGAGCAGCAGAAATCGCTGCCGGCCCTTCTGGCTCGGGAGCCGCAAGCCACGCGGCGGACAGCTCGCGGCTGAGCGGAGGAGACAGCCCGCTCCTGCCGGCCCCTCCGGGCTCCGAGCGGCGGGCGGCGGCGAGCGGAGCTCACCCGCGGCCTCTGCCGGGGCAGCCCGGCCCTGACTCCTCTGCTCTTGCCTGTAGGTTTGGAGGCACGCGCCTGCCAGCATGGACGGAGCCTGGGTGGGGACGTGGAGACCGCATCGCCCGCGCGGCCTCATCTCGGCCCAGTTCCCCAGCCCCGGGCCCCAGTACTCCATCCCGGGGACAACAGGTACGGCGGCCATCGCCGGGGTGCAGGGGGACGCGCGTCGGGGCCGTGGCGGGGCAGAGCAGCTCCCGAGCCTTTCCCCGTGCCGTCGGAGCCTCCCGCAGACTCGGCGCTCTGGGGGCTCTCGCTGCGGAGTGCCTGCGCGCGTGGTGCGGGCAGGCCTTTGGAAACTGCTGGCCACAGGCAGCGCGCTGGCCAAAGCTCCGCTCTCTCCTTCCGGCGGCTTCGCAAGGCTCTGGCGCAGGCGTTTGCGCTCAGGGACTGACTGACTCTTCTGCTTTTCCTCCTAGGTTTCGTGGGCCACAGCCCCACCAAAGCCCGTGCCCCCGCGTACACGTTTCGCGGGACCAAGCCGCCTGCGGCCGAGAGCTGCGGGCCAGGTCCCTGCTACTTTGTGCAGCCCGCCGTCACCAGGAACGGGAAGCACGTGGCTCCGAGCGCCCACCTTTGTGGACGCCCCACGACAAAGACCACCGTCACCCCCGGACCCAGTGAGTACCACTTCTGCAGCGCTTCCCCCACACGTGGCGTTTGCCCTGGGTCAGCTCGCGCCCTGATGGAGCCGTCGGTCTTTTGTGAGAGAGCACAAACCGCTGTGAGCAGCGATAAACACGCTCTCCCCTCGGAGAAGGCCGGCTGCCCAGCACCACGGGCTGAGGGCACAAGGACCCCGCGTCCGAAAAGAACAGAGAGCCAGGGGCTGACAGGAGGGACAGCAAGGCAGGACATAGTGGCGGGGCACGGAAAAGCGTCCCCGCGTGCTGCGTGCGCCCCCCAGCAATCCTGCAGCCCTTCAGAAGACCCTTTCCTCGGGACGTTGTCTCTGCGGCTGCAGGAGACCAGCACTTCACGGCTTTCTTCCTCTTCTCCTCTGCCCCAGGTGACTACCGCACCGAGGAAGCCAACAGGCACATCTTCAAGTGCCCACCGGTGCAGTCCATGGCCTTCCGGCGGGAGCCCCTGCGCACAGACCGCCCTCCAGGTACGCTGACCCCGGCAAAGGCAGACCCTTCATCCTGAGCATCCTGCAGGGACGGGCTGCTGCTCAGCACCAGCAACGGGCCAACCGCGCAGCCTGCGCAGCGCTGGGGCCGCAAGCTTTCTGGCGTGACCAACACCTCTCGGCCCGCAGCGGCTCCGGCTGCTCGGGCTCGGAGCTGCCGGCACTGGCCCAGTGCCGAAGTAGAGGCAGGAACTGGCAGAGGGGCGAGCCCTCCCCCCAGCAGGCTGGGCGGGCTGCCCCTCTCTGCTGCTTCCGTCTCCTCCAGCCCCTCGCGCACACGCTCTCTGCTGCTCCTCCTGCAGGTCCGGGCACCTACACGCTGCCCAAGCTGATGGGCCCCAATACAGCCTACACAGCGGCCAGCCCCTGCTACTCCATGAGGGGAAGGAGCCAGCGCGGCCGCTTTGACGAAGACCTTGCCAAGGTGAGCTCTGCTGCTCCTCTTTTCCATGTTAGCATCCGAAGCTGGGCTGCTCTCCCTGTGCCAGGGGGCTTCCAAGCCCCAAGCACCTTTGCTTAACGCAGGCTTCCAAGGAAAGAGAGAGCCTTGCGTGTGATCCCAGCCCCGTGCACCCATGACTCTCTTGCAGACTCCGGGTCCCGCGGCGTTTCCCAAGGTAGCTGTGGACGCCTACAAGACCAGGGCGCCCGCGTACACCATGGCGGCCCGACCAAAACCTGCAGAGGGCAAAGCAGTGAAGCCCGGGCCCGCAGACTACAGCATAGGCCGGGTAAGGCAGCTCGCTGCTCAGCTCGTCCCCTCTGTTTCACAAGCACGGCCTTCACGCCTCTCCCCCTTGCCCTGAGGCTTCCTCCGGCCAAAGAGCTTCTGGCCGCAGGGACCAAGTGCCGGAGAGCAGGCCTGCTCCCTGCCCTCGTGCCACCTCTGAGCAGAGGAAGGGAGGGCAGCAGAGAAGAGAAGGGCCCTTGCTGATCTGCCTTTCCTTTTTTTGCCCTTCCAGGTGACACTGATCAAGCCCCGAGCGCCTGCATCCACTTTTGGAATCCGGCATTCCCTCTACACAACCCCTATGATTGTGGAATGAAACAGCCACGTCTGGAAGGCCGCCTTTGCTTTCCTGGCATGGGAGGGGACGGGAAGACACCAACCAACTGCCGGTTTCCACTTGATTCCATTTCCATCTATGGTCTTGATTCCATTCCATCTATGGACTTGATGCCATTTCCATCTATGGACATGATTCCATTCCATCTATGGACTTGATTCCATTCCATCTATGGACTTGATGCCATTTCCATCTATGGACTTGATGCCATTTCCATCTATCGACTTGATTCCATTTCCATCTATGGACTTGGGCTTTTGCCCATTTTACTTGAACAATTGTTAGCAATTGGAGTAAGTCATCAATAAAACCAACCCAACACCAACATGTGTGCTTTCTTGTTACTCCTTTTTCCTCCCCGCTGCACACAGGAATGCGCCAGCGCTTCCCGAAGCCTTTCAAACATCAGTACATTGGAAACCGCCGATGCTTGCTTGATCAGCCGTTTGCAGTGCTGATGTCTGCCACGTGCTGAAGTAAAGAATAAACGAAGCAAATAGCAAAGGGAGGCCGGCCGCGGGCAGTGCATCCCTTCCAGCGCCGACAGGAGGATTTTAGGGAGGTGCCCGGGGCTTACAGGACAACGGCTAAAATGTTGGTCCGACCAGTTTATTAGAGATCTTAATCAGGGAGGTGGGGAAGGGGAGGACGGACAGTATTTTGAATGAGGGGGATGGGGAAGAGAAGGAGGGCGATAGGAAACACAGGAAAGGAGAAGCAAGGAGTCTCTACAGGAAGCAAGAGGGAGATAGATGGTCACCACCGTGGATCCAGCGTGGTTCATAGTTCAGTCCTTGATCTTCAGTGATGGTGGGTCGTCGGGCACTGTTGTTCTGTCGACGACGACGGTGACCACGTGGCAGTACCACCTTATCTGTGAGTCCAGAGGGGTTGAGTCAGTTGTTTTTGGAGTGACAGCTTCTGGCTTTTGGATCTCGGCAGGAACTCCTTTGGTTCCCATCTTCCGGGCCTTGCCAGCAGATAAGAGGGAGCAGGGAGGCGCCCACTTGTATCTCGCCTTGTACCTGCAGGGTACAGTGGGATCATCCCCCAGTCTCCCACAGCAAGCTGGAGTCACTTGGTCACAGGCTAGCTCTTCCGCCAGCAAACGGTCCTGAGCACTCTCTTGCGAAGGCAAACAGCTACAATTGTCCACACAGTGATGTTGGTTGCCCCACGGCAACCCCCATCACTCATCTCCTAGACAAGTCAGTCTCATCACAAGAAATGCGTCTGGCAGCAAGCTTGGAGCCAGAACAAGGCTGCTTGAAACTGATGTGCAAGTGACCGTTCGTGGTGGTGAGGAAAGAGAAAAGAGAAAGGAAGAAAAGAGACAAAGTAAGCGGAAGGGAAAAGAGGGGTGGGGAGGAAGGGGGGTTAAACGTTACACAGTTGTTAGAAAGGATTTCTTGGGCTTGGTTACAAAGGTTGCCCTGATGCGCTGGACTTGTTCATCATCAGTTGAAGTGGTTACAAAGCACATGGAGGATACAAGTCCTTGTATAAGTTGAATCCACCATGGAACCACGCAAGGAACAAACACGAGAGTGGCAACGGCACACAGAATAGGAGGCGTTTCACCCACGGGCAATTTGTTTAGCAACCTCTTCATTGCCATCCAATTTGTAGGCAACAATTAGAGCCATCCAATTTGCCACAGACACCACCCGGTGACTCCTCAGCAGTGATGGCACCAATGTTACGCAATGAAGAAAAGGTAGAAAGTGAAAAGGGACAACCATACATTTGGCAACAGCCATGCATTGCACAAGAACCAGTAATGACAAATCAGTAAGCAAAACAAACAGAGCTATTTGGCTCAGCTGCTTTCCCCCGCAGCCAGGAACTCCCAGCGGAAGCCAGGATCCAGGTGGGAATTCTTCAGCAGAAGAATTCTGCTGTGAATGTGGTGTTTCTCAGGAGCCGTACAACAGCACGCTTCAGTTAATTCACCAAAAGCGTGCCTAGTCCAATCTGACAGTATGTGGACTTGCCATGGAGTGTTCTCTAAGATGATTTCGTGCCATGAGAACTGTCCACTTGAGCATTTCCAAAGCAATTCAAATGCTGGGAGAAAGAAATCCTAGGTTGGCAAGTTCGAGTACTGTTACAGTCTACAGAGGCTTTCACAGGAGAGCGTGTGCAGGATAGCCCACAGGAGGAAGCATCAAAGAGGAGTAATCCCAGAGACGTACACGTCTCCTACCAAAGCTTAGGCGCTTTCCAACAGCCACGTTTTGGATGGAGCTCCTGGACCGGTGTGACACTGAAAAGCATCAGTGCAAAAGGCTTTATGACACGTTTCCTTTGTGCCCACGTCTGACAGATATTAGATGGGTCCCCTGATTCATTTCCCAGTTTGTTAGGAATTTGGAAAGGCTGCGGAGGACTTACATGCCAGTCATGATCAGTTTGATAAAAAGGGGTGAAAGAAGGGCTCAAAAGAAAGGCTATCACTGTGCAGGGAGCACCAGGAAGCTAGGATGACCTCTAAGAACCCTGAAGCCAGTTGTGAAGTTTAACAGGTCCGAGGACCGATACCAATCACCACCCACACCCACAGCAACGCAAAACATAGCACTGCTGCAACCAGAACGTGTCATCAAGAGGTGTATTCAGGATTCTAGCGTGATCGCGTCTTCTGTCACAAACCACAGCTGTTAAAATCAGCTATCAGCCTTCCTGTGTCCAATCCAGGTCCCACAGGGATCTTCTGTAACATACAACAAGACACCGACTCGCCCTTCTGGGGCTTTGTTAATACGGCTAACAAAGGAGGGCACAGTCCAGCAAGTGTTGCTTTTCTATTCCTTTCTCGGGGTGTCTTTAGCCTTCCAAGCACATTCGTTCAGGGATTCCATTAGGGTTAGGGAAACTGGCCGCAGGTTAGCCGGGTCAATCGACACAGGCTGGCCAGGGAGATAAAAGGCTTTCCCTAGCTTCTCAGCCACTGAACCGTGACTCCCAGGGATAAGTGGCAAGAGTGGTGAGGCCTTTGCACAGAAGGTGTTACATCGAGGATCTCTTTGTTTCCCTTGGCTGTGAGCTTTCTCATGCATCCACCCCTCACCGCCCCCCGCTCACCTGGGAGGGACGAAGACAGCAGCTTTCTAATGGCTTGGAGAGCCACTCGGGTTCCTGGGGAGAGGCCCTGGCACCTGGGCTTTTGCTTTCCTCCAGATTCCTGAGCTTCTGTTCTGGCCACCGCTCAACGAATGCCTCTAACCTGACAGTGGCTGCTCCGTTCATCAGATCTCGTGGAACAGCCTTGTGCCAGCCCCGTGTCCAGAGACAATTACGCTTATGATCGATATTTCGCCTCCCTGCTTTTACTGACAGTGAGACCCTCCCAGTCCCACTGAGCTTTGGGCTAGGTGGCCGGGGGGCAAGGCTGGCCGCTGCAAGCCTCACTTCCCTTGGCTCCAATTTCCTGGAGGAAGAAACCGCTGGAAGAAACCATACTTTCTCCCGTAGTCAATTGACTCTTGGGCAACCTCCCCCCACATCCGTGCTTTGTATCCCAACTGCAGATGGTTAGAGGTTACAGCCTCTTCTAACAGTGCCCGGCTTCTTTCTCCCTGAGACGTAGCATGTATCTCATCTTGCAGCTGTGTGCCTATGGCTTTCAGTGGTTCTGAAGCGCCCAGGTTGAAGCAGGCATCCTGTCAGGATCAACAGGCACCACCACCGGTGATTCACCGTGTGGCTGCAGCTTTCTATCATACGTCGTTTGGAGGCAAGCAGCCTTTGGGGCACTCTCTACTAACTGATCAACTGTTCCAGTAACAGCAACTCCAATAGCAACGGGGGGGCGTTGCTGGCGGGGGGAGAAGCTGAGAAGCGAGACGACTCACTCCTGGCTTCTCCATCGCGCTTGGCACAGCGAGCGTTTGTTCCGCACCTGTCCTGAGAATAGGACAGTACGGTGGTTGTTCTGAAGCCTGGACCAGATTGTGACGGTTCTATTGCGGTGCAGAAGCAGGGCTGCAGTTCAGCACGGGGGGATGCCCCCGCAGCACTGCCCGTGGCTCAGGGCAGGGGAGGCGTCCCTGCGGAGCTGGAAAAGAAGCGCGCTGGAAGCCTTGGGGAGACGGGTGCAGCTTGGGCGCCCTGGGTGAGCTTTGGGGTCCTGGGAAACTTTGTGGCCAGCTGAAGGGCTTTGGGCAGTGTTGGGGGGATGGGCCCCTGGGGATTTTGGGGGGGGCAGGGGGCGAAGCTTGGGGCGTCCTGGGCATTTTGGGAGGGTTTTGAGGAGGCGTGGCAGCATCCTCGGAATTCTGGGGAAAGGCTGCACAGCTCGGTGTTGCCATCGGGGATCCTATTCTTCTTCAGGGTGAGGCGGGGGTGCGGCGGGATCCAGCAGTGCGCGCTCGCCGCCTGGAAGGCCAGCTGTGTTCTGGGCTGCATTAAAAAGGGGCGGCCAGCGGGGAGAGGGAGGTGATCGTCCTCCTCTGCTCGGCTCTTGTGAGGCCCCATCTGCAGCGCTGCGCCCAGGCCTGGGGCCGCCAGTACAACGAAGACGCAGAGCTCTCAGAACGGGTCCAGAGCAGGATCGCTAATAGGATCAGAGGGCTGGAGCAGCTCTCCTATGAAGAAGGGCTGAGGGAAGCGGGCTTGTTTAGCTTGGAGGAGGCTCCGGGGGAAACCTCACTGTGGCCTTCCGATACTCGAAGGGAGTGTATAAACAGGAGGGGGAATGTCTGTCTGCCAGTCTCCTAGTGATAGGAGAAGGGGGAACGGGGAGGCTTAGGTTGGATGTGAGGGGGAAGTCTTTCACTCTGACGGTGGTGAGGCACTGGAACAGGCTGCCCAAGGAGGCTGTGGATGCCCCATCCCTGCAGGCATTCAAGGCCAGGCTGGACGTGACTCTGGGCAGCCTGGGCTGCTGGTTGGCGACCCGCACACAGCAGGGGGTTCAAACGAGATGGTCATTGTGTTCCTTTTCAACCCAGCCTGTTCTGTGATTCTATGATCTGGTCCTGGCCTGTTTGGGCCGGACTGGGCGAAGAGGAATTGCCTGGTGCCACGGATGTGCTCTAGAACAGAGTGAACGGCAACAACACGTGCACTTCATTTAGATGTATTTTTGGAACAAGCTAAAAGAGAGGGCAACCAAATCATCAAGCTGGTGGCTGCGCCTTCCCAGGCGGAAGGGACTTTCAGTGCATTTCCCCGCTGGGATTCTCTCCCTTGCAGGTGACGCTGATCAAGCCCCAGGAGCCCCGGGCGGCACGGGGCTGGAACTGAGAGCTCGGTCCATCTGCAGGGGTCGGCAGTCGTGCGCTCCAGCTTTTTCCGGGCTGGGGTGCGCGGCCGAAAAGGCGTGGAGGGCGCGGCTCCGGGCCGGCCGGGAGACGTCCCCGCACCGATGACGTCCCCGGAGCCCGCGTGCCGTCACAATGCCGACGCCGGGCCCTCCCCGAGGGCAGCTGGCCGGCGGCTCCAGGCGCCCCATTCGTGAGCTGCGCTGCCCGCAGCCGCTCGCCGTGCCCCGTGCCCGAGAGCAGCCCCAGCAGCAGACTAGCTCAGCCTCGTCGCGCTCGTCCTCCAAGGCTCACAGAGGTGAGGGAGAGCTCCGGCACGCTTCGGGCCGCAGAGCCCGGCCGCGGGGTGCGGGCTGAGCTCCGCCGCGCGCGAGGGGCGTGCGGCACGAGAGCGGCAGGACCGCCGTGAGCAGCAGAAATCGCTGCCGGCCCTTCTGGCTCGGGAGCCGCAAGCCACGCGGCGGACAGCTCGCGGCTGAGCGGAGGAGACAGCCCGCTCCTGCCGGCCCCTCCGGGCTCCGAGCGGCGGGCGGCGGCGAGCGGAGCTCACCCGCGGCCTCTGCCGGGGCAGCCCGGCCCTGACTCCTCTGCTCTTGCCTGTAGGTTTGGAGGCACGCGCCTGCCAGCATGGACGGAGCCTGGGTGGGGACGTGGAGACCGCATCGCCCGCGCGGCCTCATCTCGGCCCAGTTCCCCAGCCCCGGGCCCCAGTACTCCATCCCGGGGACAACAGGTACGGCGGCCATCGCCGGGGTGCAGGGGGACGCGCGTCGGGGCCGTGGCGGGGCAGAGCAGCTCCCGAGCCTTTCCCCGTGCCGTCGGAGCCTCCCGCAGACTCGGCGCTCTGGGGGCTCTCGCTGCGGAGTGCCTGCGCGCGTGGTGCGGGCAGGCCTTTGGAAACTGCTGGCCACAGGCAGCGCGCTGGCCAAAGCTCCGCTCTCTCCTTCCGGCGGCTTCGCAAGGCTCTGGCGCAGGCGTTTGCGCTCAGGGACTGACTGACTCTTCTGCTTTTCCTCCTAGGTTTCGTGGGCCACAGCCCCACCAAAGCCCGTGCCCCCGCGTACACGTTTCGCGGGACCAAGCCGCCTGCGGCCGAGAGCTGCGGGCCAGGTCCCTGCTACTTTGTGCAGCCCGCCGTCACCAGGAACGGGAAGCACGTGGCTCCGAGCACCCACCTTTGTGGACGCCCCACGACAAAGACCACCGTCACCCCCGGACCCAGTGAGTACCACTTCTGCAGCGCTTCCCCCACACGCGGCGTTTGCCCTGGGTCAGCTCGCGCCCTGATGGAGCCGTCGGTCTTTTGTGAGAGAGCACAAACCGCTGTGAGCAGCGATAAACACGCTCTCCCCTCGGAGAAGGCCGGCTGCCCAGCACCACTGGCTGAGGGCACAAGGACCCCGCGTCCGAAAAGAACAGAGAGCCAGGGGCTGACAGGAGGGACAGCAAGGCAGGACATAGTGGCGGGGCACGGAAAAGCGTCCCCGCGTGCTGCGTGCGCCCCCCAGCAATCCTGCAGCCCTTCAGAAGACCCTTTCCTCGGGACGTTGTCTCTGCGGCTGCAGGAGACCAGCACTTCACGGCTTTCTTCCTCTTCTCCTCTGCCCCAGGTGACTACCGCACCGAGGAAGCCAACAGGCACATCTTCAAGTGCCCACCGGTGCAGTCCATGGCCTTCCGGCGGGAGCCCCTGCGCACAGACCGCCCTCCAGGTACGCTGACCCCGGCAAAGGCAGACCCTTCATCCTGAGCATCCTGCAGGGACGGGCTGCTGCTCAGCACCAGCAACGGGCCAACTGCGCAGCCTGCGCAGCGCTGGGGCCGCAAGCTTTCTGGCGTGACCAACACGTCTCGGCCCGCAGCGGCTCCGGCTGCTCGGGCTCGGAGCTGCCGGCACTGGCCCAGTGCCGAAGTAGAGGCAGGAACTGGCAGAGGGGCGAGCCCTCCCCCCAGCAGGCTGGGCGGGCTGCCCCTCTCTGCTGCTTCCGTCTCCTCCAGCCCCTCGCGCACACGCTCTCTGCTGCTCCTCCTGCAGGTCCGGGCACCTACACGCTGCCCAAGCTGATGGGCCCCAATACAGCCTACACAGCGGCCAGCCCCTGCTACTCCATGAGGGGAAGGAGCCAGCGCGGCCGCTTTGACGAAGACCTTGCCAAGGTGAGCTCTGCTGCTCCTCTTTTCCATGTTAGCATCCGAAGCTGGGCTGCTCTCCCTGTGCCAGGGGGCTTCCAAGCCCCAAGCACCTTTGCTTAACGCAGGCTTCCAGGGAAAGAGAGAGCCTTGCGTGTGATCCCAGCCCCGTGCACCCATGACTCTCTTGCAGACTCCGGGTCCCGCGGCGTTTCCCAAGGTAGCTGTGGACGCCTACAAGACCAGGGCGCCCGCGTACACCATGGCGGCCCGACCAAAACCTGCAGAGGGCAAAGCAGTGAAGCCCGGGCCCGCAGACTACAGCATAGGCCGGGTAAGGCAGCTCGCTGCTCAGCTCGTCCCCTCTGTTTCACAAGCAGGGCCTTCACGCCTCTCCCCCTTGCCCTGAGGCTTCCTCCGGCCAAAGAGCTTCTGGCCGCAGGGACCAAGTGCCGGAGAGCAGGCCTGCCCCCTGCCCTCGTGCCACCTCCGAGCAGAGGAAGGGAGGGCAGCAGAGAAGAGAAGGGCCCTTGCTGATCTGCCTTTCCTTTTTTTGCCCTTCCAGGTGACACTGATCAAGCCCCGAGCGCCTGCATCCACTTTTGGAATCCGGCATTCCCTCTACACAACCCCTCTGATTGTGGAATGAAACAGCCACGTCTGGAAGGCCGCCTTTGCTTTCCTGGCATGGGAGGGGACGGGAAGACACCAACCAACTGCCGGTTTCCACTTGATTCCATTTCCATCTATGGTCTTGATTCCATTCCATCTATGGACTTGATGCCATTTCCATCTATGGACATGATTCCATTCCATCTATGGACTTGATTCCATTCCATCTATGGACTTGATGCCATTTCCATCTATCGACTTGATGCCATTTCCATCTATGGACTTGATGCCATTTCCATCTATGGACTTGGGCTTTTGCCCATTTTACTTGAACAATTGTTAGCAATTGGAGTAAGTCATCAATAAAACCAACCCAACACCAACATGTGTGCTTTCTTGTTACTCCTTTTTCCTCCCCGCTGCACACAGGAATGCGCCAGCGCTTCCCGAAGCCTTTCAAACATCAGTACGTTGGAAACCGCCGATGCTTGCTTGATCAGCCGTTTGCAGTGCAGATGTCTGCCACGTGCTGAAGTAAAGAATAAACGAAACAAATAGCAAAGGGAGGCCGGCCGCGGGCAGTGCATCCCTTCCAGCGCCGACAGGAGGATTTTAGGGAGGTGCCCGGGGCTTACAGGACAACGGCTAAAATGTTGGTCCGACCAGTTTATTAGAGATCTTAATCAGGGAGGTGGGGAAGGGGAGGACGGACAGTATTTTGAATGAGGGGGATGGGGAAGAGAAGGAGGGCGATAGGAAACACAGGAAAGGAGAAGCAAGGAGTCTCTACAGGAAGCAAGAGGGAGATAGATGGTCACCACCGTGGATCCAGCGTGGTTCATAGTTCAGTCCTTGATCTTCAGTGGTGGTGGGTCGTCGGGCACTGTTGTTCTGTCGACGACGACGGTGACCACGTGGCAGTACCACCTTATCTGTGAGTCCAGAGGGGTTGAGTCAGTTGTTTTTGGAGTGACAGCTTCTGGCTTTTGGATCTCGGCAGGAACTCCTTTGGTTCCCATCTTCCGGGCCTTGCCAGCAGATAAGAGGGAGCAGGGAGGCGCCCACTTGTATCTCGCCTTGTACCTGCAGGGTACAGTGGGATCATCCCCCAGTCTCCCACAGCAAGCTGGAGTCACTTGGTCACAGGCTAGCTCTTCCGCCAGCAAACGGTCCTGAGCACTCTCTTGCGAAGGCAAACAGCTACAATTGTCCACACAGTGATGTTGGTTGCCCCACGGCAACCCCCATCACTCATCTCCTAGACAAGTCAGTCTCATCACAAGAAATGCGTCTGGCAGCAAGCTTGGAGCCAGAACAAGGCTGCTTGAAACTGATGTGCAAGTGACCGTTCGTGGTGGTGAGGAAAGAGAAAAGAGAAAGGAAGAAAAGAGACAAAGTAAGCGGAAGGGAAAAGAGGGGTGGGGAGGAAGGGGGGTTAAACGTTACACAGTTGTTAGAAAGGATTTCTTGGGCTTGGTTACAAAGGTTGCCCTGATGCGCTGGACTTGTTCATCATCAGTTGAAGTGGTTACAAAGCACATGGAGGATACAAGTCCTTGTATAAGTTGAATCCACCATGGAACCACGCAAGGAACAAACACGAGAGTGGCAACGGCACACAGAATAGGAGGCGTTTCACCCACGGGCAATTTGTTTAGCAACCTCTTCATTGCCATCCAATTTGTAGGCAACAATTAGAGCCATCCAATTTGCCACAGACACCACCCGGTGACTCCTCAGCAGTGATGGCACCAATGTTACGCAATGAAGAAAAGGTAGAAAGTGAAAAGGGACAACCATACATTTGGCAACAGCCATGCATTGCACAAGAACCAGTAATGACAAATCAGTAAGCAAAACAAACAGAGCTATTTGGCTCAGCTGCTTTCCCCCGCAGCCAGGAACTCCCAGCGGAAGCCAGGATCCAGGTGGGAATTCTTCAGCAGAAGAATTCTGCTGTGAATGTGGTGTTTCTCAGGAGCCGTACAACAGCACGCTTCAGTTAATTCACCAAAAGCGTGCCTAGTCCAATCTGACAGTATGTGGACTTGCCATGGAGTGTTCTCTAAGATGATTTCGTGCCATGAGAACTGTCCACTTGAGCATTTCCAAAGCAATTCAAATGCTGGGAGAAAGAAATCCTAGGTTGGCAAGTTCGAGTACTGTTACAGTCTACAGAGGCTTTCACAGGAGAGCGTGTGCAGGATAGCCCACAGGAGGAAGCATCAAAGAGGAGTAATCCCAGAGACGTACATGTCTCCTACCAAAGCTTAGGCGCTTTCCAACAGCCACGTTTTGGATGGAGCTCCTGGACCGGTGTGACACTGAAAAGCATCAGTGCAAAAGGCTTTATGACACGTTTCCTTTGTGCCCACGTCTGACAGATATTAGATGGGTCCCCTGATTCATTTCCCAGTTTGTTAGGAATTTGGAAAGGCTGCGGAGGACTTACATGCCAGTCATGATCAGTTTGATAAAAAGGGGTGAAAGAAGGGCTCAAAAGAAAGGCTATCACTGTGCAGGGAGCACCAGGAAGCTAGGATGACCTCTAAGAACCCTGAAGCCAGTTGTGAAGTTTAACAGGTCCGAGGACCGATACCAATCACCACCCACACCCACAGCAACGCAAAACATAGCACTGCTGCAACCAGAACGTGTCATCAAGAGGTGTATTCAGGATTCTAGCGTGATCGCGTCTTCTGTCACAAACCACAGCTGTTAAAATCAGCTATCAGCCTTCCTGTGTCCAATCCAGGTCCCACAGGGATCTTCTGTAACATACAACAAGACACCGACTCGCCCTTCTGGGGCTTTGTTAATACGGCTAACAAAGGAGGGCACAGTCCAGCAAGTGTTGCTTTTCTATTCCTTTCTCGGGGTGTCTTTAGCCTTCCAAGCACATTCGTTCAGGGATTCCATTAGGGTTAGGGAAACTGGCCGCAGGTTAGCCGGGTCAATCGACACAGGCTGGCCAGGGAGATAAAAGGCTTTCCCTAGCTTCTCAGCCACTGAACCGTGACTCCCAGGGATAAGTGGCAAGAGTGGTGAGGCCTTTGCACAGAAGGTGTTACATCGAGGATCTCTTTGTTTCCCTTGGCTGTGAGCTTTCTCATGCATCCACCCCTCACCTGAGAGGGGCAAAGACAGCAGCTTTCTAATGGCTTGGAGAGCCGCTCGGGTTCCTCGGGAGAAGCCCTCACACCTGGGCTTTTGCTTTCCTCCAGATTCCTGAGCTTCTGTTCCGGCCACCGCTCAACGAATGCCTCTAACCTGACAGTGGCTGCTCCGTTCATCAGATCTCGTGGAACAGCCTTGTGCCAGCCCCGTGTCCAGAGACAATTACGCTTATGATCGATATTTCGCCTCCCTGCTTTTACTGACAGTGAGACCCTCCCAGTCCCACTGAGCTTTGGGCTAGGTGGCCGGGGGGCAAGGCTGGCCGTGGCAAGCCTCACTTCCCTTGGCTCCAATTTCCTGGAGGAAGAAACCGCTGGAAGAAACCATACTTTCTCCCGTAGTCAATTGACTCTTGGGCAACCTCCCCCCACGTCCGTGCTTTGTATCCCAACTGCAGATGGTTAGAGGTTACAGCCTCTTCTAACAGTGCCCGGCTTCTTTCTCCCTGAGACGTAGCATGTATCTCATCTTGCAGCTGTGTGCCTATGGCTTTCAGTGGTTCTGAAGCGCCCAGGTTGAAGCAGGCATCCTGTCAGGATCAACAGGCACCACCACCGGTGATTCACCGTGTGGCTGCAGCTTTCTATCATACGTCGTTTGGAGGCAAGCAGCCTTTGGGGCACTCTCTACTAACTGATCAACTGTTCCAGTAACAGCAACTCCAATAGCAACGGGGGGGCGTTGCTGGCGGGGGGAGAAGCTGAGAAGCGAGACGACTCACTCCTGGCTTCTCCATCGCGCTTGGCACAGCGAGCGTTTGTTCCGCACCTGTCCTGAGAATAGGACAGTACGGTGGTTGTTCTGAAGCCTGGACCAGATTGTGACGGTTCTATTGCGGTGCAGAAGCAGGGCTGCAGTTCAGCACGGGGGGATGCCCCCGCAGCACTGCCCGTGGCTCAGGGCAGGGGAGGCGTCCCTGCGGAGCTGGAAAAGAAGCGCGCTGGAAGCCTTGGGGAGACGGGTGCAGCTTGGGCGCCCTGGGTGAGCTTTGGGGTCCTGGGAAACTTTGTGGCCAGCTGAAGGGCTTTGGGCAGTGTTGGGGGGATGGGCCCCTGGGGATTTTGGGGGGGGCAGGGGGCGAAGCTTGGGGCGTCCTGGGCATTTTGGGAGGGTTTTGAGGAGGCGTGGCAGCATCCTCGGAATTCTGGGGAAAGGCTGCACAGCTCGGTGTTGCCATCGGGGATCCTATTCTTCTTCAGGGTGAGGCGGGGGTGCGGCGGGATCCAGCAGTGCGCGCTCGCCGCCTGGAAGGCCAGCTGTGTTCTGGGCTGCATTAAAAAGGGGCGGCCAGCGGGGAGAGGGAGGTGATCGTCCTCCTCTGCTCAGCTCTTGTGAGGCCCCATCTGCAGCGCTGCGCCCAGGCCTGGGGCCGCCAGCACAACGAAGACGCAGAGCTCTCAGAACGGGTCCAGAGCAGGATCGCTAATAGGATCAGAGGGCTGGAGCAGCTCTCCTATGAAGAAGGGCTGAGGGAAGCGGGCTTGTTTAGCTTGGAGGAGGCTCCGGGGGAAACCTCACTGTGGCCTTCCGATACTCGAAGGGAGTGTATAAACAGGAGGGGGAATGTCTGTCTGCCAGTCTCCTAGTGATAGGAGAAGGGGGAACGGGGAGGCTTAGGTTGGATGTGAGGGGGAAGTCTTTCACTCTGACGGTGGTGAGGCACTGGAACAGGCTGCCCAAGGAGGCTGTGGATGCCCCATCCCTGCAGGCATTCAAGGCCAGGCTGGACGTGGCTCTGGGCAGCCTGGGCTGCTGGTTGGCGACCCGCACACAGCAGGGGGTTCAAACGAGATGGTCATTGTGTTCCTTTTCAACCCAGCCTGTTCTGTGATTCTATGATCTGGTCCTGGCCTGTCTGGGCCGGACTGGGCGAAGAGGAATTGCCGGTGCCACGGATGCGCTCTAGAACAGAGTGAACGGCAACAACACGTGCACTTCATTTAGATGTATTTTTGGAACAAGCTAAAAGAGAGGGCAACCAAATCATCAAGCTGGTGGCTGCGCCTTCCCAGGCGGAAGGGACTTTCAGTGCATTTCCCCGCTGGGATTCTCTCCCTTGCAGGTGACGCTGATCAAGCCCCAGGAGCCCCGGGCGGCACGGGGCTGGAACTGAGAGCTCGGTCCATCTGCAGGGGTCGGCAGTCGTGCGCTCCAGCTTTTTCCGGGCTGGGGTGCGCGGCCGAAAAGGCGTGGAGGGCGCGGCTCCGGGCCGGCCGGGAGACGTCCCAGCACCGATGACGTCCCCGGAGCCCGCGTGCCGTCACAATGCCGACGCCGGGCCCTCCCCGAGGGCAGCTGGCCGGCGGCTCCAGGCGCCCCATTCGTGAGCTGCGCTGCCCGCAGCCGCTCGCCGTGCCCCGTGCCCGAGAGCAGCCCCAGCAGCAGACTAGCTCAGCCTCGTCGCGCTCGTCCTCCAAGGCTCACAGAGGTGAGGGAGAGCTCCGGCACGCTTCGGGCCGCAGAGCCCGGCCGCGGGGTGCGGGCTGAGCTCCGCCGCGCGCGAGGGGCGTGCGGCACGAGAGCGGCAGGACCGCCGTGAGCAGCAGAAATCGCTGCCGGCCCTTCTGGCTCGGGAGCCGCAAGCCACGCGGCGGACAGCTCGCGGCTGAGCGGAGGAGACAGCCCGCTCCTGCCGGCCCCTCCGGGCTCCGAGCGGCGGGCGGCGGCGAGCGGAGCTCACCCGCGGCCTCTGCCGGGGCAGCCCGGCCCTGACTCCTCTGCTCTTGCCTGTAGGTTTGGAGGCACGCGCCTGCCAGCATGGACGGAGCCTGGGTGGGGACGTGGAGACCGCATCGCCCGCGCGGCCTCATCTCGGCCCAGTTCCCCAGCCCCGGGCCCCAGTACTCCATCCCGGGGACAACAGGTACGGCGGCCATCGCCGGGGTGCAGGGGGACGCGCGTCGGGGCCGTGGCGGGGCAGAGCAGCTCCCGAGCCTTTCCCCGTGCCGTCGGAGCCTCCCGCAGACTCGGCGCTCTGGGGGCTCTCGCTGCGGAGTGCCTGCGCGCGTGGTGCGGGCAGGCCTTTGGAAACTGCTGGCCACAGGCAGCGCGCTGGCCAAAGCTCCGCTCTCTCCTTCCGGCGGCTTCGCAAGGCTCTGGCGCAGGCGTTTGCGCTCAGGGACTGACTGACTCTTCTGCTTTTCCTCCTAGGTTTCGTGGGCCACAGCCCCACCAAAGCCCGTGCCCCCGCGTACACGTTTCGCGGGACCAAGCCGCCTGCGGCCGAGAGCTGCGGGCCAGGTCCCTGCTACTTTGTGCAGCCCGCCGTCACCAGGAACGGGAAGCACGTGGCTCCGAGCGCCCACCTTTGTGGACGCCCCACGACAAAGACCACCGTCACCCCCGGACCCAGTGAGTACCACTTCTGCAGCGCTTCCCCCACACGCGGCGTTTGCCCTGGGTCAGCTCGCGCCCTGATGGAGCCGTCGGTCTTTTGTGAGAGAGCACAAACCGCTGTGAGCAGCGATAAACACGCTCTCCCCTCGGAGAAGGCCGGCTGCCCAGCACCACTGGCTGAGGGCACAAGGACCCCGCGTCCGAAAAGAACAGAGAGCCAGGGGCTGACAGGAGGGACAGCAAGGCAGGACATAGTGGCGGGGCACGGAAAAGCGTCCCCGCGTGCTGCGTGCGCCCCCCAGCAATCCTGCAGCCCTTCAGAAGACCCTTTCCTCGGGACGTTGTCTCTGCGGCTGCAGGAGACCAGCACTTCACGGCTTTCTTCCTCTTCTCCTCTGCCCCAGGTGACTACCGCACCGAGGAAGCCAACAGGCACATCTTCAAGTGCCCACCGGTGCAGTCCATGGCCTTCCGGCGGGAGCCCCTGCGCACAGACCGCCCTCCAGGTACGCTGACCCCGGCAAAGGCAGACCCTTCATCCTGAGCATCCTGCAGGGACGGGCTGCTGCTCAGCACCAGCAACGGGCCAACCGCGCAGCCTGCGCAGCGCTGGGGCCGCAAGCTTTCTGGCATGACCAACACGTCTCGGCCCGCAGCGGCTCCGGCTGCTCGGGCTCGGAGCTGCCGGCACTGGCCCAGTGCCGAAGTAGAGGCAGGAACTGGCAGAGGGGCGAGCCCTCCCCCCAGCAGGCTGGGCGGGCTGCCCCTCTCTGCTGCTTCCGTCTCCTCCAGCCCCTCGCGCACACGCTCTCTGCTGCTCCTCCTGCAGGTCCGGGCACCTACACGCTGCCCAAGCTGATGGGCCCCAATACAGCCTACACAGCGGCCAGCCCCTGCTACTCCATGAGGGGAAGGAGCCAGCGCGGCCGCTTTGACGAAGACCTTGCCAAGGTGAGCTCTGCTGCTCCTCTTTTCCATGTTAGCATCCGAAGCTGGGCTGCTCTCCCTGTGCCAGGGGGCTTCCAAGCCCCAAGCACCTTTGCTTAACGCAGGCTTCCAAGGAAAGAGAGAGCCTTGCGTGTGATCCCAGCCCCGTGCACCCATGACTCTCTTGCAGACTCCGGGTCCCGCGGCGTTTCCCAAGGTAGCTGTGGACGCCTACAAGACCAGGGCGCCCGCGTACACCATGGCGGCCCGACCAAAACCTGCAGAGGGCAAAGCAGTGAAGCCCGGGCCCACAGACTACAGCATAGGCCGGGTAAGGCAGCTCGCTGCTCAGCTCGTCCCCTCTGTTTCACAAGCACGGCCTTCACGCCTCTCCCCCTTGCCCTGAGGCTTCCTCCGGCCAAAGAGCTTCTGGCCGCAGGGACCAAGTGCCGGAGAGCAGGCCTGCTCCCTGCCCTCGTGCCACCTCTGAGCAGAGGAAGGGAGGGCAGCAGAGAAGAGAAGGGCCCTTGCTGATCTGCCTTTCCTTTTTTTGCCCTTCCAGGTGACACTGATCAAGCCCCGGGCGCCTGCATCCACTTTTGGAATCCGGCATTCCCTCTACACAACCCCTATGATTGTGGAATGAAACAGCCACGTCTGGAAGGCCGCCTTTGCTTTCCTGGCATGGGAGGGGACGGGAAGACACCAATCAACTGCCAGTTTCCACTTGATTCCATTTCCATCTATGGACTTGATGCCATTTCCATCTATGGACTTGATGCCGTTTCCATCTATGGACTTGATGCCATTCCATCTATCGACTTGATTCCATTCCATCTATGGACTTGATGCCATTTCCATCTATGGAGTTGATGCCATTTCCATCTATCGATTCCATTTCCATCTATGGACTTGGGCTTTTGCCCATTTTACTTGAACAATTGTTAGCAATTGGAGTAAGTCATCAATAAAACCAACCCAACACCAACATGTGTGCTTTCTTGTTACTCCTTTTTCCTCCCCGCTGCACACAAGAATGCGCCAGCGCTTCCCGAAGCCTTTCAAACATCAGTACGTTGGAAACCGCCGATGCTTGCTTGATCAGCCGTTTGCAGTGCTGATGTCTGCCACGTGCTGAAGTAAAGAATAAACGAAGCAAATAGCAAAGGGAGGCCGGCCGCGGGCAGTGCATCCCTTCCAGCGCCGACAGGAGGATTTTAGGGAGGTGCCCGGGGCTTACAGGACAACGGCTAAAATGTTGGTCCGACCAGTTTATTAGAGATCTTAATCAGGGAGGTGGGGAAGGGGAGGACGGACAGTATTTTGAATGAGGGGGATGGGGAAGAGAAGGAGGGCGATAGGAAACACAGGAAAGGAGAAGCAAGGAGTCTCTACAGGAAGCAAGAGGGAGATAGATGGTCACCACCGTGGATCCAGCGTGGTTCATAGTTCAGTCCTTGATCTTCAGTGATGGTGGGTCGTCGGGCACTGTTGTTCTGTCGACGACGACGGTGACCACGTGGCAGTACCACCTTATCTGTGAGTCCAGAGGGGTTGAGTCAGTTGTTTTTGGAGTGACAGCTTCTGGCTTTTGGATCTCGGCAGGAACTCCTTTGGTTCCCATCTTCCGGGCCTTGCCAGCAGATAAGAGGGAGCAGGGAGGCGCCCACTTGTATCTCGCCTTGTACCTGCAGGGTACAGTGGGATCATCCCCCAATCTCCCACAGCAAGCTGGAGTCACTTGGTCACAGGCTAGATCTTCCGCCAGCAAACGGTCCTGAGCACTCTCTTGCGAAGGCAAACAGCTACAATTGTCCACACAGTGATGTTGGTTGCCCCACGGCAACCCCCATCACTCATCTCCTAGACAAGTCAGTCTCATCACAAGAAATGCGTCTGGCAGCAAGCTTGGAGCCAGAACAAGGCTGCTTGAAACTGATGTGCAAGTGACCGTTCGTGATGGTGAGGAAAGAGAAAAGAGAAAGGAAGAAAAGAGACAAAGTAAGCGGAAGGGAAAAGAGGGGTGGGGAGGAAGGGGGGTTAAACGTTACACAGTTGTTAGAAAGGATTTCTTGGGCTTGGTTACAAAGGTTGCCCTGATGCGCTGGACTTGTTCATCATCAGTTGAAGTGGTTACAAAGCACATGGAGGATACAAGTCCTTGTATAAGTTGAATCCACCATGGAACCACGCAAGGAACAAACACGAGAGTGGCAACGGCACACAGAATAGGAGGCGTTTCACCCACGGGCAATTTGTTTAGCAACCTCTTCATTGCCATCCAATTTGTAGGCAACAATTAGAGCCATCCAATTTGCCACAGACACCACCCGGTGACTCCTCAGCAGTGATGGCACCAATGTTACGCAATGAAGAAAAGGTAGAAAGTGAAAAGGGACAACCATACATTTGGCAACAGCCATGCATTGCACAAGAACCAGTAATGACAAATCAGTAAGCAAAACAAACAGAGCTATTTGGCTCAGCTGCTTTCCCCCGCAGCCAGGAACTCCCAGCGGAAGCCAGGATCCAGGTGGGAATTCTTCAGCTGAGCTGTGGTGTTTCTCAAGAGCCGTACAACAGCACGCTTCAGTTAGTTACCATCCAGTGACAGAATTATCTATTCCTGATTTTTCTGCCACTTCATTGACAAGGCTGGTACCAAGCCCTTGCAATGCCGTCGTTATTATGTCATCCAAGCTGTGTTATTGGCATGAAGGTGCAACAACGGTATACAACATTACATATACACTCTCGTATCATATCTTAGGAGATCCTATTTTCTCCAGCCATCCTATTTGTGGCATACAACTGTGCTGCAATTCTCTTTATTGCACTCTTTGTGTAATTTGTAAATCTCCATTGATTATAACAGACGTAGTTAATCCAATCTACATTCTTGTTGATCATCACCCACCAGGAGAGTGACTCAAACCCTGCAACAGTTTGATTTCTTGCCTGAAAATCATCAGGGACAACAAGAAGTGAAAAGTTTAAATCCTTAGCTTGCCCACATACCGAACAATACTGATATGCAATGATGTCTGTCCCAAGAGATACATAAGTATTCACATCTTATGCTGCACTCATCAAATCAGCATTTCTAACAATTACAAGAGCCCACATTTCTGTCTTTGGATTCACAATTTTAAGGGTCCAGCTGATTTCAGTTCTCATTGTGTTCGAGGGACCTTCTTACCTCTAGTGTGATGTATCCACAATGCTTTTACTGTTGTGTGGGATGTTAGCAGCACCCAGAACAGACCTACCCACCTTGGTTCCAGGGGCGAATCTGAAAGAGATCTGCTATATACATGTTGTCAAGCCATATCAAGGCCTTGGGCTCTATTTCCTAGAACCAGTTTCTCTTTTTCTCAAAACTATTCCTGTAGACTTATCACATGCTCAGTTAGTATTTCGCTCCCTACTTGGGTAGAGATCCCGTTTGTACATCATAACGCCTTCTGTACAGTATTGTGAAAGGACTTAACCCCTCTTTAGCTCTAGGTTTTGTTCTGGTACTAAGGAGAGCCAAAGGCAACAACTGTGATCAGGATAGTCCAGCTTCCTGGCCCAGTTTTACACCCTGTGATTTAATTAGATAGTTCATCTTTTCCTCCTGACCACTCGCCTGTGGTCTGTGTGCTGTGTGCAATTGCCAATTTATTCCCAATGCTTGCTGACCTGTTGGACAATCTCTGCAATAAAATGAGTTCCCTGGTTGAAGGGTATTGTTGCAGGACACCCAAACCTTGGAATAATCTCCTGCAAAAGCACCTTGGTTACTTCCTTGGCTCTATTGGTCCTGCAAGGGAATGCTTCTGGTCACCCTGAGAGGGTATTGGTTAGAACCAGCATATATTGAAACCCTCCTTTTTCCTGGCAGTTCAAAAAAAAATCAATTTGCGATTGTAGCCCTGGAAGGTTTCCTTTCCAACAAGCCCCACTTGCACCCTGTTCCTGGTACTAGGATTGTACAGTTACTTTCTGGTGTCAGTACCTCCATGTTTTATCATGTTCCCTTAGAACCAAATGCTATAAAATACTAACGGGCACAACAGTGTGTCCATCGGGGTATGCAGCCATCTGTCAGCTTGCTCTCTTCCCTTCAATCATTAGATTCCTATCCTTTCTAGAGTACCTTACAGGTTCTGACTAAGGTTCAGATATTTCAAGTTTACCATCTGGACTTAAAGCCAGTTCTCCAATTTCTTTTCCTTCAGCTGCCTGTTTTGCCCCCTGATCCACCATCATATTCCCAGTTTCCTGTACGCTGTCACTCTTCTGATGTCCTTTACAATGTATAACAGCCATGATGTTCTTTGGTAGATCTACATCATGCTGAATTTGTTTTCCTTGTGTGTAAGCAACCCTCGCTCTTTCCAGATGGTACCACGAGTGGGTACCACCCCAAAAGCATATTTAGCATCTGTCCATGCATTTAAGGTTCTTGTCAAGGCAATTATTTCAGCCTTCTGAGTGGAAGTCCCCACAGGTAATGGCTGTGCTTCAATTACCCTGTCAGTAGCAGTTACTGCACGTCCTGCCTTACAGTCTCCTTGTCTCACAAAACTGCTTCCGTCGATGAACCCAGGACTCCTCAGCATCGTCCAACGGCTCCTCCTGTAGCTCTGACCAACTTGCACAGACAGCCTCCATGCAGTCGCACACTGCTGGCTTGGAGGCAGCTCTGCCTTGGTGTTCTGGGTGTTCAGCAAATGGCTTCCTTCCCTTTGATCAGTTGTGCTTTCTGTTGAGAAACTTGATAGCCATTTAAATCAAGAAATTCAGCAAGCTCACAGTCCATTGCACACAGTCCTTTATTACTGTAGCACCCATGTACTGCAGTAAAGTTCCACTGTGAGATGGTGAACCTAAAGCTCGGGCTCAAGAGTTGACCAGTTCTCAAAAATCATTGGGCTGTTCTCACAACCCTGGGTAACACTGTGCAGGTTAACTGAATTATTATTATTATTATTTTTAATTATTATTTTTTTCTTCTCTCCATATTTGAGTTTTCCTATTCAAAGGCAAATGATTTTAGACTTTCTTTGGCAAAACCAGGCAGAAAAAGGTGTCCATCAAATCCAGAACAGTAAACCCCACCTGCTTATTCCTTACCTTGGTCAATAAAGATATACACCATGTGTTGTATATATTCACCATTTCTTTTAATTGCCCTCAAATCTGGTACCAAACTATAGCTCTTGCCATCCAATTTGTCATTTGCAAGATTGGGGTGCTGCATTTGGATTTCTATCCAATCAATGATCCAAAATACAAAAAGTTATTTATTATTTCTTTTATCCTCCTACAATCTTGTATCCTCAAAGGGCATTGCTTTACCCTGGTTGGGCTGGCTCCCATCTTTACCTTAACTTTCACTGGGCTGCATTTTTGGCTCTGCCAGGCATCCCTGATGCCCGCAATCCTGTGTATACCCAATGTAGGATTTACGTAACTTCTGGGAGTACAACATTGCTTTTCCCAGTTTGTGTTAAAGCCAGACTTAAAATTTTCAGTCCATTGCTCTTGCTTGACAAGTAGTTCTAATCGTCTCTACTGAATTTAAACTCTACATTCAACTATTCTAACATGTCATGCCCAAATAATGGTTTTGGAAAACCTGGCATGTACAAGAATTTATATATTCCTACTTGTTCTCCTAGCTTGCATTTAATTGGTCCAAAAAAAGTAAACTTATCTTGCCAGTAGCTCCTACAAGTGTTACAAAAATCACCTACAGGTAATAATTCTTGGTGTAGCACAGAGTTAAGAGGCACCCATATCAGAAAATAAACCTCTTTACCCTGCTTCCCCAGCTGCTGTCAGTCCTGTGGGGTGGAACTCTCCCTGAGCCCTTGCAGGCTCCCCTCACCTCTTCTTCTAGGTAATGACATCCCTGTTACACCTTGCTCAACTTTGCCTTCCTCAGCTCGTTTTTCCCAAACCCTTCTCACTCTCCAAACTACCATCATCACAGCCATTACTAACATTCTATTTCAGTTTCACCCCCTCCTGTCCCCAGGCTTCCAGTGCTCACACTGGATATCGGGTTTCCCCAGCTCTGCAGATGCCGGCTATTCTCACTTCCAATGTCCCGTCCCATCCCCATTCACAGCTAATACACCCCTCACAATTACAGTAGGATGCTCTGGCCCCCAGTTCTTTCTCCCACTCCAAGTTGTTCTTACAAGCCGCAGTGGGGGTGGTGGTGCAGGGGATGTGTTCTCGTGCCGGCCCAACTCTAATATCCCAAACTCACTGCTTTCCTTCACCTTTTTGCCATTTGTTTTTTGTTGTTGTTTGTTCATTTTTCCACAATTCCACTATCTGTACCCTCAACTGCATTCCCACGTACCATTAAAAACCGCATTTCCAAATACCATTAACAATTGCATTTCCACATACTGTTAACAACTGCATTTCCACATAATTTCCACATACCATTAAAAGTTGCGTTTCCACATACCGTTAACAATTGCATTTCCCCATACCATTAAGACAGTTTCTCCAAGTGCCTTCAAAATCCTCAAATCAAACAATACATTCCTCAGCTTCCACAAACACCCGGCACTTGGTCTCATGATTAGGGCACTCAATTATACAACTGGTCCCATTACTCCATTTACGTTCCTGGTTTCTTATTCAATATTCCCCTGGCTCACCAGCAATGTTTCTCCAGTGAGCCAAAATACAACCCAGGGCTCTTCTCGTATCACTTTAGACAGCCCTTGTTCCATAACAGCCTCGTACACGACATCACAGAACACTTTCACAACACAAACATTTAACAAACACAAAGACAGTGACAACAATCAGTACAGTTCATCCTCAGGATCCTTCCTCTCTCTGCCTCCCTCCAGAGCCCAACCTTCCCTCTGTATTCATTTCCCACACTTGCGTAGCTGCCCACCTCCTTCTCCAATAAACAACATATCAATAAACATCATTTCCATCCATGAGTAGAAATTAGGCCCTAGAAATTGATCTCATTGTTCTGCTACACTTATAGGATCCTCAGTTAGGTAATTCTTCTTGAAACTCCTAACTTCTCTTCTAGTAAAAACAGCAGGCATTACCATACCCAATTTCCCTTTGACCTAAGACTGCCCTAAGAGGATAAAGTGAAGTGTTAGTAAGGTTAGTATTAGAGAAAGGAAAACTCTCCAGGTCCCATTCGCATTACTCCAACTCCCTCAGTAATCGAGAGCACAGCCTCTCTCCAGGACCTGCACAGATCAGCAGCACCCACTCTCCTCCTCTGGAGAGGTCACTGCCGCCTGCACTGCTTCAGAAATTGAAGGGGGGGGGAGGGGAGGAGAGGGGGGGAAGTGGAGGGAAGGGGGGGGGGTAGTGGAGGGAAGGGGGGGGGAGGGGGAAGAAGTTACCTAAGGGATCCCATTTATGATCTTTCTGCTTCTCTTTCCTATTTCCTTTGAACTTCGACTCCTCGCGAGGAACATTTCTGTACTTCTTGCACCCATTAAGCGACCTAAGCCAATTCTGTTTCAGGAAAAGGAGTCCTACTGTTTACATATAAATACAAAGTCTGACAGGCCCAATCTTCGTCAGACTCCTATTTTGGTCACAATAATGATTTTCCCTGCAGTGGCTCTCTACTGTATACAGTATCTAAACATCTTTTCCCTGTCCTTGTCCCTAGTTTTGGGATTATGTTCCAGTTTTGAAGCACTTCTCCCAAGGCGCTATCTCTAGGCACCATTCCGGGGACCTTCTTCCCCTGCTCTCAGAACTCCTATTCCCCATCCCTCCAGAACGCTACCATGAACTCCCCAGCTCACAGGTTACCACACTCTGATTCTCGGATTTTGGGCCCAATCCCTCAGCAGTACTACACTCCCATCTCTCGGGTTAATAGGGGCGTACTGCTGGCACTTTGTCAAGTGGAGCCGCAGCTCGGCACTCAGCACTCGCTTCGCACTGACGGCGCGTCTCAGTCACACACACTCAGGAGTCTCAACCGACCCCAAGGAAAGAGTTCAATCCCCTTACCTTGGTCCGTGCACGAAGTTACCGGGTCGCCATGGCCAACACCTGTGCCTGCCTGCCCCTTGGCTTTCACAGAGCCCGTCCTTTATGTAACAGTCTCGGCTTTTTATCGGCCGTCCCAAGGAGTCACCTCAGCACCCAGACAGGACCGCTGCCATCAGCGGGGTGCACCTAACCTGTGCAGGGCAGTAGGGAAACTCCCAAAGAGGCGATCATAATCCCGGACGAGCCCCCAAATTGTTGGAAATATCCAAGTCATGTTTGTCAGGACGGTATCTCTGATAACAGCAGATTTTATTTGCGATTGCAATGGCGGCGTCCCGCAAGCAGGAGCGCCTATGGACACAACATGACAGCCTTTATACCCTGTTTTCTCCCCCTGCCTCCCCCCCCTCCCCTGTTTCCCCTATTTACTGGCTGGGTACTCCAGGTTCACAATCTTACAGAAGGTTTTTCTAAACAGAACAGAACTTTTTCTAAAGCTGTAGATCTGGAAGATGTTAATTAATGTCAGTAAAATGGGAGCAAAGAATTTAAGGCAAAAATAGAAATAAGATGTGTCAACAAACTTTCCATTTTCTAAAATGCTTTGGGGTCTTAGTTTAAAAAGGCGATAGTTTTTGAGAAGATTTAATGTCTTTTTTCTTCCTTTCTCTTTTTTTTTTTCTTTTTTCTTTTACAGAAAGTACAAAGAATGTTTTCCAGCACTGTGTTTGGAAGACAAAGATGCCTTCAGGCACAGGGGCACCGACACCTGGTGCCAGTGTTCATGCCCTGAACCCACACTCAGCTTCCACCTCAGCTCTACTCTGCTCTCTCTCTGATCTCCCTTACCTTCGCGGCGCTTCCAGCTCTCCTGACTGTGGTTAAGGGTATCTTTTCAGCAGGCAGTCTGTACGCATGTCCTTTCCACTGCTCTCCACATTTTCCTTTCCCTTTTCTCTTTATTCATTCATATACTTCCCAACGATTTGGCTGCTGTATGAGTTAGAAACTCGTCCCATCTCGAAAGTCTAATGAACTCTTTAGTCAACTTCTTAATTGTGTTTATCATAGAACCATATCACAGAATCACAGAACAGGCTGGGTTGAAAAGGAACACAATGACCATCTCGTTTCAACCCCCTGCTGTGTGCGGGTCGCCAACCAGCAGCCCAGGCTGCCCAGAGCCACGTCCAGCCTGGCCTTGAATGCCTGCAGGGATGGGGCATCCACAGCCTCCTTGGGCAGCCTGTTCCAGTGCCTCATCACCGTCAGAGTGAAAGACTTCCCCCTCACATCCAACCTAAGCCTCCCCGTTCCCCCTTCTCCTATCACTAGGAGACTTGTAGACAGACATTCCCCCTCCTGTTTGTACACTCCCTTTGAGTATTGGAAGGCCACAGTGAGGTTTCCCCCGGAGCCTTCTCTTCTCCAAGCTAAACAAGCCCGCTTCCCTCAGCCCTTCTTCGTAGGAGAGCTGCTCCAGCCCTCTGATCCTTTAGCGGTCCTGCTCTGGACCTGTTCCGAGAGCTCTGCGTCTTCGTTGTGCTGGCGGCCCCAGGCCTGGGCGCAGCGCTGCAGATGGGGCCTCACAAGAGCCGAGCAGAGGAGGACGATCACCTCCCTCTCCCCGCTGGCCGCCCCTTTTTAATGCAGCCCAGAACACAGCTGGCCTTCCAGGCGGCGAGCGCGCACTGCTGCCTCATGTCCAGCTTCTCGTCCACCAGGACCCCCAAGTCCTTCTGCACAGGGCTGCTCTCAAGGAGTTCTTCCCCCAGTCTGTATCAACACCTGGGATTGCCCTGACCTGAGTGCAGCACCCTGCACTTGGCCTTATTGAATCTCATTAGGTTTTTATGGGCCCACTTCTCCAGCCTGTCCAGGTCCCTCTGGATGCTTCCCTTCCCTTCAGTTATCGACTGCACCGCTCAGCTTGGTGTCATCTGCAATCTTGCTGAGGCTGCACTTGGTGCCATCATCTGTGCCCTTGATGAAGATATTAAAGAGCACTGGTCCCAGACCAACCCCCCATCCTGTCTCCAACTAATACATTTCTTCTACAAATATTCCCTGTGGAAGATCGACCTTCTTAAATGCAGCCGGGACGTGGCAGCCCCCCCCTCCCAGACCTCATGTAAGGGTTGGCAGTGGAGGCAAGAATGTTTTTCTGGAGATCTCTGCCTACCTGAGACCTTCTGAATGTAAGCAGCCTTTTTCCTTTGCTTCTGCATCCCCAGTTGCTGCACTTAAGCTTATCCTCTCTTGCTTCAGCTTGGGACTCTGCTACCCTGCTATCATGGCTTTGTTTTCTATCACATTATACCGTTACAGCCGTTTTCCCCTATGTTCCTTAGTTTCCCATTTTTTTCCTCCTTTTTATTGTTTTCCAGTTTCCAGCAGCACAGGGAGCAGTGCAATCAGAAGTTCTCTCTCCTCCCTTTTTTTTTTTTTGTTTTTGTTTGATTTATTATTCTTAACTACTCTACATTCTCTCACAATCCTTTTTAAAAATCAATTTTATCTCAGCTGGTTTTTTTCTTCTATCTCCCCCCCTTCTCTCATTGGGAGGGGTGTCACGTGATTAACTCTTCAAACTGCAACACAATTCAAAGAAATGATACGAAATTAAATGCAATCCAATGTAATGGAATGAAATCCAGTGTAACCCTAGCCCTAATCATAAACCAAACACAATACAGTGTAATGAAATACAATGCAGTGGGTTGAAATGAAATACAACAATAATGGAATGTAATACAGTCACAACCCCAACCATAAACCTAACTTAACCCTAAACTTTTCACTACGTGTAATCTACCACAAGCATTAAACCAAACCAGTAATACAATGGGATGAAAAGTAACGCTCAGCAAGGCAATTAAATGCATGACAGTGGAATGCAATGCAGTCCTAACCCTAACCGTAACCCTTCTCCTAATCCTAGGCCTAGCCCAAACCCTAATGCTAAACCTAACCCTAACTCTAACCCTAACACCAACCCCAACCCCAATCCCAACACAAATCCTATCCTTAACTCTAGCCTAACCCTAACCCGTAAGTAATACAATGGGATGAAGCCAAAGGCAATACAAAGCTAAATCCCAATCAAGCTAAAGTTCATGAATTCAATAGAAATTTGATCTGTCTGGCTAGTGTTCCCTATGAACCATGTGTAATGCCTTAAGAAATCTCCCTACGGTTTGTCCAGCTGTGTTATGCCGAGCTGCTACTTCCTTCGTCATGCAAGACAATAGAGGAAGGAGAGCCAGCTAACACTTGCCAATGTGAAAACAATGCAAGGCTCAATCATATTTCAGAATTCATATAAAACATCTGCCCTTCCTGTCCAGACATTCTCCAGTGTCAACCGACACATCCCTTTGACCAAGGACAGAGGGAGCTAACACGAGCAGGGCTGCTGGAACTCCACAACAAAATGCCCGTTTCCCTCTTTTTTGCTTTATTGTATAAAATGCATTATTTGCCTCTGAGTCTGTGCTTAGACATTCTATATTAAGAAAAAAAAAAAGAAAAAAAAAAGGCTGTGTGCAATTCTTATTCATATTGAGAGGGAATTGTGAAAAGGGACATCTCCATGGAGAATGTCATGTGCCTTTTAAATTAATGATTTTGATCTCGTTTTTTGTAGCAACCTTCATTGAGAGGAAATTTTTATGGGTCTGGGGAAGAAAGAGTTTAGAAGTCAGTTGTTGCACATACAGTTAGCACATTAGTTATAATCATAAAATCTCAAACTATTAACGGAGATTATTCAAATTGGTAACCCACAGCTGCTTCTTGTCATCATTCAACACCTGGTATGTATATGAGACAGTGCTGTGCTCACATTACTCAGACATCTGTGGCATGATGGGTTTGGAGATGGCACAAACAGAGGAAGAACAAGAGCTTTCGTGAATCTGAGAGAGGAAGGGTCTTTAAAGATGAGGGGATTAATCCCTCTCTCTGTTCATGTACTTGTTATCTATTACTCCATGCAATAAGGAATAGAGAAGAGCCAATGATAATTCATGCATTAAGATAATCCAAGGTAAGAAGCCACAAAATAAGTGTAATAAGTACATTCAGATCAACTTGACAGGCTGACAAAGGAAAATCTCTAGCTTAGCAGCTGAGATGATTCCTGATTTTCTGAGCAGTGACAAATGTGGCAACCAGGCATGGACTCAGATGTGGATGATCCAAATTGTTTATTACAGGTTCTCACATCACTTACTCACATTCACAAGTTTTCTGTTTAGCTTTCCCATCTGCCCTTACAACTTTCCCACCCGCCTTTACATGTCAACAAAGCATTCCACAAGCACTCCATAACCGTGCATGCAGGCACTTAATCCAGAACTGTGAGCCGTTCCTTTTGCTTTGCGCTACTAGACGTGTCCTTGGTTCTCAGCCTTGCCATCTCACGCTGTTTACCTCGCTCCACAGCATTTGCTCCAAATAGTCTCTCTTGTATTCCCACAAACAAGCACCATCCAGTCAGATTTTAAGAAAAAGCTCTTTTGTGTGCAGTGCTCTGCTCCCAGCCGCACCGCATTGTTTGCTTCACAGAGCTTCTGAGCTGGCTCACTGACCATAAAGCTGCTGACAAAAATAAGCGTGCTCTTAGCATGGACAAGAATAACTCATTTGGCAAAGTGAAGCATTTTACTTCTATGCAGATTAAAATCTATATCATATTCAGACTTTAAAATAAATCCAGGTCTCTGAAGCAGTGGAAGAAGAAAAGGAAAACAGGCAGAAGAGGACCAGGAAATCCATTCAGAAACTATAGGGAAAAACAGATTTTAAGTGCAGAACGCCAGCTGGATACTCACTGTCTTCTCTAGCAGCGAACATGCAACCCAACAAAACAACGGTAGAAGCAGACTGGAGCCTCTAGGCCTCCAACAGAAAATTAGTTCTTATTGAATGAAACATCTAACATGTTCTGAAGCTTTCTCAAGTGACAGAAGAAAAACGGTGTCAAAGTTATCCTAGCTGGTCTCTTACATATATCCAGTTTTTCTCAAAAAATAAATCAAGGAGATAAATCTTGTTGAAGTTAGAAACACATGCAGGAAGGCAAAGAAAAAAAAAAAAAGGGAGAGTGGTTCTTCTGACAAGTGTATTGAACTATGTTATATCTTTTCATCCTCTAAAACAAAGTTGCATGTTCTTCTTTAAGGGTTACAGTACCAAGCGTCCAAGCCTGCAGAAGAGCATCTGCTCTCGGCAGCCAGAGCCTGGCTTAGCAAGGTCAGCGCTGCGGCTGCGGATTCGGCAGCCCGTGAAAGCACGTCGCTTTTAACGCAGCTCGTTTCCCTTCATTCGGTTCGTCTCCGAAAGCTCCTCTTTGCCCGCGCCCCTAGCCCTGCCCGGGGAGCCCCGCCACGGGAGGCCGCAGGCGCCGGTAGTAACGCTCCGCGCCCCGCAGGCCCCGCAGCGCGTCGGCCGACGACGGGCAGCGCGGCCCGCGCCGCGGCAGCTCAGCTCAGCCAGGCCCGGCTCCGCCGCTCGCTCCCCGTACGGCCGCAGCACAACGGCAGCAGTAGGGCAGCTCGACCCGGTCCGGCCCGGCCCCACCGCGTCCGCCATCGCCGCCACGGCGCCTCGCGTCATCACGCCGCGCCGCGCTCCGATTGGCTGCGCCGCCGCTCGCGGAGCTCCGATTGGACGGCGGGCGCGCGTCCGGCGGCGGTTGAACGCGGCGCGGACGGGCGGTGCCGTCCGCCGTGCGGGAGCGGGGCTCGGTGCGCTCGCGCCGTTCCTCGGCCCTCATGGCTCCTGCCCGCAGGAAGGCGGCCGCGGGCGCGCGCGGCAGGAAGCTGAGCGCCTTCCTGAAGGACTTCGACCGGGAGGGTAGGCCGCGGGCGGGCCGCGGGCCGCGCTCGGGCCCGGGCCGCGTCTGACGCCGCGTCCGTCCCCGCAGTGAGGAGCCGGGTCGAGCAGCTGCGGGCGAACGGGGAGCGCCTGGTCAAGGAGGTGGAGAACCTGTACGACGTGGAGCTCCTCCGGCTGCCCGTGGCGCTCCGCGAGATGAACTGGCTGCAGTTCTTCGGTAGCGGCGGGGGGCGCGGGCGGGCGGGCGGGCGGGGGGCGCGGGCTGCCCCTGGAGCGGCGCTCGGAGGCTGTCGCTGAGGAGCGGTGGGACGCGGCGCGAGGGGCTCGCGCGAGCAGAACGCGGGTGGGCGCGGGCGGATGCGCCGCCCCCTCTGCCCGGGGCCGCTCGCTCGCCGCCGGAACGCCTGCTGTGCGCTGCGCGCTCCTGCGGCGGCGTTACGGCGCGGCTGCGGGCGCTGCGGGAGCTGTCCCGGCTGCGGACCGCAGCGACGCTTCCAACCGAGATGTCTTCTTTCTAGCTGAAGGGGGAAGCCGGAAGGTCCTGGAGGAGGCGGTGACGGTAGGTATCCGGCGCGAATGGGAAACTTTCCCCGGCGCGCGGTGCGTTCCTGGAGGAGACGAAGGCTTTGTGTATCCGCAGGAGCGCCGCTGCGATAGCGCGGGTTGTGCCCGCGGATCTGAACTGTTAAGGCTTAGCGGGAGGAGATGCTGCGGTGTCCCCTGCAGGGTTTGCGTGCTCGTGCTGCTCCTTGCCCGGCTTTGCGGGCCTGCTTAGTTTCATGCTAAGGGATCGCCGAGGTTGGAAAAGACCTCCCGGGCCGCTTCCCAAATTCCGGGATGGTCACGGTTTCCCCTCTGAGCCCGCTGTGTAATCACCACCAGCCGCTTACTCCAAGTGGCATCAGAAGCACGTCGTGTGGAGGGGGCCTTTCCTTGAAACATGCAGTTTGAACTGGTAATCACGGTGTTAAGGGGAGCCGTGCTTCAGTGCTGATTGTTGACGAAGCAGCTCCTCAAACTCCCTCTGTTGGGCCGGGCCCCAAATAATTTGTGCCCCCATGGGTCTGCTGGGGCCGCAGCCTTCCCTCTCTTCAATACCTGCCTGACCTCTCCGGGTTCTGCAGGAGTCTGGGAGGGGAGTTCGGTGGCACCGGGAGTGTCCGTCCGCTTCTCTGAGTTTTCTCCTGAGTTCCTCCACACCCTCTGCCACTCGCTGTTACCCGGCTTTGGGGGAGGTCCGCGGCCGATACCGATCATGAAAAGCACGTTCTGAAAACACGACAGTGCGAACAATGTGACTGTGTTGGTTGGGACGTTCCAGAAATGTCCAGAAATGTTGGGGGGGAGAAAAGGAAAAGCGTGGGAGGAGGGAAGCTTGGAAACCTGTTGAAACATCTCTCTGCCCATCGGCAGATTCCCCACTGGGAAGGCAGTGGGGGGCATACAAGCATTAGCACCTTCAGGAGCGTAGCTTTTGAGGCTCAAACCGTGCTGCATTGTATACAAACCCCAGACGGGTGACCCAGCTGTGCTTTTAGGGCTGTTGTGCATATACACCCTACAGCCAGGGGCATGCTCTGGGCAGCCTCTGCCAGTACGCCTCTCCCAGTCCTCTTTGCATTTTAACATTCTTCAGGGATGGTCATAAAGGAAAAAAAAGAACTAAACACGATATAATTGCTCTCCATTGGCTGCTCCATCATCACACACGGAGATCGCTGTTCCCTAACGCACCAGCCCTTCTCTCCTGCTATCTGTAAGGTTGCTCTCCTCCCTTGGAGTCATTTTGCGGGGCCCCACGCCTTGGGGGTTTGCTCCTAGGCCTCTGGAAGAGCACGCGCCTCTCGGTAAGCTGAAGCACTGCTGTGCTGTTGAGCAGCAGGGAGTAGGTGAAGCGTGCTCACAGCTGCCCAGCAGGGCGTGCTGGCGCTGAAGGGCACGAGATCCATTGTGTCCGGAACAACGAGGAAGGACCTCTTTTAGCACAGCAGAAGAACGCGAAGATACAGTTATGTTAGATAGTTGTGTATGTGAAATAGTTACAAAGATTTTGCCTGCAACTTTGACTTATCACAAACTCGCAGTACCGATCATCCCAACTTCTTAATCCTAGGCAGACTTGGGAATAACAGAAATAAACAAGTTGACAGCAGAATTTATCCAGACTCCTCTGAAAATCGTCACGAAAGGTCAGTAGATAACATTCTGTGAATGCTGGTTTGGTTCTTAGCTACAGCCTTCGCTACGTGTGAAGACAAGGACGTAATTCTGCCTTTACTCCTGCGACCCGAAGTAGTTTTACTTGCTTTAATTAAGGCATTCTGGATAATTCACAGCCATGTTCTCTTTACTGTTGTCATCAGAATTCAGATTTTAGAAGCAAACTGTTGCCGAAATAAGCTTGTAGTGTGTTTCCTTACCTTAGCTAATGGTCAGTTACGTCGTGTTAGTTTTTTTTTTCCTGTCAACCTGAATAATGCTTTCCTCTTTTCGTAGAAAAATCTAAACAGGGTATTGAAGCCACTGAAGAAGCAGCAGAGGTTCCTTTGCTTCCTCCAGCAAAGAAGGCGAAACACGATGGCCAACTTCTTCTGGAGCAAGCAGCTGCAAGTACTAATCCAAGAAACGGAAAGGTAAGCAGCTGCTCTTTGTGATGGCTTTTATTCCTGGGATATAAACTATGTACCGAGACGATGCTGATGCCTAAGGGGGAACAGCGTGCAGGATGCTGTAAGGGTGGCTTTCCAAAAGCTGTTGCTTGCTGATCATCCCGGTGACGCTGGAAGCTGGCTTTCGTTGGCAGGTCGTGCTGTTACTTGTGGCGAGGAAAGCGACTGTGCTGCGAGTTACCTCTGCTTTTATTCCTCTTGTACTTCTGCACGTGAGAGTCTCACCCTTCTCATCTGAGCGTTGCTGTATGGAGGGAGCGATATTCCCTAGAGCAGAACAGTCCGGGCCACATTGAAAATATTTACCAGCAGTGCTTTTCGGCTTTGTAGTTTCTGAGTTGTGCTGTGGGCAGCGGTAAATACATGAACCGTCTCGAGTCAGAGTGGAAGTTAAGGTGGTCTGTTATCCTCCTGAAGTTCTGCAGCTGAGCTTCGGGGAAAGGACGTGAGGGCAGTACTCGAATGGGGAAGGTCTCAGAAGGTTGTCCCGTGGCTTGTGTCAGACTCCCGTGCTGCAGGAAGGAGCCTGCTGAGCCAGGCGTTTCGTATGGGAGCGTTTGCTCGGTGCGGACTTGGCTGTCCCAGGAGAAGGAACTGACTGACTTGGCAGCTAATGTGTTTCAGGTGAGGACGTCCACTAAAAAAGCACCAGCGTCCAGGAGCAGAAGAGCTCCTTCAGCAAGAGTGAAACGCATGAGTCAAAGGTAACGGCGATGAGTTTCGTGGCAGGATTTCAGAAGCAGAGAGTAAAGGTGCGGTGCTAACGTAGCTGCAGAGTGGGGCGGTGCGTGGCCCGGCAGGCTGGGTGGTGTGGGCATGGCGTGCCGTAGGGCGATCTGTGAGGACCCTGGGTTGTCTCGTCCAGGTCTTTGGTAAGACAGTGCTTACGTGTCCGTTAAAATTATTCTTCTGAGAGCAGGGCTCTGCTTACATGCTTCCTTTTAAGCAGATCAAGCAAAAGCAGCTTTATCACTCCAGCTACTGGCAGAAATCTCAATCTCTGTGCTCAAGGAGGCGCCTCCATCATCACACCCAGGTTTGATTCCAGGTCTGTATTCTATTGCATTTCTCTGTTAATTTCTCATACAGAGGAGTGCCTTGCTGCTTGGTCCTTACATCTCAGTTGTCTATATGCAGAATACTTTCCAGCAGCGCTTTGAACCTGCAGTGGTTCAAAGTTTTGGTCCAAGCGCTCTAAGAAATTGCAGTAAAAGTCCTTGCCTGTTGCTTTTTCCAGAGTTTTCAAGACGCCGGGTTTGCGCACACCCACAGTAAATGAACGTGTTTACACCATCTCTGCTAACGGCAGCCCCCTTGCTGATGGCAATGATGTCTTCATTACCGTTCCTGTTGGAGGAGGGGAGGTAAAAACAAACTTGAGTCTGTAAAATCTATGCAGCAAGGAGAGCCTGCGCCTTCTTGGGGGCCTTATCAGTTTCAAGGGACTGCTGTTCATCCATTCTCGCCCGCTTACTTGTGCCGCCGCAGCTTATCAGGAGGTAAATGTCGCTTAAAAAGAACCCGAAGAAGTTCTTAGTCAGAGCGGGAGCTGTCTAAGAATTCTGGCCTAAGCAGAATGCACACTGCTGCTTTGCTGCGCTTTTGAGTGAAGCTGAAAGTGCCTTCTGCTCACGGTGCTGCGTCAGCACACCAAGGGCAGCACGGGATGAGCTGGTCAAGCTGGATGTGGCTCTTGGTACGGACGCGGCCTCCTAGTGTGCAGGGAGGGGTTTCTTTGCTGCTTGTAGCTGCTGCTGCTGAACAACCGGGAAACCTGAGATTTGGTGGTGTTTGGCTTCTTGCAGAGCATTCGTTTAACAGCAAGTGATCTGACCAAGAAGAATCTTCTTCATCTCAATCCAGAGGCACGAGGCATTATGAAGAAGCTGTCTGTAAGCCTTTCCTTTTTTTTTTTTCCGTTTGGGACCTGAAGCTGTAATGCAGCATTGTCTCTGTCCTTAATTGTTGTCCTTACCTGTTGAGCTACTGAGCTGTAACAGAAGCTTCTTACTTCAAGTCTTGTGTCTTAGCTCCTACCGCTGGTGGAGAAGAAGCATGAACTGGGAAGGGGAGGGATAAAGCCTCACGCTTGTAGAAAAATAACTGTTGTCAGCATTTTGAAAAACTGAATCGAAACTAAAGGTGTCTTCTGCTTCGGGTGGGAAGCGGAAGTGGCTGTGGGTTATAATCTCTTTGGCTCTTTCTTTCTAGGTTCGTCTTGCACAAGCTTGTAGCAGTGCAAAAACCTACAGGTGAAGAGCAACGAATGTCAACACCTTTTGTACACGTGGAACTACTATAAGCTACAAGTACATTTTGTTTGGTGTCTTGTAATTCTGTGAGCATTCACTTAAACAAAACGAAATAAAAAGAAAACAAACAGCAAAGCAGTTAAAACCTGTGCTGGGTAACTGACAACGCTGTTAATATTCAAACGTCCTTTTCCAGCAGTCAGAGCGATTCGGTTGTAGCTGGCATGAATCACAGCTACCTGGCAGCTAACAGCTAACCATATTCATCCCCCAAATCCATTTCCCATTGTGCCTGAGCCCCGTGTGCCTTCAGGGAGTGGATAGGTAAGCAATAGTTCTTTTCTCTGCAGTGTATTGCTTGCGCACACTACTAGAATCTCTTCTGCCCCCCTTCTGCAGCCCACGTGGCAGTAGCGTTTGGTTTAACCAAATTGGAACTTCCTTCTCAGTTCAAGTGTTTGAGGCAATGCAGGAAAGCTGGTTCACTTCCTGGTAACAGAATCTCTCGGTGTAATGCAAAAGCCCCAGCGCTTCTTCATTAAGATTTTCTGATCCTGAAGGAGGTACACAGAGGCAAATTATGATTAATTCATCCGGTGGAGAGGCACTGGCATTACTGCGGGCAGCTGCCCTATGGAAGCAAGGTCATTCACACAAGGCAAGGAGACTGGGATACAGCTGCAGAGCAGTTCCTCCCAAGCAAGTTTATTCTGCTATGTGCAGAAGCGCAGGCTGAGGCAGTTTACTTGTGTTCCCAAGCAAGCAGGAGACCTGCAGCTTGTGGCCGGAAGATGGCCCATGGCATGCAATCACCAAGCAGCTCATTTGTGCCGATTTGGGTCAGAAATGTTTGCCGATTAATGAGTGTTTGTAGTAACTTGGAATGTATGGTACTGGGTATGTGGGGCATCCCCAGGTAATCGTCTGGAGCAGCTGAAGGGTAGCTGTGGCCAGCCGTGCTGACCAATGAAGAACCTCAAAGTGTCAAATGCACAGAGTACTTCCTGGGATTCTTATTAAAGGATTTGGGTAAGAGAATGTTAAGCCAGCTTTTGGGTGAAGCTCCTGGAAGAAGCAGTGATGGTAGGTATTTAAACACAAATTTAAAGTTCCTTTATAGAGCTGTACGTTGCAGTAGCACGCCACTGTTTTATTGCATTCCCTTTCACTGTTCTTTTTCACTCCACTCATCTCTTTTCATTGCATTCCACTCCCACCCAGTTCATTTTATTGCATTCCCTGTGATTTCACACCACTCTGCATCATTCAGCTCCACTATACCTCATTCCTTTTCATTTCTTTTCAATGTGCTCGCTCCTCCCTCCACCACCGCACTTGTCCTTGCTCCCTCCCTTTGACCAGCTGCTCCTTGCTCAGCCTTGCTGGTTTCCTGCCTCCCCGTGGGGACAGAGACTTCTCACACTACCAAAGGCATCCTTAGAGTTGTTGGCTCTGTTTGGTTCCTGTTTCCTTAAGAACCTGTTTCCAAGGGACCTTTCCCCCTGATTCTTTTGAAAGAGATGGAAGTTCCTGCTCTTTGCTAAGCCCTCAGGGTCACAAACAGCCCGTACACAGTGGCTGCAGCCCGCACTGCCTCCAGTCTTAACCTCTGTAATGAGCTCACCTGCACTGGTGGGCTCCCGATGTGTTTGAGGGACAACCTGCAGATCTCGGGTCACCGAACTACTTGAGCAGGCACCCAGTGGCTCCGGATGACACTCAAAGGATCTTGTCATCTCCCCCTGAACTTCCTCCCGCCCCCCATTTCCTCACAGTTAGATTTCCAGAGCCGGTGCTCCGCATGCATCAAGCTTGGGCAGCGAGGCTGATGTCTCGAGCCCTGCAGTGCAGCACTGTCATCCCCTCGGGGTTGCCCAGCCCTCTGGAACCACCATGCCACAGGCGAACCTGCTGCCGCCCCCTAGCCGCAATTGCGTTCCCCACCGTAGCTGTGCGTCCCCAGGGCTGTATTCAGTGCCACATCACCCAGAGCGCCTGAACAGGGCAAAACCGCAACGTTTTCAATCAGGCGATTGTCAGGAGCTTCCCTTTGGAGACAATGCCACCCCGAGGCCAAAGTCCCCACAGGCCAGGTGCCAGGGACGCCGCTGGGATATCGAGTGGTCGGTGGCAGCATCAGCAGCTCAAGCGGGCGCAGCCCTGGTGACACGATGACAAGATCGGTGTCAGTGACAACCACAACCCTCAAGTCCGGTGGGATCCAAAGGGAGAATGAAGCCATACAAAGGCTGGACCGCCCTGCAGCGAGGCTGGAGACCGCACCTACCAGTGGATGCACTGCATAAAACCTCCCAGCTGCCGAGGCTGCTCGGCGGTTCTCTGGCATGGCATCTTCCCACCACAAGCTGCAGTCATCTCTGCTGAGTGGCAAGGATCAGCACCAGCTCATCATACTGCAGCAGCACTGAATTTAGCACATCAAGCCACCAGACTGTTTAGCTGGAAATCACAACAGACACAAAATTGCACTACAGAACCACACGGCATTAGACATACTGACTGCTGCCCAGGGGGCACTGGTGCAATCATTGACAGGAACTGTTGCGTATACAGCCCTGATGCTTTCAAAAATGGAACTTGTATGATGGCACAGATGAAGACGCAAATTATTCACATGGAACAACTAACGAATAATCCTGTCTCTACCTAGTTAGCCCCCCTAACTCCACGGTGCAGGAAACTGTACAGTGTTATTGGATTCTGACTCATACGTCTTCTTCATTGCTGCGTGCTGCATTGCTTATGTGGCACTTGGATGCAACGTGCTTCAGCCGTCTTCCGAAGAGCTGTGTCCAGTTCCTGCTGCAGAGGGCTGGGATGCGTGGGCAAATACAGAGCACTGCCTGAACAGGTGACTGACATACGAAAAAGGTCTCCTGCTTGCTTGGGAACACAAGTAAACCGCCTCAGCCTGCGCTTCTGCACATAGCAGAATAAACTTGCTTGGGAGGAACTGCTCTGCAGCTGTATCCCAGTCTCCTTGCCTTGTGTGAATGACCTTGCTTCCATAGGGCAGCTGCCCGCAGTAATGCCAGTGCCTCTCCACCGGATGAATTAATCATAATTTGCCTCTGTGTACCTCCTTCAGGATCAGAAAATCTTAATGAAGAAGCGCTGGGGCTTTTGCATTACACCGAGAGATTCTGTTACCAGGAAGTGAACCAGCTTTCCTGCATTGCCTCAAACACTTGAACTGAGAAGGAAGTTCCAATTTGGTTAAACCAAACGCTACTGCCACGTGGGCTGCAGAAGGGGGGCAGAAGAGATTCTAGTAGTGTGCGCAAGCAATACACTGCAGAGAAAAGAACTATTGCTTACCTATCCACTCCCTGAAGGCACACGGGGCTCAGGCACAATGGGAAATGGATTTGGGGGATGAATATGGTTAGCTGTTAGCTGCCAGGTAGCTGTGATTCATGCCAGCTACAACCGAATCGCTCTGACTGCTGGAAAAGGACGTTTGAATATTAACAGCGTTGTCAGTTACCCAGCACAGGTTTTAACTGCTTTGCTGTTTGTTTTCTTTTTATTTCGTTTTGTTTAAGTGAATGCTCACAGAATTACAAGACACCAAACAAAATGTACTTGTAGCTTATAGTAGTTCCACGTGTACAAAAGGTGTTGACATTCGTTGCTCTTCACCTGTAGGTTTTTGCACTGCTACAAGCTTGTGCAAGACGAACCTAGAAAGAAAGAGCCAAAGAGATTATAACCCACAGCCACTTCCGCTTCCCACCCGAAGCAGAAGACACCTTTAGTTTCGATTCAGTTTTTCAAAATGCTGACAACAGTTATTTTTCTACAAGCGTGAGGCTTTATCCCTCCCCTTCCCAGTTCATGCTTCTTCTCCACCAGCGGTAGGAGCTAAGACACAAGACTTGAAGTAAGAAGCTTCTGTTACAGCTCAGTAGCTCAACAGGTAAGGACAACAATTAAGGACAGAGACAATGCTGCATTACAGCTTCAGGTCCCAAACGGAAAAAAAAAAAAGGAAAGGCTTACAGACAGCTTCTTCATAATGCCTCGTGCCTCTGGATTGAGATGAAGAAGATTCTTCTTGGTCAGATCACTTGCTGTTAAACGAATGCTCTGCAAGAAGCCAAACACCACCAAATCTCAGGTTTCCCGGTTGTTCAGCAGCAGCAGCTACAAGCAGCAAAGAAACCCCTCCCTGCACACTAGGAGGCCGCGTCCGTACCAAGAGCCACATCCAGCTTGACCAGCTCATCCCGTGCTGCCCTTGGTGTGCTGACGCAGCACCGTGAGCAGAAGGCACTTTCAGCTTCACTCAAAAGCGCAGCAAAGCAGCAGTGTGCATTCTGCTTAGGCCAGAATTCTTAGACAGCTCCCGCTCTGACTAAGAACTTCTTCGGGTTCTTTTTAAGCGACATTTACCTCCTGATAAGCTGCGGCGGCACAAGTAAGCGGGCGAGAATGGATGAACAGCAGTCCCTTGAAACTGATAAGGCCCCCAAGAAGGCGCAGGCTCTCCTTGCTGCATAGATTTTACAGACTCAAGTTTGTTTTTACCTCCCCTCCTCCAACAGGAACGGTAATGAAGACATCATTGCCATCAGCAAGGGGGCTGCCGTTAGCAGAGATGGTGTAAACACGTTCATTTACTGTGGGTGTGCGCAAACCCGGCGTCTTGAAAACTCTGGAAAAAGCAACAGGCAAGGACTTTTACTGCAATTTCTTAGAGCGCTTGGACCAAAACTTTGAACCACTGCAGGTTCAAAGCGCTGCTGGAAAGTATTCTGCATATAGACAACTGAGATGTAAGGACCAAGCAGCAAGGCACTCCTCTGTATGAGAAATTAACAGAGAAATGCAATAGAATACAGACCTGGAATCAAACCTGGGTGTGATGATGGAGGCGCCTCCTTGAGCACAGAGATTGAGATTTCTGCCAGTAGCTGGAGTGATAAAGCTGCTTTTGCTTGATCTGCTTAAAAGGAAGCATGTAAGCAGAGCCCTGCTCTCAGAAGAATAATTTTAACGGACACGTAAGCACTGTCTTACCAAAGACCTGGACGAGACAACCCAGGGTCCTCACAGATCGCCCTACGGCACGCCATGCCCACACCACCCAGCCTGCCGGGCCACGCACCGCCCCACTCTGCAGCTACGTTAGCACCGCACCTTTACTCTCTGCTTCTGAAATCCTGCCACGAAACTCATCGCCGTTACCTTTGACTCATGCGTTTCACTCTTGCTGAAGGAGCTCTTCTGCTCCTGGACGCTGGTGCTTTTTTAGTGGACGTCCTCACCTGAAACACATTAGCTGCCAAGTCAGTCAGTTCCTTCTCCTGGGACAGCCAAGTCCGCACCGAGCAAACGCTCCCATACGAAACGCCTGGCTCAGCAGGCTCCTTCCTGCAGCACGGGAGTCTGACACAAGCCACGGGACAACCTTCTGAGACCTTCCCCATTCGAGTACTGCCCTCACGTCCTTTCCCCGAAGCTCAGCTGCAGAACTTCAGGAGGATAACAGACCACCTTAACTTCCACTCTGACTCGAGACGGTTCATGTATTTACCGCTGCCCACAGCACAACTCAGAAACTACAAAGCCGAAAAGCACTGCTGGTAAATATTTTCAATGTGGCCCAGACTGTTCTGCTCTAGGGAATATCGCTCCCTCCATACAGCAACGCTCAGATGAGAAGGGTGAGACTCTCACGTGCAGAAGTACAAGAGGAATAAAAGCAGAGGTAACTCGCAGCACAGTCGCTTTCCTCGCCACAAGTAACAGCACGACCTGCCAACGAAAGCCAGCTTCCAGCGTCACCGGGATGATCAGCAAGCAACAGCTTTTGGAAAGCCACCCTTACAGCATCCTGCACGCTGTTCCCCCTTAGGCATCAGCATCGTCTCGGTACATAGTTTATATCCCAGGAATAAAAGCCATCACAAAGAGCAGCTGCTTACCTTTCCGTTTCTTGGATTAGTACTTGCAGCTGCTTGCTCCAGAAGAAGTTGGCCATCGTGTTTCGCCTTCTTTGCTGGAGGAAGCAAAGGAACCTCTGCTGCTTCTTCAGTGGCTTCAATACCCTGTTTAGATTTTTCTACGAAAAGAGGAAAGCATTATTCAGGTTGACAGGAAAAAAAAAACTAACACGACGTAACTGACCATTAGCTAAGGTAAGGAAACACACTACAAGCTTATTTCGGCAACAGTTTGCTTCTAAAATCTGAATTCTGATGACAACAGTAAAGAGAACATGGCTGTGAATTATCCAGAATGCCTTAATTAAAGCAAGTAAAACTACTTCGGGTCGCAGGAGTAAAGGCAGAATTACGTCCTTGTCTTCACATGTAGCGAAGGCTGTAGCTAAAAACCAAACCAGCATTCACAGAATGTTATCTACTGACCTTTCGTGACGATTTTCAGAGGAGTCTGGATAAATTCTGCTGTCAACTTGTTTATTTCTGTTATTCCCAAGTCTGCCTAGGATTAAGAAGTTGGGATGATCGGTACTGCGAGTTTGTGATAAGTCAAAGTTGCAGGCAAAATCTTTGTAACTATTTCACATACACAACTATCTAACATAACTGTATCTTCGCGTTCTTCTGCTGTGCTAAAAGAGGTCCTTCCTCGTTGTTCCGGACACAATGGATCTCGTGCCCTTCAGCGCCAGCACGCCCTGCTGGGCAGCTGTGAGCACGCTTCACCTACTCCCTGCTGCTCAACAGCACAGCAGTGCTTCAGCTTACCGAGAGGCGCGTGCTCTTCCAGAGGCCTAGGAGCAAACCCCCAAGGCGTGGGGCCCCGCAAAATGACTCCAAGGGAGGAGAGCAACCTTACAGATAGCAGGAGAGAAGGGCTGGTGCGTTAGGGAACAGCGATCTCCGTGTGTGATGATGGAGCAGCCAATGGAGAGCAATTATATCGTGTTTAGTTCTTTTTTTTCCTTTATGACCATCCCTGAAGAATGTTAAAATGCAAAGAGGACTGGGAGAGGCGTACTGGCAGAGGCTGCCCAGAGCATGCCCCTGGCTGTAGGGTGTATATGCACAACAGCCCTAAAAGCACAGCTGGGTCACCCGTCTGGGGTTTGTATACAATGCAGCACGGTTTGAGCCTCAAAAGCTACGCTCCTGAAGGTGCTAATGCTTGTATGCCCCCCACTGCCTTCCCAGTGGGGAATCTGCCGATGGGCAGAGAGATGTTTCAACAGGTTTCCAAGCTTCCCTCCTCCCACGCTTTTCCTTTTCTCCCCCCCAACATTTCTGGACATTTCTGGAACGTCCCAACCAACACAGTCACATTGTTCGCACTGTCGTGTTTTCAGAACATGCTTTTCATGATCGGTATCGGCCGCGGACCTCCCCCAAAGCCGGGTAACAGCGAGTGGCAGAGGGTGTGGAGGAACTCAGGAGAAAACTCAGAGAAGCGGACGGACACTCCCGGTGCCACCGAACTCCCCTCCCAGACTCCTGCAGAACCCGGAGAGGTCAGGCAGGTATTGAAGAGAGGGAAGGCTGCGGCCCCAGCAGACCCATGGGGGCACAAATTATTTGGGGCCCGGCCCAACAGAGGGAGTTTGAGGAGCTGCTTCGTCAACAATCAGCACTGAAGCACGGCTCCCCTTAACACCGTGATTACCAGTTCAAACTGCATGTTTCAAGGAAAGGCCCCCTCCACACGACGTGCTTCTGATGCCACTTGGAGTAAGCGGCTGGTGGTGATTACACAGCGGGCTCAGAGGGGAAACCGTGACCATCCCGGAATTTGGGAAGCGGCCCGGGAGGTCTTTTCCAACCTCGGCGATCCCTTAGCATGAAACTAAGCAGGCCCGCAAAGCCGGGCAAGGAGCAGCACGAGCACGCAAACCCTGCAGGGGACACCGCAGCATCTCCTCCCGCTAAGCCTTAACAGTTCAGATCCGCGGGCACAACCCGCGCTATCGCAGCGGCGCTCCTGCGGATACACAAAGCCTTCGTCTCCTCCAGGAACGCACCGCGCGCCGGGGAAAGTTTCCCATTCGCGCCGGATACCTACCGTCACCGCCTCCTCCAGGACCTTCCGGCTTCCCCCTTCAGCTAGAAAGAAGACATCTCGGTTGGAAGCGTCGCTGCGGTCCGCAGCCGGGACAGCTCCCGCAGCGCCCGCAGCCGCGCCGTAACGCCGCCGCAGGAGCGCGCAGCGCACAGCAGGCGTTCCGGCGGCGAGCGAGCGGCCCCGGGCAGAGGGGGCGGCGCATCCGCCCGCGCCCACCCGCGTTCTGCTCGCGCGAGCCCCTCGCGCCGCGTCCCACCGCTCCTCAGCGACAGCCTCCGAGCGCCGCTCCAGGGGCAGCCCGCGCCCCCCGCCCGCCCGCCCGCCCGCGCCCCCCGCCGCTACCGAAGAACTGCAGCCAGTTCATCTCGCGGAGCGCCACGGGCAGCCGGAGGAGCTCCACGTCGTACAGGTTCTCCACCTCCTTGACCAGGCGCTCCCCGTTCGCCCGCAGCTGCTCGACCCGGCTCCTCACTGCGGGGACGGACGCGGCGTCAGACGCGGCCCGGGCCCGAGCGCGGCCCGCGGCCCGCCCGCGGCCTACCCTCCCGGTCGAAGTCCTTCAGGAAGGCGCTCAGCTTCCTGCCGCGCGCGCCCGCGGCCGCCTTCCTGCGGGCAGGAGCCATGAGGGCCGAGGAACGGCGCGAGCGCACCGAGCCCCGCTCCCGCACGGCGGACGGCACCGCCCGTCCGCGCCGCGTTCAACCGCCGCCGGACGCGCGCCCGCCGTCCAATCGGAGCTCCGCGAGCGGCGGCGCAGCCAATCGGAGCGCGGCGCGGCGTGATGACGCGAGGCGCCGTGGCGGCGATGGCGGACGCGGTGGGGCCGGGCCGGACCGGGTCGAGCTGCCCTACTGCTGCCGTTGTGCTGCGGCCGTACGGGGAGCGAGCGGCGGAGCCGGGCCTGGCTGAGCTGAGCTGCCGCGGCGCGGGCCGCGCTGCCCGTCGTCGGCCGACGCGCTGCGGGGCCTGCGGGGCGCGGAGCGTTACTACCGGCGCCTGCGGCCTCCCGTGGCGGGGCTCCCCGGGCAGGGCTAGGGGCGCGGGCAAAGAGGAGCTTTCGGAGACGAACCGAATGAAGGGAAACGAGCTGCGTTAAAAGCGACGTGCTTTCACGGGCTGCCGAATCCGCAGCCGCAGCGCTGACCTTGCTAAGCCAGGCTCTGGCTGCCGAGAGCAGATGCTCTTCTGCAGGCTTGGACGCTTGGTACTGTAACCCTTAAAGAAGAACATGCAACTTTGTTTTAGAGGATGAAAAGATATAACATAGTTCAATACACTTGTCAGAAGAACCACTCTCCCTTTTTTTTTTTTTTCTTTGCCTTCCTGCATGTGTTTCTAACTTCAACAAGATTTATCTCCTTGATTTATTTTTTGAGAAAAACTGGATATATGTAAGAGACCAGCTAGGATAACTTTGACACCGTTTTTCTTCTGTCACTTGAGAAAGCTTCAGAACATGTTAGATGTTTCATTCAATAAGAACTAATTTTCTGTTGGAGGCCTAGAGGCTCCAGTCTGCTTCTACCGTTGTTTTGTTGGGTTGCATGTTCGCTGCTAGAGAAGACAGTGAGTATCCAGCTGGCGTTCTGCACTTAAAATCTGTTTTTCCCTATAGTTTCTGAATGGATTTCCTGGTCCTCTTCTGCCTGTTTTCCTTTTCTTCTTCCACTGCTTCAGAGACCTGGATTTATTTTAAAGTCTGAATATGATATAGATTTTAATCTGCATAGAAGTAAAATGCTTCACTTTGCCAAATGAGTTATTCTTGTCCATGCTAAGAGCACACTTATTTTTGTCAGCAGCTTTATGGTCAGTGAGCCAGCTCAGAAGCTCTGTGAAGCAAACAATGCGGTGCGGCTGGGAGCAGAGCACTGCACACAAAAGAGCTTTTTCTTAAAATCTGACTGGATGGTGCTTGTTTGTGGGAATACAAGAGAGACTATTTGGAGCAAATGCTGTGGAGCGAGGTAAACAGCGTGAGATGGCAAGGCTGAGAACCAAGGACACGTCTAGTAGCGCAAAGCAAAAGGAACGGCTCACAGTTCTGGATTAAGTGCCTGCATGCACGGTTATGGAGTGCTTGTGGAATGCTTTGTTGACATGTAAAGGCGGGTGGGAAAGTTGTAAGGGCAGATGGGAAAGCTAAACAGAAAACTTGTGAATGTGAGTAAGTGATGTGAGAACCTGTAATAAACAATTTGGATCATCCACATCTGAGTCCATGCCTGGTTGCCACATTTGTCACTGCTCAGAAAATCAGGAATCATCTCAGCTGCTAAGCTAGAGATTTTCCTTTGTCAGCCTGTCAAGTTGATCTGAATGTACTTATTACACTTATTTTGTGGCTTCTTACCTTGGATTATCTTAATGCATGAATTATCATTGGCTCTTCTCTATTCCTTATTGCATGGAGTAATAGATAACAAGTACATGAACAGAGAGAGGGATTAATCCCCTCATCTTTAAAGACCCTTCCTCTCTCAGATTCACGAAAGCTCTTGTTCTTCCTCTGTTTGTGCCATCTCCAAACCCATCATGCCACAGATGTCTGAGTAATGTGAGCACAGCACTGTCTCATATACATACCAGGTGTTGAATGATGACAAGAAGCAGCTGTGGGTTACCAATTTGAATAATCTCCGTTAATAGTTTGAGATTTTATGATTATAACTAATGTGCTAACTGTATGTGCAACAACTGACTTCTAAACTCTTTCTTCCCCAGACCCATAAAAATTTCCTCTCAATGAAGGTTGCTACAAAAAACGAGATCAAAATCATTAATTTAAAAGGCACATGACATTCTCCATGGAGATGTCCCTTTTCACAATTCCCTCTCAATATGAATAAGAATTGCACACAGCCTTTTTTTTTTCTTTTTTTTTTTCTTAATATAGAATGTCTAAGCACAGACTCAGAGGCAAATAATGCATTTTATACAATAAAGCAAAAAAGAGGGAAACGGGCATTTTGTTGTGGAGTTCCAGCAGCCCTGCTCGTGTTAGCTCCCTCTGTCCTTGGTCAAAGGGATGTGTCGGTTGACACTGGAGAATGTCTGGACAGGAAGGGCAGATGTTTTATATGAATTCTGAAATATGATTGAGCCTTGCATTGTTTTCACATTGGCAAGTGTTAGCTGGCTCTCCTTCCTCTATTGTCTTGCATGACGAAGGAAGTAGCAGCTCGGCATAACACAGCTGGACAAACCGTAGGGAGATTTCTTAAGGCATTACACATGGTTCATAGGGAACACTAGCCAGACAGATCAAATTTCTATTGAATTCATGAACTTTAGCTTGATTGGGATTTAGCTTTGTATTGCCTTTGGCTTCATCCCATTGTATTACTTACGGGTTAGGGTTAGGCTAGAGTTAAGGATAGGATTTGTGTTGGGATTGGGGTTGGGGTTGGTGTTAGGGTTAGAGTTAGGGTTAGGTTTAGCATTAGGGTTTGGGCTAGGCCTAGGATTAGGAGAAGGGTTACGGTTAGGGTTAGGACTGCATTGCATTCCACTGTCATGCATTTAATTGCCTTGCTGAGCGTTACTTTTCATCCCATTGTATTACTGGTTTGGTTTAATGCTTGTGGTAGATTACACGTAGTGAAAAGTTTAGGGTTAAGTTAGGTTTATGGTTGGGGTTGTGACTGTATTACATTCCATTATTGTTGTATTTCATTTCAACCCACTGCATTGTATTTCATTACACTGTATTGTGTTTGGTTTATGGTTAGGGCTAGGGTTACACTGGATTTCATTCCATTACACTGGATTGCATTTAATTTCGTATCATTTCTTTGAATTGTGTTGCAGTTTGAAGAGTTAATCACGTGACACCCCTCCCAATGAGAGAAGGGGGGGAGATAGAAGAAAAAAACCAGCTGAGATAAAATTGATTTTTTAAAAGGATTGTGAGAGAATGTAGAGTAGTTAAGAATAATAAATCAAACAAAAACAAAAAAAAAAAAAAGGGAGGAGAGAGAACTTCTGATTGCACTGCTCCCTGTGCTGCTGGAAACTGGAAAACAATAAAAAGGAGGAAAAAAATGGGAAACTAAGGAACATAGGGGAAAACGGCTGTAACGGTATAATGTGATAGAAAACAAAGCCATGATAGCAGGGTAGCAGAGTCCCAAGCTGAAGCAAGAGAGGATAAGCTTAAGTGCAGCAACTGGGGATGCAGAAGCAAAGGAAAAAGGCTGCTTACATTCAGAAGGTCTCAGGTAGGCAGAGATCTCCAGAAAAACATTCTTGCCTCCACTGCCAACCCTTACATGAGGTCTGGGAGGGGGGGGCTGCCACGTCCCGGCTGCATTTAAGAAGGTCGATCTTCCACAGGGAATATTTGTAGAAGAAATGTATTAGTTGGAGACAGGATGGGGGGTTGGTCTGGGACCAGTGCTCTTTAATATCTTCATCAAGGGCACAGATGATGGCACCAAGTGCAGCCTCAGCAAGATTGCAGATGACACCAAGCTGAGCGGTGCAGTCGATAACTGAAGGGAAGGGAAGCATCCAGAGGGACCTGGACAGGCTGGAGAAGTGGGCCCATAAAAACCTAATGAGATTCAATAAGGCCAAGTGCAGGGTGCTGCACTCAGGTCAGGGCAATCCCAGGTGTTGATACAGACTGGGGGAAGAACTCCTTGAGAGCAGCCCTGTGCAGAAGGACTTGGGGGTCCTGGTGGACGAGAAGCTGGACATGAGGCAGCAGTGCGCGCTCGCCGCCTGGAAGGCCAGCTGTGTTCTGGGCTGCATTAAAAAGGGGCGGCCAGCAGGAGAGGGAGGTGATCGTCCTCCTCTGCTCGGCTCTTGTGAGGCCCCATCTGCAGCGCTGCGCCCAGGCCTGGGGCCGCCAGCACAACGAAGACGCAGAGCTCTCGGAACAGGTCCAGAGCAGGACCGCTAAAGGATCAGAGGGCTGGAGCAGCTCTCCTATGAAGAAGGGCTGAGGGAAGCGGGCTTGTTTAGCTTGGAGAAGAGAAGGCTCCGGGGGAAACCTCACTGTGGCCTTCCAATACTCAAAGGGAGTGTACAAACAGGAGGGGGAATGTCTGTCTACAAGTCTCCTAGTGATAGGAGAAGGGGGAACGGGGAGGCTTAGGTTGGATGTGAGGGGGAAGTCTTTCACTCTGACGGTGATGAGGCACTGGAACAGGCTGCCCAAGGAGGCTGTGGATGCCCCATCCCTGCAGGCATTCAAGGCCAGGCTGGACGTGGCTCTGGGCAGCCTGGGCTGCTGGTTGGCGACCCGCACACAGCAGGGGGTTGAAACGAGATGGTCATTGTGTTCCTTTTCAACCCAGCCTGTTCTGTGATTCTGTGATATGGTTCTATGATAAACACAATTAAGAAGTTGACTAAAGAGTTCATTAGACTTTCGAGATGGGACGAGTTTCTAACTCATACAGCAGCCAAATCGTTGGGAAGTATATGAATGAATAAAGAGAAAAGGGAAAGGAAAATGTGGAGAGCAGTGGAAAGGACATGCGTACAGACTGCCTGCTGAAAAGATACCCTTAACCACAGTCAGGAGAGCTGGAAGCGCCGCGAAGGTAAGGGAGATCAGAGAGAGAGCAGAGTAGAGCTGAGGTGGAAGCTGAGTGTGGGTTCAGGGCATGAACACTGGCACCAGGTGTCGGTGCCCCTGTGCCTGAAGGCATCTTTGTCTTCCAAACACAGTGCTGGAAAACATTCTTTGTACTTTCTGTAAAAGAAAAAAGAAAAAAAAAAAGAGAAAGGAAGAAAAAAGACATTAAATCTTCTCAAAAACTATCGCCTTTTTAAACTAAGACCCCAAAGCATTTTAGAAAATGGAAAGTTTGTTGACACATCTTATTTCTATTTTTGCCTTAAATTCTTTGCTCCCATTTTACTGACATTAATTAACATCTTCCAGATCTACAGCTTTAGAAAAAGTTCTGTTCTGTTTAGAAAAACCTTCTGTAAGATTGTGAACCTGGAGTACCCAGCCAGTAAATAGGGGAAACAGGGGAGGGGGGGGAGGCAGGGGGAGAAAACAGGGTATAAAGGCTGTCATGTTGTGTCCATAGGCGCTCCTGCTTGCGGGACGCCGCCATTGCAATCGCAAATAAAATCTGCTGTTATCAGAGATACCGTCCTGACAAACATGACTTGGATATTTCCAACAATTTGGGGGCTCGTCCGGGATTATGATCGCCTCTTTGGGAGTTTCCCTACTGCCCTGCACAGGTTAGGTGCACCCCGCTGATGGCAGCGGTCCTGTCTGGGTGCTGAGGTGACTCCTTGGGACGGCCGATAAAAAGCCGAGACTGTTACATAAAGGACGGGCTCTGTGAAAGCCAAGGGGCAGGCAGGCACAGGTGTTGGCCATGGCGACCCGGTAACTTCGTGCACGGACCAAGGTAAGGGGATTGAACTCTTTCCTTGGGGTCGGTTGAGACTCCTGAGTGTGTGTGACTGAGACGCGCCGTCAGTGCGAAGCGAGTGCTGAGTGCCGAGCTGCGGCTCCACTTGACAAAGTGCCAGCAGTACGCCCCTATTAACCCGAGAGATGGGAGTGTAGTACTGCTGAGGGATTGGGCCCAAAATCCGAGAATCAGAGTGTGGTAACCTGTGAGCTGGGGAGTTCATGGTAGCGTTCTGGAGGGATGGGGAATAGGAGTTCTGAGAGCAGGGGAAGAAGGTCCCCGGAATGGTGCCTAGAGATAGCGCCTTGGGAGAAGTGCTTCAAAACTGGAACATAATCCCAAAACTAGGGACAAGGACAGGGAAAAGATGTTTAGATACTGTATACAGTAGAGAGCCACTGCAGGGAAAATCATTATTGTGACCAAAATAGGAGTCTGACGAAGATTGGGCCTGTCAGACTTTGTATTTATATGTAAACAGTAGGACTCCTTTTCCTGAAACAGAATTGGCTTAGGTCGCTTAATGGGTGCAAGAAGTACAGAAATGTTCCTCGCGAGGAGTCGAAGTTCAAAGGAAATAGGAAAGAGAAGCAGAAAGATCATAAATGGGATCCCTTAGGTAACTTCTTCCCCCTCCCCCCCCCTTCCCTCCACTACCCCCCCCCCTTCCCTCCACTTCCCCCCCTCTCCTCCCCTCCCCCCCCCTTCAATTTCTGAAGCAGTGCAGGCGGCAGTGACCTCTCCAGAGGAGGAGAGTGGGTGCTGCTGATCTGTGCAGGTCCTGGAGAGAGGCTGTGCTCTCGATTACTGAGGGAGTTGGAGTAATGTGAATGGGACCTGGAGAGTTTTCCTTTCTCTAATACTAACCTTACTAACACTTCACTTTATCCTCTTAGGGCAGTCTTAGGTCAAAGGGAAATTGGGTATGGTAATGCCTGCTGTTTTTACTAGAAGAGAAGTTAGGAGTTTCAAGAAGAATTACCTAACTGAGGATCCTATAAGTGTAGCAGAACAATGAGATCAATTTCTAGGGCCTAATTTCTACTCATGGATGGAAATGATGTTTATTGATATGTTGTTTATTGGAGAAGGAGGTGGGCAGCTACGCAAGTGTGGGAAATGAATACAGAGGGAAGGTTGGGCTCTGGAGGGAGGCAGAGAGAGGAAGGATCCTGAGGATGAACTGTACTGATTGTTGTCACTGTCTTTGTGTTTGTTAAATGTTTGTGTTGTGAAAGTGTTCTGTGATGTCGTGTACGAGGCTGTTATGGAACAAGGGCTGTCTAAAGTGATACGAGAAGAGCCCTGGGTTGTATTTTGGCTCACTGGAGAAACATTGCTGGTGAGCCAGGGGAATATTGAATAAGAAACCAGGAACGTAAATGGAGTAATGGGACCAGTTGTATAATTGAGTGCCCTAATCATGAGACCAAGTGCCGGGTGTTTGTGGAAGCTGAGGAATGTATTGTTTGATTTGAGGATTTTGAAGGCACTTGGAGAAACTGTCTTAATGGTATGGGGAAATGCAATTGTTAACGGTATGTGGAAACGCAACTTTTAATGGTATGTGGAAATTATGTGGAAATGCAGTTGTTAACAGTATGTGGAAATGCAATTGTTAATGGTATTTGGAAATGCGGTTTTTAATGGTACGTGGGAATGCAGTTGAGGGTACAGATAGTGGAATTGTGGAAAAATGAACAAACAACAACAAAAAACAAATGGCAAAAAGGTGAAGGAAAGCAGTGAGTTTGGGATATTAGAGTTGGGCCGGCACGAGAACACATCCCCTGCACCACCACCCCCACTGCGGCTTGTAAGAACAACTTGGAGTGGGAGAAAGAACTGGGGGCCAGAGCATCCTACTGTAATTGTGAGGGGTGTATTAGCTGTGAATGGGGATGGGACGGGACATTGGAAGTGAGAATAGCCGGCATCTGCAGAGCTGGGGAAACCCGATATCCAGTGTGAGCACTGGAAGCCTGGGGACAGGAGGGGGTGAAACTGAAATAGAATGTTAGTAATGGCTGTGATGATGGTAGTTTGGAGAGTGAGAAGGGTTTGGGAAAAACGAGCTGAGGAAGGCAAAGTTGAGCAAGGTGTAACAGGGATGTCATTACCTAGAAGAAGAGGTGAGGGGAGCCTGCAAGGGCTCAGGGAGAGTTCCACCCCACAGGACTGACAGCAGCTGGGGAAGCAGGGTAAAGAGGTTTATTTTCTGATATGGGTGCCTCTTAACTCTGTGCTACACCAAGAATTATTACCTGTAGGTGATTTTTGTAACACTTGTAGGAGCTACTGGCAAGATAAGTTTACTTTTTTTGGACCAATTAAATGCAAGCTAGGAGAACAAGTAGGAATATATAAATTCTTGTACATGCCAGGTTTTCCAAAACCATTATTTGGGCATGACATGTTAGAATAGTTGAATGTAGAGTTTAAATTCAGTAGAGACGATTAGAACTACTTGTCAAGCAAGAGCAATGGACTGAAAATTTTAAGTCTGGCTTTAACACAAACTGGGAAAAGCAATGTTGTACTCCCAGAAGTTACGTAAATCCTACATTGGGTATACACAGGATTGCGGGCATCAGGGATGCCTGGCAGAGCCAAAAATGCAGCCCAGTGAAAGTTAAGGTAAAGATGGGAGCCAGCCCAACCAGGGTAAAGCAATGCCCTTTGAGGATACAAGATTGTAGGAGGATAAAAGAAATAATAAATAACTTTTTGTATTTTGGATCATTGATTGGATAGAAATCCAAATGCAGCACCCCAATCTTGCAAATGACAAATTGGATGGCAAGAGCTATAGTTTGGTACCAGATTTGAGGGCAATTAAAAGAAATGGTGAATATATACAACACATGGTGTATATCTTTATTGACCAAGGTAAGGAATAAGCAGGTGGGGTTTACTGTTCTGGATTTGATGGACACCTTTTTCTGCCTGGTTTTGCCAAAGAAAGTCTAAAATCATTTGCCTTTGAATAGGAAAACTCAAATATGGAGAGAAGAAAAAAATAATAATTAAAAATAATAATAATAATAATTCAGTTAACCTGCACAGTGTTACCCAGGGTTGTGAGAACAGCCCAATGATTTTTGAGAACTGGTCAACTCTTGAGCCCGAGCTTTAGGTTCACCATCTCACAGTGGAACTTTACTGCAGTACATGGGTGCTACAGTAATAAAGGACTGTGTGCAATGGACTGTGAGCTTGCTGAATTTCTTGATTTAAATGGCTATCAAGTTTCTCAACAGAAAGCACAACTGATCAAAGGGAAGGAAGCCATTTGCTGAACACCCAGAACACCAAGGCAGAGCTGCCTCCAAGCCAGCAGTGTGCGACTGCATGGAGGCTGTCTGTGCAAGTTGGTCAGAGCTACAGGAGGAGCCGTTGGACGATGCTGAGGAGTCCTGGGTTCATCGACGGAAGCAGTTTTGTGAGACAAGGAGACTGTAAGGCAGGACGTGCAGTAACTGCTACTGACAGGGTAATTGAAGCACAGCCATTACCTGTGGGGACTTCCACCCAGAAGGCTGAAATAATTGCCTTGACAAGAACCTTAAATGCATGGACAGATGCTAAATATGCTTTTGGGGTGGTACCCACTCGTGGTACCATCTGGAAAGAGCGAGGGTTGCTTACACACAAGGAAAACAAATTCAGCATGATGTAGATCTACCAAAGAACATCATGGCTGTTATACATTGTAAAGGACATCAGAAGAGTGACAGCGTACAGGAAACTGGGAATATGATGGTGGATCAGGGGGCAAAACAGGCAGCTGAAGGAAAAGAAATTGGAGAACTGGCTTTAAGTCCAGATGGTAAACTTGAAATATCTGAACCTTAGTCAGAACCTGTAAGGTACTCTAGAAAGGATAGGAATCTAATGATTGAAGGGAAGAGAGCAAGCTGACAGATGGCTGCATACCCCGATGGACACACTGTTGTGCCCGTTAGTATTTTATAGCATTTGGTTCTAAGGGAACATGATAAAACATGGAGGTACTGACACCAGAAAGTAACTGTACAATCCTAGTACCAGGAACAGGGTGCAAGTGGGGCTTGTTGGAAAGGAAACCTTCCAGGGCTACAATCGCAAATTGATTTTTCTTTGAACTGCCAGGAAAAAGGAGGGTTTCGATATATGCTGGTTCTAACCAATACCCTCTCAGGGTGACCAGAAGCATTCCCTTGCAGGACCAATAGAGCCAAGGAAGTAACCAAGGTGCTTTTGCAGGAGATTATTCCAAGGTTTGGGTGTCCTGCAACAATACCCTTCAACCAGGGAACTCATTTTATTGCAGAGATTGTCCAACAGGTCAGCAAGCATTGGGAATAAATTGGCAATTGCACACAGCACACAGACCACAGGCGAGTGGTCAGGAGGAAAAGATGAACTATCTAATTAAATCACAGGGTGTAAAACTGGGCCAGGAAGCTGGACTATCCTGATCACAGTTGTTGCCTTTGGCTCTCCTTAGTACCAGAACAAAACCTAGAGCTAAAGAGGGGTTAAGTCCTTTCACAATACTGTACAGAAGGCGTTATGATGTACAAACGGGATCTCTACCCAAGTAGGGAGTGAAATACTAACTGAGCATGTGATAAGTCTACAGGAATAGTTTTGAGAAAAAGAGAAACTGGTTCTAGGAAATAGAGCCCAAGGCCTTGATATGGCTTGACAACATGTATATAGCAGATCTCTTTCAGATTCGCCCCTGGAACCAAGGTGGGTAGGTCTGTTCTGGGTGCTGCTAACATCCCACACAACAGTAAAAGCATTGTGGATACATCACACTAGAGGTAAGAAGGTCCCTCGAACACAATGAGAACTGAAATCAGCTGGACCCTTAAAATTGTGAATCCAAAGACAGAAATGTGGGCTCTTGTAATTGTTAGAAATGCTGATTTGATGAGTGCAGCATAAGATGTGAATACTTATGTATCTCTTGGGACAGACATCATTGCATATCAGTATTGTTCGGTATGTGGGCAAGCTAAGGATTTAAACTTTTCACTTCTTGTTGTCCCTGATGATTTTCAGGCAAGAAATCAAACTGTTGCAGGGTTTGAGTCACTCTCCTGGTGGGTGATGATCAACAAGAATGTAGATTGGATTAACTACGTCTGTTATAATCAATGGAGATTTACAAATTACACAAAGAGTGCAATAAAGAGAATTGCAGCACAGTTGTATGCCACAAATAGGATGGCTGGAGAAAATAGGATCTCCTAAGATATGATACGAGAGTGTATATGTAATGTTGTATACCGTTGTTGCACCTTCATGCCAATAACACAGCTTGGATGACATAATAACGACGGCATTGCAAGGGCTTGGTACCAGCCTTGTCAATGAAGTGGCAGAAAAATCAGGAATAGATAATTCTGTCACTGGATGGTAACTAACTGAAGCGTGCTGTTGTACGGCTCTTGAGAAACACCACAGCTCAGCTGAAGAATTCCCACCTGGATCCTGGCTTCCGCTGGGAGTTCCTGGCTGCGGGGGAAAGCAGCTGAGCCAAATAGCTCTGTTTGTTTTGCTTACTGATTTGTCATTACTGGTTCTTGTGCAATGCATGGCTGTTGCCAAATGTATGGTTGTCCCTTTTCACTTTCTACCTTTTCTTCATTGCGTAACATTGGTGCCATCACTGCTGAGGAGTCACCGGGTGGTGTCTGTGGCAAATTGGATGGCTCTAATTGTTGCCTACAAATTGGATGGCAATGAAGAGGTTGCTAAACAAATTGCCCGTGGGTGAAACGCCTCCTATTCTGTGTGCCGTTGCTACTCTCGTGTTTGTTCCTTGCGTGGTTCCATGGTGGATTCAACTTATACAAGGACTTGTATCCTCCATGTGCTTTGTAACCACTTCAACTGATGATGAACAAGTCCAGCGCATCAGGGCAACCTTTGTAACCAAGCCCAAGAAATCCTTTCTAACAACTGTGTAACGTTTAACCCCCCTTCCTCCCCACCCCTCTTTTCCCTTCCGCTTACTTTGTCTCTTTTCTTCCTTTCTCTTTTCTCTTTCCTCACCACCACGAACGGTCATTTGCACATCAGTTTCAAGCAGCCTTGTTCTGGCTCCAAGCTTGCTGCCAGACGCATTTCTTGTGATGAGACTGACTTGTCTAGGAGATGAGTGATGGGGGTTGCCGTGGGGCAACCAACATCACTGTGTGGACAATTGTAGCTGTTTGCCTTTGCAAGAGAGTGCTCAGGACCGTTTGCTGGCGGAAGAGCTAGCCTGTGACCAAGTGACTCCAGCTTGCTGTGGGAGACTGGGGGATGATCCCACTGTACCCTGCAGGTACAAGGCGAGATACAAGTGGGCGCCTCCCTGCTCCCTCTTATCTGCTGGCAAGGCCCGGAAGATGGGAACCAAAGGAGTTCCTGCCGAGATCCAAAAGCCAGAAGCTGTCACTCCAAAAACAACTGACTCAACCCCTCTGGACTCACAGATAAGGTGGTACTGCCACGTGGTCACCGTCGTCGTCGACAGAACAACAGTGCCCGACGACCCACCATCACTGAAGATCAAGGACTGAACTATGAACCACGCTGGATCCACGGTGGTGACCATCTATCTCCCTCTTGCTTCCTGTAGAGACTCCTTGCTTCTCCTTTCCTGTGTTTCCTATCGCCCTCCTTCTCTTCCCCATCCCCCTCATTCAAAATACTGTCCGTCCTCCCCTTCCCCACCTCCCTGATTAAGATCTCTAATAAACTGGTCGGACCAACATTTTAGCCGTTGTCCTGTAAGCCCCGGGCACCTCCCTAAAATCCTCCTGTCGGCGCTGGAAGGGATGCACTGCCCGCGGCCGGCCTCCCTTTGCTATTTGCTTCGTTTATTCTTTACTTCAGCACGTGGCAGACATGAGCACTGCAAACGGCTGATCAAGCAAGCATCGGCGGTTTCCAACGTACTGATGTTTGAAAGGCTTCGGGAAGCGCTGGCGCATTCTTGTGTGCAGCGGGGAGGAAAAAGGAGTAACAAGAAAGCACACATGTTGGTGTTGGGTTGGTTTTATTGATGACTTACTCCAATTGCTAACAATTGTTCAAGTAAAATGGGCAAAAGCCCAAGTCCATAGATGGAAATGGCATCAAGTCCATAGATGGAAATGGCATCAAGTCCATAGATGGAAATGGCATCAAGTCCATAGATGGAATGGAATCAAGTCGATAGATGGAATGGCATCAAGTCCATAGATGGAAATGGCATCAAGTCCATAGATGGAAATGGAATCAAGTGGAAACTGGCAGTTGATTGGTGTCTTCCCGTCCCCTCCCATGCCAGGAAAGCAAAGGCGGCCTTCCAGACGTGGCTGTTTCATTCCACAATCAGAGGGGTTGTGTAGAGGGAATGCCGGATTCCAAAAGTGGATGCAGGCGCCCGGGGCTTGATCAGCGTCACCTGGAAGGGCAAAAAAAGGAAAGGCAGATCAGCAAGGGCCCTTCTCTTCTCTGCTGCCCTCCCTTCCTCTGCTCAGAGGTGGCACGAGGGCAGGGAGCAGGCCTGCTCTCCGGCACTTGGTCCCTGCGGCCAGAAGCTCTTTGGCCGGAGGAAGCCTCAGGGCAAGGGGGAGAGGCGTGAAGGCCGTGCTTGTGAAACAGAGGGGACGAGCTGAGCAGCGAGCTGCCTTACCCGGCCTATGCTGTAGTCTGCGGGCCCGGGCTTCACTGCTTTGCCCTCTGCAGGTTTTGGTCGGGCCGCCATGGTGTACGCGGGCGCCCTGGTCTTGTAGGCGTCCACAGCTACCTTGGGAAACGCCGCGGGACCCGGAGTCTGCAAGAGAGTCATGGGTGCACGGGGCTGGGATCACACGCAAGGCTCTCTCTTTCCCTGGAAGCCTGCGTTAAGCAAAGGTGCTTGGGGCTTGGAAGCCCCCTGGCACAGGGAGAGCAGCCCAGCTTCGGATGCTAACATGGAAAAGAGGAGCAGCAGAGCTCACCTTGGCAAGGTCTTCGTCAAAGCGGCCGCGCTGGCTCCTTCCCCTCATGGAGTAGCAGGGGCTGGCCGCTGTGTAGGCTGTATTGGGGCCCATCAGCTTGGGCAGCGTGTAGGTGCCCGGACCTGCAGGAGGAGCAGCAGAGAGCGTGTGCGCGAGGGGCTGGAGGAGACGGAAGCAGCAGAGAGGGGCAGCCCGCCCAGCCTGCTGGGGGGAGGGCTCGCCCCTCTGCCAGTTCCTGCCTCCACTTCGGCACTGGGCCAGTGCCGGCAGCTCCGAGCCCGAGCAGCCGGAGCCGCTGCGGGCCGAGACGTGTTGGTCACGCCAGAAAGCTTGCGGCCCCAGCGCTGCGCAGGCTGCGCGGTTGGCCCGTTGCTGGTGCTGAGCAGCAGCCCGTCCCTGCAGGATGCTCAGGATGAAGGGTCTGCCTTTGCCGGGGTCAGCGTACCTGGAGGGCGGTCTGTGCGCAGGGGCTCCCGCCGGAAGGCCATGGACTGCACCGGTGGGCACTTGAAGATGTGCCTGTTGGCTTCCTCGGTGCGGTAGTCACCTGGGGCAGAGGAGAAGAGGAAGAAAGCCGTGAAGTGCTGGTCTCCTGCAGCCGCAGAGACAACATCCCGAGGAAAGGGTCTTCTGAAGGGCTGCAGGATTGCTGGGGGGCGCACGCAGCACGCGGGGACGCTTTTCCGTGCCCCGCCACTATGTCCTGCCTTGCTGTCCCTCCTGTCAGCCCCTGGCTCTCTGTTCTTTTTGGACGCGGGGTCCTTGTGCCCTCAGCCAGTGGTGCTGGGCAGCCGGCCTTCTCCGAGGGGAGAGCGTGTTTATCGCTGCTCACAGCGGTTTGTGCTCTCTCACAAAAGACCGACGGCTCCATCAGGGCGCGAGCTGACCCAGGGCAAACGCCGCGTGTGGGGGAAGCGCTGCAGAAGTGGTACTCACTGGGTCCGGGGGTGACGGTGGTCTTTGTCGTGGGGCGTCCACAAAGGTGGGCGCTCGGAGCCACGTGCTTCCCGTTCCTGGTGACGGCGGGCTGCACAAAGTAGCAGGGACCTGGCCCGCAGCTCTCGGCCGCAGGCGGCTTGGTCCCGCGAAACGTGTACGCGGGGGCACGGGCTTTGGTGGGGCTGTGGCCCACGAAACCTAGGAGGAAAAGCAGAAGAGTCAGTCAGTCCCTGAGCGCAAACGCCTGCGCCAGAGCCTTGCGAAGCCGCCGGAAGGAGAGAGCGGAGCTTTGGCCAGCGCGCTGCCTGTGGCCAGCAGTTTCCAAAGGCCTGCCCGCACCACGCGCGCAGGCACTCCGCAGCGAGAGCCCCCAGAGCGCCGAGTCTGCGGGAGGCTCCGACGGCACGGGGAAAGGCTCGGGAGCTGCTCTGCCCCGCCACGGCCCCGACGCGCGTCCCCCTGCACCCCGGCGATGGCCGCCGTACCTGTTGTCCCCGGGATGGAGTACTGGGGCCCGGGGCTGGGGAACTGGGCCGAGATGAGGCCGCGCGGGCGATGCGGTCTCCACGTCCCCACCCAGGCTCCGTCCATGCTGGCAGGCGCGTGCCTCCAAACCTACAGGCAAGAGCAGAGGAGTCAGGGCCGGGCTGCCCCGGCAGAGGCCGCGGGTGAGCTCCGCTCGCCGCCGCCCGCCGCTCGGAGCCCGGAGGGGCCGGCAGGAGCGGGCTGTCTCCTCCGCTCAGCCGCGAGCTGTCCGCCGCGTGGCTTGCGGCTCCCGAGCCAGAAGGGCCGGCAGCGATTTCTGCTGCTCACGGCGGTCCTGCCGCTCTCGTGCCGCACGCCCCTCGCGCGCGGCGGAGCTCAGCCCGCACCCCGCGGCCGGGCTCTGCGGCCCGAAGCGTGCCGGAGCTCTCCCTCACCTCTGTGAGCCTTGGAGGACGAGCGCGACGAGGCTGAGCTAGTCTGCTGCTGGGGCTGCTCTCGGGCACGGGGCACGGCGAGCGGCTGCGGGCAGCGCAGCTCACGAATGGGGCGCCTGGAGCCGCCGGCCAGCTGCCCTCGGGGAGGGCCCGGCGTCGGCATTGTGACGGCACGCGGGCTCCGGGGACGTCATCGGTGCGGGGACGTCTCCCGGCCGGCCCGGAGCCGCGCCCTCCACGCCTTTTCGGCCGCGCACCCCAGCCCGGAAAAAGCTGGAGCGCACGACTGCCGACCCCTGCAGATGGACCGAGCTCTCAGTTCCAGCCCCGTGCCGCCCGGGGCTCCTGGGGCTTGATCAGCGTCACCTGCAAGGGAGAGAATCCCAGCGGGGAAATGCACTGAAAGTCCCTTCCGCCTGGGAAGGCGCAGCCACCAGCTTGATGATTTGGTTGCCCTCTCTTTTAGCTTGTTCCAAAAATACATCTAAATGAAGTGCACGTGTTGTTGCCGTTCACTCTGTTCTAGAGCGCATCCGTGGCACCGGCAATTCCTCTTCGCCCAGTCCGGCCCAGACAGGCCAGGACCAGATCATATATATATATATATATATATATATATATATATATATATAATATATATTTCCCAGGACCCCCCATACCCTGTTCCTGGTACTAGGATTGTACAGTTACTTTCTGGTGTCAGTACCTCCATGTTTTATCATGTTCCCTTAGAACCAAATGCTATAAAATACTAACGGGCACAACAGTGTGTCCATCGGGGTATGCAGCCATCTGTCAGCTTGCTCTCTTCCCTTCAATCATTAGATTCCTATCCTTTCAGTACCTTACAGGTTCTGACTAAGGTTCAGATATTTCAAGTTTACCATCTGGACTTAAAGCCAGTTCTCCAATTTCTTTTCCTTCAGCTGCCTGTTTTGCCCCCTGATCCACCATCATATTCCCAGTTTCCTGTACGCTGTCACTCTTCTGATGTCCTTTACAATGTATAACAGCCATGATGTTCTTTGGTAGATCTACATCATGCTGAATTTGTTTTCCTTGTGTGTAAGCAACCCTCGCTCTTTCCAGATGGTACCACGAGTGGGTACCACCCCAAAAGCATATTTAGCATCTGTCCATGCATTTAAGGTTCTTGTCAAGGCAATTATTTCAGCCTTCTGAGTGGAAGTCCCCACAGGTAATGGCTGTGCTTCAATTACCCTGTCAGTAGCAGTTACTGCACGTCCTGCCTTACAGTCTCCTTGTCTCACAAAACTGCTTCCGTCGATGAACCCAGGACTCCTCAGCATCGTCCAACGGCTCCTCCTGTAGCTCTGACCAACTTGCACAGACAGCCTCCATGCAGTCGCACACTGCTGGCTTGGAGGCAGCTCTGCCTTGGTGTTCTGGGTGTTCAGCAAATGGCTTCCTTCCCTTTGATCAGTTGTGCTTTCTGTTGAGAAACTTGATAGCCATTTAAATCAAGAAATTCAGCAAGCTCACAGTCCATTGCACACAGTCCTTTATTACTGTAGCACCCATGTACTGCAGTAAAGTTCCACTGTGAGATGGTGAACCTAAAGCTCGGGCTCAAGAGTTGACCAGTTCTCAAAAATCATTGGGCTGTTCTCACAACCCTGGGTAACACTGTGCAGGTTAACTGAATTATTATTATTATTATTTTTAATTATTATTTTTTTCTTCTCTCCATATTTGAGTTTTCCTATTCAAAGGCAAATGATTTTAGACTTTCTTTGGCAAAACCAGGCAGAAAAAGGTGTCCATCAAATCCAGAACAGTAAACCCCACCTGCTTATTCCTTACCTTGGTCAATAAAGATATACACCATGTGTTGTATATATTCACCATTTCTTTTAATTGCCCTCAAATCTGGTACCAAACTATAGCTCTTGCCATCCAATTTGTCATTTGCAAGATTGGGGTGCTGCATTTGGATTTCTATCCAATCAATGATCCAAAATACAAAAAGTTATTTATTATTTCTTTTATCCTCCTACAATCTTGTATCCTCAAAGGGCATTGCTTTACCCTGGTTGGGCTGGCTCCCATCTTTACCTTAACTTTCACTGGGCTGCATTTTTGGCTCTGCCAGGCATCCCTGATGCCCGCAATCCTGTGTATACCCAATGTAGGATTTACGTAACTTCTGGGAGTACAACATTGCTTTTCCCAGTTTGTGTTAAAGCCAGACTTAAAATTTTCAGTCCATTGCTCTTGCTTGACAAGTAGTTCTAATCGTCTCTACTGAATTTAAACTCTACATTCAACTATTCTAACATGTCATGCCCAAATAATGGTTTTGGAAAACCTGGCATGTACAAGAATTTATATATTCCTACTTGTTCTCCTAGCTTGCATTTAATTGGTCCAAAAAAAGTAAACTTATCTTGCCAGTAGCTCCTACAAGTGTTACAAAAATCACCTACAGGTAATAATTCCTGGTGTAGCACAGAGTTAAGAGGCACCCATATCAGAAAATAAACCTCTTTACCCTGCTTCCCCAGCTGCTGTCAGTCCTGTGGGGTGGAACTCTCCCTGAGCCCTTGCAGGCTCCCCTCACCTCTTCTTCTAGGTAATGACATCCCTGTTACACCTTGCTCAACTTTGCCTTCCTCAGCTCGTTTTTCCCAAACCCTTCTCACTCTCCAAACTACCATCATCACAGCCATTACTAACATTCTATTTCAGTTTCACCCCCTCCTGTCCCCAGGCTTCCAGTGCTCACACTGGATATCGGGTTTCCCCAGCTCTGCAGATGCCGGCTATTCTCACTTCCAATGTCCCGTCCCATCCCCATTCACAGCTAATACACCCCTCACAATTACAGTAGGATGCTCTGGCCCCCAGTTCTTTCTCCCACTCCAAGTTGTTCTTACAAGCCGCAGTGGGGGTGGTGGTGCAGGGGATGTGTTCTCGTGCCGGCCCAACTCTAATATCCCAAACTCACTGCTTTCCTTCACCTTTTTGCCATTTGTTTTTTGTTGTTGTTTGTTCATTTTTCCACAATTCCACTATCTGTACCCTCAACTGCATTCCCACGTACCATTAAAAACCGCATTTCCAAATACCATTAACAATTGCATTTCCACATACTGTTAACAACTGCATTTCCACATAATTTCCACATACCATTAAAAGTTGCGTTTCCACATACCGTTAACAATTGCATTTCCCCATACCATTAAGACAGTTTCTCCAAGTGCCTTCAAAATCCTCAAATCAAACAATACATTCCTCAGCTTCCACAAACACCCGGCACTTGGTCTCATGATTAGGGCACTCAATTATACAACTGGTCCCATTACTCCATTTACGTTCCTGGTTTCTTATTCAATATTCCCCTGGCTCACCAGCAATGTTTCTCCAGTGAGCCAAAATACAACCCAGGGCTCTTCTCGTATCACTTTAGACAGCCCTTGTTCCATAACAGCCTCGTACACGACATCACAGAACACTTTCACAACACAAACATTTAACAAACACAAAGACAGTGACAACAATCAGTACAGTTCATCCTCAGGATCCTTCCTCTCTCTGCCTCCCTCCAGAGCCCAACCTTCCCTCTGTATTCATTTCCCACACTTGCGTAGCTGCCCACCTCCTTCTCCAATAAACAACATATCAATAAACATCATTTCCATCCATGAGTAGAAATTAGGCCCTAGAAATTGATCTCATTGTTCTGCTACACTTATAGGATCCTCAGTTAGGTAATTCTTCTTGAAACTCCTAACTTCTCTTCTAGTAAAAACAGCAGGCATTACCATACCCAATTTCCCTTTGACCTAAGACTGCCCTAAGAGGATAAAGTGAAGTGTTAGTAAGGTTAGTATTAGAGAAAGGAAAACTCTCCAGGTCCCATTCGCATTACTCCAACTCCCTCAGTAATCGAGAGCACAGCCTCTCTCCAGGACCTGCACAGATCAGCAGCACCCACTCTCCTCCTCTGGAGAGGTCACTGCCGCCTGCACTGCTTCAGAAATTGAAGGGGGGGGGAGGGGAGGAGAGGGGGGGAAGTGGAGGGAAGGGGGGGGGGTAGTGGAGGGAAGGGGGGGGGAGGGGGAAGAAGTTACCTAAGGGATCCCATTTATGATCTTTCTGCTTCTCTTTCCTATTTCCTTTGAACTTCGACTCCTCGCGAGGAACATTTCTGTACTTCTTGCACCCATTAAGCGACCTAAGCCAATTCTGTTTCAGGAAAAGGAGTCCTACTGTTTACATATAAATACAAAGTCTGACAGGCCCAATCTTCGTCAGACTCCTATTTTGGTCACAATAATGATTTTCCCTGCAGTGGCTCTCTACTGTATACAGTATCTAAACATCTTTTCCCTGTCCTTGTCCCTAGTTTTGGGATTATGTTCCAGTTTTGAAGCACTTCTCCCAAGGCGCTATCTCTAGGCACCATTCCGGGGACCTTCTTCCCCTGCTCTCAGAACTCCTATTCCCCATCCCTCCAGAACGCTACCATGAACTCCCCAGCTCACAGGTTACCACACTCTGATTCTCGGATTTTGGGCCCAATCCCTCAGCAGTACTACACTCCCATCTCTCGGGTTAATAGGGGCGTACTGCTGGCACTTTGTCAAGTGGAGCCGCAGCTCGGCACTCAGCACTCGCTTCGCACTGACGGCGCGTCTCAGTCACACGCACTCAGGAGTCTCAACCGACCCCAAGGAAAGAGTTCAATCCCCTTACCTTGGTCCGTGCACGAAGTTACCGGGTCGCCATGGCCAACACCTGTGCCTGCCTGCCCCTTGGCTTTCACAGAGCCCGTCCTTTATGTAACAGTCTCGGCTTTTTATCGGCCGTCCCAAGGAGTCACCTCAGCACCCAGACAGGACCGCTGCCATCAGCGGGGTGCACCTAACCTGTGCAGGGCAGTAGGGAAACTCCCAAAGAGGCGATCATAATCCCGGACGAGCCCCCAAATTGTTGGAAATATCCAAGTCATGTTTGTCAGGACGGTATCTCTGATAACAGCAGATTTTATTTGCGATTGCAATGGCGGCGTCCCGCAAGCAGGAGCGCCTATGGACACAACATGACAGCCTTTATACCCTGTTTTCTCCCCCTGCCTCCCCCCCCTCCCCTGTTTCCCCTATTTACTGGCTGGGTACTCCAGGTTCACAATCTTACAGAAGGTTTTTCTAAACAGAACAGAACTTTTTCTAAAGCTGTAGATCTGGAAGATGTTAATTAATGTCAGTAAAATGGGAGCAAAGAATTTAAGGCAAAAATAGAAATAAGATGTGTCAACAAACTTTCCATTTTCTAAAATGCTTTGGGGTCTTAGTTTAAAAAGGCGATAGTTTTTGAGAAGATTTAATGTCTTTTTTCTTCCTTTCTCTTTTTTTTTTTCTTTTTTCTTTTACAGAAAGTACAAAGAATGTTTTCCAGCACTGTGTTTGGAAGACAAAGATGCCTTCAGGCACAGGGGCACCGACACCTGGTGCCAGTGTTCATGCCCTGAACCCACACTCAGCTTCCACCTCAGCTCTACTCTGCTCTCTCTCTGATCTCCCTTACCTTCGCGGCGCTTCCAGCTCTCCTGACTGTGGTTAAGGGTATCTTTTCAGCAGGCAGTCTGTACGCATGTCCTTTCCACTGCTCTCCACATTTTCCTTTCCCTTTTCTCTTTATTCATTCATATACTTCCCAACGATTTGGCTGCTGTATGAGTTAGAAACTCGTCCCATCTCGAAAGTCTAATGAACTCTTTAGTCAACTTCTTAATTGTGTTTATCATAGAACCATATCACAGAATCACAGAACAGGCTGGGTTGAAAAGGAACACAATGACCATCTCGTTTCAACCCCCTGCTGTGTGCGGGTCGCCAACCAGCAGCCCAGGCTGCCCAGAGCCACGTCCAGCCTGGCCTTGAATGCCTGCAGGGATGGGGCATCCACAGCCTCCTTGGGCAGCCTGTTCCAGTGCCTCACCACCGTCAGAGTGAAAGACTTCCCCCTCACATCCAACCTAAGCCTCCCCGTTCCCCCTTCTCCTGTCACTAGGAGACTTGTAGACAGACATTCCCCCTCCTGTTTATACACTCCCTTCGAGTATCGGAAGGCCACAGTGAGGTTTCCCCCGGAGCCTTCTCTTCTCCAAGCTAAACAAGCCCGCTTCCCTCAGCCCTTCTTCATAGGAGAGCTGCTCCAGCCCTCTGATCCTATTAGCGATCCTGCTCTGGACCCGTTCCGAGAGCTCTGCGTCTTCGTTGTGCTGGCGGCCCCAGGCCTGGGCGCAGCGCTGCAGATGGGGCCTCACAAGAGCCGAGCAGAGGAGGACGATCACCTCCCTCTCCCCGCTGGCCGCCCCTTTTTAATGCAGCCCAGAACACAGCTGGCCTTCCAGGCGGCGAGCGCACACTGCTGGATCCCGCCGCACCCCCGCCTCACCCTGAAGAAGAATAGGATCCCCGATGGCAACACCGAGCTATGCAGCCTTTCCCCAGAATTCCGAGGATGCTGCCACGCCTCCTCAAAACCCTCCCAAAATGCCCAGGACGCCCCAAGCTTCGCCCCCTGCGCCCCCCAAAATCCCCAGGGGCCCATCCCCCCAACACTGCCCAAAGCCCTTCAGCTGGCCACAAAGTTTCCCAGGACCCCAAAGCTCACCCAGGGCGCCCAAGCTGCACCCGTCTCCCCAAGGCTTCCAGCGCGCTTCTTTTCCAGCTCCGCAGGGACGCCTCCCCTGCCCTGAGCCACGGGCAGTGCTGCGGGGGCATCCCCCCGTGCTGAACTGCAGCCCTGCTTCTGCACCGCAATAGAACCGTCACAATCTGGTCCAGGCTTCAGAACAACCACCGTACTGTCCTATTCTCAGGACAGGTGCGGAACAAACGCTCGCTGTGCCAAGCGCGATGGAGAAGCCCGGAGTGAGTCGTCTCGCTTCTCAGCTTCTCCCCCCGCCAGCAACGCCCCCCCGTTGCTATTGGAGTTGCTGTTACTGGAACAGTTGATCAGTTAGTAGAGAGTGCCCCAAAGGCTGCTTGCCTCCAAACGACGTATGATAGAAAGCTGCAGCCACACGGTGAATCACCGGTGGTGGTGCCTGTTGATCCTGACAGGATGCCTGCTTCAACCTGGGCGCTTCAGAACCACTGAAAGCCATAGGCACACAACTGCAAGATGAGATACAGGCTACGTCTCAGGGAGAAAGAAGCCGGGCACTGTTAGAAGAGGCTGTAACCTCTAACCATCTGCAGTTGGGATACAAAGCACGGACGTGGGGGGAGGTTGCCCAAGAGTCAATTGACTACGGGAGAAAGTATGGTTTCTTCCAGCGGTTTCTTCCTCCAGGAAATTGGAGCCAAGGGAAGTGAGGCTTGCCACGGCCAGCCTTGCCCCCCGGCCACCTAGCCCAAAGCTCAGTGGGACTGGGAGGGTCTCACTGTCAGTAAAAGCAGGGAGGCGAAATATCGATCATAAGCGTAATTGTCTCTGGACACGGGGCTGGCACAAGGCTGTTCCACGAGATCTGATGAACGGAGCAGCCACTGTCAGGTTAGAGGCATTCGTTGAGCGGTGGCCGGAACAGAAGCTCAGGAATCTGGAGGAAAGCAAAAGCCCAGGTGCCAGGGCTTCTCCCGAGGAACCCGAGCGGCTCTCCAAGCCATTAGAAAGCTGCTGTCTTTGCCCCTCTCAGGTGAGGGGTGGATGCATGAGAAAGCTCACAGCCAAGGGAAACAAAGAGATCCTCGATGTAACACCTTCTGTGCAAAGGCCTCACCACTCTTGCCACTTATCCCTGGGAGTCACGGTTCAGTGGCTGAGAAGCTAGGGAAAGCCTTTTATCTCCCTGGCCAGCCTGTGTCGATTGACCCGGCTAACCTGCGGCCAGTTTCCCTAACCCTAATGGAATCCCTGAACGAATGTGCTTGGAAGGCTAAAGACACCCCGAGAAAGGAATAGAAAAGCAACACTTGCTGGACTGTGCCCTCCTTTGTTAGCCGTATTAACAAAGCCCCAGAAGGGCGAGTCGGTGTCTTGTTGTATGTTACAGAAGATCCCCGTGGGACCTGGATTGGACACAGGAAGGCTGATAGCTGATTTTAACAGCTGTGGTTTGTGACAGAAGACGCGATCACGCTAGAATCCTGAATACACCTCTTGATGACACGTTCTGGTTGCAGCAGTGCTATGTTTTGCGTTGCTGTGGGTGTGGGTGGTGATTGGTATCGGTCCTCGGACCTGTTAAACTTCACAACTGGCTTCAGAGTTCTTAGAGGTCATCCTAGCTTCCTGGTGCTCCCTGCACAGTGATAGCCTTTCTTTTGAGCCCTTCTTTCACCCCTTTTTATCAAACTGATCATGACTGGCATGTAAGTCCTCCGCAGCCTTTCCAAATTCCTAACAAACTGGGAAATGAATCAGGGGACCCATCTAATATCTGTCAGACGTGGGCACAAAGGAAACGTGTCATAAAGCCTTTTGCACTGATGCTTTTCAGTGTCACACCGGTCCAGGAGCTCCATCCAAAACGTAGCTGTTGGAAAGCGCCTAAGCTTTGGTAGGAGACGTGTACGTCTCTGGGATTACTCCTCTTTGATGCTTCCTCCTGTGGGCTATCCTGCACACACTCCCCTGTGAAAGCCTCTGTAGACTGTAACAGTACTCGAACTTGCCAACCTAGGATTTCTTTCTCCCAGCATTTGAATTGCTTTGGAAATGCTCAAGTGGACAGTTCTCATGGCACGAAATCATCTTAGAGAACACTCCATGGCAAGTCCACATACTGTCAGATTGGACTAGGCACGCTTTTGGTGAATTAACTGAAGCGTGCTGTTGTACGGCTCCTGAGAAACACCACATTCACAGCAGAATTCTTCTGCTGAAGAATTCCCACCTGGATCCTGGCTTCCGCTGGGAGTTCCTGGCTGCGGGGGAAAGCAGCTGAGCCAAATAGCTCTGTATGTTTTGCTTACTGATTTGTCATTACTGGTTCTTGTGCAATGCATGGCTGTTGCCAAATGTATGGTTGTCCCTTTTCACTTTCTACCTTTTCTTCATTGCGTAACATTGGTGCCATCACTGCTGAGGAGTCACCGGGTGGTGTCTGTGGCAAATTGGATGGCTCTAATTGTTGCCTACAAATTGGATGGCAATGAAGAGGTTGCTAAACAAATTGCCCGTGGGTGAAACGCCTCCTATTCTGTGTGCCGTTGCCACTCTCGTGTTTGTTCCTTGCGTGGTTCCATGGTGGATTCAACTTATACAAGGACTTGTATCCTCCATGTGCTTTGTAACCACTTCAACTGATGATGAACAAGTCCAGCGCATCAGGGCAACCTTTGTAACCAAGCCCAAGAAATCCTTTCTAACAACTGTGTAACGTTTAACCCCCCTTCCTCCCCACCCCTCTTTTCCCTTCCGCTTACTTTGTCTCTTTTCTTCCTTTCTCTTTTCTCTTTCCTCACCACCACGAACGGTCATTTGCACATCAGTTTCAAGCAGCCTTGTTCTGGCTCCAAGCTTGCTGCCAGACGCATTTCTTGTGATGAGACTGACTTGTCTAGGAGATGAGTGATGGGGGTTGCCGTGGGGCAACCAACATCACTGTGTGGACAATTGTAGCTGTTTGCCTTTGCAAGAGAGTGCTCAGGACCGTTTGCTGGCGGAAGAGCTAGCCTGTGACCAAGTGACTCCAGCTTGCTGTGGGAGACTGGGGGATGATCCCACTGTACCCTGCAGGTACAAGGCGAGATACAAGTGGGCGCCTCCCTGCTCCCTCTTATCTGCTGGCAAGGCCCGGAAGATGGGAACCAAAGGAGTTCCTGCCGAGATCCAAAAGCCAGAAGCTGTCACTCCAAAAACAACTGACTCAACCCCTCTGGACTCACAGATAAGGTGGTACTGCCACGTGGTCACCGTCGTCGTCGACAGAACAACAGTGCCCGACGACCCACCACCACTGAAGATCAAGGACTGAACTATGAACCACGCTGGATCCACGGTGGTGACCATCTATCTCCCTCTTGCTTCCTGTAGAGACTCCTTGCTTCTCCTTTCCTATGTTTCCTATCGCCCTCCTTCTCTTCCCCATCCCCCTCATTCAAAATACTGTCCGTCCTCCCCTTCCCCACCTCCCTGATTAAGATCTCTAATAAACTGGTCGGACCAACATTTTAGCCGTTGTCCTGTAAGCCCCGGGCACCTCCCTAAAATCCTCCTGTCGGCGCTGGAAGGGATGCACTGCTCGCGGCCGGCCTCCCTTTGCTATTTGCTTCGTTTATTCTTTAATTCAGCACGTGGCAGACATCAGCACTGCAAACGGCTGATCAAGCAAGCATTGGCGGTTTCCAACGTACTGATGTTTGAAAGGCTTCGGGAAGCGCTGGCGCATTCTTGTGTGCAGCGGGGAGGAAAAAGGAGTAACAAGAAAGCACACATGTTGGTGTTGGGTTGGTTTTATTGATGACTTACTCCAATTGCTAACAATTGTTCAAGTAAAATGGGCAAAAGCCCAAGTCCATAGATGGAAATGGCATCAAGTCGATAGATGGAAATGGCATCAAGTCCATAGATGGAATGGAATCAAGTCGATAGATGGAAATGGCATCAAGTCCATAGATGGAAATGGCATCAAGTCCATAGATGGAATGGAATCAAGACCATAGATGGAAATGGAATCAAGTGGAAACCGGCAGTTGGTTGGTGTCTTCCCATCCCCTCCCATGCCAGGAAAGCAAAGGCGGCCTTCCAGATGTGGCTGTTTTATTCCACAATCAGAGGGGTTGTGTAGAGGGAATGCCGGATTCCAAAAGTGGATGCAGGCGCCCGGGGCTTGATCAGCGTCACCTGGAAGGGCAAAAAAAGGAAAGGCAGATCAGCAAGGGCCCTTCTCTTCTCTGCTGCCCTCCCTTCCTCTGCTCGGAGGTGGCACGAGGGCAGGGGGCAGGCCTGCTCTCCGGCACTTGGTCCCTGCGGCCAGAAGCTCTTTGGCCGGAGGAAGCCTCAGGGCAAGGGGGAGAGGCGTGAAGGCCGTGCTTGTGAAACAGAGGGGACGAGCTGAGCAGCGAGCTGCCTTACCCGGCCTATGCTGTAGTCTGCGGGCCCGGGCTTCACTGCTTTGCCCTCTGCAGGTTTTGGTCGGGCCGCCATGGTGTACGCGGGCGCCCTGGTCTTGTAGGCGTCCACAGCTACCTTGGGAAACGCCGCGGGACCCGGAGTCTGCAAGAGAGTCATGGGTGCATGGGGCTGGGATCACACGCAAGGCTCTCTCTTTCCCTGGAAGCCTGCGTTAAGCAAAGGTGCTTGGGGCTTGGAAGCCCCCTGGCACAGGGAGAGCAGCCCAGCTTCGGATGCTAACATGGAAAAGAGGAGCAGCAGAGCTCACCTTGGCAAGGTCTTCGTCAAAGCGGCCGCGCTGGCTCCTTCCCCTCATGGAGTAGCAGGGGCTGGCCGCTGTGTAGGCTGTATTGGGGCCCATCAGCTTGGGCAGCGTGTAGGTGCCCGGACCTGCAGGAGGAGCAGCAGAGAGCGTGTGCGCGAGGGGCTGGAGGAGACGGAAGCAGCAGAGAGGGGCAGCCCGCCCAGCCTGCTGGGGGGAGGGCTCGCCCCTCTGCCAGTTCCTGCCTCTACTTCGGCACTGGGCCAGTGCCGGCAGCTCCGAGCCCGAGCAGCCGGAGCTGCTGCGGGCCGAGACGTGTTGGTCACGCCAGAAAGCTTGCGGCCCCAGCGCTGCGCAGGCTGCGCGGTTGGCCCGTTGCTGGTGCTGAGCAGCAGCCCGTCCCTGCAGGATGCTCAGGATGAAGGGTCTGCCTTTGCCGGGGTCAGCGTACCTGGAGGGCGGTCTGTGCGCAGGGGCTCCCGCCGGAAGGCCATGGACTGCACCGGTGGGCACTTGAAGATGTGCCTGTTGGCTTCCTCGGTGCGGTAGTCACCTGGGGCAGAGGAGAAGAGGAAGAAAGCCGTGAAGTGCTGGTCTCCTGCAGCCGCAGAGACAACGTCCCGAGGAAAGGGTCTTCTGAAGGGCTGCAGGATTGCTGGGGGGCGCACGCAGCACGCGGGGACGCTTTTCCGTGCCCCGCCACTATGTCCTGCCTTGCTGTCCCTCCTGTCAGCCCCTGGCTCTCTGTTCTTTTCGGACGCGGGGTCCTTGTGCCCTCAGCCCGTGGTGCTGGGCAGCCGGCCTTCTCCGAGGGGAGAGCGTGTTTATCGCTGCTCACAGCGGTTTGTGCTCTCTCACAAAAGACCGACGGCTCCATCAGGGCGCGAGCTGACCCAGGGCAAACGCCGCGTGTGGGGGAAGCGCTGCAGAAGTGGTACTCACTGGGTCCGGGGGTGACGGTGGTCTTTGTCGTGGGGCGTCCACAAAGGTGGGCGCTCGGAGCCACGTGCTTCCCGTTCCTGGTGACGGCGGGCTGCACAAAGTAGCAGGGACCTGGCCCGCAGCTCTCGGCCGCAGGCGGCTTGGTCCCGCGAAACGTGTACGCGGGGGCACGGGCTTTGGTGGGGCTGTGGCCCACGAAACCTAGGAGGAAAAGCAGAAGAGTCAGTCAGTCCCTGAGCGCAAACGCCTGCGCCAGAGCCTTGCGAAGCCGCCGGAAGGAGAGAGCGGAGCTTTGGCCAGCGCGCTGCCTGTGGCCAGCAGTTTCCAAAGGCCTGCCCGCACCACGCGCGCAGGCACTCCGCAGCGAGAGCCCCCAGAGCGCCGAGTCTGCGGGAGGCTCCGACGGCACGGGGAAAGGCTCGGGAGCTGCTCTGCCCCGCCACGGCCCCGACGCGCGTCCCCCTGCACCCCGGCGATGGCCGCCGTACCTGTTGTCCCCGGGATGGAGTACTGGGGCCCGGGGCTGGGGAACTGGGCCGAGATGAGGCCGCGCGGGCGATGCGGTCTCCACGTCCCCACCCAGGCTCCGTCCATGCTGGCAGGCGCGTGCCTCCAAACCTACAGGCAAGAGCAGAGGAGTCAGGGCCGGGCTGCCCCGGCAGAGGCCGCGGGTGAGCTCCGCTCGCCGCCGCCCGCCGCTCGGAGCCCGGAGGGGCCGGCAGGAGCGGGCTGTCTCCTCCGCTCAGCCGCGAGCTGTCCGCCGCGTGGCTTGCGGCTCCCGAGCCAGAAGGGCCGGCAGCGATTTCTGCTGCTCACGGCGGTCCTGCCGCTCTCGTGCCGCACGCCCCTCGCGCGCGGCGGAGCTCAGCCCGCACCCCGCGGCCGGGCTCTGCGGCCCGAAGCGTGCCGGAGCTCTCCCTCACCTCTGTGAGCCTTGGAGGACGAGCGCGACGAGGCTGAGCTAGTCTGCTGCTGGGGCTGCTCTCGGGCACGGGGCACGGCGAGCGGCTGCGGGCAGCGCAGCTCACGAATGGGGCGCCTGGAGCCGCCGGCCAGCTGCCCTCGGGGAGGGCCCGGCGTCGGCATTGTGACGGCACGCGGGCTCCGGGGACGTCATCGGTGCGGGGACGTCTCCCGGCCGGCCCGGAGCCGCGCCCTCCACGCCTTTTCGGCCGCGCACCCCAGCCCGGAAAAAGCTGGAGCGCACGACTGCCGACCCCTGCAGATGGACCGAGCTCTCAGTTCCAGCCCCGTGCCGCCCGGGGCTCCTGGGGCTTGATCAGCGTCACCTGCAAGGGAGAGAATCCCAGCGGGGAAATGCACTGAAAGTCCCTTCCGCCTGGGAAGGCGCAGCCACCAGCTTGATGATTTGGTTGCCCTCTCTTTTAGCTTGTTCCAAAAATACATCTAAATGAAGTGCACGTGTTGTTGCCGTTCACTCTGTTCTAGAGCGCATCCGTGGCACCAGGCAATTCCTCTTCGCCCAGTCCGGCCCAGACAGGCCAGGACCAGATCACAGAATCACAGAACAGGCTGGGTTGAAAAGGAACACAATGACCATCTCGTTTCAACCCCCTGCTGTGTGCAGGTCGCCAACCAGCAGCCCAGGCTGCCCAGAGCCACGTCCAGCCTGGCCTTGAATGCCTGCAGGGATGGGGCATCCACAGCCTCCTTGGGCAGCCTGTTCCAGTGCCTCACCACCGTCAGAGTGAAAGACTTCCCCCTCACATCCAACCTAAGCCTCCCCGTTCCCCCTTCTCCTGTCACTAGGAGACTTGTAGACAGACATTCCCCCTCCTGTTTATACACTCCCTTCGAGTATCGGAAGGCCACAGTGAGGTTTCCCCCGGAGCCTTCTCTTCTCCAAGCTAAACAAGCCCGCTTCCCTCAGCCCTTCTTCATAGGAGAGCTGCTCCAGCCCTCTGATCCTATTAGCGATCCTGCTCTGGACCCGTTCCGAGAGCTCTGCGTCTTCGTTGTGCTGGCGGCCCCAGGCCTGGGCGCAGCGCTGCAGATGGGGCCTCACAAGAGCTGAGCAGAGGAGGACGATCACCTCCCTCTCCCCGCTGGCCGCCCCTTTTTAATGCAGCCCAGAACACAGCTGGCCTTCCAGGCGGCGAGCGCACACTGCTGGATCCCGCCGCACCCCCGCCTCACCCTGAAGAAGAATAGGATCCCCGATGGCAACACCGAGCTGTGCAGCCTTTCCCCAGAATTCCGAGGATGCCGCCACGCCTCCTCAAAACCCTCCCAAAATGCCCAGGACGCCCCAAGCTTCGCCCCCTGCCCCCCCCAAAATCCCCAGGGGCCCATCCCCCCAACACTGCCCAAAGCCCTTCAGCTGGCCACAAAGTTTCCCAGGACCCCAAAGCTCACCCAGGGCGCCCAAGCTGCACCCGTCTCCCCAAGGCTTCCAGCGCGCTTCTTTTCCAGCTCCGCAGGGACGCCTCCCCTGCCCTGAGCCACGGGCAGTGCTGCGGGGGCATCCCCCCGTGCTGAACTGCAGCCCTGCTTCTGCACCGCAATAGAACCGTCACAATCTGGTCCAGGCTTCAGAACAACCACCGTACTGTCCTATTCTCAGGACAGGTGCGGAACAAACGCTCGCTGTGCCAAGCGCGATGGAGAAGCCCGGAGTGAGTCGTCTCGCTTCTCAGCTTCTCCCCCCGCCAGCAACGCCCCCCCGTTGCTATTGGAGTTGCTGTTACTGGAACAGTTGATCAGTTAGTAGAGAGTGCCCCAAAGGCTGCTTGCCTCCAAACGACGTATGATAGAAAGCTGCAGCCACACGGTGAATCACCGGTGGTGGTGCCTGTTGATCCTGACAGGATGCCTGCTTCAACCTGGGCGCTTCAGAACCACTGAAAGCCATAGGCACACAGCTGCAAGATGAGATACATGCTACGTCTCAGGGAGAAAGAAGCCGGGCACTGTTAGAAGAGGCTGTAACCTCTAACCATCTGCAGTTGGGATACAAAGCACGGACGTGGGGGGAGGTTGCCCAAGAGTCAATTGACTACGGGAGAAAGTATGGTTTCTTCCAGCGGTTTCTTCCTCCAGGAAATTGGAGCCAAGGGAAGTGAGGCTTGCAGCGGCCAGCCTTGCCCCCCGGCCACCTAGCCCAAAGCTCAGTGGGACTGGGAGGGTCTCACTGTCAGTAAAAGCAGGGAGGCGAAATATCGATCATAAGCGTAATTGTCTCTGGACACGGGGCTGGCACAAGGCTGTTCCACGAGATCTGATGAACGGAGCAGCCACTGTCAGGTTAGAGGCATTCGTTGAGCGGTGGCCGGAACAGAAGCTCAGGAATCTGGAGGAAAGCAAAAGCCCAGGTGCCAGGGCTTCTCCCGAGGAACCCGAGTGGCTCTCCAAGCCATTAGAAAGCTGCTGTCTTTGCCCCTCTCAGGTGAGGGGTGGATGCATGAGAAAGCTCACAGCCAAGGGAAACAAAGAGATCCTCGATGTAACACCTTCTGTGCAAAGGCCTCACCACTCTTGCCACTTATCCCTGGGAGTCACGGTTCAGTGGCTGAGAAGCTAGGGAAAGCCTTTTATCTCCCTGGCCAGCCTGTGTCGATTGACCCGGCTAACCTGCGGCCAGTTTCCCTAACCCTAATGGAATCCCTGAACGAATGTGCTTGGAAGGCTAAAGACACCCCGAGAAAGGAATAGAAAAGCAACACTTGCTGGACTGTGCCCTCCTTTGTTAGCCGTATTAACAAAGCCCCAGAAGGGCGAGTCGGTGTCTTGTTGTATGTTACAGAAGATCCCCGTGGGACCTGGATTGGACACAGGAAGGCTGATAGCTGATTTTAACAGCTGTGGTTTGTGACAGAAGACGCGATCACGCTAGAATCCTGAATACACCTCTTGATGACACGTTCTGGTTGCAGCAGTGCTATGTTTTGCGTTGCTGTGGGTGTGGGTGGTGATTGGTATCGGTCCTCGGACCTGTTAAACTTCACAACTGGCTTCAGAGTTCTTAGAGGTCATCCTAGCTTCCTGGTGCTCCCTGCACAGTGATAGCCTTTCTTTTGAGCCCTTCTTTCACCCCTTTTTATCAAACTGATCATGACTGGCATGTAAGTCCTCCGCAGCCTTTCCAAATTCCTAACAAACTGGGAAATGAATCAGGGGACCCATCTAATATCTGTCAGACGTGGGCACAAAGGAAACGTGTCATAAAGCCTTTTGCACTGATGCTTTTCAGTGTCACACCGGTCCAGGAGCTCCATCCAAAACGTAGCTGTTGGAAAGCGCCTAAGCTTTGGTAGGAGACGTGTACGTCTCTGGGATTACTCCTCTTTGATGCTTCCTCCTGTGGGCTATCCTGCACACACTCCCCTGTGAAAGCCTCTGTAGACTGTAACAGTACTCGAACTTGCCAACCTAGGATTTCTTTCTCCCAGCATTTGAATTGCTTTGGAAATGCTCAAGTGGACAGTTCTCATGGCACGAAATCATCTTAGAGAACACTCCATGGCAAGTCCACATACTGTCAGATTGGACTAGGCACGCTTTTGGTGAATTAACTGAAGCGTGCTGTTGTACGGCTCCTGAGAAACACCACATTCACAGCAGAATTCTTCTGCTGAAGAATTCCCACCTGGATCCTGGCTTCCGCTGGGAGTTCCTGGCTGCGGGGGAAAGCAGCCGAGCCAAATAGCTCTGTATGTTTTGCTTACTGATTTGTCATTACTGGTTCTTGTGCAATGCATGGCTGTTGCCAAATGTATGGTTGTCCCTTTTCACTTTCTACCTTTTCTTCATTGCGTAACATTGGTGCCATCACTGCTGAGGAGTCACCGGGTGGTGTCTGTGGCAAATTGGATGGCTCTAATTGTTGCCTACAAATTGGATGGCAATGAAGAGGTTGCTAAACAAATTGCCCGTGGGTGAAACGCCTCCTATTCTGTGTGCCGTTGCCACTCTCGTGTTTGTTCCTTGCGTGGTTCCATGGTGGATTCAACTTATACAAGGACTTGTATCCTCCATGTGCTTTGTAACCACTTCAACTGATGATGAACAAGTCCAGCGCATCAGGGCAACCTTTGTAACCAAGCCCAAGAAATCCTTTCTAACAACTGTGTAACGTTTAACCCCCCTTCCTCCCCACCCCTCTTTTCCCTTCCGCTTACTTTGTCTCTTTTCTTCCTTTCTCTTTTCTCTTTCCTCACCACCACGAACGGTCATTTGCACATCAGTTTCAAGCAGCCTTGTTCTGGCTCCAAGCTTGCTGCCAGACGCATTTCTTGTGATGAGACTGACTTGTCTAGGAGATGAGTGATGGGGGTTGCCGTGGGGCAACCAACATCACTGTGTGGACAATTGTAGCTGTTTGCCTTTGCAAGAGAGTGCTCAGGACCGTTTGCTGGCGGAAGAGCTAGCCTGTGACCAAGTGACTCCAGCTTGCTGTGGGAGACTGGGGGATGATCCCACTGTACCCTGCAGGTACAAGGCGAGATACAAGTGGGCGCCTCCCTGCTCCCTCTTATCTGCTGGCAAGGCCCGGAAGATGGGAACCAAAGGAGTTCCTGCCGAGATCCAAAAGCCAGAAGCTGTCACTCCAAAAACAACTGACTCAACCCCTCTGGACTCACAGATAAGGTGGTACTGCCACGTGGTCACCGTCGTCGTCGACAGAACAACAGTGCCCGACGACCCACCACCACTGAAGATCAAGGACTGAACTATGAACCACGCTGGATCCACGGTGGTGACCATCTATCTCCCTCTTGCTTCCTGTAGAGACTCCTTGCTTCTCCTTTCCTGTGTTTCCTATCGCCCTCCTTCTCTTCCCCATCCCCCTCATTCAAAATACTGTCCGTCCTCCCCTTCCCCACCTCCCTGATTAAGATCTCTAATAAACTGGTCGGACCAACATTTTAGCCGTTGTCCTGTAAGCCCCGGGCACCTCCCTAAAATCCTCCTGTCGGCGCTGGAAGGGATGCACTGCCCGCGGCCGGCCTCCCTTTGCTATTTGCTTCGTTTATTCTTTACTTCAGCACGTGGCAGACATGAGCACTGCAAACGGCTGATCAAGCAAGCATCGGCGGTTTCCAACGTACTGATGTTTGAAAGGCTTCGGGAAGCGCTGGCGCATTCTTGTGTGCAGCGGGGAGGAAAAAGGAGTAACAAGAAAGCACACATGTTGGTGTTGGGTTGGTTTTATTGATGACTTACTCCAATTGCTAACAATTGTTCAAGTAAAATGGGCAAAAGCCCAAGTCCATAGATGGAAATGGCATCAAGTCGATAGATGGAAATGGCATCAAGTCCATAGATGGAATGGAATCAAGTCGATAGATGGAAATGGCATCAAGTCCATAGATGGAAATGGCATCAAGTCCATAGATGGAATGGAATCAAGACCATAGATGGAAATGGAATCAAGTGGAAACCGGCAGTTGGTTGGTGTCTTCCCATCCCCTCCCATGCCAGGAAAGCAAAGGCGGCCTTCCAGATGTGGCTGTTTTATTCCACAATCAGAGGGGTTGTGTAGAGGGAATGCCGGATTCCAAAAGTGGATGCAGGCGCCCGGGGCTTGATCAGCGTCACCTGGAAGGGCAAAAAAAGGAAAGGCAGATCAGCAAGGGCCCTTCTCTTCTCTGCTGCCCTCCCTTCCTCTGCTCGGAGGTGGCACGAGGGCAGGGGGCAGGCCTGCTCTCCGGCACTTGGTCCCTGCGGCCAGAAGCTCTTTGGCCGGAGGAAGCCTCAGGGCAAGGGGGAGAGGCGTGAAGGCCGTGCTTGTGAAACAGAGGGGACGAGCTGAGCAGCGAGCTGCCTTACCCGGCCTATGCTGTAGTCTGCGGGCCCGGGCTTCACTGCTTTGCCCTCTGCAGGTTTTGGTCGGGCCGCCATGGTGTACGCGGGCGCCCTGGTCTTGTAGGCGTCCACAGCTACCTTGGGAAACGCCGCGGGACCCGGAGTCTGCAAGAGAGTCATGGGTGCACGGGGCTGGGATCACACGCAAGGCTCTCTCTTTCCCTGGAAGCCTGCGTTAAGCAAAGGTGCTTGGGGCTTGGAAGCCCCCTGGCACAGGGAGAGCAGCCCAGCTTCGGATGCTAACATGGAAAAGAGGAGCAGCAGAGCTCACCTTGGCAAGGTCTTCGTCAAAGCGGCCGCGCTGGCTCCTTCCCCTCATGGAGTAGCAGGGGCTGGCCGCTGTGTAGGCTGTATTGGGGCCCATCAGCTTGGGCAGCGTGTAGGTGCCCGGACCTGCAGGAGGAGCAGCAGAGAGCGTGTGCGCGAGGGGCTGGAGGAGACGGAAGCAGCAGAGAGGGGCAGCCCGCCCAGCCTGCTGGGGGGAGGGCTCGCCCCTCTGCCAGTTCCTGCCTCTACTTCGGCACTGGGCCAGTGCCGGCAGCTCCGAGCCCGAGCAGCCGGAGCCGCTGCGGGCCGAGACGTGTTGGTCACGCCAGAAAGCTTGCGGCCCCAGCGCTGCGCAGGCTGCGCGGTTGGCCCGTTGCTGGTGCTGAGCAGCAGCCCGTCCCTGCAGGATGCTCAGGATGAAGGGTCTGCCTTTGCCGGGGTCAGCGTACCTGGAGGGCGGTCTGTGCGCAGGGGCTCCCGCCGGAAGGCCATGGACTGCACCGGTGGGCACTTGAAGATGTGCCTGTTGGCTTCCTCGGTGCGGTAGTCACCTGGGGCAGAGGAGAAGAGGAAGAAAGCCGTGAAGTGCTGGTCTCCTGCAGCCGCAGAGACAACGTCCCGAGGAAAGGGTCTTCTGAAGGGCTGCAGGATTGCTGGGGGGCGCACGCAGCACGCGGGGACGCTTTTCCGTGCCCCGCCACTATGTCCTGCCTTGCTGTCCCTCCTGTCAGCCCCTGGCTCTCTGTTCTTTTCGGACGCGGGGTCCTTGTGCCCTCAGCCCGTGGTGCTGGGCAGCCGGCCTTCTCCGAGGGGAGAGCGTGTTTATCGCTGCTCACAGCGGTTTGTGCTCTCTCACAAAAGACCGACGGCTCCATCAGGGCGCGAGCTGACCCAGGGCAAACGCCGCGTGTGGGGGAAGCGCTGCAGAAGTGGTACTCACTGGGTCCGGGGGTGACGGTGGTCTTTGTCGTGGGGCGTCCACAAAGGTGGGCGCTCGGAGCCACGTGCTTCCCGTTCCTGGTGACGGCGGGCTGCACAAAGTAGCAGGGACCTGGCCCGCAGCTCTCGGCCGCAGGCGGCTTGGTCCCGCGAAACGTGTACGCGGGGGCACGGGCTTTGGTGGGGCTGTGGCCCACGAAACCTAGGAGGAAAAGCAGAAGAGTCAGTCAGTCCCTGAGCGCAAACGCCTGCGCCAGAGCCTTGCGAAGCCGCCGGAAGGAGAGAGCGGAGCTTTGGCCAGCGCGCTGCCTGTGGCCAGCAGTTTCCAAAGGCCTGCCCGCACCACGCGCGCAGGCACTCCGCAGCGAGAGCCCCCAGAGCGCCGAGTCTGCGGGAGGCTCCGACGGCACGGGGAAAGGCTCGGGAGCTGCTCTGCCCCGCCACGGCCCCGACGCGCGTCCCCCTGCACCCCGGCGATGGCCGCCGTACCTGTTGTCCCCGGGATGGAGTACTGGGGCCCGGGGCTGGGGAACTGGGCCGAGATGAGGCCGCGCGGGCGATGCGGTCTCCACGTCCCCACCCAGGCTCCGTCCATGCTGGCAGGCGCGTGCCTCCAAACCTACAGGCAAGAGCAGAGGAGTCAGGGCCGGGCTGCCCCGGCAGAGGCCGCGGGTGAGCTCCGCTCGCCGCCGCCCGCCGCTCGGAGCCCGGAGGGGCCGGCAGGAGCGGGCTGTCTCCTCCGCTCAGCCGCGAGCTGTCCGCCGCGTGGCTTGCGGCTCCCGAGCCAGAAGGGCCGGCAGCGATTTCTGCTGCTCACGGCGGTCCTGCCGCTCTCGTGCCGCACGCCCCTCGCGCGCGGCGGAGCTCAGCCCGCACCCCGCGGCCGGGCTCTGCGGCCCGAAGCGTGCCGGAGCTCTCCCTCACCTCTGTGAGCCTTGGAGGACGAGCGCGACGAGGCTGAGCTAGTCTGCTGCTGGGGCTGCTCTCGGGCACGGGGCACGGCGAGCGGCTGCGGGCAGCGCAGCTCACGAATGGGGCGCCTGGAGCCGCCGGCCAGCTGCCCTCGGGGAGGGCCCGGCGTCGGCATTGTGACGGCACGCGGGCTCCGGGGACGTCATCGGTGCGGGGACGTCTCCCGGCCGGCCCGGAGCCGCGCCCTCCACGCCTTTTCGGCCGCGCACCCCAGCCCGGAAAAAGCTGGAGCGCACGACTGCCGACCCCTGCAGATGGACCGAGCTCTCAGTTCCAGCCCCGTGCCGCCCGGGGCTCCTGGGGCTTGATCAGCGTCACCTGCAAGGGAGAGAATCCCAGCGGGGAAATGCACTGAAAGTCCCTTCCGCCTGGGAAGGCGCAGCCACCAGCTTGATGATTTGGTTGCCCTCTCTTTTAGCTTGTTCCAAAAATACATCTAAATGAAGTGCACGTGTTGTTGCCGTTCACTCTGTTCTAGAGCGCATCCGTGGCACCAGGCAATTCCTCTTCGCCCAGTCCGGCCCAGACAGGCCAGGACCAGATCACAGAATCACAGAACAGGCTGGGTTGAAAAGGAACACAATGACCATCTCGTTTCAACCCCCTGCTGTGTGCAGGTCGCCAACCAGCAGCCCAGGCTGCCCAGAGCCACGTCCAGCCTGGCCTTGAATGCCTGCAGGGATGGGGCATCCACAGCCTCCTTGGGCAGCCTGTTCCAGTGCCTCACCACCGTCAGAGTGAAAGACTTCCCCCTCACATCCAACCTAAGCCTCCCCGTTCCCCCTTCTCCTGTCACTAGGAGACTTGTAGACAGACATTCCCCCTCCTGTTTATACACTCCCTTCGAGTATCGGAAGGCCACAGTGAGGTTTCCCCCGGAGCCTTCTCTTCTCCAAGCTAAACAAGCCCGCTTCCCTCAGCCCTTCTTCATAGGAGAGCTGCTCCAGCCCTCTGATCCTATTAGCGATCCTGCTCTGGACCCGTTCCGAGAGCTCTGCGTCTTCGTTGTGCTGGCGGCCCCAGGCCTGGGCGCAGCGCTGCAGATGGGGCCTCACAAGAGCTGAGCAGAGGAGGACGATCACCTCCCTCTCCCCGCTGGCCGCCCCTTTTTAATGCAGCCCAGAACACAGCTGGCCTTCCAGGCGGCGAGCGCACACTGCTGGATCCCGCCGCACCCCCGCCTCACCCTGAAGAAGAATAGGATCCCCGATGGCAACACCGAGCTGTGCAGCCTTTCCCCAGAATTCCGAGGATGCCGCCACGCCTCCTCAAAACCCTCCCAAAATGCCCAGGACGCCCCAAGCTTCGCCCCCTGCCCCCCCCAAAATCCCCAGGGGCCCATCCCCCCAACACTGCCCAAAGCCCTTCAGCTGGCCACAAAGTTTCCCAGGACCCCAAAGCTCACCCAGGGCGCCCAAGCTGCACCCATCTCCCCAAGGCTTCCAGCGCGCTTCTTTTCCAGCTCCGCAGGGACGCCTCCCCTGCCCTGAGCCACGGGCAGTGCTGCGGGGGCATCCCCCCGTGCTGAACTGCAGCCCTGCTTCTGCACCGCAATAGAACCGTCACAATCTGGTCCAGGCTTCAGAACAACCACCGTACTGTCCTATTCTCAGGACAGGTGCGGAACAAACGCTCGCTGTGCCAAGCGCGATGGAGAAGCCAGGAGTGAGTCGTCTCGCTTCTCAGCTTCTCCCCCCGCCAGCAACGCCCCCCCGTTGCTATTGGAGTTGCTGTTACTGGAACAGTTGATCAGTTAGTAGAGAGTGCCCCAAAGGCTGCTTGCCTCCAAACGACGTATGATAGAAAGCTGCAGCCACACGGTGAATCACCGGTGGTGGTGCCTGTTGATCCTGACAGGATGCCTGCTTCAACCTGGGCGCTTCAGAACCACTGAAAGCCATAGGCACACAGCTGCAAGATGAGATACATGCTACGTCTCAGGGAGAAAGAAGCCGGGCACTGTTAGAAGAGGCTGTAACCTCTAACCATCTGCAGTTGGGATACAAAGCACGGACGTGGGGGGAGGTTGCCCAAGAGTCAATTGACTACGGGAGAAAGTATGGTTTCTTCCAGCGGTTTCTTCCTCCAGGAAATTGGAGCCAAGGGAAGTGAGGCTTGCAGCGGCCAGCCTTGCCCCCCGGCCACCTAGCCCAAAGCTCAGTGGGACTGGGAGGGTCTCACTGTCAGTAAAAGCAGGGAGGCGAAATATCGATCATAAGCGTAATTGTCTCTGGACACGGGGCTGGCACAAGGCTGTTCCACGAGATCTGATGAACGGAGCAGCCACTGTCAGGTTAGAGGCATTCGTTGAGCGGTGGCCAGAACAGAAGCTCAGGAATCTGGAGAAAAGCAAAAGCCCAGGTGCCAGGGCCTCTCCCCAGGAACCCGAGTGGCTCTCCAAGCCATTAGAAAGCTGCTGTCTTCGTCCCTCCCAGGTGAGCGGGGGGCGGTGAGGGGTGGATGCATGAGAAAGCTCACAGCCAAGGGAAACAAAGAGATCCTCGATGTAACACCTTCTGTGCAAAGGCCTCACCACTCTTGCCACTTATCCCTGGGAGTCACGGTTCAGTGGCTGAGAAGCTAGGGAAAGCCTTTTATCTCCCTGGCCAGCCTGTGTCGATTGACCCGGCTAACCTGCGGCCAGTTTCCCTAACCCTAATGGAATCCCTGAACGAATGTGCTTGGAAGGCTAAAGACACCCCAAGAAAGGAATAGAAAAGCAACACTTGCTGGACTGTGCCCTCCTTTGTTAGCCGTATTAACAAAGCCCCAGAAGGGCGAGTCGGTGTCTTGTTGTATGTTACAGAAGATCCCCGTGGGACCTGGATTGGACACAGGAAGGCTGATAGCTGATTTTAACAGCTGTGGTTTGTGACAGAAGATGCGATCATGCTAGAATCCTGAATACACCTCTTGATGACACGTTCTGGTTGCAGCAGTGCTATGTTTTGCGTTGCTGTGGGTGTGGGTGGTGATTGGTATCGGTCCTCGGACCTGTTAAACTTCACAACTGGCTTCAGGGTTCTTAGAGGTCATCCTAGCTTCCTGGTGCTCCCTGCACAGTGATAGCCTTTCTTTTGAGCCCTTCTTTCACCCCTTTTTATCAAACTGATCATGACTGGCATGTAAGTCCTCCGCAGCCTTTCCAAATTCCTAACAAACTGGGAAATGAATCAGGGGACCCATCTAATATCTGTCAGACGTGGGCACAAAGGAAACGTGTCATAAAGCCTTTTGCACTGATGCTTTTCAGTGTCACACCAGTCCAGGAGCTCCATCCAAAACGTGGCTGTTGGAAAGCGCCTAAGCTTTGGTAGGAGACGTGTACGTCTCTGGGATTACTCCTCTTTGATGCTTCCTCCTGTGGGCTATCCTGCACACGCTCTCCTGTGAAAGCCTCTGTAGACTGTAACAGTACTCGAACTTGCCAACCTAGGATTTCTTTCTCCCAGCATTTGAATTGCTTTGGAAATGCTCAAGTGGACAGTTCTCATGGCACGAAATCATCTTAGAGAACACTCCATGGCAAGTCCACATACTGTCAGATTGGACTAGGTACGCTTTTGGTGAATTAACTGAAGCGTGCTGTTGTACGGCTCCTGAGAAACACCACATTCACAGCAGAATTCTTCTGCTGAAGAATTCCCACCTGGATCCTGGCTTCCGCTGGGAGTTCCTGGCTGCGGGGGAAAGCAGCTGAGCCAAATAGCTCTGTTTGTTTTGCTTACTGATTTGTCATTACTGGTTCTTGTGCAATGCATGGCTGTTGCCAAATGTATGGTTGTCCCTTTTCACTTTCTACCTTTTCTTCATTGCGTAACATTGGTGCCATCACTGCTGAGGAGTCACCGGGTGGTGTCTGTGGCAAATTGGATGGCTCTAATTGTTGCCTACAAATTGGATGGCAATGAAGAGGTTGCTAAACAAATTGCCCGTGGGTGAAACGCCTCCTATTCTGTGTGCCGTTGCCACTCTCGTGTTTGTTCCTTGCGTGGATCCATGGTGGATTCAACTTATACAAGGACTTGTATCCTCCATGTGCTTTGTAACCACTTCAACTGATGATGAACAAGTCCAGCGCATCAGGGCAACCTTTGTAACCAAGCCCAAGAAATCCTTTCTAACAACTGTGTAACGTTTAACCCTCCTTCCTCCCCACCCCTCTTTTCCCTTCCGCTTACTTTGTCTCTTTTCTTCCTTTCTCTTTTCTCTTTCCTCACCACCACGAACGGTCACTTGCACATCAGTTTCAAGCAGCCTTGTTCTGGCTCCAAGCTTGCTGCCAGACGCATTTCTTGTGATGAGACTGACTTGTCTAGGAGATGAGTGATGGGGGTTGCCGTGGGGCAACCAACATCACTGTGTGGACAATTGTAGCTGTTTGCCTTTGCAAGAGAGTGCTCAGGACCGTTTGCTGGCGGAAGAGCTAGCCTGTGACCAAGTGACTCCAGCTTGCTGTGGGAGATTGGGGGATGATCCCACTGTACCCTGCAGGTACAAGGCGAGATACAAGTGGGCGCCTCCCTGCTCCCTCTTATCTGCTGGCAAGGCCCGGAAGATGGGAACCAAAGGAGTTCCTGCCGAGATCCAAAAGCCAGAAGCTGTCACTCCAAAAACAACTGACTCAACCCCTCTGGACTCACAGATAAGGTGGTACTGCCACGTGGTCACCGTTGTCGTCGACAGAACAACAGTGCCCGACGACCCACCACCACTGAAGATCAAGGACTGAACTATGAACCACGCTGGATCCACGGTGGTGACCATCTATCTCCCTCTTGCTTCCTGTAGAGACTCCTTGCTTCTCCTTTCCTGTGTTTCCTATCGCCCTCCTTCTCTTCCCCATCCCCCTCATTCAAAATACTGTCCGTCCTCCCCTTCCCCACCTCCCTGATTAAGATCTCTAATAAACTGGTCGGACCAACATTTTAGCTGTTGTCCTGTAAGCCCCGGGCACCTCCCTAAAATCCTCCTGTCGGCGCTGGAAGGGATGCACTGCCCGCGGCCGGCCTCCCTTTGCTATTTGCTTCGTTTATTCTTTAATTCAGCACGTGGCAGACATCAGCACTGCAAATGGCTGATCAAGCAAGCATCGGCGATTTCCAACGTACTGATGTTTGAAAGGCTTCGGGAAGCGCTGGCGCATTCCTGTGTGCAGCGGGGAGGAAAAAGGAGTAACAAGAAAGCACACATGTTGGTGTTGGGTTGGTTTTATTGATGACTTACTCCAATTGCTAACAATTGTTCAAGTAAAATGGGCAAAAGCCCAAGTCCATAGATGGAAATGGCATCAAGTCGATAGATGGAAATGGCATCAAGTCCATAGATGGAAATGGCATCAAGTCCATAGATGGAAATGGCATCAAGTCCATAGATGGAATGGAATCAAGTCCATAGATGGAAATGGCATCAAGTCCATAGATGGAAATGGCATCAAGTCCATAGATGGAATGGAATCAAGACCATAGATGGAAATGGAATCAAGTGGAAACCGGCAGTTGGTTGGTGTCTTCCCATCCCCTCCCATGCCAGGAAAGCAAAGGCGGCCTTCCAGATGTGGCTGTTTTATTCCACAATCAGAGGGGTTGTGTAGAGGGAATGCCGGATTCCAAAAGTGGATGCAGGCGCCCGGGGCTTGATCAGCGTCACCTGGAAGGGCAAAAAAAGGAAAGGCACATCAGCAAGGGCCCTTCTCTTCTCTGCTGCCCTCCCTTCCTCTGCTCGGAGGTGGCACGAGGGCAGGGGGCAGGCCTGCTCTCCGGCACTTGGTCCCTGCGGCCAGAAGCTCTTTGGCCGGAGGAAGCCTCAGGGCAAGGGGGAGAGGCGTGAAGGCCGTGCTTGTGAAACAGAGGGGACGAGCTGAGCAGCGAGCTGCCTTACCCGGCCTATGCTGTAGTCTGCGGGCCCGGGCTTCACTGCTTTGCCCTCTGCAGGTTTTGGTCGGGCCGCCATGGTGTACGCGGGCGCCCTGGTCTTGTAGGCGTCCACAGCTACCTTGGGAAACGCCGCGGGACCCGGAGTCTGCAAGAGAGTCATGGGTGCACGGGGCTGGGATCACACGCAAGGCTCTCTCTTTCCCTGGAAGCCTGCGTTAAGCAAAGGTGCTTGGGGCTTGGAAGCCCCCTGGCACAGGGAGAGCAGCCCAGCTTCGGATGCTAACATGGAAAAGAGGAGCAGCAGAGCTCACCTTGGCAAGGTCTTCGTCAAAGCGGCCGCGCTGGCTCCTTCCCCTCATGGAGTAGCAGGGGCTGGCCGCTGTGTAGGCTGTATTGGGGCCCATCAGCTTGGGCAGCGTGTAGGTGCCCGGACCTGCAGGAGGAGCAGCAGAGAGCGTGTGCGCGAGGGGCTGGAGGAGACGGAAGCAGCAGAGAGGGGCAGCCCGCCCAGCCTGCTGGGGGGAGGGCTCGCCCCTCTGCCAGTTCCTGCCTCTACTTCGGCACTGGGCCAGTGCCGGCAGCTCCGAGCCCGAGCAGCCGGAGCCGCTGCGGGCCGAGACGTGTTGGTCACGCCAGAAAGCTTGCGGCCCCAGCGCTGCGCAGGCTGCGCGGTTGGCCCGTTGCTGGTGCTGAGCAGCAGCCCGTCCCTGCAGGATGCTCAGGATGAAGGGTCTGCCTTTGCCGGGGTCAGCGTACCTGGAGGGCGGTCTGTGCGCAGGGGCTCCCGCCGGAAGGCCATGGACTGCACCGGTGGGCACTTGAAGATGTGCCTGTTGGCTTCCTCGGTGCGGTAGTCACCTGGGGCAGAGGAGAAGAGGAAGAAAGCCGTGAAGTGCTGGTCTCCTGCAGCCGCAGAGACAACGTCCCGAGGAAAGGGTCTTCTGAAGGGCTGCAGGATTGCTGGGGGGCGCACGCAGCACGCGGGGACGCTTTTCCGTGCCCCGCCACTATGTCCTGCCTTGCTGTCCCTCCTGTCAGCCCCTGGCTCTCTGTTCTTTTCGGACGCGGGGTCCTTGTGCCCTCAGCCCGTGGTGCTGGGCAGCCGGCCTTCTCCGAGGGGAGAGCGTGTTTATCGCTGCTCACAGCGGTTTGTGCTCTCTCACAAAAGACCGACGGCTCCATCAGGGCGCGAGCTGACCCAGGGCAAACGCCGCGTGTGGGGGAAGCGCTGCAGAAGTGGTACTCACTGGGTCCGGGGGTGACGGTGGTCTTTGTCGTGGGGCGTCCACAAAGGTGGGCGCTCGGAGCCACGTGCTTCCCGTTCCTGGTGACGGCGGGCTGCACAAAGTAGCAGGGACCTGGCCCGCAGCTCTCGGCCGCAGGCGGCTTGGTCCCGCGAAACGTGTACGCGGGGGCACGGGCTTTGGTGGGGCTGTGGCCCACGAAACCTAGGAGGAAAAGCAGAAGAGTCAGTCAGTCCCTGAGCGCAAACGCCTGCGCCAGAGCCTTGCGAAGCCGCCGGAAGGAGAGAGCGGAGCTTTGGCCAGCGCGCTGCCTGTGGCCAGCAGTTTCCAAAGGCCTGCCCGCACCACGCGCGCAGGCACTCCGCAGCGAGAGCCCCCAGAGCGCCGAGTCTGCGGGAGGCTCCGACGGCACGGGGAAAGGCTCGGGAGCTGCTCTGCCCCGCCACGGCCCCGACGCGCGTCCCCCTGCACTCCGGCGATGGCCGCCGTACCTGTTGTCCCCGGGATGGAGTACTGGGGCCCGGGGCTGGGGAACTGGGCCGAGATGAGGCCGCGCGGGCGATGCGGTCTCCACGTCCCCACCCAGGCTCCGTCCATGCTGGCAGGCGCGTGCCTCCAAACCTACAGGCAAGAGCAGAGGAGTCAGGGCCGGGCTGCCCCGGCAGAGGCCGCGGGTGAGCTCCGCTCGCCGCCGCCCGCCGCTCGGAGCCCGGAGGGGCCGGCAGGAGCGGGCTGTCTCCTCCGCTCAGCCGCGAGCTGTCCGCCGCGTGGCTTGCGGCTCCCGAGCCAGAAGGGCCGGCAGCGATTTCTGCTGCTCACGGCGGTCCTGCCGCTCTCGTGCCGCACGCCCCTCGCGCGCGGCGGAGCTCAGCCCGCACCCCGCGGCCGGGCTCTGCGGCCCGAAGCGTGCCGGAGCTCTCCCTCACCTCTGTGAGCCTTGGAGGACGAGCGCGACGAGGCTGAGCTAGTCTGCTGCTGGGGCTGCTCTCGGGCACGGGGCACGGCGAGCGGCTGCGGGCAGCGCAGCTCACGAATGGGGCGCCTGGAGCCGCCGGCCAGCTGCCCTCGGGGAGGGCCCGGCGTCGGCATTGTGACGGCACGCGGGCTCCGGGGACGTCATCGGTGCGGGGACGTCTCCCGGCCGGCCCGGAGCCGCGCCCTCCACGCCTTTTCGGCCGCGCACCCCAGCCCGGAAAAAGCTGGAGCGCACGACTGCCGACCCCTGCAGATGGACCGAGCTCTCAGTTCCAGCCCCGTGCCGCCCGGGGCTCCTGGGGCTTGATCAGCGTCACCTGCAAGGGAGAGAATCCCAGCGGGGAAATGCACTGAAAGTCCCTTCCGCCTGGGAAGGCGCAGCCACCAGCTTGATGATTTGGTTGCCCTCTCTTTTAGCTTGTTCCAAAAATACATCTAAATGAAGTGCACGTGTTGTTGCCGTTCACTCTGTTCTAGAGCGCATCCGTGGCACCAGGCAATTCCTCTTCGCCCAGTCCGGCCCAGACAGGCCAGGACCAGATCACAGAATCACAGAACAGGCTGGGTTGAAAAGGAACACAATGACCATCTCGTTTCAACCCCCTGCTGTGTGCAGGTCGCCAACCAGCAGCCCAGGCTGCCCAGAGCCACGTCCAGCCTGGCCTTGAATGCCTGCAGGGATGGGGCATCCACAGCCTCCTTGGGCAGCCTGTTCCAGTGCCTCACCACCGTCAGAGTGAAAGACTTCCCCCTCACATCCAACCTAAGCCTCCCCGTTCCCCCTTCTCCTGTCACTAGGAGACTTGTAGACAGACATTCCCCCTCCTGTTTATACACTCCCTTCGAGTATCGGAAGGCCACAGTGAGGTTTCCTCCGGAGCCTTCTCTTCTCCAAGCTAAACAAGCCCGCTTCCCTCAGCCCTTCTTCATAGGAGAGCTGCTCCAGCCCTCTGATCCTATTAGCGATCCTGCTCTGGACCCGTTCCGAGAGCTCTGCGTCTTCGTTGTGCTGGCGGCCCCAGGCCTGGGCGCAGCGCTGCAGATGGGGCCTCACAAGAGCTGAGCAGAGGAGGACGATCACCTCCCTCTCCCCGCTGGCCGCCCCTTTTTAATGCAGCCCAGAACACAGCTGGCCTTCCAGGCGGCGAGCGCACACTGCTGGATCCCGCCGCACCCCCGCCTCACCCTGAAGAAGAATAGGATCCCCGATGGCAACACCGAGCTGTGCAGCCTTTCCCCAGAATTCCGAGGATGCTGCCACGCCTCCTCAAAACCCTCCCAAAATGCCCAGGACGCCCCAAGCTTCGCCCCCTGCCCCCCCCAAAATCCCCAGGGGCCCATCCCCCCAACACTGCCCAAAGCCCTTCAGCTGGCCACAAAGTTTCCCAGGACCCCAAAGCTCACCCAGGGCGCCCAAGCTGCACCCGTCTCCCCAAGGCTTCCAGCGCGCTTCTTTTCCAGCTCCGCAGGGACGCCTCCCCTGCCCTGAGCCACGGGCAGTGCTGCGGGGGCATCCCCCTGTGCTGAACTGCAGCCCTGCTTCTGCACCGCAATAGAACCGTCACAATCTGGTCCAGGCTTCAGAACAACCACCGTACTGTCCTATTCTCAGGACAGGTGCGGAACAAACGCTCGCTGTGCCGAGCGCGATGGAGAAGCCCGGAGTGAGTCGTCTCGCTTCTCAGCTTCTCCCCCCGCCAGCAACGCCCCCCCGTTGCTATTGGAGTTGCTGTTACTGGAACAGTTGATCAGTTAGTAGAGAGTGCCCCAAAGGCTGCTTGCCTCCAAACGACGTATGATAGAAAGCTGCAGCCACACGGTGAATCACCGGTGGTGGTGCCTGTTGATCCTGACAGGATGCCTGCTTCAACCTGGGCGCTTCAGAACCACTGAAAGCCATAGGCACACAGCTGCAAGATGAGATACAGGCTACGTCTCAGGGAGAAAGAAGCCGGGCACTGTTAGAAGAGGCTGTAACCTCTAACCATCTGCAGTTGGGATACAAAGCACGGACGTGGGGGGAGGTTGCCCAAGAGTCAATTGACTACGGGAGAAAGTATGGTTTCTTCCAGCGGTTTCTTCCTCCAGGAAATTGGAGCCAAGGGAAGTGAGGCTTGCAGCGGCCAGCCTTGCCCCCCGGCCACCTAGCCCAAAGCTCAGTGGGACTGGGAGGGTCTCACTGTCAGTAAAAGCAGGGAGGCGAAATATCGATCATAAGCGTAATTGTCTCTGGACACGGGGCTGGCACAAGGCTGTTCCACGAGATCTGATGAACGGAGCAGCCACTGTCAGGTTAGAGGCATTCGTTGAGCGGTGGCCGGAACAGAAGCTCAGGAATCTGGAGGAAAGCAAAAGCCCAGGTGCGAGGGCTTCTCCCGAGGAACCCGAGCGGCTCTCCAAGCCATTAGAAAGCTGCTGTCTTTGCCCCTCCCAGGTGAGGGGTGGATGCATGAGAAAGCTCACAGCCAAGGGAAACAAAGAGATCCTCGATGTAACACCTTCTGTGCAAAGGCCTCACCACTCTTGCCACTTATCCCTGGGAGTCACGGTTCAGTGGCTGAGAAGCTAGGGAAAGCCTTTTATCTCCCTGGCCAGCCTGTGTCGATTGACCCGGCTAACCTGCGGCCAGTTTCCCTAACCCTAATGGAATCCCTGAACGAATGTGCTTGGAAGGCTAAAGACACCCCGAGAAAGGAATAGAAAAGCAACACTTGCTGGACTGTGCCCTCCTTTGTTAGCCGTATTAACAAAGCCCCAGAAGGGCGAGTCGGTGTCTTGTTGTATGTTACAGAAGATCCCCGTGGGACCTGGATTGGACACAGGAAGGCTGATAGCTGATTTTAACAGCTGTGGTTTGTGACAGAAGATGCGATCACGCTAGAATCCTGAATACACCTCTTGATGACACGTTCTGGTTGCAGCAGTGCTATGTTTTGCGTTGCTGTGGGTGTGGGTGGTGATTGGTATCGGTCCTCGGACCTGTTAAACTTCACAACTGGCTTCAGGGTTCTTAGAGGTCATCCTAGCTTCCTGGTGCTCCCTGCACAGTGATAGCCTTTCTTTTGAGCCCTTCTTTCACCCCTTTTTATCAAACTGATCATGACTGGCATGTAAGTCCTCCGCAGCCTTTCCAAATTCCTAACAAACTGGGAAATGAATCAGGGGACCCATCTAATATCTGTCAGACGTGGGCACAAAGGAAACGTGTCATAAAGCCTTTTGCACTGATGCTTTTCAGTGTCACACCAGTCCAGGAGCTCCATCCAAAACGTGGCTGTTGGAAAGCGCCTAAGCTTTGGTAGGAGACGTGTACGTCTCTGGGATTACTCCTCTTTGATGCTTCCTCCTGTGGGCTATCCTGCACACGCTCCCCTGTGAAAGCCTCTGTAGACTGTAACAGTACTCGAACTTGCCAACCTAGGATTTCTTTCTCCCAGCATTTGAATTGCTTTGGAAATGCTCAAGTGGACAGTTCTCATGGCACGAAATCATCTTAGAGAACACTCCATGGCAAGTCCACATACTGTCAGATTGGACTAGGTACGCTTTTGGTGAATTAACTGAAGCGTTCTGATTTACGGCTCCTGAGAAATACCACATTCACAGCAGAATTCTTCTGCTGAAGAATTCCCACCTGGATCCTGGCTTCCGCTGGGAGTTCCTGGCTGCGGGGGAAAGCAGCCGAGCCAAATAGCTCTGTATGTTTTGCTTACTGATTTGTCATTACTGGTTCTTGTGCAATGCATGGCTGTTGCCAAATGTATGGTTGTCCCTTTTCACTTTCTACCTTTTCTTCATTGCGTAACATTGGTGCCATCACTGCTGAGGAGTCACCGGGTGGTGTCTGTGGCAAATTGGATGGCTCTAATTGTTGCCTACAAATTGGATGGCAATGAAGAGGTTGCTAAACAAATTGCCCGTGGGTGAAACGCCTCCTATTCTGTGTGCCGTTGCCACTCTCGTGTTTGTTCCTTGCGTGGTTCCATGGTGGATTCAACTTATACAAGGACTTGTATCCTCCATGTGCTTTGTAACCACTTCAACTGATGATGAACAAGTCCAGCGCATCAGGGCAACCTTTGTAACCAAGCCCAAGAAATCCTTTCTAACAACTGTGTAACGTTTAACCCCCCTTCCTCCCCACCCCTCTTTTCCCTTCCGCTTACTTTGTCTCTTTTCTTCCTTTCTCTTTTCTCTTTCCTCACCACCACGAACGGTCACTTGCACATCAGTTTCAAGCAGCCTTGTTCTGGCTCCAAGCTTGCTGCCAGACGCATTTCTTGTGATGAGACTGACTTGTCTAGGAGATGAGTGATGGGGGTTGCCGTGGGGCAACCAACATCACTGTGTGGACAATTGTAGCTGTTTGCCTTTGCAAGAGAGTGCTCAGGACCGTTTGCTGGCGGAAGAGCTAGCCTGTGACCAAGTGACTCCAGCTTGCTGTGGGAGACTGGGGGATGATCCCACTGTACCCTGCAGGTACAAGGCGAGATACAAGTGGGCGCCTCCCTGCTCCCTCTTATCTGCTGGCAAGGCCCGGAAGATGGGAACCAAAGGAGTTCCTGCCGAGATCCAAAAGCCAGAAGCTGTCACTCCAAAAACAACTGACTCAACCCCTCTGGACTCACAGATAAGGTGGTACTGCCACGTGGTCACCGTCGTCGTCGACAGAACAACAGTGCCCGACGACCCACCACCACTGAAGATCAAGGACTGAACTATGAACCACGCTGGATCCACGGTGGTGACCATCTATCTCCCTCTTGCTTCCTGTAGAGACTCCTTGCTTCTCCTTTCCTGTGTTTCCTATCGCCCTCCTTCTCTTCCCCATCCCCCTCATTCAAAATACTGTCCGTCCTCCCCTTCCCCACCTCCCTGATTAAGATCTCTAATAAACTGGTCGGACCAACATTTTAGCCGTTGTCCTGTAAGCCCCGGGCACCTCCCTAAAATCCTCCTGTCGGCGCTGGAAGGGATGCACTGCCCGCGGCCGGCCTCCCTTTGCTATTTGCTTCGTTTATTCTTTACTTCAGCACGTGGCAGACATCAGCACTGCAAACGGCTGATCAAGCAAGCATCGGCGATTTCCAACGTACTGATGTTTGAAAGGCTTCGGGAAGCGCTGGCGCATTCCTGTGTGCAGCGGGGAGGAAAAAGGAGTAACAAGAAAGCACACATGTTGGTGTTGGGTTGGTTTTATTGATGACTTACTCCAATTGCTAACAATTGTTCAAGTAAAATGGGCAAAAGCCCAAGTCCATAGATGGAAATGGCATCAAGTCGATAGATGGAAATGGCATCAAGTCCATAGATGGAAATGGCATCAAGTCCATAGATGGAATGGAATCAAGTCGATAGATGGAAATGGCATCAAGTCGATAGATGGAAATGGCATCAAGTCCATAGATGGAATGGAATCAAGACCATAGATGGAAATGGAATCAAGTGGAAACCGGCAGTTGGTTGGTGTCTTCCCATCCCCTCCCATGCCAGGAAAGCAAAGGCGGCCTTCCAGATGTGGCTGTTTCATTCCACAATCAGAGGGGTTGTGTAGAGGGAATGCCGGATTCCAAAAGTGGATGCAGGCGCTCGGGGCTTGATCAGCGTCACCTGGAAGGGCAAAAAAAGGAAAGGCAGATCAGCAAGGGCCCTTCTCTTCTCTGCTGCCCTCCCTTCCTCTGCTCGGAGGTGGCACGAGGGCAGGGGGCAGGCCTGCTCTCCGGCACTTGGTCCCTGCGGCCAGAAGCTCTTTGGCCGGAGGAAGCCTCAGGGCAAGGGGGAGAGGCGTGAAGGCCGTGCTTGTGAAACAGAGGGGACGAGCTGAGCAGCGAGCTGCCTTACCCGGCCTATGCTGTAGTCTGCGGGCCCGGGCTTCACTGCTTTGCCCTCTGCAGGTTTTGGTCGGGCCGCCATGGTGTACGCGGGCGCCCTGGTCTTGTAGGCGTCCACAGCTACCTTGGGAAACGCCGCGGGACCCGGAGTCTGCAAGAGAGTCATGGGTGCACGGGGCTGGGATCACACGCAAGGCTCTCTCTTTCCCTGGAAGCCTGCGTTAAGCAAAGGTGCTTGGGGCTTGGAAGCCCCCTGGCACAGGGAGAGCAGCCCAGCTTCGGATGCTAACATGGAAAAGAGGAGCAGCAGAGCTCACCTTGGCAAGGTCTTCGTCAAAGCGGCCGCGCTGGCTCCTTCCCCTCATGGAGTAGCAGGGGCTGGCCGCTGTGTAGGCTGTATTGGGGCCCATCAGCTTGGGCAGCGTGTAGGTGCCCGGACCTGCAGGAGGAGCAGCAGAGAGCGTGTGCGCGAGGGGCTGGAGGAGACGGAAGCAGCAGAGAGGGGCAGCCCGCCCAGCCTGCTGGGGGGAGGGCTCGCCCCTCTGCCAGTTCCTGCCTCTACTTCGGCACTGGGCCAGTGCCGGCAGCTCCGAGCCCGAGCAGCCGGAGCCGCTGCGGGCCGAGACGTGTTGGTCACGCCAGAAAGCTTGCGGCCCCAGCGCTGCGCAGGCTGCGCGGTTGGCCCGTTGCTGGTGCTGAGCAGCAGCCCGTCCCTGCAGGATGCTCAGGATGAAGGGTCTGCCTTTGCCGGGGTCAGCGTACCTGGAGGGCGGTCTGTGCGCAGGGGCTCCCGCCGGAAGGCCATGGACTGCACCGGTGGGCACTTGAAGATGTGCCTGTTGGCTTCCTTGGTGCGGTAGTCACCTGGGGCAGAGGAGAAGAGGAAGAAAGCCGTGAAGTGCTGGTCTCCTGCAGCCGCAGAGACAACGTCCCGAGGAAAGGGTCTTCTGAAGGGCTGCAGGATTGCTGGGGGGCGCACGCAGCACGCGGGGACGCTTTTCCGTGCCCCGCCACTATGTCCTGCCTTGCTGTCCCTCCTGTCAGCCCCTGGCTCTCTGTTCTTTTCGGACGCGGGGTCCTTGTGCCCTCAGCCCGTGGTGCTGGGCAGCCGGCCTTCTCCGAGGGGAGAGCGTGTTTATCGCTGCTCACAGCGGTTTGTGCTCTCTCACAAAAGACCGACGGCTCCATCAGGGCGCGAGCTGACCCAGGGCAAACGCCGCGTGTGGGGGAAGCGCTGCAGAAGTGGTACTCACTGGGTCCGGGGGTGACGGTGGTCTTTGTCGTGGGGCGTCCACAAAGGTGGGCGCTCGGAGCCACGTGCTTCCCGTTCCTGGTGACGGCGGGCTGCACAAAGTAGCAGGGACCTGGCCCGCAGCTCTCGGCCGCAGGCGGCTTGGTCCCGCGAAACGTGTACGCGGGGGCACGGGCTTTGGTGGGGCTGTGGCCCACGAAACCTAGGAGGAAAAGCAGAAGAGTCAGTCAGTCCCTGAGCGCAAACGCCTGCGCCAGAGCCTTGCGAAGCCGCCGGAAGGAGAGAGCGGAGCTTTGGCCAGCGCGCTGCCTGTGGCCAGCAGTTTCCAAAGGCCTGCCCGCACCACGCGCGCAGGCACTCCGCAGCGAGAGCCCCCAGAGCGCCGAGTCTGCGGGAGGCTCCGACGGCACGGGGAAAGGCTCGGGAGCTGCTCTGCCCCGCCACGGCCCCGACGCGCGTCCCCCTGCACCCCGGCGATGGCCGCCGTACCTGTTGTCCCCGGGATGGAGTACTGGGGCCCGGGGCTGGGGAACTGGGCCGAGATGAGGCCGCGCGGGCGATGCGGTCTCCACGTCCCCACCCAGGCTCCGTCCATGCTGGCAGGCGCGTGCCTCCAAACCTACAGGCAAGAGCAGAGGAGTCAGGGCCGGGCTGCCCCGGCAGAGGCCGCGGGTGAGCTCCGCTCGCCGCCGCCCGCCGCTCGGAGCCCGGAGGGGCCGGCAGGAGCGGGCTGTCTCCTCCGCTCAGCCGCGAGCTGTCCGCCGCGTGGCTTGCGGCTCCCGAGCCAGAAGGGCCGGCAGCGATTTCTGCTGCTCACGGCGGTCCTGCCGCTCTCGTGCCGCACGCCCCTCGCGCGCGGCGGAGCTCAGCCCGCACCCCGCGGCCGGGCTCTGCGGCCCGAAGCGTGCCGGAGCTCTCCCTCACCTCTGTGAGCCTTGGAGGACGAGCGCGACGAGGCTGAGCTAGTCTGCTGCTGGGGCTGCTCTCGGGCACGGGGCACGGCGAGCGGCTGCGGGCAGCGCAGCTCACGAATGGGGCGCCTGGAGCCGCCGGCCAGCTGCCCTCGGGGAGGGCCCGGCGTCGGCATTGTGACGGCACGCGGGCTCCGGGGACGTCATCGGTGCGGGGACGTCTCCCGGCCGGCCCGGAGCCGCGCCCTCCACGCCTTTTCGGCCGCGCACCCCAGCCCGGAAAAAGCTGGAGCGCACGACTGCCGACCCCTGCAGATGGACCGAGCTCTCAGTTCCAGCCCCGTGCCGCCCGGGGCTCCTGGGGCTTGATCAGCGTCACCTGCAAGGGAGAGAATCCCAGCGGGGAAATGCACTGAAAGTCCCTTCCGCCTGGGAAGGCGCAGCCACCAGCTTGATGATTTGGTTGCCCTCTCTTTTAGCTTGTTCCAAAAATACATCTAAATGAAGTGCACGTGTTGTTGCCGTTCACTCTGTTCTAGAGCGCATCCGTGGCACCAGGCAATTCCTCTTCGCCCAGTCCGGCCCAGACAGGCCAGGACCAGATCACAGAATCACAGAACAGGCTGGGTTGAAAAGGAACACAATGACCATCTCGTTTCAACCCCCTGCTGTGTGCAGGTCGCCAACCAGCAGCCCAGGCTGCCCAGAGCCACGTCCAGCCTGGCCTTGAATGCCTGCAGGGATGGGGCATCCACAGCCTCCTTGGGCAGCCTGTTCCAGTGCCTCACCACCGTCAGAGTGAAAGACTTCCCCCTCACATCCAACCTAAGCCTCCCCGTTCCCCCTTCTCCTGTCACTAGGAGACTTGTAGACAGACATTCCCCCTCCTGTTTATACACTCCCTTCGAGTATCGGAAGGCCACAGTGAGGTTTCCCCCGGAGCCTTCTCTTCTCCAAGCTAAACAAGCCCGCTTCCCTCAGCCCTTCTTCATAGGAGAGCTGCTCCAGCCCTCTGATCCTATTAGCGATCCTGCTCTGGACCCGTTCCGAGAGCTCTGCGTCTTCGTTGTGCTGGCGGCCCCAGGCCTGGGCGCAGCGCTGCAGATGGGGCCTCACAAGAGCTGAGCAGAGGAGGACGATCACCTCCCTCTCCCCGCTGGCCGCCCCTTTTTAATGCAGCCCAGAACACAGCTGGCCTTCCAGGCGGCGAGCGCACACTGCTGGATCCCGCCGCACCCCCGCCTCACCCTGAAGAAGAATAGGATCCCCGATGGCAACACCGAGCTGTGCAGCCTTTCCCCAGAATTCCGAGGATGCTGCCATGCCTCCTCAAAACCCTCCCAAAATGCCCAGGACGCCCCAAGCTTCGCCCCCTGCCCCCCCCAAAATCCCCAGGGGCCCATCCCCCCAACACTGCCCAAAGCCCTTCAGCTGGCCACAAAGTTTCCCAGGACCCCAAAGCTCACCCAGGGCGCCCAAGCTGCACCCGTCTCCCCAAGGCTTCCAGCGCGCTTCTTTTCCAGCTCCGCAGGGACGCCTCCCCTGCCCTGAGCCACGGGCAGTGCTGCGGGGGCATCCCCCTGTGCTGAACTGCAGCCCTGCTTCTGCACCGCAATAGAACCGTCACAATCTGGTCCAGGCTTCAGAACAACCACCGTACTGTCCTATTCTCAGGACAGGTGCGGAACAAACGCTCTCTGTGCCGAGCGCGATGGAGAAGCCCGGAGTGAGTCGTCTCGCTTCTCAGCTTCTCCCCCCGCCAGCAACGCCCCCCCGTTGCTATTGGAGTTGCTGTTACTGGAACAGTTGATCAGTTAGTAGAGAGTGCCCCAAAGGCTGCTTGCCTCCAAACGACGTATGATAGAAAGCTGCAGCCACACGGTGAATCACCGGTGGTGGTGCCTGTTGATCCTGACAGGATGCCTGCTTCAACCTGGGCGCTTCAGAACCACTGAAAGCCATAGGCACACAGCTGCAAGATGAGATACATGCTACGTCTCAGGGAGAAAGAAGCCGGGCACTGTTAGAAGAGGCTGTAACCTCTAACCATCTGCAGTTGGGATACAAAGCACGGACGTGGGGGGAGGTTGCCCAAGAGTCAATTGACTACGGGAGAAAGTATGGTTTCTTCCAGCGGTTTCTTCCTCCAGGAAATTGGAGCCAAGGGAAGTGAGGCTTGCAGCGGCCAGCCTTGCCCCCCGGCCACCTAGCCCAAAGCTCAGTGGGACTGGGAGGGTCTCACTGTCAGTAAAAGCAGGGAGGCGAAATATCGATCATAAGCGTAATTGTCTCTGGACACGGGGCTGGCACAAGGCTGTTCCACGAGATCTGATGAACGGAGCAGCCACTGTCAGGTTAGAGGCATTCGTTGAGCGGTGGCCAGAACAGAAGCTCAGGAATCTGGAGAAAAGCAAAAGCCCAGGTGCCAGGGCCTCTCCCCAGGAACCCGAGTGGCTCTCCAAGCCATTAGAAAGCTGCTGTCTTCGTCCCTCCCAGGTGAGCGGGGGGCGGTGAGGGGTGGATGCATGAGAAAGCTCACAGCCAAGGGAAACAAAGAGATCCTCGATGTAACACCTTCTGTGCAAAGGCCTCACCACTCTTGCCACTTATCCCTGGGAGTCACGGTTCAGTGGCTGAGAAGCTAGGGAAAGCCTTTTATCTCCCTGGCCAGCCTGTGTCGATTGACCCGGCTAACCTGCGGCCAGTTTCCCTAACCCTAATGGAATCCCTGAACGAATGTGCTTGGAAGGCTAAAGACACCCCGAGAAAGGAATAGAAAAGCAACACTTGCTGGACTGTGCCCTCCTTTGTTAGCCGTATTAACAAAGCCCCAGAAGGGCGAGTCGGTGTCTTGTTGTATGTTACAGAAGATCCCCGTGGGACCTGGATTGGACACAGGAAGGCTGATAGCTGATTTTAACAGCTGTGGTTTGTGACAGAAGATGCGATCACGCTAGAATCCTGAATACACCTCTTGATGACACGTTCTGGTTGCAGCAGTGCTATGTTTTGCGTTGCTGTGGGTGTGGGTGGTGATTGGTATCGGTCCTCGGACCTGTTAAACTTCACAACTGGCTTCAGGGTTCTTAGAGGTCATCCTAGCTTCCTGGTGCTCCCTGCACAGTGATAGCCTTTCTTTTGAGCCCTTCTTTCACCCCTTTTTATCAAACTGATCATGACTGGCATGTAAGTCCTCCGCAGCCTTTCCAAATTCCTAACAAACTGGGAAATGAATCAGGGGACCCATCTAATATCTGTCAGACGTGGGCACAAAGGAAACGTGTCATAAAGCCTTTTGCACTGATGCTTTTCAGTGTCACACCAGTCCAGGAGCTCCATCCAAAACGTGGCTGTTGGAAAGCGCCTAAGCTTTGGTAGGAGACGTGTACGTCTCTGGGATTACTCCTCTTTGATGCTTCCTCCTGTGGGCTATCCTGCACACGCTCCCCTGTGAAAGCCTCTGTAGACTGTAACAGTACTCGAACTTGCCAACCTAGGATTTCTTTCTCCCAGCATTTGAATTGCTTTGGAAATGCTCAAGTGGACAGTTCTCATGGCACGAAATCATCTTAGAGAACACTCCATGGCAAGTCCACATACTGTCAGATTGGACTAGGTACGCTTTTGGTGAATTAACTGAAGCGTTCTGATTTACGGCTCCTGAGAAATACCACATTCACAGCAGAATTCTTCTGCTGAAGAATTCCCACCTGGATCCTGGCTTCCGCTGGGAGTTCCTGGCTGCGGGGGAAAGCAGCCGAGCCAAATAGCTCTGTATGTTTTGCTTACTGATTTGTCATTACTGGTTCTTGTGCAATGCATGGCTGTTGCCAAATGTATGGTTGTCCCTTTTCACTTTCTACCTTTTCTTCATTGCGTAACATTGGTGCCATCACTGCTGAGGAGTCACCGGGTGGTGTCTGTGGCAAATTGGATGGCTCTAATTGTTGCCTACAAATTGGATGGCAATGAAGAGGTTGCTAAACAAATTGCCCGTGGGTGAAACGCCTCCTATTCTGTGTGCCGTTGCCACTCTCGTGTTTGTTCCTTGCGTGGTTCCATGGTGGATTCAACTTATACAAGGACTTGTATCCTCCATGTGCTTTGTAACCACTTCAACTGATGATGAACAAGTCCAGCGCATCAGGGCAACCTTTGTAACCAAGCCCAAGAAATCCTTTCTAACAACTGTGTAACGTTTAACCCCCCTTCCTCCCCACCCCTCTTTTCCCTTCCGCTTACTTTGTCTCTTTTCTTCCTTTCTCTTTTCTCTTTCCTCACCACCACGAACGGTCACTTGCACATCAGTTTCAAGCAGCCTTGTTCTGGCTCCAAGCTTGCTGCCAGACGCATTTCTTGTGATGAGACTGACTTGTCTAGGAGATGAGTGATGGGGGTTGCCGTGGGGCAACCAACATCACTGTGTGGACAATTGTAGCTGTTTGCCTTTGCAAGAGAGTGCTCAGGACCGTTTGCTGGCGGAAGAGCTAGCCTGTGACCAAGTGACTCCAGCTTGCTGTGGGAGACTGGGGGATGATCCCACTGTACCCTGCAGGTACAAGGCGAGATACAAGTGGGCGCCTCCCTGCTCCCTCTTATCTGCTGGCAAGGCCCGGAAGATGGGAACCAAAGGAGTTCCTGCCGAGATCCAAAAGCCAGAAGCTGTCACTCCAAAAACAACTGACTCAACCCCTCTGGACTCACAGATAAGGTGGTACTGCCACGTGGTCACCGTCGTCGTCGACAGAACAACAGTGCCCGACGACCCACCACCACTGAAGATCAAGGACTGAACTATGAACCACGCTGGATCCACGGTGGTGACCATCTATCTCCCTCTTGCTTCCTGTAGAGACTCCTTGCTTCTCCTTTCCTGTGTTTCCTATCGCCCTCCTTCTCTTCCCCATCCCCCTCATTCAAAATACTGTCCGTCCTCCCCTTCCCCACCTCCCTGATTAAGATCTCTAATAAACTGGTCGGACCAACATTTTAGCCGTTGTCCTGTAAGCCCCGGGCACCTCCCTAAAATCCTCCTGTCGGCGCTGGAAGGGATGCACTGCCCGCGGCCGGCCTCCCTTTGCTATTTGCTTCGTTTATTCTTTACTTCAGCACGTGGCAGACATCAGCACTGCAAACGGCTGATCAAGCAAGCATCGGCGATTTCCAACGTACTGATGTTTGAAAGGCTTCGGGAAGCGCTGGCGCATTCCTGTGTGCAGCGGGGAGGAAAAAGGAGTAACAAGAAAGCACACATGTTGGTGTTGGGTTGGTTTTATTGATGACTTACTCCAATTGCTAACAATTGTTCAAGTAAAATGGGCAAAAGCCCAAGTCCATAGATGGAAATGGCATCAAGTCGATAGATGGAAATGGCATCAAGTCCATAGATGGAAATGGCATCAAGTCCATAGATGGAATGGAATCAAGTCGATAGATGGAAATGGCATCAAGTCGATAGATGGAAATGGCATCAAGTCCATAGATGGAATGGAATCAAGACCATAGATGGAAATGGAATCAAGTGGAAACCGGCAGTTGGTTGGTGTCTTCCCATCCCCTCCCATGCCAGGAAAGCAAAGGCGGCCTTCCAGATGTGGCTGTTTCATTCCACAATCAGAGGGGTTGTGTAGAGGGAATGCCGGATTCCAAAAGTGGATGCAGGCGCTCGGGGCTTGATCAGCGTCACCTGGAAGGGCAAAAAAAGGAAAGGCAGATCAGCAAGGGCCCTTCTCTTCTCTGCTGCCCTCCCTTCCTCTGCTCGGAGGTGGCACGAGGGCAGGGGGCAGGCCTGCTCTCCGGCACTTGGTCCCTGCGGCCAGAAGCTCTTTGGCCGGAGGAAGCCTCAGGGCAAGGGGGAGAGGCGTGAAGGCCGTGCTTGTGAAACAGAGGGGACGAGCTGAGCAGCGAGCTGCCTTACCCGGCCTATGCTGTAGTCTGCGGGCCCGGGCTTCACTGCTTTGCCCTCTGCAGGTTTTGGTCGGGCCGCCATGGTGTACGCGGGCGCCCTGGTCTTGTAGGCGTCCACAGCTACCTTGGGAAACGCCGCGGGACCCGGAGTCTGCAAGAGAGTCATGGGTGCACGGGGCTGGGATCACACGCAAGGCTCTCTCTTTCCCTGGAAGCCTGCGTTAAGCAAAGGTGCTTGGGGCTTGGAAGCCCCCTGGCACAGGGAGAGCAGCCCAGCTTCGGATGCTAACATGGAAAAGAGGAGCAGCAGAGCTCACCTTGGCAAGGTCTTCGTCAAAGCGGCCGCGCTGGCTCCTTCCCCTCATGGAGTAGCAGGGGCTGGCCGCTGTGTAGGCTGTATTGGGGCCCATCAGCTTGGGCAGCGTGTAGGTGCCCGGACCTGCAGGAGGAGCAGCAGAGAGCGTGTGCGCGATGGGCTGGAGGAGACGGAAGCAGCAGAGAGGGGCAGCCCGCCCAGCCTGCTGGGGGGAGGGCTCGCCCCTCTGCCAGTTCCTGCCTCTACTTCGGCACTGGGCCAGTGCCGGCAGCTCCGAGCCCGAGCAGCCGGAGCCGCTGCGGGCCGAGACGTGTTGGTCACGCCAGAAAGCTTGCGGCCCCAGCGCTGCGCAGGCTGCGCGGTTGGCCCGTTGCTGGTGCTGAGCAGCAGCCCGTCCCTGCAGGATGCTCAGGATGAAGGGTCTGCCTTTGCCGGGGTCAGCGTACCTGGAGGGCGGTCTGTGCGCAGGGGCTCCCGCCGGAAGGCCATGGACTGCACCGGTGGGCACTTGAAGATGTGCCTGTTGGCTTCCTCGGTGCGGTAGTCACCTGGGGCAGAGGAGAAGAGGAAGAAAGCCGTGAAGTGCTGGTCTCCTGCAGCCGCAGAGACAACGTCCCGAGGAAAGGGTCTTCTGAAGGGCTGCAGGATTGCTGGGGGGCGCACGCAGCACGCGGGGACGCTTTTCCGTGCCCCGCCACTATGTCCTGCCTTGCTGTCCCTCCTGTCAGCCCCTGGCTCTCTGTTCTTTTCGGACGCGGGGTCCTTGTGCCCTCAGCCCGTGGTGCTGGGCAGCCGGCCTTCTCCGAGGGGAGAGCGTGTTTATCGCTGCTCACAGCGGTTTGTGCTCTCTCACAAAAGACCGACGGCTCCATCAGGGCGCGAGCTGACCCAGGGCAAACGCCGCGTGTGGGGGAAGCGCTGCAGAAGTGGTACTCACTGGGTCCGGGGGTGACGGTGGTCTTTGTCGTGGGGCGTCCACAAAGGTGGGCGCTCGGAGCCACGTGCTTCCCGTTCCTGGTGACGGCGGGCTGCACAAAGTAGCAGGGACCTGGCCCGCAGCTCTCGGCCGCAGGCGGCTTGGTCCCGCGAAACGTGTACGCGGGGGCACGGGCTTTGGTGGGGCTGTGGCCCACGAAACCTAGGAGGAAAAGCAGAAGAGTCAGTCAGTCCCTGAGCGCAAACGCCTGCGCCAGAGCCTTGCGAAGCCGCCGGAAGGAGAGAGCGGAGCTTTGGCCAGCGCGCTGCCTGTGGCCAGCAGTTTCCAAAGGCCTGCCCGCACCACGCGCGCAGGCACTCCGCAGCGAGAGCCCCCAGAGCGCCGAGTCTGCGGGAGGCTCCGACGGCACGGGGAAAGGCTCGGGAGCTGCTCTGCCCCGCCACGGCCCCGACGCGCGTCCCCCTGCACCCCGGCGATGGCCGCCGTACCTGTTGTCCCCGGGATGGAGTACTGGGGCCCGGGGCTGGGGAACTGGGCCGAGATGAGGCCGCGCGGGCGATGCGGTCTCCACGTCCCCACCCAGGCTCCGTCCATGCTGGCAGGCGCGTGCCTCCAAACCTACAGGCAAGAGCAGAGGAGTCAGGGCCGGGCTGCCCCGGCAGAGGCCGCGGGTGAGCTCCGCTCGCCGCCGCCCGCCGCTCGGAGCCCGGAGGGGCCGGCAGGAGCGGGCTGTCTCCTCCGCTCAGCCGCGAGCTGTCCGCCGCGTGGCTTGCGGCTCCCGAGCCAGAAGGGCCGGCAGCGATTTCTGCTGCTCACGGCGGTCCTGCCGCTCTCGTGCCGCACGCCCCTCGCGCGCGGCGGAGCTCAGCCCGCACCCCGCGGCCGGGCTCTGCGGCCCGAAGCGTGCCGGAGCTCTCCCTCACCTCTGTGAGCCTTGGAGGACGAGCGCGACGAGGCTGAGCTAGTCTGCTGCTGGGGCTGCTCTCGGGCACGGGGCACGGCGAGCGGCTGCGGGCAGCGCAGCTCACGAATGGGGCGCCTGGAGCCGCCGGCCAGCTGCCCTCGGGGAGGGCCCGGCGTCGGCATTGTGACGGCACGCGGGCTCCGGGGACGTCATCGGTGCGGGGACGTCTCCCGGCCGGCCCGGAGCCGCGCCCTCCACGCCTTTTCGGCCGCGCACCCCAGCCCGGAAAAAGCTGGAGCGCACGACTGCCGACCCCTGCAGATGGACCGAGCTCTCAGTTCCAGCCCCGTGCCGCCCGGGGCTCCTGGGGCTTGATCAGCGTCACCTGCAAGGGAGAGAATCCCAGCGGGGAAATGCACTGAAAGTCCCTTCCGCCTGGGAAGGCGCAGCCACCAGCTTGATGATTTGGTTGCCCTCTCTTTTAGCTTGTTCCAAAAATACATCTAAATGAAGTGCACGTGTTGTTGCCGTTCACTCTGTTCTAGAGCGCATCCGTGGCACCAGGCAATTCCTCTTCGCCCAGTCCGGCCCAGACAGGCCAGGACCAGATCACAGAATCACAGAACAGGCTGGGTTGAAAAGGAACACAATGACCATCTCGTTTCAACCCCCTGCTGTGTGCAGGTCGCCAACCAGCAGCCCAGGCTGCCCAGAGCCACGTCCAGCCTGGCCTTGAATGCCTGCAGGGATGGGGCATCCACAGCCTCCTTGGGCAGCCTGTTCCAGTGCCTCACCACCGTCAGAGTGAAAGACTTCCCCCTCACATCCAACCTAAGCCTCCCCGTTCCCCCTTCTCCTGTCACTAGGAGACTTGTAGACAGACATTCCCCCTCCTGTTTATACACTCCCTTCGAGTATCGGAAGGCCACAGTGAGGTTTCCTCCGGAGCCTTCTCTTCTCCAAGCTAAACAAGCCCGCTTCCCTCAGCCCTTCTTCATAGGAGAGCTGCTCCAGCCCTCTGATCCTATTAGCGATCCTGCTCTGGACCCGTTCCGAGAGCTCTGCGTCTTCGTTGTGCTGGCGGCCCCAGGCCTGGGCGCAGCGCTGCAGATGGGGCCTCACAAGAGCTGAGCAGAGGAGGACGATCACCTCCCTCTCCCCGCTGGCCGCCCCTTTTTAATGCAGCCCAGAACACAGCTGGCCTTCCAGGCGGCGAGCGCGCACTGCTGGATCCCGCCGCACCCCCGCCTCACCCTGAAGAAGAATAGGATCCCCGATGGCAACACCGAGCTGTGCAGCCTTTCCCCAGAATTCCGAGGATGCTGCCACGCCTCCTCAAAACCCTCCCAAAATGCCCAGGACGCCCCAAGCTTCACCCCCTGCCCCCCCAAAATCCCTCAGGATTCCCCCACTCTTGTCCTTCTGCTTCTCCAGTAAATGCAAGGCATCCATGACGATCTTCCGCAGTGCTTCGCTCTGCGCTGCTCCTGGGACCACAACAAGGGCACTGGGACCAATCACACGGTCAGGACCGGAGGGCTCAGGGCTGGAGGGTTCCAGTAAGAACTGGAGGAGGGCTCAGGGCTGATTCCCAGAGTCCAGGTCAGGGCAAAGGGGTTCTGGGAATGGCCAGGCATCCCTGAAGACCCCCCAAGATCTTGGGAAGCTCTGGGAGTTGCTGGAAGTCCACACTGTACCCCTGCCCAGGGCCGGGATCCATCCAGTGTTCCATGCAAGTCTGGCGTTCCCAGAGATCCCCGGGATCCATATCAGAGTTGGGAGAGTGCCAGATGGGTCTGAGGGGTGCCTGGGGGAGTCCACCTCAAGACTGGGGAGACCGTGGCATGCTTGAGGGCCCCCAGAATGCTCGTCTGAGTGTCCCATTGAGATGGTGGCCCCTCAGGTGCCAGTCAGGAGGGGGGCAGAGGGTCCCATTGGGTGGGCATCCCTGGGGTCCCACCACCCACCCACAGTGACGGGGGCAAGTGGCACAGCAGCCTCTGCAAGGGCCTCCAGGCAGTGCTGGTGCTGGGAGTCCTGAGAGCTCCTGGCCATCTCACGGCAGAGCCGGGCCCACTGAATGGGGGGCCCAAAGCAGAGCAGGCAGGGGTGCAGCCCCGGAAGCCAGGGCACCAGGAGCAGCAGGAGGGGCAGCCACCGCCGCTCCATGGTCCCAGAGCACAGCACGGCCTGCCTGGGTGCCCAGGCAACGGGGGTTCCGAGGTGGCGCCCAGGTGCCCGGGTCACCTCCCATGGGGATGGAGACACTCTTGACATGTGGCTTTTGGAAATGGAGGAGCTCTCGCTTCCTCATTTTCATCTCCTCACATTCTTTGCCTTCAGTCCCCACCGATATTACTGATATCTCCAAACACCCTCTTTCTTGACACTTAATTACTGCCACCCACCTCCCCCCATTCCCTACAAGCTTATTCCTTGCGCACCCTCAGCCCAGGCTCTTGGATCTCCACATCCCAGCTGGTGAAATCCACACAAGATTCACTTTTGGTTTGGTGCCCAACTGTATGCGAGGTACCTACATAACTTCTGAAGTGCTCGGTCTCTGGAATGGTAGGAATTGCTTTGTGTTTGGAGGCAGCGCTCATTGCGCAGCGTTGGAACACTCCTGGAACTGAGCTGCTCACGTTCCACATTTTGTGCTGACGCACAAATGCCAGAGACTGCAACACAGAGGAATGTTCCATCCCGAGGGACAGAACAGCAACCCCGGTTTTCATAGGAATGCATAACACTGAAACCTGAAAACAACCTACAAACAGGTGGGTATGGAAAAACCCACTAATGGAAAACAGTAATGGAGAGAGAGGGAACACAGACAAGCCCCGGAAACAGCGGGAAAATGTGGAGCAGCCACTTCCCAACACTGCTGTTGAGATGCTTTAACATGGCAGGTGCAATCTGCGGGCCCTGGCAGGGGTCACTGGGGCAACCCTGTGTTTGTGGTTGTCTTTAAACATGGGCTCACGTTAGCAGTCTTTTCACCAGATCAGCATCAGATTCTTCAGCCACGTGTTTGCTCTCAACTGACCGGCAGCGTCACCCTGCGCACACGCGCTCAGTCCTTCTGGCTGCTGGCCACGCATCTGGGACTTGGACAGAGCCGGATTCTCTTGTTCTGACTGGAGTCTGGTGTGCTCTTCCTACCAGCAGGTCACAGCCATTCCCGTGGTTCACACGTTACGATCTGCTGGAAAATATTCCGTACTTGTCTGCTTACTGCTGGCCCAGTTTGACCTGCTCCAGAACTCAGGATTCAGTCAAATATTTGAACGAAGCGCGAAATAAAGCGATAAATAAGTTGCTTTACCTCTTCATAAGCACGCAGACTTTCTGCTGTTAACAGAAATCGGTCTTCAACCCTTCCCACTCATCGCAGAAGCTCTTGATGCCCCCACGACACAGGGAGGCTCTGGGGTGCGTTCTGCCCCCGTCCTCACCCACAAAGCATTAAGAGGGACCTTGGAGGCGGGGGGAGCTTTGACAGACCTTTCTCAGATTTCAACCAGAAACTATCCCGGAGGGGCATTTTGGGGATCTTTATTTTGTAAATTATCATTTTTGCATCTTTTTCTAACCCTTACGTGAAGTGCTGTGGGGGCTGCCTTGTTGTGGGGGGAGGGCGGCCCTGGGGTTCCTGACTCCCGCTGCAGGTCCCTGGGTGCACCACTTGTCGGGGGCTGCGTCTCAGCGTCACCGCAACCCGGGGGGATGGCGCCATCAGCGGCCCCCTCCCACCCCTCCCTACCATGGCGCTGAACCCTGTGGCCGCCCCAGACCCTCTGCGCACCCCCCCTTGTTCCTGTTCCTCCCTGACCCCCCTTGGCTGCAGCGTTTTATCGCAGTTAGGAGGGACCAGGACTGCCGCATGTTCCCTCTCTGAAACATTTTGCACCCGAGATTAAATTAACCTGCACAACTCTGTTTCAGGCTGAAAACGGAGTGTTTGCGGGAGGAAGGGGCATCTGCGTCCTGCTTTGCAGGGGACTGGAATGACGGCATCACGTGGTGACACGTGACCACCACGGGAGCTCTACTGGGGCTGCGGGGACCGCAGTCCCAGCGGTCATTTTGCATGGCAGGCGTCCATCACCCGTTGGGGCACATGAGAGGTGCACAACACTCAGGGCTCCGTCCCACGGTGGGGCCGTCAGGAGCACAGGGCGGCGGCGGCGTCGCGCTCCACCTCGATGGACACGATGTGGTGCCCAGGCACCATGGCCAGGCCCAGCACACGCGGCTCGCTGCCCGGGAACGCATCTGCAGGGGACAGCAGCACCGTGTCAGCCTCACCGCCACATCCCATCCCCACCATTCCCCGTGGTCCCGCTCCCATCACCCCCGGTACCCCAACCACCCTCCCCATCGCTGCCTCCACTTCATCGCTCCCCTCACCCCCATCCGACCCCGAGTCCCCACTGCCCCTGCGGCCCCATTTCCCACCGTGGCCCCGTACCCGCAGCCTTGAGGAACTCCTGCGCAGAGCCGAGGATGATGTTGGCGTCGCGGTCGGTGCAGAGGAAGGCTCCCACCAGCGTGCGCCCGTCCGACATGCGCACCCGCAGGCTGCGGTTCAGCAGCGCCGCCAGGCGCCGGGCGCGGGGCTGCGGCCCTCCGGGAGGCTGCACGGGGGAAGCCGGGTCGGACACGGTCCTCCTATAGAACCTCTGCAGCACCCATAACCCCACAGGCATCCCATGAGCACCCGCACAACCCCACCGCGCCCCTGCGGCTCCCAGGACCGCCTGCTGAACCCCGCGCCCTCTCCGTGCCTCGCCGGCCCCCTGCAGCACTACCACAGCCACGCCCGCGGCTCCCAGCAGCGCCCGCACCGCTGCCGCAGCACCCCTCCATCTTTGCACCTCGCACGCAGGGCCCCTGTTCCCACTCCGTCGCTCCCAGGACCTCAAAGCACACCTACGCTTCCCAGCACCCCACAGCGCAACCCAGACGCTCACCCGGAGGATCGCTTACCGTGCTCCCAGAGCGCCCGCCGAGCAGCCCGCAGCTCTCGGCACTGCCTGCTGGACCCGCACAGCTTACGGGATCACCTACGGGACCCCGCAGCCCCCATACAGCTCCCAGGACCCCAGCAGCTCCCATACCGCTTCCGCCTCTACAGCTCCGCGACCCCACGGACCGCCCCGTGCCCGCCCGCACCCGCCTGCGGCCCCCTCGCAGCTCCTACAGCCCTCCTGCGGCCACCCCGTAGAGCCCCGCGGAACTTACAGACCCACAGCCTCCGGCGCCCCCATCCCGCCCCACAACACCCCGAACGGCCGCCCCGCTCACCGCCGGCTCCGCCATACAACCGCACCGCTCCCCGGCAGCCCCCGCGCGGCGGCGGAAGGACCGCGCTTCCCGGCATGCCCCGTGGCGCCGCCGGGGGAAGGAGGGGGGGCGGTTCTCGGGTCAGCCGATCAGGAAGGGCGCTGCCAGCCGCGTTGCCATGGAGACGGCATCGCTTTCCGGCGGCGTTGTCGTTAACGGCGCTGCTTTCCGGCAGTATCGCCGTGGCAGCGGGTGGCAGAGCGGCGGTTCTTTTCTTTCCCCCCTCTCTTTGGCCTCGTCTTTTTGCCGGGGTTCACCGAGCGGCAGGGAGTCTCCGTATGGATCGGGGGTTCTCGGTCCATCTTTTGGATGTCCCGGTGCGTTGCTTTTGTTTTTAGGGACCTCCGGGACTCGCGGCCGTTGTGGAACACCTCCATCGCTCGGTGGGGCTGGGAACGCCATGCTTGGTGGCGCTCCTGTTTGAGGTCCCTTCGTTTAGCCTGGCCGTTTTGGGGCTCTTAGCACAGCTCCTGCCGTGGTCTCACTGCTTTTTGGGTTTCCTGCAGGCGGCGCCGTTTGGAACTCTGCAGAGGTTCAGGTACCCCCAGATCTGAGCCCCCCCGCTGACGGGCTCGTTGTAAGGAGCTGTAGTTGACTCCGTCCTCTCCATCCGAAAAGTTATGACCAAATGTTTATTAAGAAAGCTATTGTTAGAAGTCAATTAACCAATTAAGACACTTGTGTTTGGATGGCAAAGATTTGTGTCTACTTGGTGTTTGTATGATTGGTGAAGCGTCGCGAAAGAGTGTGAACCTGCAGTGCTCAGCCAGTGAGGAACCAGGGGAGAAAGAGATCAGCGGCGGGCAATAGGGCATAAAAAATGGAACACTGTTTTCTCGGGGCTCTCCTGCTTGCAGGAGGCCACCATTGCAACTGCAAATAAAATCTGCTCTATCAGAGAAACTGTCCTAGAAAATTATTTGGATATTTCCAACACTGCTGTGCCCCCACCTCACCCTACAGCAGAACACGGCCCCAGTGACGCTGCCAGGCTGCACCTGTCCCCTCCCACTTCGTCATGACTGCATTAGGGCCTCTGGTGATGCTGGGGAAAGTAGGGACCTCAGGACCTCCCTCAAGATCCCACCAATGCCTCTGGGTGGCCTCAAAACCAAAAGGAGTCCTCAACCCCCCCGTGGGGGGCAAGGCAAAGGGGATTCATTTATAGAGCTTTGAACTAGATATGAAGAGGTGTGGGGGTGAAACTGGAGTCACTGGAAATGAGCCTGTATGTAACATGCCTGCTCTTGTGGGAAAGGAATGTGCTGGTAAGATCCCACAGTCTTGTGTGGTGGTGAAGGAGGAGGGTCACACACCTTTTTGCACGATCAACACAAGAGTTGGTGTGAGGTTGGTTACTACGGAAACACCTGAGTATGGTCAAGAGGTGTTAGGCCTTCTGCCACTCAAAAGGTGGCCCAGCTGAGGGACATTTACACTAATGCATGCAGCATAGTTAACTAACAGGAGGAGCGGGAAGCCATTGTGCTGTCAGACAGTTATTGTTAGTGGCCATCACAGAAACGTGCTGGAATGACTTGTGCAGCTGAAGTGCTGTGATGGACGGTTACCAACTTTTGAAAAAAGATAGGCAAATAAGGAGATGCCGTGGCGTGGCCCTATATGTTAAGAAAAAAAATGTGAACATCTGGAAATTAATGATGGTGATGATAGGGTTGAGAGCTTAAGGATGGGAGCCTAAGGGAAGGCTGAGATACTATCAGAGCTAACCCACTGGAGAGAATCTGAGCTGCAAACTGGATTGCATGTGATGGAGAGTCCCCCAGAATAATGAAAAGCCAGATGTGACCCTACTAAAATTGTTCCCATCTGTGGAGGTGTCCGACAGCGGTGGGCAACCCTCTAAAAACCTGGTACCTCCCAGGAATTAACACCTTTCTGTGGGATGTGTGTGTCTGTTGGGGATATGCTAATTCTGGTCACTGGAACAAAGGTAACTGATGTGACGGCTCTTCTGTGTGTTCTAAAATGGCACTGCAAAGGCTCTCCTTTCTGCTCCCCCGTTAAGTCTCCCCTGTGTCAGCATTCCCTCAACTCTGCACTGCTTTCTTTGCCCCCCAGTTCTTCTGCCCTTCTGCTGCATTTGGTGGTCCCATCCCCTCCCATTGTATCCACTAGTAACATGTCTTGGGAAAAGTGGCGTGCTGTGGGAAAACGATATGTTCTGAGGAATAGATAAACATTTCAGTGAGAAAAACACTTCTTTGGGGGGAAAAGATATGTGTTTTGGGGAAAAAAAAGGGTGCTTTTTGCAGGGGAATAATGTGTTATCATGGAAATAAGAGGTTTTGGGGGAAATAACGATTTTGGGGGCAAGTAACAGGTTTGGGGGGAAGTACTCATTTGTGGCCTGCGATACTTCCAGGGATGGGGCACTCAGTACCCTGGGCAGCAGTGCCAGTGCCTCACTGCCTCTGGGAGAATTTCCTCCTTACATCTCATCTCAACCTCCCCTCTTTTCGTTTGAAACTGTTGGAAATATCGAAGTAATTTATCAGGGCGGTGTCTCTGATAAAAGCAGATTTTATTCACGATTGCAATGGTGGGCATTCTGCAAGCAGGAGCACACAACTGAAAGCACGTTGCAGTCTTATCCCCTATTCCATGTTGGCAGGAATCCCTGCCCTGTGCCCTCACTGACGGGGCACTCCAGGTCACAGTTGGCCCTCTGCTGGCTGTCCCCTGGGAGCTGGCAGCATCCACCTCTGTTTCTCCAGGGAAGCAGCATCCATAAAGCAGTTGTCAGGCCATGATCTACCTGCCACATGTCTGCCAGGTTGGTTTGTTTCCTCTCGCACAGCTCTGGGTACAGGTGTGTGTCTTACAGCCTTTCCCTTTGGATGCCCACCATCCCCCAGCGGCTGATGGATGGCTGATGTGCAGCTGATGGAGAGCCTCTGCGTGAGGCCCTGTGGCAGTGTAAGGCTGAAGTGTAGGGAGAGGACAGCAGTGGTGACAGGCAAGAGGGATCTCTCCACTAAAAGAGGGAAGACGTAGGCTAGATGTGAGGGGGAAATTCTTCACTCGGGGTGGTGAGGCCCATTCCCCCCTTCCCCACCATCTGCTTTCAGGCAGCTGCAGGGAGCACTGAGGTCTCCCCTGAGCCTCCTCTGCCCCACTCTGACCCATCCCAGCTCCCCCAGCCGCTCCCATCAGACGCGTGCTCCACAGCCCTCACAGCTCCATTCCTTCTCTGAACGCACTCCAGGGCCTCCACGTCTTTCTTGCAGTGAGAGCCCAGCACTGAACGCAGCACTGAATGCAGCCTCACCAGGGCCGGCACAGAGGGACGGGCAGCTCCTGCTCTGCCGGCTGCAGCACTGCTGACACAAGCCAGGATGCCGTTGGCCTTCTTGGCCCCCTGGGCACGCTGCTGGCTCATGGTCAGTGGGTATCAGCTCACACCCCCACATGCTTTTCCTGCATGCATCTTTCCAGCCATTCTGCCCCAGGCCCATAGCACTGCATGGCGCAGTTGTGACCCAAGTGCAGGACCTGGCACTTGGTCCTATTGCAGCTCATCCCATTGGCCTCTGCCCATTGATCAGCCTGTCCACATCCCTCCATGGGGCCTTCTTACCCTCAGGCAGATAATGCTTCCTTCCAACTTGATGTCATCTGCAAACTTACTGCAAGTGCACTTAATCTCCTTGTGCTGATCTTCAAGATATTAAACAGGTTTGATTGTCCTGCACATGCTGTGTGATTGCACTCAATCTGCTCTATGACCTTCCCTATACCGTGGTCAGGCTGATGGGCCTATAGTTCCCCAGATTGTCCTTCTGACCCTTCTTGTAGATGGGCATCACATTAGCAGTCTCCAGTTGCCTGGGACATGCCCAGCTCACCAGGACTGTTGGTAAACAGTGGAGAGTATCTTGGCCGTCACCTCTGCCTGTTCCCATCCATCCCCACAGATGGGTGGAGCAGCAGGTCGCTCACTCTTTCCACTCAAGTCATAGGGAGTTACTCTGCTCCCACCCCTGTGTGCCAGCTCAGAAGCTGAGTACCCCAAGGATAACCAGTCTGTTAAAGACAGAAGTAAAGAGGGCTTGAAGAATGACCATGCCATGGACAAGAACTCCTGTGCAGTGGCAGTGCCATGGTGCAGATCCATGACCACGTCAGCCTGGGCCCAATGCCCAGCCATGTCCTGCAGTGCAGGGCTGTAGTGTGTGGGAGGTGAGGTGCAGGGGCAATAGGCTGGTGGGTGGGACACCTTCATCCCTGGAGCTGTGGCCCCTGCCCACAGGGAGCAGCAGCCCTGCATGCTGGGAGCTGTGCTGCACCCCGTGCTGCAGGAGATGGAGCAGCATGCAGCACTGTGCAGTGCTGCCAGAAACAGCCCTGGGATGGCCAAACAGAGATCTGTGTTCTGTCAACGCCAAACAGACTGCTCCTGGGAGCTGACAGGCTAGTTTCCTGCAGCCTTTTGGCACAGGCATAAAGAAATGTAATCATAAGAGGTGTCAGAATTTGTTTTTGGAAGCGCTTGTGTGTTGGGGAAAGCTGAATGGCGGAGTGAGGCAATGTCTGAGAGCAGGCAGTGCTCAGCAGTTTGGTGGCTGACTCAAATGCATTGCTCCCACTGTCTATTCGTTTTCCTTTGTATTCATCTGTTGTCAGCTGAACGGGAAGAAGAAATGCAAAGTCTTTATCTGTACTTTACATTTGTGCACTGCATTTGTTTCACAGAGAGTACTGGATAATTGCAAAAGAGTATTACACACTTGTACAATTGAGAACTAATTGGTATGAATGCTTCTTTGCTTTGCTGTTTAATTGGAGCCAAAGGCAGTTTGTGGAAGTGGCCATGGTCTTGGGAAGGGATCTGATGTTTTTCTTGTTTAAATGTGATCTGGAAAACTGTGGTGTGGAAACCTGATGGCAGGGCTGCCTTGCTTTGGCATCTGCCGTTTGCCTCCTGGTGCCAGCAATGCTGTTGCACTGCAGGAATTCCCATCTGGGCTCTTGGCAGAGGCATCAACAGCTGCACTAAGCACCCAGGAGGGAAGCCTTCAGTCCTCTGGCCTTCCTCTGGACCCCCTTGTCTCCAAGCCCTCCCGCAGGTGTCTAGGTCTGCATACCTCTGCACCTTCCTTGGTGCCTGGATGCCCCTTGCCCTCCCTCCAGCTCTCTTGGCCCCTTGTCTCAAGACCTCTGGTCCAGCCTTTAGGCCTTCAGGCTTCCTGGCTGCAGGTGTCCAGACCTCAGGGCTGCAGGGCGCTCAGCCCCCAGGTCCCCTTGGCCTCTGATCTCCTAGACTCTCTCCTTCTTTGCTCCATGCCTCAGTTTGGCCTCAGGGCTGCTAAGCTGCAAGGCTCTTGGCCTCCCTCCAGGCTGTTTCTCCTTAAGGCCTCTAACCCTCCTGGGCAGTTCTAGGCCTTCAGGACAGCCTGCAGGCACCTGTGCTCCATTACGCCTCTAAGCCTTCCTTTGTACCTTAAATGCCCATAGACTCGAGGTCTCTTTTTTGGCCCTTTCTGTGCATCAGGGCCTCAAAACCTCAGTGCTTCCAGCCCAGCCCATAGGCGCCTCGGCCCTAGGCCTCCCCTTAAGCCTCAAAGACTTCAGACTCTACACAACCATTAAGGTCTCTGAGCCTCCTTGGCCCCCAAAACTTCAGGCCTCAGTACCTCCTGGGCCTTCTGCACTCTGCATCTCTAGGCCTCTCGGCCAGCCTCCAGCTTTTCAGAAATCTATCCCTAAAATCTTACCTCTTAGCTGCTAAGCCCCTAAGCCCTAACGCCTGAATTCTGGCCCTGATGCCTCTGGTGCTCTTGGCTGTGATTCTGGCCTCTCGCAGGGTCCCTTGAGCTATGGCAGCAGAGGTTGAACCTTCCCACCAGTGCCCCGCTTTGTGCTGTTGCTGTGTGACAGCTGGCAGCAGAGGGGCAGTCTGACAGAACTTACAAAAGTGCAGATGGAGGAAAGGGGCATAATTGAATTCCTGTGAGGAAAGAATCGCACGCACTGACAGTCACTGATGCTTGCTGAATGTTGATGGAGACAAGCAAATGGCTGTGAACACAGTGAGGGGTGGGTGGTGCATTTCAGCAGCGGGACAGTGACGTGACAGACATGCCATGTTCCAGAGAGCCGTGCAGAGCTGTCACACCACAAAATGAAGAGTGTCTGGATGAGCCAATCTGTGCAAATTGGCTAATGGTGGTGATGATGTTGCTTTATTAAATAGTGTTATTGTGCTCTTTGTATCTGGTGTCGTTTCCATGAAAATACCCAGGAAGCATTACTTTTGGAGAAACCTACATGAAATTGTGTCACATAGATGCTACACTCTGCCCTATGTTTCCCAGTTCTCCCGACAGCACCCATTGTGGGTGCATTGTGGGTCCAATAGAGCCACCTCTGCCCTATAAGCTCTGTCCCATAACCCCCACAGCTTTGCCCTGTAAGCTATGCCCCGTAAGCTTCTGCTTTGCCTATAAGCAATGGGTTCTGTGGATCGCTATGGGGCTCTACAGTACACACCATAGCCACCACTTCCCGCTGCAGACAGGAGGAGAAGGATGGGGCTATTTCTGACCTCCTTATCACCCGGCCCCACCTCTGCCTCTTTGTCTCTTCTTTGTCCTTGCAAGTGACAAATTCCTGGGGTGGGGCCACAGGGGTGGTCCGTTCCCACAGTCTGTCAGAGGCAGGACCCACAGCACCCATAGAGAACCACAAGAACATCACACAGAGTCATAGAACCCAATAGAGCCATATAAGAACCACAGGGAGCCAAAGGGAACAAATAGAGACCCATATGGGAGCGATAATGACACACTGTCACACAGGGACCTGCAGGGACCCATAGAAGTGCATAGGGGAACATACTGTGCTGTAGCAACCCATAGTGCCCCACAGCCAGTTGCGTTGAGGTTCACTCACCATGAGACAAAATGCACGGCATTGTGGGATAGCCTGAGTGGCCATCTCACACTCATGGCCACTCTCCATCTCCATGGCTCCCACACCAACCCCATTGCGCTACCCACGCTAAGCCCTATCCCACACCAAGCCCTGCCCCACACATGCAGCTGCTGCTGCTCAACAATTTTTATTGGCTGAAAGCAGGAGAGTTGGGAGATCCAAAGGGAATTGGTCAGAGGTTGGGGCCGGAAGGCAGAGCATCTGGGGCTTTCATTCCTCATTGAGTCCTTTCTATTGGGAGAGAAGATGGAGGGAGGTGATGAGGCACATGACAGATATTGGGTGAAGCTGGGGCAGGGACATGGGGCAGGAACCCACCTTGGCACCAATGTCACGGCTCCGTGCCCGCAGCTTGTTAACCTGGGACTCAGCCATGTCGGCACGTTCCTCTGCCTCATCCAGCTCGTGCTGCACCTTGCGGAACTTGGCCAGGTTGGAGTTGGCCTGCTCTTCCTGTGGGGTGAGGCAGTGGCTATCTTAGCAGCTGTCGTATCACCTATCCATCCACTGGCCCAAAAATCCATCCAGCCGCCCATCCATCCACCCAGGCTTTTCCTATCTACCCAGCAATCCTTCATCTACTCTTTCCCACCCATCCATCTTCTTTCTCCCTCAGTCCCATCATCCTTGCAGCCATCTCAGCATCATTCTGTCCATTCACGCTTCCCCATTCTGTGTCCCAACCCAGCCATCCATCTCTACTCTTCCATTTATCCGTCTTCTCAACCATCCCTTTCTCCAATTTTTCCATCTATATCTTCATCCAATATCTCCATCCATCCATCAATCATTTTCTCCATTTCTACATTTTTCCATCTTCTCCAATTTCTTCAGGCATTCTCCTCCAATTTCTCTATCCATCAATCAGTTTCTCAAATTTCTCTGATTTCTACAATTTCTCCACCTAGTTCTCCACCCAATACATCTGTCCATTCATCCATTTCTCTAACCTTTTCTCCAGCCATTCATAAATCGTTTTTTCTAGTTTTTCCAATTTCTCCATCTATTTCTCCATTTTTCCTAATTTCTCCCTCCCATTTTCCTCTTCCTCCCCACTGAACTCACCGCCTCCTCTGCCTGCCTCTTATAGGCCTTCACCTTCAGCTGCAGCTTGTCCACCAGGTCCTGCAGCCTCACCATGTTCTTCCGGTCCTCCTCTGTCTGGGGGAAGGGGGAACACCAAGGTGGGAGACGGTCGGTCCAGGTCCCACAGCCTCTCATAGATCTTCATGTTTTAGGTGCCAATGTTTTAGGTTTACCATGGTGGCAATTAAAACTGGAGATTATTTAGAGGTGTTCTTGTGAGGGGTGTGTCCTCCCTACAAGCTTGTATGTGATTGGACACAGAGGCAGCAGATGGCCGTGGTCATCAGTGTCCACTGGCCATGATGTTCTAGGTCACCCATGTCCCTGTGACCACCAGGTCTGTGCTTTAAATCATCCCTGCCCCTACAGCTAACAGGTCAACCATGTCCTAGGTCACTCATCCCCATTGCTACCAGGTCAACCACGCTGTAGGGCATGCGTTTCCCTAAAGCCAACAGGTCAACCGCATTCCAGGTCATGCAGCATCTATGTGAACATAGAGTGGGTGACGTTCCAGGTCATTCATGCCTTTATGGCCACCAGCTCTACTGTGATGTCCCACCTGGTAGCTGAGCTCCTTGACACGCCTCTCTGACTTGCGGAGTCCCTTGATGCTCTCAGCGTTGCGCTTCTGCTCGGCCTCCAGCTCATTCTCCAGCTCCCGCACCCGAACCTCTAACTTCTGCAGCTGCTTCTTGCCTCCCTTGAGGGCCAGCTGCTCAGCCTCGTCCAGCCTCAGCTGGAGGTCCTTGACAGTCTGCTCCATGTTCTTCTTCATCCTCTCCAAGTGGGCACTTGTGTCCTGCTCCTTCTTCAGCTCCTCCGCCATCATGGCCGCCTAGGCAAGGGAGATGAGACACCAAGGAGGGCATGGAGAGATGGAGGAATGTAGGGAGTCCCATTGGTTCACTGATCCCATTGGTAGGAGAATGACTGAGGGTGTCCTTGGTCCCTCAACCAAGTCCACCATGACACTCACATCAGTGATGGCCTTCTTGGCTTTTTCCTCGGCATTCCGGCACTCCTGGATGGCTTCTTCCACCTCTGTCTGCAGCTGGGAGATGTCGGCCTCCATCTTCTTCTTCTGGTTGATGAGGCTGGTGTTCTGGAAGAGAGGAGCATGGAAATCACCTGCTGTTCTCCAATGGGACTTCCTAGGTCTTTCTGCCCTCCAGTGGAATGTTCTATGTCTTAATGCTCTATCTCTTGCCTCTCTCCAATGGGATTTTAGGAGATGCAAGGCTGTCTTCATCAGTGTCCTCACCTGGGAGTGGAGAAGCTGGACCCGCTCACTAGCCTCAATCAGTTCCTGCTCAGCCAATTTGCGAGCCCTCTCGCTCTGCTCCACCATAGCCCGCAGCTCCTCCAGCTCCGACTGGAGGAGGTTGTTCCTCCGCTCCACAATGGCAATATTCTCTTTCAGGTCCTCATTAGCTCGTACAGCATCATCCAGCTGTAATTGGGTGTCCTGCAAGGCAACGTGGTGGGAGGAGCATGAGTAGAGAGGTGGGAATTGGGTGAACACACACCCAACAGCCATCTTGTGCCACCCAATGGCCATGTAAGGATCACCCAATGGCTACCCAATTGCCATGCAGTGATCACCCACTGTCCACACAATAGATGCCTAGTCAGCACTCAGTGGCCACCAAACAAGCATACAATGGCCTCCCATGGCTACCCAAGGGTCACCGGATAGCCACCCAATGGCCACTCAACAGCTACCCAATAGGCAATCAATGGCTACCCAACAGGCACTCAACAGGCATCCAACAGCTACACTGGGCTTTCCAATGACTACCCAGCAGGCAAGCCAAATTCCAACCAATGGCTGTCCCTCAGCTAGCAAATGCCCACTCATTAGCAACCACTCAAAGGCCACTCAGTGGTTACCCAATGGCATCTTAGTTTCCACCCAGTGGACAGCCAACAGCTACCTAATGGCCATCCATCAGCCAGTAAATGAATATCTAACAGGCACTCAATGGCCACTCAATAGGCACTCAATGGTCACACAGCAGCTTCCCTATGGCCACTCACTGGCCACCCATCAGCCAGCTGATGGTCACCCAATGGCAACCTAAAACCAATCATACTAGCACCCAATAGAAAACTTGTGCCACCTATTGTCCAAATGGAGATCTTGGCCCATTAATTCCTGATGGGTCAGCAGTCCTATGCGTACCTTGAGATAGCCCTGCAGTGCCTTGACTTGCTTCTGGGCCTCAGCTGCCGTACGGTTGGCATGACTCAGCTGGATCTCCATCTCATTGAGGTCACCCTCCATCTTCTTCTTCAGCCTCAGGGCTTCATTTCGGCTTCGTGTCTCTGCATCCAGTGAGGTCTGCAGTGAGTCCACCACCCGCAGGTGGTTGCGTTTGGCTTGTTCCATCTCCTCATCCTTCTCAGCAAGCTTGCGTTCATAGTCAGCCTTCACTTGATTAAACTCTAGCTGGGCCCTCAGGATTTTCCCTTCCTCATGCTCAAGAGATGCCTGCGGAGGACAGGAAAACACTGGTGGCCAAAGAGGACACCAGGAGGACACATGGAGATATATGGGGCAGGTGGTTATAGAGCTCGGCTCACCTCTGCCTCCTCCAGTGCTGCTTGCAGCTCCAGCTTCTCGGCATCCAGTTGCTTCCGGACTTTCTCCAGCTCATGGATGGATTTTTGGCTGGCTCCCAGCTGCTCTGTGAGGTCCGAGATCTCCTCTGCATGGATGAGAATCCATCAGACCATGTAGAAATAGATGGATAACATTGGAGTGGCCAGGTGGATGCCATTGTCTCACCTTGGAGGTTCTTATTCTCCCTCTTGAAGGTCTCCAGGTGCTCCAGTGATTCCTCGTAGGCATTCCTCAGCTTGAAGAGCTCAGTGCTGAGGGACCTAGCCTCTTTCTGTGATGCCTCCAGCTCTGTTTGCGACTCCTCAAACTTCTGCTTCCATTCTGACAAGATCTATGAGGACACCAGCAGGACACTGCTTATAACCTCTTCCTCCATGGAGAACCTTCTCCTCCTCTGAACCCTTACCATATTCTGGTGCCCTGACCTTGTCAAAGTTCCTCTGCTTCTTGTCCAGAGCAGCAGCTGCTGCATTTGACCTCTCTACATCCGCCATCAAGTCCTCAATCTCATTTTGCAGCCGGTGCTTGGTCTTTTCCAAGGAGGAGCACTTGGCATTGACCGCCTCCACAGCCTCCTCAGCTTCCTGAAGTCGTTGTGCCAGCTTCTTCCTACCAGATGGATGGACATAAACCACGCATGGCCTTTCTGGACTCCTTGAAGAGCCTCTGTGTCCATGGAAGATGACTTACTTGGCCTCCTCCAGCTCCTCAGTGCGTTGGATGGCGTCAGTCTCGTACTTGGTCCTCCATTGGGCCACCTCAGAGTTGGCCTTGGAGAGAGCACGCTGGAGCTCCGCCTTGGCCTCCATCTCCTCCTCATACTGCTCTCGCAGCAGGTCACAGTCATGCTGGGCTGATTGGAGGGCGTGGGCCAACGCATTCTTGGCCTAGGGTAAGGAGAAGATGAGCTGTGTTAACTGGGGACATCTTGAGATCCTCCAACTCATTAAGTGGTGGTGTTCATCAGCTTAAAGCAGTCAGGTATTCCTTAGACCAACTGAACCCAAACAAACTCAACCCATCCTAACTCAACCTCCTTGACTCCAGCCAACTCAACTGAGCTCCTCAATCCCATTCCTCACTCTTAACATCGTGGTGTTTCGCACCCTAAACCTCCAGCCCTACCAACCTCTCCAACAAGGACATACCTTGGCCTCCTCCTCCAGCTGCCTCTTGAGGTCCTCCAGCTGCTGAGTGTAGGTGAGTTTCCCTCGCGTCAGCTGGTTGATGAAAGCTTCCTTCTCCTCCAGCTGCCTTGAGAGCTCGCCTAAGGAGTACAAAGAGGGGTTATCATTGCTGAAGAGACCCCCAGAGCCACCTCACAGACCCTAAGGCGAGCAGTTGGGTGAGAGGTGATTGAGGCACTCACTATTCTCTGTCTGGAGCTTGGCTCGCTGGGTGCTGAGGTCAGTGACAGTGCGCTGAGCCTCCTCCAACTTGCTGCGGTGCTCATTCATCTGGTCCTCCATGGTGCGGCACATCTTCTCCAGGGTGGCCTAGGGGAAGGAAGGGGAGATGCAAGGGAACATGGGAAGAGTGGAAGAAGAGCTATCCCATCTAGCCTCATCTTGATCTTTGCAGTTGAGGCCCCAGTCTCCTACCTTGGCCTTGATGAGCTGCTCCGTGTTGGAGCTGACATCATCCAGCTCCAGCTTGAGCTCACTCTTCTCCTTCTCCAGTTTCTGCTTGACACGCTGCAGGTTGTCAAGCTGCTCACTCAGCTCAGCCACACTGTCGGCATGCTTCTTGCGCAGTGCGGCAGCCGTGGCCTCGTGCTGCAATGTGGCCTCCTCCAGGTCCCTCCGTAGCTTCTGGAATTCAGCTTCCCGCTTCTTGTTAAGCTCAAGCTGCACCGAAGTGGCACCGCCTGCCTCCTCCAGCCGCTCACTGGTCTCCTCCAGTTCCTGCAGCAGCTCTGAGCGCAGCTTCTCCACCTTAGCCCGGCCCGTCCGCTCTGCCTCTAGTTCCTCCTCCAGCTCCTCAATCCGTGCCTGTAGCCCATGGACAGGTAGAACATCGCAGGGCTTCCCTTGGCCCAACACTTCCACTCAGCCAGTTGGAGACTCTTCAACCCAACTCAACCCGTTGCATATTCTTCAAATCCAATCTGATGGAGAGTCTTGAACCCAACCCTACTCAATGGAGATTCTTCAGCCCAATCCACCCAACTGGAGACACCTCTACCCAAACCAATTCAACCCAACCCAACAGAGCTCAACACAACCAAGTGGAGACTCTTCAACTCCACCTCAGCCTGACCTGAAGCTCTTTCAGCTTCTTCTGGAGCTGAGCAGCAATCGCTTGCTCATCCTCAATTCGAGTGTTGAGTGTGTTGAGTTCAAAGTCTTTCCTGGAAGAGAAGAAACACCAATCATAGCCCCAGGTTCTCACAGAAGAGCAGGATTATGGGTAAGAGACAAGGGGACGGAAGAGGTGGTGGGCAGTTCCCTACTTTTTCAGTCTCTCCTCCAGCTGCTGCTTGTCATTCTCCAGGTCCATAACACTCTCCTGAGCTAGCTTCAAGTCACCTTCCAGCTTCCTCTTGGCTCGCTCCAGGTCCATCCGTATCTTCTTCTCCTGTTCCAGTGAGCTCTCCAGCTGCAAACAGTGCAGAAACCTCCATCAGCTGACAAAAAAACCCACCCTAGAATGATGTTTTCTGACAGGAGAAACAGGACTCACATCGTCCACTTGCTGTTCCAGCTTCACTTTGGCCTTCGCCAAAGTGTTGACCTTGTCTTCCTCAGCCTGCAGGTCATCCAGGGTTTGCTGGTGAGACTCCTGCAGGGTCTTCTTCTCTTTGGTCAGCTTGGTGATGTTCTCATCCAGCCCGGCCATCTCCTCTGTAAGGTTCTTGACCTGCATGGTGAGAAACATCAGGCCTCCATCATGATGCCAAAGGTAGAGCAGAGACAGGAAGAGGTTGTCCTTACTCATGGTCAATCTGAATCTAAAGTGATACAGGAGAACCCAGCCAATCACCCTTGGCTCTTCTCAACCCAAACCTACCAACTTACATCACATCTCAATGCAACTAAACCATCTTTGGGTCAAATCCAACCCAGCCACCCTTGGGTCTTCTCAATCCAATCAAAACCGTCTTGGAGTTTCTCAACCCAAATCAACAACTTTTGGGTCTTCTCAATCCAACCCAGCCACCCTTCAGTCTTCTCAAGCCAATCAAACTACCGTTAGGTCTGCTCAGTGCAACTCAACAACCTCTAGGTTTTCTCAATTCAACACTACTCTCCTTACGTATTCTCAACCCAACCCAACTAATTTTGGGTCATCTCAATCCAACCTAACTGAAATACCCTGGGACTTACCAACCCAACCCAACCATCCTTGGGTCTTCTCACCCCAACCACTTCACCTTGTTCTCTGTGGCATGTTTCTCCTTCTCCACCTTGGCCAAAGACAGCTCCAGGTCATCAATGTCCTTCTTAAGCTCTGAACACTCATCCTCAAGCTTCCTCTTCTTGGCTGTCAGCTCGGCGTTCATCTCTTCTTCTTCCTCTAGCCTCTCTGTCATCTCCTTCACTTTGGCCTCCAGCTGGATCTTGTTCTTGATCAGCTGATCACAGCGCTCCTCAGCATCAGCGAGATTGTCTTGTTCCTATGAAGGGGACAGATTGGTGGGAGCAGGAGGGAAGGAAGAAGGGAGTCTGTGGGGCTGGGACATCTCCATCACGCACGGCCTGCACTTGCAACTGGAGGTCATTCTTCTCCTGCAGCATGGAAACCATCTTCTCCTCCAGTTCCTTCCGACGTGCCTCTGACTTCTCCAAGGCTTCCTTCAGATGCCCAAATTCCTCCTTCATTGTCTGCATCAGGGCACAGGAGACCAGTAGCAATAGCAAATGGTTCCACCACTCATTAGCCCCACCCTAACCATGTCCTTGGTGGCCCACACCATGATGGTTTTGTGATGTCCTCTCACCTGCATCTCCTTCTCAGTCTCAGCGCTCTTCAGCAGGGGCTTGATCTTGAAGTAGAGCTTCATCCATGGCCAGTTCTTCACCCCCATGAAGGCCCGGATGTTCCACTGGATTACCAAGAGTGCATCCCTATGATGGGGACACTCAGATGATGCCACCACCCAAGCCCTACATAATGGAGCTGGGTCACATGAGAGCTCCATCCTTGCTAGGAGGAGCTATCCCCATCTCACCGGCGCTCCAGAATCTTCTTGAACTCAATGCGCATGAGCTGGCCCCGGGCTTGAGCTTGGATGCGGGTGATGATGAGGGAGAGGCGCTCATCCCGCATCTCCTCCAACAGCCCCAGCAGCCCAGCCTTGAAGAAGACCTTGGAAGAGGAAGGAGGTGGTTGAGAAGAGGATGGAGCAGGAGACAGGTGGAATGGGTGGGATTGGGTTGGATGCAAGGGCTGGAGATTGAATTGGATGGAAGAGCTGCCTGGAAGGGTTGGTGGACGGGCTGTATGGAAAGAATGTCAGATGAGTTGGATGGAAGTATCAATGGTTGTGTTGGGTTAGATGTGGAAGAGTTGGAGAATGGATTGAAGGGCTGGACATTGGATAGGGTGGAAGGGTTGGATGGAAGAGTTGGATATTGGGTTGGACTGGATGGATAGAAGTGTTGGTTGCCAGGACAGACTGATGATTTGATGTATGGATGGACCTCACCTTGGTGTGCCCAAATTTGTACTGGTTATGGTCAATGTCAAGGGATCCCAGGAGCTTCTCAGCGCCCTTGCGGCTGTCAATGAATTGCCCCTCAGGGATGGCTGTGGGGTTCAGGATACGGTACCTAGGTAGGGCAGGAAGAGAGAACCCAAAATGAGCTCAAAGCCCATCCCCATATCCCCAATACCCCTGTCATGCTGTCTCCACCGTTGGCGGAAGTCCCCATAGAGGATGCGATTGGGGAAACCCTTGCGGCAGATGCGGATGCCCTCTAGCACCCCATTGCAGCGGAGCTGATGCATCACCAGTGGGTTGTCCATCACACCTGTCAGGTAGGGGGTAAAAATGGGTGGGGTCAGCCTTTAGCCATACCCACTGCCACAACCTCTTTAGTCTCCACCCCCTCACCTGGCTCCTTCCTCTCATTAGGGATGAGGCAGCGGACAAAGTGGGGATGGGTTGTCTTGAGGTTGGCCATCAGCTTGTTGAGGTTCTCCTGGAGGAGGTGAGAAGAGTCTGAAACCAATGGGCTAAAGGGGAGGACCCTAAGAAGACCCTGTGGTGAGGTAGTCTCCCCTCTGCCCCATAGCCTGTCCTCTCCATGGGGCACTCACCCGGTGCAGGGCTGAGACAGTCTGGAAGGAGGAACCTTTCTTCTTGGCTCCTTTCCCCTTTCCACTGTCACCACCTGGGGAAAGGAGAAGGGTAAGGTAAGCAAGGAGAGAACTGCCAGGAGTAGATCTTCCCCATCCGTCATCCAACCATGCCCATCCATCCTCTCACCAGCATCTGCCCCAGCATAGTTGGAGAAGAGACTGGCCAGCAGCTTGAGGGATGACTTCTGGTAGAGCCCCACCACTGTCTCATTGAGGGGATCCTTGTTCTTCTCCAACCAACCGATGATATTGTAGTCCACTGTGCCCGCGTAGTGGATGAGTGAGAAGTGGGCTTCCGCCTTCCCTTTGACATTCCTGGGTTTCCCAAAATTGGCCGATTTGCCCAAGTGGTTGTCAAAGAGTTTGGCCTTGAAGGTCATGTCTGAAGCTTTGGGGAACATGCACTCCTCCTCCAGGATGGACATGATCCCCATGGGCTGCCAAGGAGAGGACCTCGTTGGCCATGGAGTACACCAAGCACCATCCAACTGATCACTTTTCGGGTCCCTGGCAAGCTTCCAATGGAAAAGCACCCCAAAATGCCCTGGGAGAGGAAGTACCTTCTCAATTAGATCAATGCAGGCCTGGAGGTCCATGCCAAAATCAATGAACTCCCACTCGATGCCCTCCTTCTTGTACTCTTCCTGCTCCAGCACAAACATGTGGTGGTTGAAGAACTGCTGCAGCTTCTCATTGGTGAAGTTAATACAGAGCTGCTCAAAGCTGTTGAACTGGGGAGAGAAAAGACAGTCAATGTGGTCAATGTAACACCCAATGTGTGACCCAATGGGTCAACATAAGGCTGAATGGAGTCAATAGGGTCAACTGAAGATACAGTGGGGTCATCAGAAAACCCAAGGGGGTCAATGAAATGCTCAGTAGAACCAGTGGAGTTAACTACAGACCCGTTATGGTTAACATAACACCCCACAGGAGCAATAGAATGGGTTGGAGACCCAGCAAAGTCAACAGGAAACCCAACAATGTCCGTGTAATGCCCAGTGGGGAGGTCGTCACCACTCAGCGGGGGGTAAACACAGCACCCAGCAGCACCACGTTCCCACCGAAGTTCAATGCGACTCTTAAGGATGTCAATCCTATGCCCAGCTGCATCAGCCCACCACCCAAAAGCGGCCATGGTGCTCTCCCACAGCCTCACATCGAAGATCTCGAAGCCAGCAATATCCAGGACACCAATGAAGTATTGACGAGGCTGTTTGGTCTCCAGTGAGTTGTTGATCCTGACCACCATCCAGTTGAACATTTTCTCATAGACGGCCTTGGCCAGAGCCCCAATAGAGTAGTAGACTTGCTGGACGCTCTGTCCCTTGGTGACATACTCATTGCCCACCTTCACCCGGGGATGGCACAGCCCCTTGAGGAGGTCGGCTGAGTTTAGCCCCATCAGGTAAGCCGACTTGTCGGCATCTTCCCATCAAGGAGAAGAGAACATGAGTCAGGCCCCGCCTCCTCCACATCTTGGAGGGAGCTGGGGGACCCCAAACTATGTGATCCCACGAACCTTCGGTGCCGTCTGGCTCCGCCTGCTCCTCCCGTTGCTTCTGCTTGAACTTCATATTGCCGAAGTGCATGATGGCGCCCGTCAGCTTGTAAACACCAGCCTTCTCCTCAGCAGTGAAGCCCAGGACATCGAAAGCACTCTGTAGGGTGAACAGAGGGAGTCAGAGAGGGCCTGATATCCCCCCAGCACTGTGCTGAGGGCACAGACATCATGTGGCTGTGTGTCTGTCTGTCCCAGTCTTCTTATTTGTTAGACAGTCTCATCTACCCATGACCTATTTAACCTTCTAAAATGTCATTCATCCATCTGAAGACTCATCCATCCACCGTAGACTCATCCATCCATGCACTCATCCATTTAAAGATCCAACCATCCATCTAAAGAATCGTTCATCCATTTCAGGGCCCAACAACACATAGTTTCCTTAATCTCATGATCCAGTCATTCATCCATTGATTCATCCACCCACGGTCTCCTCTGTCTGAGGACTCCTCCATCTGCTTACATCGGTTGCCAACAGCTCTTCCGAGTCATCAATGGAGGCCACAGTCACCTCTCCTTGGGAGACGTAACTGTAGTCATAAGGGTTGTTGGTGATAAGTAGCATCTCTGCTCAGTGGTGGGGCAGGAAAGAGGGAAAAAGACACAAAATAACCCATGCGGTCCTCAATTGCCTCAAAAAATGAGTAGAAAAAGAGAGGATGGAAGAAGACCCAACTCACCCAGAAGCTCAGGCTTCTTGTTGGAGAGGATCTGGTAGAAGATGTGGTAGTTCCGCTCAGCCTTCAGCTGGAAGATGACTCGGGACTTCTCCAGGAGGTCTGGGGAGGACGGGGAGAAGGTTTTGAGGTGGATGGGATGAGAAGATGGATAAGACTGATGGAGGGTTGGCATGACGGCTCAAAGATGCATCCCCAAAGCCACTCACAAGTCTCGATATCAGCTGATGCCAACTTCCCAGTAGCCCCAAAGTGGATTCGGATGAACTTCCCCTATGAGAACAGCAGCATGAGATTTCTCCGCCCCATAGATTCCCAACTCTGTGCCATAGATCCCACCCAACATCCTCCTCACTCACAAATCGAGAAGAGTTGTCATTGCGGACAGTCTTGGCGTTGCCGAAGGCCTCCAAGGCAGGGTTGGCCTGGATGATTTGATCCTCCAGGGTCCCCTGGTGGTGAGTGGAGATCAGTGGAAGGGAACAAGCAGCTCCACAAGTGTGGCATGCTAAGACAGTATGGCCAGAGGACCCACCTTGCTGCTATTTGCTACCTCCTTTTTGCGGTCACCAATGGCAGCAATGCTGGCAAAGTACTGGATGACCCTCTTTGTGTTAACAGTCTTCCCCGCTCCGGATTCTCCACTGAAGCCATGGGGCAGTGGTGAGATGTGTGGGGCACTATAGTGCAGCGCTGCCCTCCCACCCCTCCAGCACCATGGGGCTGGGACTTACGTGATGAGGATGGACTGGTTCTCACGATCTGCAGGGAGAAGACACAAGAGACGGCAGACCCACTAACATGAAGACCAGGCTTTAGCAATGGGTCCATTTTTTGGTGATGAAATTTGCTAGTTTGAGGTCCCTACCTGTCAGCATGTTCTGGTATGCATTATCTGAGATGGAGAAGATATGGGGTGGGACCTCAGTCCGCTTCTTGCCCCGGTAGGCAGCCACCACCTCAGCATTGTAGACCGGAAGCCACTTGTATGGGTTGACGGTGACACAAAAGAGCCCCGAGTAGGTCTGGAGAAGAGGACATGGGACAGGATCATGAAATGTCATCACACTAGAAGGGGTTCTTGGTGACTCTATGGGTCTGGAGAGGGGATGTCACAGTTCTAGGTAGCCCACACAGTCTGTAAAATAGGTTGTCCCAGTTTTAGGTGGCCCAAGGGATCTTGAGATTTTGCTTCTAGATGTACCAAAGGGTCTCAAGATGGAACACTTCACTTCTAGGATGCCCAAGTGATTTTGAGATGGGAAGTCCCACTTCTATGTGGCCCAAAAGGTCTGGTAATCTCAGTTCTAGATGTTCCAAGGGGAGAGAGGATGTGACATTCCAGTTCTGGTCAACAGAACAGGCCTGTAAACTTTGTTTGTGGGTGTCCCAAAGGGTCTAGACACAGGACATCCCAATTCTAGATGGCCTTGTGTTCTTGACATCTTAGTTCTAGCTAATCCAAGGACTCTGCAAATGGGATGTCCCAATTCTAGACGACACAAAGGGTCTTGAAATTTCCACTTAGTTGCTAGAAGGGGAATAAAGGCGGGATATGCCTGTTCTAGGTGGCTTAACGGGATCGGAAATCACAGTTCTATGTATCTAAAGAGGTCTGCAAATGGGACATTCAAGGGACTGGAGCACCTCCTCTACAAAGACAGGCTGAGGGAGCTGGGCTGGTTCAGCCTGGAGAAAAGAAGGCTGCGGGGTGACCTCATTGCAGCCTTTCAGTACCTAAAGGGAGCCTACAAACAGGAGGGGAGTCAACTCTTTGAAAGGGTAGATAACAGCAGGACAAGGGGAAATGGTCTGAAATTGAGGGAGGGAAGATTGAGGTTGGATGTCAGGAGGAAGTTCTTTACGGAGTGAGTTAAGAGGTGCTGGAACAGCTGCCCAGAGAGGCTGTGATGCCCCATCCATCCCTGGAGGTGTTCAAGGCCAGGTTGGATGGGACCCTGGGCAGCCTGGGCTGGTATTAAATGAGGAGGTTGGTGACCCTGCATGTGACAGGGGGTTGGAGATTTGTGATCCTTGAGGTCCCTTCCAGCCCTGGCCATTCTGTTATTCTGTGACATCCCAATTCTACAGTGGTCTTAAGATGTTGGTTCTAGGTATCCCATGTAGTCTGTAAATGGGTTGTCCCAGTACTAGGTGGCTCAATGGGATCTGGAAATCACAGTTTGAGGTGACCCAATGGGACTGGTTCTAGGTGGTCCAAAGTGTTTGAGATGGGATGTGCCTATTCTAGGTGGCCCAATGGGACTGGAGATGGGACATCCCAGTTCTAGGTGACCAAAGAACTCTGGAGGAAAACCACAACATATTGGGTGCCTCAAGTCCCATGGGCACAAGGTGACCACCCAGATCTTCATGAAGAAACCACAATGCTCCTGCATCTTTTAGGCTGTGGGGCCACCTTATAGATTTGGGGCTGCTCTATAGGCTATGGGGTCACCCCCTTAGCTGTGGGCCTACCACAGGGGCTGCTGGAAAGGCTCACATATATCATCCAGGAAGCATAGCGCTCCTTGAGATTGTAGAGAACGGCGGGCTCATGAAGGAACGTCAGCATGGCCATGTCCTCAATGCGGTCAAATTTTGGGGGGTTTTGGGGGTGCACGTCGGCCTCAGGCACTGTCAGGGTCTGCAGAGAGATCCCAAGAATCCCCCAAATGCAACTTCTTCAAGTCAAAATCCCAAGTTTAACTTTTCCACCCCAGATCTCACCAAAGTCCCCCTTTTCAGCACCAAATCCCTTCAAATTCAGCTTTGTCACACTAAGGTATCCCCCCAAATCACATTTTTTAATTCACTCCACTACATCACATTTGCCATTTTAAGTGTTCCCTAAGATAGTTTTTTTCACCCCAAGCCCCACCAAATCCTTTTTTTTTTTTTTTTTGTCCCAAATCTCAATATTATCTCTTTAAACCTCAAATCTCCCAAATCAATCGTTTCCACCCCAAATCCACCAATAAGGCTTTCTTTTCCAAATTGTCCAAGCTGAACTTTTACTCAAATCTCTCCTTTTCATCCCGAACGCCCACAGTAACCCTTTCTCTCCCACCACTCTCTATTGACCCCATGCCTCCAGCCCCGCTGCATTTACCCCATTTACTACCATTGATCCTCACCGACCCCACCCCACTGACTCCCGCCCACCGAATCCCACTGACCCTCACTGGCTCGCCTCCATTGACCCCACCCCACTGACTTCCACTGACCACACTGAATTAACCCGCACTGCTCCCATCGACCAGCTCCGCTGATCCCCACGACCGCACCTCACGAACCCCCACCCCCACCATCCCCTCTCTCACCTCCCCCATCTCCGTGGTGACGGTGACCCCATTCCCTGCCCGGGCGGTGATGCGGCCACGGACGAACTCAAGCTGGGGGTGGGGCACGAAGCAGAGCCCTCGAGTGTCAGCTGGTGGGGTTGGACGGGACCCCTCGGGGGCACGCAGGAAGGGGGCAGCCACACCCAGCGCTGCCTCCATCTGTGGGTATGGTGACAGTGATGTCATCACAGTGACAGTATCCCGGTGACACTGTCACGGGGTACAGTGACCCACAGGGATACATGGGCTCCATAGAAATGCATGGGCCCCATAGAGATAAGGGGTGCCTCGCAGACATGCATGAGCCCCCCACACGCAGACTGTCGCATAGATATCTGAGACCCATAGAAATGAGCTGTGACCCATAGACATGTGTGAGCCCAACAGAAATGCAGGGACCCCACAGCAATCCACAGTGCCCCATAGCAATGTATGAGCCCCATAGACATGCATAGTGCCCCACAGAAACATAGGGGCCCCGTAGACATCCATGAGACCCATAGCAATGGGCAGGGCCTCATTGACACACAGGGTCACATTGAAAGATCAGCACCCCATAGCAATGTATGAGCTCCATAGCAATGCACAGTGCCCCATAGCAAAGTGATGCTCCCCCCTCCCCCCAGCCTCTCCCCTCTGCCCCATAGCATTCATGCCACCCCATAGAGCCTTGTCCTGCCCCAAAGCGCTCCCCTGCCTCATACCGTTCCCATGCCCCATAGTGGCCCCTTGCCCTATTGTGTCCCCCAGCCCCACATCAGCCCTGTACCTTCAGTCTCTGGCTCTGACACAGGAAACAGGAACAGATCTGTAGTGCTGGGGGAGAAAGACTGTTACCCACAGCTCCTCCCTGCACCCCATAGATCCCCACATTCCCCTGCCCCATAGATTTCCACATCCTGCCACATCCCCCTGCCCCATAGGTCCCCATATCCCCTTGTCCGGTGGATTCCCACATCCTCCCATATTCCACTACTCATAGGTCTCCACACACCTCATAGCCCATAACCGCATATCCCTCACATCCATGGCTCATAGAGCTCCACATCCTCCACATCCCTATGGGGCACCTCATAGCCCCCTTTGTGACCCACAGCTCCCCATATCCCCACATCCCACATATCTCCCTGCTGCCCCGTAGATCACAAAGTGCTCCCCATCTCTCCCCATCTCCCCACCTCTGCCTGCCCCACGCCAAGCCTGCTGCTGCCCCATGGCTTTTATGAGCTTTCCCCCGCCCCACCCCGCCTACTTCTGTCTCCCCTAAAAAATTCCTGGAAGAGGGGGAGGGGAGGGGGGAGGGGGGAAGGAGGAGGAGGGGGAGGGGGGATGTGGGAGGGTGGGGGGGATAGGTGGGGAGGGTGGGGAGGGGACAGTTAGGGGGTGATGGGGGAGGGGGGGATGGGGGGGAGGGAGAGATGGGGAGATGGGGGGGGGGAACCTGCCCCATTGCGCCCGACAGAGCCCATAAGGAATCCAGGCACCACGCTCCCTCCCAAAGAACACACTCTGCCCAATAGTTCCCATTCTATCCCACAGAACTCCCTCTGCCCCACAACTCTCCTTCTCTCACATAGAACTGCCTCTGCCCCACAGATCCCATCCTTCCCTACAGAACCCCCTCTGCTCCACAGCTCCCACTGTGCCCCATCAATCCCATCCTGCCCTATATTCCCATGCTGTGCCCCACAGCTGTACTTTATAAGCCCTGCCCCATAAGCTTCTGCTCTACCTATAAGCTCTGCTCCACAGAACCTTATCTGCCCCATAGGCTCTGCCCCACTATGCTCCCCCTGTGCCCAAAACCTAGACCCACAGGCCCTGCCCCATAGAACCTACTGCAAGCCCTACAAGTGACACAGGGAGCAAGCTCTGCCCAACAGGCTCTGTCTCTTAGCTCTCACTCCAGGTGTGTATGGGACCCATGGGGCTCTATGGGGAGCAGTGGAGTTCTAAGGGTCCCTGTGGATCTCTGGAACACACCATGTCTGCCACCTTGCATTGCTGACAGGGGGGCAGGGATGGGGCTATTTCTGGCCTCCTTATCGCCCAGCCCCACCTCCGCCTCTTTGTCTCCTCTTTGTCCTTGGCAAGTGACAAATTCCTGGGGGTGGGGCCACGTTGGTGGCCAGTGGGGGGTGGGGACCCACAAGACCCATAGAGAACCAAAGAGACCCCATAGAGACACATAGGGACCAACAGGGGACCAACAGGGACACAGAGAAGCCTATAGGGATGTATAATGCCCTGTAGCACCCTGTAGCGCTGCACAGCCAGCTGAGGTTCACGTGAGGCCGCCCAAACGGCACAGCAGGACAGCCCGGAGGTCAATGACTGCTCCTGACCACATTCCATCTCCTGCAGCTCCCACCACAACCCCACTGTGCCGTGGGGCAGCATCATACCAAGCCTTGCCCCATACCAAGCCCTTCCCCACAACATGCTTTACCTCACACAAACAGCTGCTGCTGCTTGAAGGTATTTACTGATTGAAAGCGGGGGACTTTGGGGGTACAAAAGGTACTGGACGGAGGTCAGGGCTTGGGCCATGTCGGCACGTTCCTCTGCCTCATCCAGCTCGTGCTGCGCCTTGCGGAACTTGGCCATCCACCACTATCCATCCATCGGCCCAAAAATCCATCCAGCCGCCCATCCATCCACCCAGGCTTTTCCTATCTACCCAGCAATCCTTCATCTACTCTTTCCCACCCATCCATCTTCTTTCTCCCTCAGTCCCATCATCCTTGCAGCCATCTCAGCATCATTCTGTCCATTCACGCTTCCCCATTCTGTGTCCCAACCCAGCCACCCATCTCTACTCTTCCATTTATCCGTCTTCTCAAGCATCCCTTTCTCCAATTTTCCCACCTGAATCTTCATCCAATTTCTCCATCCATCAATCAATTTCTTAAATTTCTCTGATTTCTACAATTCTCCACCCAATTCTCCACCCATCCATCATTTTTTTCTAGTTTTTCCAATTTCTCCCCCCTTTTCTCCATTTTCTCCATTCTCTTCAGTTTATCCTTTCACATCACTTCCTATCACCTCCTCACCCCAAAGTTTGGCCTTGAAGATCATGTCTGAAGCCTGGGGAACATGCACTCCTCCTCCAGGATGGACATGATCCCCACGGGCTGCTGAGAGGAAAACCTTGCTGCCCACAGAGGACACCAAGCACCACCCAAGTGACTGCTTTTAAGGTTCCTGGCAAGCTCCAAGTAGAAAAGCACCCCACAATGCCCTGGGAGAGGCAGTACCTTCTTGATGAGACCAATGCAGGCCTGGAGGTCCATGCCAAAATCAATGAACTCCCACTCGATGCCCTCCTTCTTGTACTCTTCCTGCTCCAGCACAAACATGTGGTGGTTGAAGAACTGCTGCAGCTTCTCATTGGTGGAGTTGATGCAGAGCTGCTCAAAGCTGTTGAACTGGGGAGAGAAGGGCCAGACAGTGAAGTTGACTTGATGCCCAGTGGGGTCACTGGGGTCAACTGACATCCATTAATATCAGTAGGGTCGTCTGAACACCCAAGGGGATCACCAGAACACCCAGTGGGATCAATGGCATCAACTCAACCCTCAGAGTGCTCTGCACAGTGCTTAGTGGAATCCATAGTTAACATGAGACCCAACGAACATAACACAACGCCCAGTGGGGCTAATAGAGTCTACTGGAGATACAGTAGGTTCAATGTGATATCCAAAGGGAGCAGTGAGGTCAACCTGAGACCCAATGGGGCCGAGTGCTCAGTGGGATCAACAAAGTCAGCTGAATACCCTGTGGTGCCAACATAACATCCAACAGGTTCAACCTAGTCAACTCAACGCCTACTGTAGGGTCACAGAATCACAGAATGGCCTGGGTTGGAAGGGACCTCAAGGATCATGAATCTCCAGGCCCCTCCGCCACAGGCAGAGCCACCAGCCTCTTCATTTAATACCAAACCAAGCTGCCCAGGGCCCCAGCCAACCTGGCCTTGAACACTCCAAGGATGGGGTTTCCAAAACCAATCTGGGCAGCTCACCACTCTCATAGTGAAGAACTCATGGTCAACTCATGGTCCCCAGTCTCTCCCAAATTGCTCAGCCCCATAGCAGCTTCCCAGGGTCTCACACTGAAGATCTCAAGGGAGAAAAGTCCAGGACACCAGTGAAGTATTGATGAGGCTGTTTGGTCTCCAGTGAGCTGTTGATCTTAACCACCATCCAGTTGAACATCTTCTCATAGACGGCCTTGGCCAGAGCCCCAGTGGAGTAGATCACCTGGAGGAGGGACCATGGTGACACAGGACTCATGGTGTCCTCAAAAAGAGGGTGGATAGAAGGACATTGTCTTTACCTGCTGGACACTCTGCTCCTTGGAGACATACTTGTTGCCCACTCTCACTCAGGGGTGGCATGGTTGGCTGAGTTCAGAGCCATTAGGTAGGCTGACTTGTCCACCTCTGAGAACACAGGGGACAGGAGATGAAGATAGGAAGCCATGGGGCTCACTCTATTTCCTTCACCACCCGACTGACCTCACCTTCAGTGCCATCTGGCTCTGTTTGTTCCTCTCACTGTTTCTCCTTGAATTTCACGTTGCTGAAGAGCAGCATGGTGCCCATCAGCTTGCAGATGGAGTTCTCCTCTGGGGTAAAGTCTGACACACTGAAAGCACTCTATAGAGAGAAATGGGGAAAATCTGGGATGGGATCTTCTGCTGGCAGTTCCCCACACTGTCTGTAGTCCTCCAACTCATGTCTGTGACGAACAGCTCTTTGCCATCATCAATGGATGCCACCATGGTCTCTCCTTGAGAGACAAAGACAGTCACAGGGTTGTTGGTCACCAGCATCGTGTCTGCAAGGAGACAAGGAAGTTGAGAAAGCCAAAATCATTTTGGGGATGCTTGTCCACCAGTAGGATGAGAGAGAATCTCACCCAAAAGCTCAGGCTTCTTGTTGGAGAGGATCTGGTAGAAGATGTGGTGGATCCTTTCAGCCTTCAAATGAACTCAGCACTGGTGAGGCCTCACCTCGAGTGCTGTGTTCAGCTTTGGGCACCTCAGTACAGAAAAGACATGGAGGTGCTGCAGCAGGCCCAAAGAAGGGCAGCAAGGCTGGGGAAGGGCTTGGAGAATATGGCCTACGAGGAGCAACTGAGGGAACTGGGGCTGTTTGGTCTGAGGAAAAGGAGGCTGAGGGGAGACCTGACTGCTCTCTTCCAGTATCTGAAAGGTGCTTACAGCAGAGTGGGGTTGGTCTCTTCTCACTGATGACAGGACGAGGGGAAATGGTCTCAAGTTGCACCACGGTAAGTTTAGGTTGGATGCCAGGAAACACTTCTTTACAGAAAGGGCTGGGTGGATAGCCAGGTGGTGGCCAGAACCTGAGATGTCCCCTTGGTGTTCTCACCTTGCCATGTCTTTGTGTCCCTCGTTCCACGGTTGGTGATGGCAGTGACGATGGCAAGATACCCTCTTGATGTTGACCATCTTCCCCACCTGGATAGGGATGGTGTCATGGACTGAGGGTGGGGTTAAACCTACAAGCATGAGGTTGGACTCACATGGTAAGGATGGATGGGTTCTCCTGATCTGGTGAGACAAGAAGGCCCCAAAGCTCTGCCACAAACCGAGCCCCAAAGAAGGGATGGAGACAAAGTTATGGGGCTGGGGATGTCCCAGAGGAAGTCCCTACCCATTAGTGTATTCTGGTAGGTGCCATACAAGATGGAGAAGATGTGAGAAGGAGCATTGCTCTGCTTCTTGCCCCATTAGGCAGCCACCACCTCAGCACTGTAGAGAAGAAGCCACTTGTATGGCTTGATGGTAATGCAGAATGGCCCCAAGTAGGTCTGGAGAAGGGGATGTGGGTCAGGGACATCAGGTAGTATCCTTGATTCTAGGCAGCCCAAAGGGTTTTCAGATGGGATGTGCCTATTTGAGGTGGCCCAGTGGGACCTCCCAGTTCTAGGTGACCAAAGAACTCTGGAGGAAAACCACCACATTCTACGCGCCTCAAACCCTACGGGCACAAGGTGACCACTCAGATCTTCATGGAGAAGTCACCAAATTCCTTCTACCCTACAGGTTGTGAGGTCACTGTACAGATGTTGGAGCAGCCCTGTAGGCTGTGGGGTCACCCCAGAGGCTACTTGGAAGACGCATGCAAATCATCCAGGAGTCAAAGCACTCCTTGGGGTTGTAGAGGACAATAGCCTCATGGAGGAGTGTCACCGCGGCCATGTCCTCGATGAAGTCGGATTTCAGGGGGTTCTGCTGCATGATTTGGTCCTCCCTGACTGTCACCATCTGCTTAGGGAGGAAGCCATAATGTGCATATAGGGCTGCTACAGGGCCAGAAAATGTCCTGGGGATTTCAGAGAAGGTATTTGGGGTTCTAGGTGCCCCAAAGGTGATGGAAGTTGTATGATGAAGAGGTATTATAGGTGTCCTACAGGATTTTGGAGAGTATGGTTTGGATTCTAGTTGGCTCTTGGGTGATGGAGAAGATATTTTGGGTTCCAGATGTCCCATGGGTGATGGAAGAGGTATTTGGGTTCTCAGTGTCAGTTGGTTGTATAGAAGGTGTTTGGGGATCTGGGTGTCCTATAGAGCCAGGGTGTCCTTTGTGATTTCAGATAAGATATTTTGGGTTCTAGGTGTCCAATTGGATTTTGGAGAAGAAGGTTTGGGGGCCAGATGTCCTATGGGTGATGGAGGAGGTGTCTGGGGTCTTGGAGTCCCATGGGTGATGAAGGAGACATTTTGGGCTGCCTTTGGGCCTTTAGGGGTACCATAGGCATTTGAGGGTGATTTGTGCAGCCATTTTTTGATGAGTGGACACCATTTTGGGATGATTCCACCCACTGTTTGGGGCCTATCTGCATCATTTTGGGGGTGATTTGGACCATCTTGGGGGTAATTCAGCCTGCCATTTTGAGGCTGATCTGGGCCATTTTGATATGAGTCTAGCTGCCATTTTTCTGTGGCAATGCGGGCCATTTGGGGAGTAATTTGGGCAATTCTGAGGGCAATACGGACCACCTTTTTGGGGTGACTCTGGACACCATCTTGGGATGATTCCAGATGCCATTTTGGGGGTAATTTGGACCATTTCAGGACTAATTTTCACCATTTTTGGCAGCCCACCTTGCCCATGCTCGGTCTGCATGGTGACGTTAGTGCCATTACAGGACACGACAGTGGCCCTGATGAGCTCCTCATGCTTGTTAGGGATGGAGATGTCATGCTCGAGGTTGAAGGGCCGTGTCTGCACTGCCAAGTGCTCCTGCTCTGACACCACAGGCATTGTGTGGCCTCCAAGAACTTGGCCAGCTCGGAGGGTAGGGCTGGTATGGTGGCCTGTACACCTGTACGCCAGCCTGCACACCAGTAAGGCATCAGTCACACCAGTAAGTCACAAATAAGAAACCAGTCCAACTAACACCAGTGAGGCACCATCAGGACACCATTAAGTCAGTACTAAACCAGCAAGGCACCAGTAACACAAACACTACTAAGGCTCTAGTAGGACACCATTAAGCCCAACAGAACACCACTAAGACTAGAAGGACACCACTGTGACACCACTGAGATCAGCAGAACACCAGTAAGGCACCACTAAGACGCTATTAAAACTGTAAGGCATCAGCGACTCCTGTAAGGCACCAGTGGGACACCATTCACACCAGTGGGACACCATTAAGGTACCAGAAGGACAACAGTAAGATACCAGTACTACTACTGCCAGTAAGATTAGCAACACTAACATCAGCAAGGCACCTGTAAGACGTGTAAGGAACCAGTAAGGCACCGCAATGTTATCAAGACCAGTAAGACACGAGCTGGACACTAGTTGGACACCAATGCTTCCAGTCCCTCCCTCACCTTTTTGTCCTCATTCAGTGAATCCAGGTCCAGAAAAACAGCATGAACTCATCAGTGCATCCCAGTATATTCCAGTCCCAACCCAGTTCACCTACGGACCCTCCCAATCCCTTCCCAGTTTCCCCCCCATACCCACTCCTAGTTCCCTCCCATCCCCCTCCCGATTCCTCCATATCCTCCCATATCTCCTCCCACTATCCCCCTACAGAACCCCCAGTGCTCCCAGTTCCATCCCAGTCCTTCCCAGTTTCCTCATATCCCCTCCCAGTCCCAACCAGTCCCTCCCATTCTCCCTATCGACCCTCCCAGTCCCTCTCAGTTTCCCCATATCCCCTCCCAGTTTCTCCCATTCCTTTCCAGTTCCCCTACAGACAAACTCAGTCCCCTTCCAGTGCTCCTCATTCCCAACTCCCACCTGCCCAGGCTCAGTTGCTTCTGATTATGGGGACTTCTTTTATCTCCCCCCCTTCCCCAAAAAGTTATACATCATCTAGGAGGCGTGGCCAGACAGCATCTGACATCCACCTCCTCCCTCAGACCCCCCCTGCCCCATAGGCATCCATAGGGAGACCCCCAGCCCTATAGGACCACATAGGGATCTCCCTGCCTCCTAGGGACCCTCTGCCCTACAGAAATTCCATAGAACTCCCTCGACCTCATATGAGCCCCGCATCCCAATACAATCCCTCAGTTCCCCCGACCACATAGCTCCCCATAGGATCCTACCGGATCCTGTAAGACCTCCCCAGCACCACCACAGCCCCATACCCAGCCCCACAGAGCCCTGTAGGACCTTATAGAGCCCACGGGATCCCTTAGGGGCTCCTCAAGTTCCATAGCGCCTCAGAGGAGCCATGGGTTCCTATAGGATTCCACACCGCCCCCCCCCTTCCCCCTCCTGCCCCATAGGACCCTATAAGACCCTATGGAATGCCACAGAACTCTGTGGGATCTACAGCCCCTCGAGTCCACGGGACCCACAGGGACAAGGACAAAGTCCACACAGGGCCCCCCGCCCACTCCCTCCGGCTATTATGGGATGGATGACGGCAGGCGAAGGGATCGCGGACGGACAAAGGGCAGGTGGAGGTGGGGCAGGCTGGCTTCGTCCCTGTCCTTGTCCCTATTTTTAGGACTCCTCCCCCAAGCCGAGCAGCTGCTGCCCTTATACGGCCACATGGGACACCCTGGCGCCCCTCCGGCTGCTGCTTTTCTCCCCAAGTTTCTGCACCTTTCCCCGCGTTTCCCCAGGTTTTCCTTCATTTCCCACTAACTTACTGCATTTGTCCTTATTTATTATTTCCCTGGTTCTTCCCCAAATTTCCTTCCAGTTTCACTCGTTTTTCCCCTTTTTCCCCTAATTTCCTTGTTTTCCCTCTTTCTCCTTAATTTCCCCGATATTTTTCTTTTATTTTCAACCAATTTACCCACTCTTCCCTTATCTCCCCCAAGGTTCTCCTAATATTACCATTATTTCCCCCGCTTTTCCCAATTCCACCTGGCTTTGCTCTTAGTTGCTCTTATTTCCCCTTGAATTTCACCCACTTCCCCTCCAAATTTCCTTTTTTTACTTCATTTTCCATTTTCCCCCAATATTCTCCTAATTTACAAAGAAAAAAACTATATTCTCCCAAACTTCCCCTCATTACCTTATTTCCCCCATTTTTCCCAAATTTTACTCATTTTACCTCAAATTTCAATATTTTTCCCTTATTTTCTCCCATTTTTCCCAAATTTCTCACTTTTCCCAGGTTATTATTCTAACTACCACCTCATTTTACCCCAATTTTCCCAAACATGCCAAATTTTTCATATTTTTCCTCCAAGTTTCTTCTACTTGTTCCTTATTTTCCCTAACTTCCCCCTAAGTTTCCATATCTTTCTCCTGAATTTCCCCAATTTTCATCTAGTCTTTCCCTTCAATCCCACTGCTTTTCAGTCCTGGGCCTATTTTGGGGGAAAAATATGTTAAATTACTACATTTTATTTATTTTGAGCAAATTAGGACCCCACAAACCCGCACCTGAGAAGAAAACTGGGAGGAAACCAAACAAATTATATAATTATGTATCATTATTTTTATCATTATCGTGATAAGAAATGGTGTAAGATGAGGAAAACCCACAAGAAGCTTGTAAATTATTTTTTATGGAAAATGACAGAATTGGTGAAACCCCAAAATGGCTACAAAATAAAGCCACAGTTTATCTCTGGTAGAGATAAAAGAATCAAGTAAAAAGGAAAGGGGATGACTGCAAACACAAAGCCAGCTGCAGAGCCCACCTCACCAAGCCTGATCTAACACACAAGGAAGATACAATCAGCAAATCTTAAAGCCTCTCTGTCCCTGGCAAGACCGCGGAGGAGACCTTTAGGCAGAGGGGAGACGAGGTGACCGCAGGCAGCTGGCACAGCCTCAGCAAGGGCAGAGCACGGCTGGCCCTCCTGGTGGCCTTCAGTGATGGAGCGATGGCCTTGGTGGGCAAAGGGAGGGTGGCCGATGTCACCTACCTGGACTTGTGCAAAGCTTTTGACGTGGTGTCCTTGGAGGTGTTCAAGGCCAGGTTGATGGGGCCCTGGGCAGCCTGGCTTAGCATTAAACGTGGAGGTTGGTGGCCCTGCATGTGGCAGGGGGGTTGGAGATTCATGATCCTTGAGGTCCCTTCCAACCCTGGCCATTCTGTGATTCTGTGGTGCCCCACCACATCCTTATCTCCAAGTTGGAGAGATCTGGGTCTGAGGGGCGGGATGTTTGGTGGGTAAGGAATTGGCTGGAACGTCGCAGCTGGAGGGCTGTGGTCAATGACTGCGCCAGGTGGAGGCAGGGATGAGTGCTGTCCCACAGGCTGCTCTGTGGGACCCGTACTCTTCAACAGCGTTATCAGGGACGTGGATGATGGGATTCAGTGCACCCTCAGACACCGAGCCGAGCGGTGCAGCAGATGCAGCAGAAGGAAGGGACGGCATCCAGATGGACATGGACAGCAGGCCATGGGAAGCACCTGAGGCTCAACAATTTTCAACAATCAATCAGACGTGAGGGGAAATCCTTCACTCAGAGGGCAGTGAGGTGCTGCGCTGCTGCCCAGAGCTGTGGGTGCCCCATCCCTGGAGGTGCCCCAGGCCATGATGGGCCCTGGGCAGCCCGAGCTGGGGAGGAAACCAGCATGCAGCAGGAGTGGGGCTGTGACATTATTTCCAACCTGAGCCATTCTGTGATTTTATGACATACAGGACATGGGGCACACGGGTATCAGGGATACAGAGGACAATGGGGACATGGGCACACCTGGGGCAAGGGGGAGGCAGGGACTATGAAGAGGCCAGAGAAGTGGAATCTGGAGTTAAGGGGGTGGAGGGGCTACAGGGAGGAATGGGAAGAGGAACTGATTGGGTCACGGGGTGTGATGAAGTGCAATGGGGGTCACAGGACTTCTTAGGTGTCATGGGGTGGGGTGGTCATGGGGTCAAAGAGGGGGATGTAGGGTGGTTATGGGGTGGAAGGGGTCACAAGGACATAAAGAGGGATCCATATGGGGAGTTGTACAGCAGTGTTACATGGGAGCATTCCCCCATTTTAAGACCATGTCATTCCCACCTTCTTTTGCTCCCCAATTCTGTCCCCAACATCCTGCTCTCCTTCTGTAGACCCTTCCTCCACTTTATCCAATTAGGCTCTCCTTTAACCTCTCCATTTTTGCTCCTACCCCTACCTGCCTCTCATTTTGGCCTTCCACTAACTCTTTCCCCTCCCACTTAAACCATATCCCCGCACCTTTTTGTCCGCTCCCGTTATATAACTGTAGGGGTTGGAAAAGACCTCTAGAGATCACTGAGTCCAATTTAAATTCCACTTCAGGCTGCCCGCTGCCACGGCAATACTGCCGGAAAGCAGCGCCGTTAACGACAACGCCGCCGGAAAGCGATGCCGTCTCCATGGCAACGCGGCTGGCAGCGCCCTTCCTGATCGGCTGACCCGAGAACCGCCCCCCCTCCTTCCCCCGGCGGCGCCACGGGGCATGCCGGGAAGCGCGGTCCTTCCGCCGCCGCGCGGGGGCTGCCGGGGAGCGGTGCGGTTGTATGGCGGAGCCGGCGGTGAGCGGGGCGGCCGTTCGGGGTGTTGTGGGGCGGGATGGGGGCGCCGGAGGCTGTGGGTCTGTAAGTTCCGCGGGGCTCTACGGGGTGGCCGCAGGAGGGCTGTAGGAGCTGCGAGGGGGCCGCAGGCGGGTGCGGGCGGGCACGGGGCGGTCCGTGGGGTCGCGGAGCTGTAGAGGCGGAAGCGGTATGGGAGCTGCTGGGGTCCTGGGAGCTGTATGGGGGCTGCGGGGTCCCGTAGGTGATCCCGTAAGCTGTGCGGGTCCAGCAGGCAGTGCCGAGAGCTGCGGGCTGCTCGGCGGGCGCTCTGGGAGCACGGTAAGCGATCCTCCGGGTGAGCGTCTGGGTTGCGCTGTGGGGTGCTGGGAAGCGTAGGTGTGCTTTGAGGTCCTGGGAGCGACGGAGTGGGAACAGGGGCCCTGCGTGCGAGGTGCAAAGATGGAGGGGTGCTGCGGCAGCGGTGCGGGCGCTGCTGGGAGCCGCGGGCGTGGCTGTGGTAGTGCTGCAGGGGGCCGGCGAGGCACGGAGAGGGCGCGGGGTTCAGCAGGCGGTCCTGGGAGCCGCAGGGGCGCGGTGGGGTTGTGCGGGTGCTCATGGGATGCCTGTGGGGTTATGGGTGCTGCAGAGGTTCTATAGGAGGACCGTGTCCGACCCGGCTTCCCCCGTGCAGCCTCCCGGAGGGCCGCAGCCCCGCGCCCGGCGCCTGGCGGCGCTGCTGAACCGCAGCCTGCGGGTGCGCATGTCGGACGGGCGCACGCTGGTGGGAGCCTTCCTCTGCACCGACCGCGACGCCAACATCATCCTCGGCTCTGCGCAGGAGTTCCTCAAGGCTGCGGGTACGGGGCCACGGTGGGAAATGGGGCCGCAGGGGCAGTGGGGACTCGGGGTCGGATGGGGGTGAGGGGAGCGATGAAGTGGAGGCAGCGATGGGGAGGGTGGTTGGGGTACCGGGGGTGATGGGAGCGGGACCACGGGGAATGGTGGGGATGGGATGTGGCGGTGAGGCTGACACGGTGCTGCTGTCCCCTGCAGATGCGTTCCCGGGCAGCGAGCCGCGTGTGCTGGGCCTGGCCATGGTGCCTGGGCACCACATCGTGTCCATCGAGGTGGAGCGCGCCGCCGCCGCCGCCCTGTGCTCCTGACGGCCCCACCGTGGGACGGAGCCCTGAGTGTTGTGCACCTCTCATGTGCCCCAACGGGTGATGGACGCTTGCCATGCAAAATGACCGCTGGGACTGCGGTCCCCGCAGCCCCAGTAGAGCTCCCGTGGTGGTCACATGTCACCACGTGATGCCGTCATTCCAGTCCCCTGCAAAGCAGGACGCAGATGCCCCTTCCTCCCGCAAACACTCCGTTTTCAGCCTGAAACAGAGTTGTGCAGGTTAATTTAATCTCGGGTGCAAAATGTTTCAGAGAGGGAACATGCGGCAGTCCTGGTCCCTCCTAACTGCGATAAAACGCTGCAGCCAAGGGGGGTCAGGGAGGAACAGGAACAAGGGGGGGTGCGCAGAGGGTCTGGGGCGGCCACAGGGTTCAGCGCCATGGTAGGGAGGGGTGGGAGGGGGCCGCTGATGGCGCCATCCCCCCGGGTTGCGGTGACGCTGAGACGCAGCCCCCGACAAGTGGTGCACCCAGGGACCTGCAGCGGGAGTCAGGAACCCCAGGGCCGCCCTCCCCCCACAACAAGGCAGCCCCCACAGCACTTCACGTAAGGGTTAGAAAAAGATGCAAAAATGATAATTTACAAAATAAAGATCCCCAAAATGCCCCTCCGGGATAGTTTCTGGTTGAAATCTGAGAAAGGTCTGTCAAAGCTCCCCCCGCCTCCAAGGTCCCTCTTAATGCTTTGTGGGTGAGGACGGGGGCAGAACGCACCCCAGAGCCTCCCTGTGTCGTGGGGGCATCAAGAGCTTCTGCGATGAGTGGGAAGGGTTGAAGACCGATTTCTGTTAACAGCAGAAAGTCTGCGTGCTTATGAAGAGGTAAAGCAACTTATTTATCGCTTTATTTCGCGCTTCGTTCAAATATTTGACTGAATCCTGAGTTCTGGAGCAGGTCAAACTGGGCCAGCAGTAAGCAGACAAGTACGGAATATTTTCCAGCAGATCGTAACGTGTGAACCACGGGAATGGCTGTGACCTGCTGGTAGGAAGAGCACACCAGACTCCAGTCAGAACAAGAGAATCCGGCTCTGTCCAAGTCCCAGATGCGTGGCCAGCAGCCAGAAGGACTGAGCGCGTGTGCGCAGGGTGACGCTGCCGGTCAGTTGAGAGCAAACACGTGGCTGAAGAATCTGATGCTGATCTGGTGAAAAGACTGCTAACGTGAGCCCATGTTTAAAGACAACCACAAACACAGGGTTGCCCCAGTGACCCCTGCCAGGGCCCGCAGATTGCACCTGCCATGTTAAAGCATCTCAACAGCAGTGTTGGGAAGTGGCTGCTCCACATTTTCCCGCTGTTTCCGGGGCTTGTCTGTGTTCCCTCTCTCTCCATTACTGTTTTCCATTAGTGGGTTTTTCCATACCCACCTGTTTGTAGGTTGTTTTCAGGTTTCAGTGTTATGCATTCCTATGAAAACCGGGGTTGCTGTTCTGTCCCTCGGGATGGAACATTCCTCTGTGTTGCAGTCTCTGGCATTTGTGCGTCAGCACAAAATGTGGAACGTGAGCAGCTCAGTTCCAGGAGTGTTCCAACGCTGCGCAATGAGCGCTGCCTCCAAACACAAAGCAATTCCTACCATTCCAGAGACCGAGCACTTCAGAAGTTATGTAGGTACCTCGCATACAGTTGGGCACCAAACCAAAAGTGAATCTTGTGTGGATTTCACCAGCTGGGATGTGGAGATCCAAGAGCCTGGGCTGAGGGTGCGCAAGGAATAAGCTTGTAGGGAATGGGGGGAGGTGGGTGGCAGTAATTAAGTGTCAAGAAAGAGGGTGTTTGGAGATATCAGTAATATCGGTGGGGACTGAAGGCAAAGAATGTGAGGAGATGAAAATGAGGAAGCGAGAGCTCCTCCATTTCCAAAAGCCACATGTCAAGAGTGTCTCCATCCCCATGGGAGGTGACCCGGGCACCTGGGCGCCACCTCGGAACCCCCGTTGCCTGGGCACCCAGGCAGGCCGTGCTGTGCTCTGGGACCATGGAGCGGCGGTGGCTGCCCCTCCTGCTGCTCCTGGTGCCCTGGCTTCCGGGGCTGCACCCCTGCCTGCTCTGCTTTGGGCCCCCCATTCAGTGGGCCCGGCTCTGCCGTGAGATGGCCAGGAGCTCTCAGGACTCCCAGCACCAGCACTGCCTGGAGGCCCTTGCAGAGGCTGCTGTGCCACTTGCCCCCGTCACTGTGGGTGGGTGGTGGGACCCCAGGGATGCCCACCCAATGGGACCCTCTGCCCCCCTCCTGACTGGCACCTGAGGGGCCACCATCTCAATGGGACACTCAGACGAGCATTCTGGGGGCCCTCAAGCATGCCACGGTCTCCCCAGTCTTGAGGTGGACTCCCCCAGGCACCCCTCAGACCCATCTGGCACTCTCCCAACTCTGATATGGATCCCGGGGATCTCTGGGAACGCCAGACTTGCATGGAACACTGGATGGATCCCGGCCCTGGGCAGGGGTACAGTGTGGACTTCCAGCAACTCCCAGAGCTTCCCAAGATCTTGGGGGGTCTTCAGGGATGCCTGGCCATTCCCAGAACCCCTTTGCCCTGACCTGGACTCTGGGAATCAGCCCTGAGCCCTCCTCCAGTTCTTACTGGAACCCTCCAGCCCTGAGCCCTCCGGTCCTGACCGTGTGATTGGTCCCAGTGCCCTTGTTGTGGTCCCAGGAGCAGCGCAGAGCGAAGCACTGCGGAAGATCGTCATGGATGCCTTGCATTTACTGGAGAAGCAGAAGGACAAGAGTGAGCAGGGATGAGATGTATGGGAGGTTTGGGGCACAGGGGACGGCGCTCAGAGGACTTGGATGGGGATCCATGGAATATAGGATGTATGGATTTCAGGCGTGGTGTAAAGGCATATTTGGGGAATCCTGAGGGTAGACTGGTTTCAGGGTATGGAGAGTCTGGTGCTTTGGGGGATATTTAGGGGCATATGAAAGTCTGGGATCCAGGAGAGTTGCATGGGGAATGTGTGGGATGAGTGGGGACACGAGTCTTGACACTGGAAGATTTGGGGGTGGGAGCACTGTCTGACATGGACATCTGTGAGCCTCCAGAGCCTTTTGAGGTGTCTCTGCGGGAAGCCATCCAAATGATTTGGGTGAAGCTGAGCCAGCTGGAGCAAGGTATGGGGCCAGCAGGGACCGCCATCCAGGACTCCCCACCCATGCGAACCGTGGGACTCCACCCCCCAGCTTCCCCACATGGGGCACACAGACACCCCTCTAGGTCTCCACCCTGGGCATCCCTTCCCTGGAGGCACCCCCAGGGACTCCATTCCAGGGCTGGACAGGGGCTGAGCCCTTACAGCTCGTCACAGGGATGAGGACCCCTCGCGATCCCCAGTTTAACGATGCTTCCTTCCCCCAACCAGCTCCTGCCTGCATCCCCCCCTGCGGTGAGTCCTCTCGTGTTTTGCCATCCCCCCGTCCCCAGATTCCCCCCCTACCCCCTGACGCTGCCAAGCACCTCCTTCCCAGGGCACCAGCCGGCCGCGCGCATCTTCCAGTGCTCAACTTGCCGCCTCGTGGACTGCCAGTTCCCTGTGGACTGCCCAGGTAGGGGGCAGGGGACCGGGACGTCGCTACCCAGGCCGCGTGTCTGCCCACGCCCGCCGCGAGCACCGGCGGTCGCCCAGCGGCGCGGCGGCTCCTGCAGGTGCATGAACGCAGGTGAGCTCAGCTGGCAGTGCTCCCAGTTCAGGACTTGTGGGTCCACGAGGACGAAGCCATCACGCTGCACTGCGACGTGCCCTTCGCCGTCCCGCCGGAGCTGCAGGTTACGTGGATGTTTGCCAAGGACGTAAGCAGCAGGCGCGGGCAGTGCGCGCAGGCGCCAGGAGGGGCCCGGGCGGGGGGCACGGCGCTGCCGGCTGCGGGGGGCGCTGCTTGTGATGAGATGAATGCGCGGGGCAGGAACAGCTGAGCACCCGCACGAAGGGTGAGCAGAGCACGAGCTGCTCACCGCGTGTGCGGCTTCTCGTGCGCTTCTGTGAAGAAGTGACCCGTGCGCATGTTGGCACGCGAGCAGCGCGAGTGGGACGTGAGGTGCGATGCGCGCGCAGGAGTGTGGGACACGAGGAGCACGTGGGGACACGAGGAGCACGCGTGTGATACGGGTGCCTTTGCGTGCACGCCCGATGGGCCGGGTTCCCCACGCCCCAGATACGCACGCAGGACCTGGCGCTGTTTGAGGAGCTGCAGAGGGGCGTTGGGGAACCGCCCAGCCTGACCGTGCAGGACCCCACTCTGGGAACCGTCGCCTGTCGCCTGGGGGCTGCCTCTGAGACCCTGGCCCGCAAGTACTTCTACCTCAACGGTGCGCATGGATCGGAAGCCTCCAGGGCGGCGTGGGGTGCAGAGGGACACCGGGATCCCCGGGTGCACGGGGTGCGGGGAGGTGGGCTACGCGAGAGCAGAGTCTCTGCACAGCTGGGGCCCCGGTGAGAGGAGAGAGGGTAGCAGGTGTTCCCTGATCCCAGCTCCCCGTGGGGCAATGGGGTGTGTGGGGCTCCGGGGGCCACCAAGACTGTGCCAGAGCGGGGGATGCAGGGGCTGAAGGGGCAGCAGGAGCTGAAGGGGCTGCAGGGGTGCCGTGGCTTGTGGCAGGAATTGCCACATGCCTGGCTGGGTCCTGCAGCGTCAGGGGGAAGCGTGGAGGCCGAGCAGGGGCTCCAGGCCCGGTTCAGAGCTGTGCTGCGCTGGCCCCAGGGCAGAGCCCCCCTGCACCTCACCACATCCCTGCAGCTGGGACTGGTCCTTGGCTTCGTCAGCCTCGTGCTGCTGCTGCTGCTGCTGCTGCTGCTGTGAGTGCTCGACCTGCTGCACTCGCCGTTCCCACTGTTGGGGTCCCTCACAGATCTGTATCAGGTTCCCAAGTCCCCTCTGAAGTCCCAGCACCTCAGGAATCCCTACAGATGTGAGGGGACCGGATGTCCCCCACAGCACAGACTGCAGTAACTCCCTGCCTGACAGAGCTCTTATTTTCCCCTGGGACTCCCTTCACACTCTGACCCATACTGAGGCTCCTCACTCACACCCAGGACCTCTCCACAGCACCCTGCTTCCCCCAGACTCCTTAACTGCCCCTGTCACTTTTCCTCATTTTCCCCAGAATCTCTGTAGTTCCTCTAGGGCCCTGCTTACATGCAGGTGACTCAGTTGTCCCCATGACCTCAAGGCCCCATACTTTCTTTCACCCTTAGATCCTTTGGTTGCTCCCAGGACCCACAGCTGCCCCACAGCCCTTTTCCCTCACCTCCAACAGATGGGGATATGAGGTCTCTTTCCCCTCCTGCTCTCTCTCCATCCTTCTTACCTCCTCCTAGGTCTGTCTGGCGATGCTGCCAAAAATCTCCAGAGCCTCCCAGACCCCAGTGACTTCCAGGCACCCCATGGACCTGGACACCAGGGCCCCAATGGGAGCGTGGATTCATGTGGACTTACACCAGGATCTTTCCTCGAGGGCCGAAACATCAGCAGCTGCTCATCATGCATTGTCTGTGGGGTGTAGCGGAGTCCTGGGTCCTTTTCCTGACTCTTTGCCTGTATGGAGTGGGGGAGAATTTGCCTTTGCTTTTGTTACAAATTATAATCGTACTGTCTTGCTTATTTCTGGGAGAGAGAAGGTATGGGATAGGAGGAGATGACTCAACCCCACAGAGGCAGGAGCTGCTGTGTGCAGCCCCAGGACAGTCGTGTGTCAGAGGGTCCAACACTGCGCAGCTAGGGAGCGCCTGTAGTCCCAGCTCACTGCTCAGGTACAAAGGCAGCAGCACAATGGTGACATGCTCTGAGAACACAGAGTGGCCCAGGACAGGGCTGCACCGCCACTGCTGCTGCTGCTGCCATGGAGCTTAATGCACTGCAGCTGTTCCCAAATGGAGCAAGTAAGTTGCATCTTGTCCTCCGCACTGAGATCTCTCTGTGCTGAGAAGCACCTGTGCAAAGGCATGTAGACATCCTTGAAGTGCAGGAGCTGGAATCCTAAACTGATTTGATATGTGCATGGGCTCCTTGTCTTCATGATAAACTGTCCCCACCTCAGAGCTGCCCCATGCACTCTCCTGGATGGGCACTCTGGAGCAGTGCTGCTTCACAAGGAGCTCAGATCAATAGGAAATCCACGGCGAGAATTCCTGCAGTACAAAGAGCAGGGAAAACATGGGCTTGCTGGGAAAGACCTGAGCAAGGGAGATTCATCCTTGGTGGAAAGGATCAGGTCAGGAACACTTGAGCAAGCTGGATGTGGACGAGTTCCTGGGCGCTGAGGAATGCACCCACAGCTGCTGGGGGGCTGGCGGGTGTCATGCGTTGCCACTCCCCATCAGCTTTGACTGACTGTGGCACCTGCGAGAAGTATCCAAAAACTGGAGGAAAGCAGACAGAAGGGGAAAAGGAGAAGGGCAACTACAGCACACCTCAGCCCCTGCCATAACTTACATGCAAATCATACCCCCTCTATGTACCCTCCAGTCTCCTCTGTTGCCTTCTAAGTGCTCTCAGATCTGTGTCCCATCCCATCCACCCCTGGATTCATCCAGTTCCCAGCACCTCAGATGCCCTCCATTCTCACCGTGACCACTCAAGGTCTCTCCAGTCCCCACTGTTTGCTCTCCCTGCTGGATGAGGACTGGCATCCAAGTGTTTGTTCAAAAGCAGCTCTTTGGAGCTCTCAGCTCCGCCGTTCCCAGCAGGAATTTCATCCAAGGAGCTGAGCACTCACAGCAGAGAGCATTCCAAGCACTCTTGCCGGCACAGGTGTTGTTTTCTTTGCAGCTGTGTGCCAGGCACCATGGTCACTTTCTTCTCAGGTCCTGTTTTATGAGGGCCAGAAGGGAACTCGCTCTGATTCCCACCCCCAGGAGAAAGGAGGCTGCGTGGGTCAGACGCGCTTACCCCACCCACTGCAGAGGGCCCTACAAGTGCCTCCTACTGCAGCCCCACAGCTCTGCGTGTCAGAGGGAGCCCCGTGTCGCAGCCATGGGTGAGTGCAGGGCTGGGGAGGCTCCTTGTGGGGCACCGGGAGAGACTGAGCACTGCCCTGATGGGGATCAGGGGCATCAGCGCACGCAGAGGGCCGCACTCCCCTGCACCCCTTCATGCCCACCCTGCTGGTGACCCCAGTTGGGTTCTGCTTTGGGGCCAGGAACGTTTTCCTGTGAAAGCTCGTCTCGGTCAGCTGTTGGTGCTGTGCTCCACCTGACCCTGCCTTGTGCGTGGCTTTGGGGACAGGGAAAGGGCAAGCTGCTCACCCCTTGGGCAGAGCAGCAGAGGCCTTCACTCCCCGTCTGGCACAGAGCACAGCGAACGTTGTGTGTTCCTGTGTCTCACGTGAGTGCTGGAGCCAGGGGCTTTCCCACCTCATGTCTCAATTGTTTTCACATCTTTTCCCTTTTCTAGTAGCCCAGTGCCTTCTACTCCTTGCTTTTGTGCTGGTCTTGGCTGTCCCAGGCCTCTCCGTGCCTGCAGAAATCCTTAACACTTTCAAGAAAACCTCCAACACTTTGGCAAACGCTCTGAAGAAAAACAGTAAGGAGCATTCCATGGGTACTGCAGTTTGCTCTCACCAACCAACCCCATTGCCATTCCTTGGTCTGAGCCAACCAAGGAGTGCTCTCAGCGTCTCCTTGTGCCAGGTAAGATGTAAAACCACCTGTTTCCTGCCCCAGGTTGGCCCGAGGACTGCAGTGAGATCCCTCCTGGCAGCCACAGCGGCGTCTACATCATCCAGCCCTCAGGGCTCCACCCCATCATGGTGTACTGCGAGATGAACGTGACGGACGGGGGCTGGACGGTCATCCAGAGGAACAGCCACAACACAGACATCACCTGGGCCGAGTCCTGGAGCACCTACAAGTACGGCTTTGGGAACGTGCGCGGCGACTACTGGCTGGGCACTGAGTACATCCACCAGATCGCCAAGCAGAAGGTCTACCAGGTCAGGTTCGTCATCCACGATGCCTCCAACAACGTCAGGTTTGCAGAGTACAACCTCTTCAGTCTGGACGATGAGGCCCAGGGCTACCGGCTGCGGCTGGGCTCCTACAAGGGCACAGCGGGGGATGCCATGGACTCGGACAATCCCAGTAACATGCACAACAACATGAAATTCTCCACCAAAGATCGGGATCAGGACACTTCAAGGAAGAACTGTGCGTCCCGCTCTGGGGGCGGGTGGTGGTACTCAGCGTGTTATTCCGTGCGGCTGAATTTCAAGGGCGGCCTGACATGGGGCAGCCTGTGCAAAGGGGACTGCAAATCCTCCCTCATCCTCATCAGACCAGCTCCGTACAGATAGCGTCCCTTCCTCAGCAGACGCAGCCAGGCCAGGGCTCTGCCGCACCGCTCGTTGCTGGCTGGGATTCTGGGCATGAGTGGGGTGTTCCTTTATACCAAGAGCTGTTTTCCTTTCCTCTTTTCCTGGATATCAGCTGATGAATGTCTGTGGCCCATCACCTGTGGTGGGTTTTTAGGACCATCATTAGAACAAGACGTTGCAAACGTTTTGGTATTTCTGTCCCAGCAAGGGCTCATTCTCTTTCTGCTCTGCGGTTACAGCTGAAGGCCACAGACTTCAGCAGAGAAATCTCATTCATTGCCAGCTAACCCAACCTAAGCTGCTCCATACCCGGGCAGAACGCATAGATGCTGCAGCCGGTGCTCATCCTGCAGAATAAAACTGCTTTCAGAACCAGCACAGACGTGTGGAAATGTCCTTCATCTGCTGCCTGCTATTAGCCAGGAGCAGACCTGAGGCTCCTGTTTCAGAAATCAGAGGGGAATATTTTTGACGAAACAAATGGGGAATTAATGAGAAAACTTGCACTTAAAGAAGGGGGTTGGGTTTCAAAGTGTGGATCTTTCCAAAAGGGAACGCAGAACCATGCAGCTTAAAGCGAGCTGAGAACGATGGCGCGTTTCCCCCGCTCCCCCCCCCCCTCCTTCCTGCCTGACCGTTGCACCGTCAGCCTTTTTCCGGCAGGGGTGACGGCAATCCCGGCTGTTTCCAGCCCAGCTGATGGAGAAACCGGCGCTGCGCTCAGCGGCAGCTGTGCCAGCAGCGGACTGACGGCGGTGCCGAACGCTGTCTGATTTAAGCGAGATTCCGGGACGCCTAACACCGAGCTCAGAACTAAATTACTATCCGATATGGCTACAGCCAGTCATCGTACCCTACAATCAGTAAACAGACCAGAGTCCTCCCGCTCCCCTGTACCAAAACAGAACGTATGGCTGCATCTCCCCTTGAGTAGGGGAGACTCTCAAGGTCACACCTGCTGCAGGAATTCTTTGTCACGCAATCCCAGAATCACAGGGGCTGGGAGGGACCTCTGGGGCTCCCCCGGTCCAAATCCCTCGAAGCAATTCCCTGCAGTACGTTGCTCAATGCATTCCTGTTGTTCTCTCACAGATAGAGCAACTCCACTGCCTCAGTTCATAATGGCGTTGCCTTTATGGACCCTGTCCCCCAGGTCCTCCAGTTTAAAGCCTGCCACGCTGGGTTGGCCAGCCTGCTGCCGTGGATTGCCCGGCCCCTTCTGGACAGGTGGATCCCACCCCTCCCAGACAGGCTGTAATCTTCACAAAAAGTCCCATTGTTGCAAAAACCAAAACCCTCACACCAACACCAGCCGCGCAGCCAGATGATGTGCATTACACATCTATTTCAGGCTTCTCTCTTTCTTTCAGCTGACAAAACTGAGAAGATAACGTGGGCTCTAACATTTTCCAGTTGTGCTCACAGGGCTTTATAGTCTTTGATTCTGCCCATATTCTGTCTTCGACTGTTGCTTGTGCCCACAGAAAAGAGCAGCAGCAGATAGCAGTTGTATAATCAAGATGCTATAATTGCAATATAGTTGTTTAATTGACAGATATCAAGATGTTGTAATCGCAATATAATCGAGAGAAACAAGCAAGGTAGACAATGATCACAAAGAGAATAAGCGGAAGAGCTTACCCTTCAGCTGAGCTCACCAGAAGACACCAAGAGAGGGGATCTCCAGAAGAGATCCTTCCCCTCTGGTAGCCAGCTCTTAAATAGGTCTAGGAGGGGTGGAGCCTGGCTCCACCCCTTCCGGCAGCACAGGTGAATTGTCTTCACCTGTGCTCCTCTGGCTGACTCATGGCTCGCCTCAGGTGATTAATCAGAGGTTCAGGCCGTGACTCAGCAGTTCCCATACACTCCACCCCTTCACGGCATGAACCACTGATCAGGTTAACAAAAGGGTGAGCTTTCCCTAATACAGAGATCCGGTATATCGCGACGCTTATACAATTTTATCGCGACGTGTGTTGGTACAGTTCAAGACAAGTGATGATTAGTGAATGTCCATGTTCTTCTATGGGCCAGTGCTCGATGATGTGACTGGAGGCATGAGGTCCTGAGGTGCAGGTCCGTTCTATGTTCCATCAGTCCCATGCAGACCATCACCGGGTGTTGTACGTGATCTGACAGCAACACTGGAACACTTGATGGCGTTTTGTTCCTTCCGGTGGTCCTGAAGGCTCACAGACTCACGGGGAGTAATACAGATGTTTTACAGGTACCAGGAGGGGAAGGTCTGCTCTCCAGGGCAAGATACAGGCCGTATTTCTGTCTTGGGTCAACACTTCCGCTTGTACGGGGGCACGTCCTGGCCGCCTGTACCACACCTTTTGGCCGGATATCTGCGGCTGCATAACGATATCAGGCACCAAAGGAGGTGTCCTGATCTGCCACAGGGACATGATGGGGGTCCCTTTAGCAATAAAGATTGGAGTGTTGACCACAATATCAGTAGGCCATGTACCTATTACTGGAGGGACTACTGAGCCTCCCACCTCCAATAGTCTCCCCCAAGGTGCAAGTAGGCCACACCACTTGGGTCCTACCTGCACCTTCCAGGGCCATTTTATTTTATGGGTACCTGGCTCTAAATTTTCAGGGGCAGGGAGCAGAAGATTATTTTCATTACCAATCTGGGGTCTTACCTGATGATCAGTGCCCGTAATTTGGATCCTAAGCGGGGTGGCCCATGTCGTCTGCAACATTCTCAGGGCACTGGGTCTGCCGTCTCGAGGTCTTTCATTCAGGTCCCGCAGGGTTTCATACAGTCTTTTTGTCCACCCCTGCAGGGACTGGGAGTCTGTCTTCAGGGCAGCCTTAAGAATACCATTATAACGTTCAATGAGGCCTGCCCCCGTTGGATTATATGGCAGGTGGAATCGCCATTCGATGTTATTTTCTTCTGCCCAGCGCTGTATCGTTGCACCAGTAAAATGAGTCCCTTGGTCGCTCTCGATGACTTGCGGTGTCCCGTAGGCAGACATCAGTTTAGTGAGTGCCTTGATGGTATATGCCTGGTTTGCTTTCGGTACTGGATAGGCCTGCAGTAGCCCACTTGCAGTATCGACACAGGTCAGGGCGTATCTTGCCCCTTCGGAACGAGGAAGGGGCCCGATGTAATCGACCTGCCATCGCTGGAGAGGATTGTGTCCCCTAGCAAGATGGGCTGTTGTTTCGGGCAACGATCTTGGTCTCATCTTGGAGCAAGCGTCGCAATCCTGGCATGCCTGGATGATATCAGATAGTTGTATGGGCAGTCCCCATGCTTTAGCAGCTGCCCACATTGTCTTTTGTCCAGCATGCCGTAGCTTCTGATGTAACCAGCGGGCGATGTTCTCAGATGGTGAATTCTCAATCCATCGAACTCGGGCCAGTGTGTCGGCTTCATCGTTTCCCGGTGACTGTAGGGGCTGATGACCAGAAACATGGTAGACACGTACAGTCCTGTGTTTGACCGTATTCCATATATCTAACCACATGTCTTTGCCCCAGATCGGTCGGGCATGGATAGTCCATTCCTGGGTGGCCCACTGTGCAATCCAAAGAGTGAGCCCCCGGTACACAGCCCAACTATCTGTGCAGATGTTCAGGATACCATCACCGGGTTCCTTGGTTATAACCATCCACACGGCTCGCAGTTCTGCCCATTGGCTGCTCTGACCATCCCCCTCATCGAACCAGATTGTCTCGGTGGAAGGATGATATGCTATTGCTCTCCACTTGCTCGGGTTGCCCTTGCTGGACCCATCTGTGTACCAGGCATCTTCAGGGATAGGATATTTTCCCTCCTGAACAGGACTCTTCTCTGGTGGAGCGACCAGTATTTCTTTTGGTGCATCACTGTGATACGTCACTGGGCCTAGGATCTTCTGGAGTTCTTCTTTCAAGGGTGATGAAGACAGACTGCTCCTTTGGCTGAGATAGGCGACCCATCGTGCCACTGTTTGTGCTTGGGCCACCCCTGTCTTAGGAAGGTGGGTCAGATCTTTCACCCACCCCTGAATTGGCAGAGTGGTCTTGACTATAACTGCAGCTGTTTGAGTTATTGGCTCTACTGCCTGTAATGCCGAATAGGCAGCCAATAACTGTTTTTCAATCATACTGTATCTTTCTTCTGCTCCGTGCCAAACCTGAGACCAGAAACCAATGGGGGTCCGAACAGAGCTCTGGCGTTGCCACAGGCCCCAACCGAAGCCGTCTTGGGTAACATGAACGTCCAACTCAGCTGGGAGGGTAGGATCGAATATACCCAATGCCTGAGCTTGTTTAACTGCCAATTTCGCTTGTTGGAAAGCATCCTGTTCGGTTTTCCCCCAGTCCCATAGCTGCCCCTTTTTTGTGAGTCTGTATAGTGGCCGTAGCAGCTGCGCCAGGTGAGGTATAAAGGAACGCCAATAACCCAACATACCTAGAAACTCTTGCAGCTGCTTTGATGTTGTAGGGACTGGGAAGGCCTGAACCTTATCTATGACAGCACTGGGTAGCACTTTGGTCTTTCCTGACCAAACCACCCCCAGGAATTTTACGGACAGGCCTGGACCTTGCACCTTTTGGGGATTTATAGCCCATCCCCTCTGTTGTAAATAGGCAGTTAATGAATCTGCTGCCTGTCCTACTGCCTCCAGTGAGTCGGATGTCAACAGGAGATCATCAATATAATGATATAGGTTAACACCATCAGGTTTTCTCCAATCAGCCAGGTCACGCGCCACTAGATTGTGACAATACGTTGGTGAATGCACGTACCCCTGTGGCAGGACCTGAAAGGTCCACTGCCTGCCTCCCCACGTAAACGCAAACTGATCTTGCGATTCCTCAGCAATTGGAATACTGAAGAACGCATTTGCTAGATCTAGGACACAATGACAGGTTTTTATCTCCCTACTCAATGTGTCCATTAGGGAGGCAATATTGGGTACAGCCGCATGAATAGGCGGCGTGACCTTATTTAATTCTCTGTAATCTACTGTCATCCTCCATGTGCCATCCGACTTTCGCACTGGCCATATGGGGGAGTTATACGGGCTGTGTGCAGGTCTTATAATACCCACTTTTTCTAATTCCTGCACCGTTCTCGATATTTCATCTTACCCACCCGGGAGTCTATACTGTCTAACGTTAGTAATCCGGCGCGGTTTCGGCAGGCAAACAGGCTCATGTTTCGCATGGCCTCTTAATATTGCCTGCACCGCCCGGATACTGATACATCTTTGTCGAAGCCTGAACTCTCCCACAGTTGTTTGGAGAGCCAGACCCCATAGAATATCTATGCCCAGGATGTATTCTTGAACTGGGGCGATAGACACCTTGTACTCCCGGGGTGGGAGACGCCCAACCCCCAATTTTAACCATGTTTGGGTGACAGGAATAGTCTGTCCCCCAAAACCACCAATCATCACTCTGTCACCATCAAATTTTCCCGGATCTCCATAGATAATTGATGTTTCTGCTCCCGTGTCTACCAATGCCATTACTCTCTGAATATTTTTTCGGGACCAATAAATCGTTAATTCTACATAGGGCCTCCGGTCCCGTCTGGAGGCCCTACGGGGACTAACATCCCTTGTCACTCCATGAATTGGGCTAGGGCCAATTCTTTTGCTTCTGATGGCTCAGGCATTGTGGCCCGAGACACCTGAGGTGGCTTCTTTTTTCTGTTTGGAATAATAAAATCTTCTAGGTTCCATGTTGTTGTTGGAACCCTCTCTATAGCTCTTACCCTTGATTTCTTAGGGTAACTCTGGAATTTTTGATTGTCCTTTAGTTGTCTCCAGAGCTGGAGAAGGACATGGTTGGGCTGGCGGTCGATCTTAGCAAATTGGACCCCAGCCCGAATTAAATCATTAAACATTTGTTTTCGGGATACCCTTATGGGTCCCGATGGAGGAACTCGAGTAGCCGGCATTTTGGTTTTATTTACCGGCAGGACCTCTGCTTCCTCCAGAAACCGAATATTGCGCCTAGTCCGCAGGCGTTCTGTTTCTCCTAGGTCGGCAACTAACTGGGCAGCCTGCTGGACTACGGCTTCTGATGCTACAAGGGGATTCAATATGGAGACTAAGGTGCCATACAGATGGGAGGGAGCTTGCTGTAAAATTAAATCTCTCATCCCTGCTGAAAATTTAACCATATCAGGGCCATCAAATGTATCTTCATAGATGGCCTCTCTTACACCCAGTTCGCGGATATAGTTTTGAAGGTCCTCCATGGAGGACCACATGCCTGTATGTAAAGGTATGTCTGATTTATTTGGCCATACCATACGGCAGGCTGCCATTAACCATTCTAGTATGGAATGGTTTTCATCACGATATTGATTACCTACATATAACCTCTGTCTGAGAGCAGGATGGACGGTCATGGTGGCCAACTTGGCTATTTCTGGGCCATTCACCAAGACACTTTCTGCCCCAGAATCCCATAGTCTCAATAACCAAGCTGGGACACTTTCTCTAGGCTTCTGCCGAAATCGTTGTACTAAGTCCATTAATTCTGTTGCCGTGTATGGCCGTGCCGTTACATGTAAATGAGTCTGGGCAGGGGGCCATTGATCAGGCGGCACCCCTGCCGGTCTGTCCTGTACTTTTTTTGTTTTCTGGGTTACAACAGGACGGATTTCCAGGGGATCAGTCAGAATAGGACATTCAAGGTCTGATTTGGATTTCTTGTTCTCCTGATCAACGAAGTCTGTTGATTCAGGAGTCTGGTCATCATTTATTGAAATACTATGAATTTGGCCTACGGGAAGATGTAGAATTGGCTTCTTCCCTGTTAAAACGCCAAGTTCGTGCTCTAGCTTTTCAACGCGGTCTTTCAAAAGCTGATTTTCCGTTTCTAAAGTATTATTTCTTAGGTCCGCATGATTTAAGGCAGTTAATAATGGTCATGCCACCATGGATGCAGCCAGTTGTCTTTCTTTAGTAGTGAGGACATCCTTGCCAAGTCCTTGAAAATAGTCCGCCATGCGATATGGGGAGATATTGCCCATAACGCGTAAGGGACCCCATTTTTCAATGATAGTAGCTAACTCATAATAGGGCGATCCCTCAAATCCTGGGATCTGCCCTGGAATCATTTTTTCTAGAGGAGTATTGTTCTCCCCCTTGACCCGTTTATAGAAATTCCATAAAAAAGACATGATGTTAATTTCAGTATATTTGGCCTGCCTGGCTCGCCAAGTGTATAATCAAGATGCTATAATTGCAATATAGTTGTTTAATTGACAGATATCAAGATGTTGTAATCGCAATATAATCGAGAGAAACAAGCAAGGTAGACAATGATCACAAAGAGAATAAGCGGAAGAGCTTACCCTTCAGCTGAGCTCACCAGAAGACACCAAGAGAGGGGATCTCCAGAAGAGATCCTTCCCCTCTGGTAGCCAGCTCTTAAATAGGTCTAGGAGGGGTGGAGCCTGGCTCCACCCCTTCCGGCAGCACAGGTGAATTGTCTTCACCTGTGCTCCTCTGGCTGACTCATGGCTCGCCTCAGGTGATTAATCAGAGGTTCAGGCCGTGACTCAGCAGTTCCCATACAGTAGTCTTTGCAGCATCTCCTTACACTTGCTGCAGCAATTTCTTGTGCCTTGGTGTTAAGAGGCTCTGCCAAAACAAATGCTTAGTAAGTGACTAACAGTTGGTTGAGCTGTGTTATCTTTGCTAAGGTTATGTCTTAGATTGATTGTGAGTATATCATCCCTCAGACAGAAACCACTGACTAACGCAGGGTTCCTTGCCTCCATAGTTCAAGGGATGCAGGAACCAGGGGGTCTGCTCTGCTCTGAGCACCATAGCCCAATGGAAAGGTCACAGACATAAACCCAATCTGGGACTGGGTTTGGAACCAGCCACACCTAGATTCCTCTAACAAGGAATTGAGAAAGCAAGAGGGTCTGCTCTGAACCTCGTGACCGAACAGGAAAGTCTCCTGGTAGAGCACACGTTCAAGCTTATCCTCTATGCAGTAAATGATTGAGTGCACCTTGACATCTCAAATCCTTTGCTAAATCTCTACAAAGTTTGTTAAATTGCTATGTTACATCAATAAATATACTGCTGCTTCTCTCTTACGAGCGAAGGGTGTAGATTCCATCTGTGACAGAGAGTAGGAAGGAAGCACCAGCTCAATTTAGCCATATCCATTGATCTGGAGACCAAAACAGGGCCCCCAGGCCAGGCTGCTATCAGTGCTACTGGGATTGGCATTCTCGTGCCGAGCAGAGCCAAATGACCACTTCAGCCACCCTGGCTGGCTGTGCTATTGCTAATGCAGCCCTGGATCTCTGCAAGGGCATCCTGCTGACTCCTGGCAAAGTGCTGCTCAACAGGACACCTGGGGCCTTTCCTGGCAATCCTTCTGCTGGCAGTGAATGGCTGCCTGTATGGAGGGGGTCACACTCGGGGTTTGGGTGCAACTGTCTTGGGAAGATCGTGGAACAGGGGAGATGAGGAGGTGACCACAGGCAGCTGGCACAGCCTCAGCAAGGGCAGAGCACGGCTGGCCCTCCTGGTGGCCTTCAGTGATGGAGCGATGACCTTGGTGGGCAAAGGGAGGGCGGCCGATGTCACCTACCTGGACTTTTGCAAAGCCTTTGACGTGGTGTCCCACCACATCCTTATCTCCAAGTTGGAGAGATCCGGGTCTGAGGGGCGGGATGTTTGGTGGGTAAGGAATTGGTTGGAAGGTCACAGCTGGAGGGCTGTGGTCAATGACTGCGCCAGGTGGAGGCAGGGATGAGTGCTGTCCCACAGGCTGCTCTGTGGGACCCGTACTCTTCAACAGCGTTATCAGGGACGTGGATGATGGGATTCAGTGCACCCTCAGACACCGAGCCGAGCGGTGCAGCGGATGCAGCAGAAGGAAGGGACGGCATCCAGATGGACATGGACAGCAGGCCATGGGAAGCACCTGAGGCTCAACAAGGAAAAGTGCACAGTGCTGCCCTGGGGTAGGGGCAATGGCAGGTATGTGTTCAGAAGGGGGGAAGAACTCCTTGAGAGCAGCCCTGCAGAAAGGACTTGGGGTTCTGGAGCAGGGAAAGCTGACCTGAGCCAGCAGCGTGCAGCCCGGAAAGACGCCAGCAGCTTGGGCTGCATTGGCAGAGGGGTGGCAGCGGGCAGGGAGGGGACTGTCCCCCTCTGCTATGCCCTCGTGAGGCCCCACCTGGAGTCCTGCGTCCAGGCCCAGGGCCCCCAGCATGAGAAAGACGTGGGGCTGTTGGAGCGGGTCCAGAGGAGGGCACGAGGTGCTCAGAGGGCTGGGGCACCTCTGCTGTGGAGCCGGGCCGAGGAGCTGGGGGTGTTCTGCCTGGAGAAGAGAGGAGAGCTCACTGCAGCCTTCCAGCACCTAATGGGGCATACAGGACAGCTGAGAATGGACTCTTTATCAGGGAACCAGAGGGACATGTTCAGGACAGCCAGCAGTAGAGGGGATGAGTTTCAGGCTTTCTGCTGAGGAGTCTTTAAGCACTTCAGAATAAAAGCAAAACAATAAACATCAGCAGAAAACCCCTGCATGGCACATTTGCTCTGCACCAGCTCAGTGCAGGAGGATCATCAGCTCCACCGCTGATGTGGCCCAGCAAACCCATCTCAGGATGACAAAACCATCTCAGAATGAGCAGCCTGCACACTAGCCATGGGAAAGATGTGCTGTGTGTGCTGCAGGGAGGTCTGGGGCCACTTGGGTGTGTGCATCTTCTTGTCCAGGAGGAGATCTGTGAGAGCACACCACATAATGCACCCACCCTTCCTGAGTCCACCACCCTGGGGTCTGGACAGAGTGGTTCTTCCTCCGTTTATTCACATTACCGGCACAGCAAGGAGACAGGAGGCAGCAAAGTCTGGCTCTGGGGTTTATTGTAGCTGATTTCTCACAATGTGGGTAGCAATTATGGGACTAAGAGCAAAGCGGGGAGATGCTGATGCACAGAGAAGGGAACTTGCACTTCTCCTCTTCGCCCATCCCAAAGCAGTGCCTGCATCCCGGTGCCGGCCAACACAGCAGCATTGGGCGAAGCTGCCCATGTGCCCGGGGCTCCAGGAGATCACTCCCGAGCCCCAGAGCTGCAGTGTTGGAGCTGGTGGCCATGAGGGAGCTGCAGGTGGCGCAGGGCGCCCAGCAGGGCTGGCACAGAGCTGGCAGGCACAGGGATGGGGCACCGGGCTGCGGACAGTGGCACTTCCCCAACGTCTGGCACAGTCAGCACACGTCGGTGGGTTTGACCAGGATGAGGGATGATGTGCAGTCGCCTTTATCACAGAATCCCGGCCAGAGAATGTACTTCTGGGCATTGAGCACAACGTTCTGGCACCTGTCATACCACCACCCCCCATAGCTGCTGGCGCAGTTCCCACTGTACTGGTCCTGGTCTTTGTCCACCGTGCTGAATTTCATGTTGTCGTGGATGCCGCCCTTCTTGGGGTAGTAGCCGGTCAGATAGTCATCCCCTTCACCAGAAAACCGGCCCAGCCTCAGCGGGTAGCCGCTGCCCTCGCTCTCCACTCTGAAGATGTCGTACTCAGCATAGTGGGTGACGTTGGCTTTGTCCCGCACAACGAAGCGGACCTTGTAGGTGCCCTGCTGTGTCAGCAGGTGCAGGTACTCGGTGCCCAGCCAGTGGTCGCCCTGCACGTTCCCGAAGCCGTACTTGTAGGTGGTCCAGGACTGCTTCCACGCGATCTCAGTGTCATGAGAGTTCCTCTGGACAACAGTCCAGCCCTTGCCCTCGGTGTCCATGTCGCACCACACCACGCGGGGGGGGGACCGCGCCGGCTGGATGACGTACACCCCGCTGGGGCTGGTCTTGCGAAGGTGGCTGCAGTCTGCGGGGAACCCTGCAACAGGAACTGCAGCAAACAGAGAGCGGGGTGGGAGAGAGAAGGGCTGTATGAGTCTGTGTGGGCAACGAGGAGCTCCTAGAAGAGAGTGAGGACTCTGCACAAAAAGGGATGCTTTTATCTGTGGTCTTTTCTGCACTGGCAGTGGCTCTTGTAGGGAGAACAAAGGGCCCAAAGACTGGCCTTGCTAAGCATCCTGCTTGTGACTTGCCCTTGCATTTGGAGCTGCTGATGCATCTGGCCAAGATGGAGGGGGAAAAAGATCTCCCAGATGCCAGTGTGTGCTGCAGGCAAGGCTGGCCTGCTACTGGGCCCTTGACATTATGAGATGCTGTCCTGCAAAATCAGAAGTGTGCAAAATGCTCCACTGGGTGAGGATATGTAATGAAAATTTATGTTTACCCTTGGGGTCGTGGCACTGCAAAAGAAGGGCAGGCTCTACCTTGTTCTGATAGGCATCTCCACCCCCAGTTTGCTTCAGGTAATCTATTAACAAGACTTATCTGTCATCATTTACTTGCTAAACTAATCTGCCACCTATTTTGTTGTTTTTCTTGTTTTGCTTCTGATGTTGGACAATTTACTGTGGGTTCTTCAAATTCAGCCCATGAATTCTGCTTATCTGTGGAACACATCTTGCATGGAACATTACCCTGCCTGCATGGAGGGGGTAAAGACTCAACAAGAGCTACAGATAAATGCATAAATAAATAATAAAGTGCTGGGATGACCTCTGATGCTCTGATGGAACTGTTTAGGCAGAAGCCCCTTGGTTTCAGCCTGGAGCCACCAAAGGATGGCTTGACACGGGTCAGGCTGCTTAGCTTTCAAAGAGTTCAGGAGTCTGTATGTCGAGATGTTCTTGTCTTCTGCCTCAGCCAGTCTGCCTGCATGACAGCCTGTCTAGCACCTGGCAGACCCAAGGGTTGGTGCTGAGCCAGGCTGAAGCTCTCTTGCCCTTGGTGCCACTTCCCCCAGCCAGGTCCATACTCACCACTCCGCGAGCTGGCAGTGGGCATTCCTGGGCCTGCACTCACACAGTGGAGAAGCATCACCGCCACCACAGGCAGGAGGACGAGGTTCCCATGGAACTGGCGTGTCCCAGCCTGCAGCCCTGGGGAGGGAAGGGTGCAGCATCATCAGGACCCCTGGGCAGCCTGCCGCCCCTCGGCGGCTGTGGGGAGCTGTGGCCAGGGAATGCAGAGCTGCAGGACCAAGATCCGGAGGATGAGTCCCATGCTACAGATGCCAGATACCAGGTAGATAGGAGAAAGTCTCTTGTGTGCGCATGGTGACATGAGCCCAAACCACTGGACTGTCGGTGGCCACCAGTACAAACCCATGTTCTGCATCAGCTCAGTGCTGGCGGAGATGCCAGTCCCATGTGGGGAAGGGCCCCAGTGCAACCACAAGTGCTACATGTGCTGATTAGGAGGAGATTAGGAGGGGAAAGGACCAGCTGAAATGCAGGGCTCCCTACTAATGGGACAGGATTAGGTAACCTGCAAAAGCATAAGGTGCCACCATGGATGTATGTCACCTCCTCCTTTGTCTGCATCCCTTTTAAGATCACGGTGCCAGGCCGTGTGTCACCAGGCCAGGTTTTGGTCTCCTTGCCTTTGTAAAGTCACCCCGCGCAGGTCTGGTTTGAGCCCAGCAGCACACCTGAATGCAGCTTAACTCTGGGAAGATTACTCACCCATCACAACAGCACAGCTGAGCAGAGAGCAGGAACCCAGTGGTGCACCTCCCCATGCCAGGCTCTACATGGTGACTTTATAGGCACTGTACACTCCCACTTGTGTTCACACGTGTTGTTTGTAGAGGCATTAGGAGATGCTTGCAGACTCAAGAAGCTTTCAGATCCTTTTACAGCACAATAAGGCCCATGGGGAAAGGGAGTCATGCCGTTCTAGCCAGAGAATTACAAAATACTCCCTTCCACGTGGAGAGATTTCACTTATTGACTCTTACCATTACACAAACACTACATGTGAATTGCCCACTTGGAGTAATTTCTGGAGAGCCCATGATCAAACTGCAGCGAAGAGACCTGGCTTTTTCTAAGGACATAAACAAACTGGCGAGGGAGTTGAGGTTAGGTTTCCTATTTGCCTACTTTCAAAGGTGACGTCAGAAGGATGAGTGCAGATCCTCAAGAGGCCATCCTGCTAGCTCTCCACTCACAGGCTTCAGGATCGATTGGTGAAGTCACTGAGCTGGAGTCGCCATCCAGCAGCCAGAAGTCGCTGCATGTGCAACTTCTTCTGGCACCACAGCCTGCATGATCTGAGCAGCGGGCAGGGGCTGCAGGTGACAAGCAGGTGCCTGTGGGTCCATTTCCCATTCTTCCCAAGCCTGGTCTTTGGCCTGGCAAGGCCCTGCAGTGCCAGAAATGCCAGCCAGGAGTGTGGCAAAATGCTCCAAGGGTGGGAGTCCACGGGGGCTGCTTTGGGGCCAGAGAGCATAGGCTTTGTCACGCTAATTTAACCAGGTGAAGAAGTAGCACTTCTTCTTTCTTGTCCTGGATGCCAAGTATTGGCTTCAGCATCGTACTGAACTGGCATATCTTCTTTGATGCATAGCTTTAAACCTGATGTGCACCATCAACCAGCACCAACGTAAGGCTCCCACCAAACTCTGTCCTGCAGGAACTCTTGCCAAGTAGTACACTGTGTAAAGCCTGTGGTACAATGCAGGAATTGAGGCAGGAGAAGGAAGGCTGGAGCTATCTCCTGGGGAGCAGCAAAGCCTGGAGCTGAGGCTAGCCAGGAGCTGAAGCGTGAAAGCAGTGTCCTTACCAAAGAGGTGAGCACAGCAGGCAGCTGAGTGTGGCAACAGCCCCAGGCAAGGAAGCCTGGCTGACTAACCAAAGCCAGGATCCTGGGCAGAATGACATGGGACTGGAGACATGCGACAACATGGAACTGAGTGGTCCATCCAGCAGAAAAGCACAGTACAGGTCTAAGACCTATCCGGAAAGCAAAGGCAGAGGATGGGACCAGAGCCCAGGGCTGGAGGTGTAGGACTGAGCTGAAATGGGCCTTAGGGACCCACTGCTCCTGGAAGACAGATAGTATGAGTCTTCCTTCCTTTGAACAACAGTTGGGCTTTACTTCATCTACAAGCCAGATACTTCAGAGAAAAAGATGATCCTTCCCATTTTGCCACAATGAAGGAAAAGTAGAGGTAAGGCAGCTGGGCAGAGGCCACAGTGGTGGGCAGTGCCATGTTGGATGGCGCTGGGTTGGATACTAGGAACAATTTCTTCTCTGAGTGGTGGTGCAGTGGCACAGCTGCCCAAGGAGGTGGTGTGGTCACCGTCCCAGGGGGTGTTCCAAAGCCGTGGAGATGTGGCACTGATGGTCAGTGAGCTTGGTAGGGGTGGGTTGAGGTTGGGCTTGGCAATTACGGAAGTCTTTTTGAACAGTAATAAGTCTATGATTCCGTGATTCTATGGCTTGGTCCAAGAGAAGGCCGCAGGTGGGGCTGTTTGGCCATCAGAACACACTGATATACTCGGGACTATAACACCAGCAGTTAATCCCGAAAGAAGCAAGTTGCACCTGGCTGTGCAGGTCTGCCGTGCTTCACATGCCTTCAGACTGTGTCCCCTAGCTTTTGCCGTAGCTCTTCGTGCCCATAAAGTGACCACAGAGCATGCTCTGATGCAGCCAGCTCTGTATCTTACACACAGCCTGGTGCCATGGCTGTACATGCAGGGCAGGGGAAGCAGTGCTCTTCAGGGAACTGGAGAGGTAAGGGATAACCAAGAGTAGGATGAGTTTCGAATGTTGCCGGTCTGACCTCCACAAAAGGGCAGGGATGCTTTATGGAGATCAGTGTTGAGTGGGGTCCTTCAGAGGTCAGTACTGCCACTGGTGCTCTTAAATATCTCTATCAATGACACTGACAGTGGTTTGAGTGCACCCTCAGCAGTTTTGGATGACACCTCGACATGCCTGAGGGATAGGATTCTGTCCAGAGAGACCTGGACAGGCTGAGCCGTGTGTCCAGGAGAACCACATGAGGTTCAATAAATCCAGTGCAACTGCAGCTATGTTGTGGCAACCCCCGCTATGGGGTGTAAGGATGGAGCACAGCTCTGCCAAAAAGATCTGGGGGTACCGGTGGGTGGCAGCTGGGCACGAGCAGCGTGCCCTCACAGCCCAGAAAGCCAACCGTCCCCTGGCTGTACCCAGAGCAGTGTGGCCAGCACGGCAGGGAGGGGATCTGCTCCTCTGCTCTGTGCTGTGACCTCACCTGGAGCACCGCATCCAGATGGGGAGTGCTCAGCACAGGAGAGACGTGGAGCTGTTGGAGTGCATCCAGAGGAGAGCCAGAAAAATGATCCTAGGGATGGAACACATCCCTGCAAGGACAGGCTGAGAGCTGGGGCTGTGCAGCATGGAGAGGAGAAGGCTGTGGGGAGAGCTGAGGGCGGCCTTCAGTATCTAAAGGGGCTGTAAGAAAGGGGACAGAGTCTTTAGCAGGGGTTGTTGTGACAGGACAAGGGAAAATGGTTTCAAACTAGATTTAGATTGGATGAAGATTTGTACACTAAGGGTGGTGAGGCACTGCACAGGTTGCCCAGAGAGGCAGTGATGCCCCATCCCTGCAGACAGCCAAGGTCAGGCTGAAGGGTCTTTGAGCACTGATGGAGCTGTGGGTGTCCCTGTGCACTGCAGGGAGTGGGACCTGATGGCCTTTAGGGGTCCCTTCCAACCCAGATGATTTTTTATAGTTCAGTGAGTCTGTGATTTAGAATGGGCTGCTTGGGGTCATGTCAAGGTTGGTTGTGAACATGTCAAGGAATGGAGATTCCACAACTGTTTTTTTGTTTTGTTTTGTTTGTTTTTAGTGTTTGAAGAGCCTCAGGATGATATTTTCTTAATCTAATTGTAATTTCCCTTCCTTCCCTAGTGTCTGTTGCCTCTCATCCTGCCCTGTGGACCTCCAGAGCTGCAAAATCACAGCATTCATGTATTCATTTAGGTTGGAAGTGACAGTCTGACCCCTCTGCTCAATGCAGATCTACAGTGTGATGTCCTCATCCAGTCAACACTTGAAAACCTTCAAGGAGGAAAAACTCACAGCCTCTCTGCACACCTGTTCTAGTATGTGACCAACTTCAGGCTGTAGATAGTCCCCAGCTTGAATTACCCATGTTCTAACTTAGATCCATTGCTTCTCATCCCAGTACCCCTGAAAACAACTGGGCTCCACACTCTGCACCCACCAGGCTGTGCAGACCACGAAGTCTGCTTTTCTCTCTACGGTACCGATCCACAGAAAAAGGTCTGACTAGAATTTTCTTGAAGAAATCCATGTTGTAAGTGCTCCTATTTACAGAGAGAGGCTTGGACTGAGATTATTCCATGTTCATTTCACCCCGGTTCCCAAAGCTGCAGGGGCAGTGAGTCCGGCAGAGCACAGCACAGATTGCACAACAGCAGCGCTGTGCTGCTGGAGTGGGACTTTTTGAAATGTGGTGCTTAGATGAAAAAAGCACTGTTTGCCAGGAGCACTCCAGTGCCTCTTTCCTGAGGGCCAAGGTGGGCTCCCCATGGCTGCTGGGCTCAACGCCTGTTCTGGAGAGAGCAATTGATGCCCTGACATTTGATTTCCATCTGGGAGAGGAACGCCATCAGGGTGTTTACTTATGTGCTGAAACGCTGGCAGGTGCTCAGAGGACACAGTTCCCTGGGGAAACCCTGTGAGCAGTGGGGGGAGGTGGGGGATGGGGGCTGCCTACATCGGAGCTGTTCCGAGGCACTGCCTCATGGGCAACTTGCTATTTGCTTTGCTTCTGAAGAAAGCTCTTCACCTCTGTGAGACACAGCCTTCTGTGCCCAAGGACGCGTCACTTCACGATGAAGAGCAAACAAGGCACAAAGTGCTGTCACAGACCGCGGGACAAGTGCTGCGGTTTGGGTCTCGTGCTCCCACCCCCTTACCCGCAGAGCCCTATAACTTTTGGGCCGCACAGCCCTCCCACAGGCCAAATCCGCCCGGCTTCTGCCCTGCAGGGTCCCTTCGGAGACAGTATGGGTGAGTGCGGGCTGGGTGGGGGGTCATGGGGTCGTAGGTCTGTGCAGGGCTCCCTGCTGCCCCAGCTGTCCCAGCACGATGCTGCTGTGCCCCTGCTGCCCTGGGTGGGAGCTGCAGCAGGCGCTGCAAGCGTTGCTCAGTGCACGCTGTGTGCAGGTGGAGCGCAAGGCAGCCGTTGCACAAACCACCGGTCGGCTGAATATTCCTCATAATGGTCTGTTCTGCAGAGAAAATATGACATACTTTAGCGCAGGACATGGATTTTTGGTTTTTTAGATATTCTTGTGTAAGGAGCGCTAGAAGAGGAATCACGATGTGGAGTTTAGCTGTTTGAAGGCACACAGTTGTCACAGCACACCCAGCAGTGGCTATTTCCTCTCCTGCATCTCCATCCTGCTGGAATTCCATGGCCCTGCCTGGGGTGAGGGCCAGCAGCAGGAGGAGTGTTGCTTCTCCAGTGGCCCTAAGGCCAGATGTCTTCAAATACGTCCCTAAACACGAATCACCAAATACTATGCAGCAGTTGAGAAGTGAATTGTTTGGGTGGTTTAGAAGAGCTCTGCTGCAGAGCGCAGCACAGAGCTGGGAGCTCCAGCATTCACAGGAAGGGATGCTCACCCCAGGAGAGAGCCCCCCACTCCAGGCAGCCCTGCCTCGAACATCTTCCTTCTCACCACCTCAAGGAACTCTGCTGAACTCAGCAGCCCAGGGCAGAACAAGGGGTCAGTGGCTAAAGGAAGGGGCCACATTTGTCATCTGCCAGGGGTGACAGGAGCTGGAAGGAAAGACTTGGATTTCACAGGGATTTCTTAGACATTTCTGATGACTTTTGGGTTTGAATGAGGTTTTCACACTTTTTCTGTCTCAAAAAGAAAAATCACTGGTACCAGCTGCTCCTGCTGATGACTCCACAAGTATTTGGTGTTTGTCAGTGAACATCTGGTAGCTCCTCTAGATAGGTGAAACAGGACTTTCAGCTCCAGAGGGAGCTTCACAAAGAAAGAATTTTATTTTCCTATTTTACTCTGCAAGTGTCAAATAGGATTAACTGAAGATTTATGTGCTTTTTTTTCTTTGCCTCCCCACCCCCAATTTCTTCTCATTTCAGCTACCCAGTGCCTTTGTCTCCTGATTCTCACCTCCCTGCTGGCCCTGGCAATGCCTCTTGTCTTTGACATAAAAAATTTGCATCTCTTAAATGGAACAATGGATGAGATTATGAATATTCACCCTGAGCCCGTCCAGCCCGGTAAGTATTCCTGTGTAATATGGAGAGGCAAACAAGGTCATGTTTGGTCTGATGCTATGCAGCTCTGTGCCCCAACCCAGCCCAACTCCAGCCCTGTGTCATGGAGGATGGACTATACGTTGCTCTGTGTGTGGACAGTGCCAGCACAATGTGTGCTGTCTTATCCCAGAGTCCCCTGATCGCAGCCCGCCTCATCCGCTACATGGCATCAAGTTCTTCAACTCCTCTGTGAGCCCACTGGTCTAAACCCCAGAGCCCCTGGGCTCACAGGTGGGACAGATTCATCTGTGGACGTACACAAGATGTCCTTGTGAGAGAACTGCATTCATTTACTCTGAGCCATCCTTTCTTCCAGCAGTCCTTCAAACTCCCCTCTGAGCCCCTGTCTGTCCCAGACACCAGAGCCTGTTCTCCTGTGGCCACGCTAACATTTATTTCTCCTCATCCGTCTTCTACCTCTGTCCCTTCCTGACTCCTACTGTAATTTAGCAACTGCATTCCTGGTATTGCTATCACCTACTGGGGTCCTTTCATGTGCAGGGTGCTCAAACCCTTCTCAACAAGGAAGCATCTGACCCACGGAAATTCCCCCATGCTGCCGGTGGCCCTGGTACCTGCAGGGAGTGTCCTCTGGAGTGAGAAGTAGCCACAACAACAGGATCATGATCTGGAGGGTCATGCTCTCCTATCAGTGTCTGATCTCAAACTCACTCCTGTCTCCTCTGCTCTTGTCTATTCAGCTGAGGGGGACCACCACGTTCGACAGGTCAGAGATGTTGCCCCACACCCACCAGCAGCTCATGGTAAGTGTGTGCAAGAAGTACATCTGCTCACAAGATTTCACCTTCACTAAGAGCCCAGAGGCTCGTGGAGAGCTCCAGGCCCTTTGTACGCACTTGTAGGAGCAACAGAGGTACCACGGCTCACCATCCTGGATAGACCGTAGCACCAGTCGTGTTCTGCACTTAAAATGTGCTGAGAGAATTTTCTACTTGAACACCCAAACTGGAAATTGATGATTCATTATCTGCCTTCGGGTTGTGGTGGCTGATTATTACCTGATTTTGGCTGTGCAGTTGATGACAATGCTGGTTAAGACAGAGAGTAACTGCATAACTGAACTGGCTGAGTCAGCACCAGCCATGGCCACACGGCACGGCTTCTTTGGGTGCAAACAATGGGTAGCACAGCTCTGGCCGCAGAGCCAGTCCTCACCCAGAAGTGCATTTCTATTCACTGCATAAGGAGTTTCCATTCTGGAGAACAGAAAGTCTGTGGTCAAATGAAACAAGTCAGGAAACCCCTAAATTGCCACTTGGGTCAGCACAATGGGTTTGTCCTAATCATAGAATCACAGAACTGCTCAGTTTGGAAAAGATCTTAAAGATCATTGAGTCCAACCACAACCTAACCATGCTACCCCAACTAACAGCCCTCTGCCAAATCGTGTCCCTGAGCACCACATCCAAACGGATTTTAGACACATCCAGGGATGGTGACTCAGCCTCCTCCCTGGGAGCCCATTGCAGTGCTTCACACCCTTTCTGTAAAGAAGTGTTTCCTGACATCATTATGAGCAATATGCATCTCTTGAGCACGCCCTCTCCAGGGTTTCTAAGATGACTGAATCCCTAAACCTTCCATACAAGTGGCTTCAGAGCCCAGACTGGCATTTCCCTGTGTGGTGATACATCACCAACAGGCAACATGGGATTCACTGCAGTGATCCAACCTGGACAAGCTTGCATTGCATCCTGTTTGAAGGCAGTGGGACCTGTGCGTCCATGTAAGGTTGATTTCTGTCTTGGAAACACGTGAAATCCAACTCTTGATTTGATCATTTCAATACTTTAATTTACTCCTGTAGTCACATGGCAGGAATACATCCCAGGAACTTGTGCAATAGGACAGGTGTAGAACTAATCCCACGTGTTCGGTGTCTCCTTGTGTCAGGTGAGATGTAACAATCACATTTCTGCTCCAGGTTGGCCCAAGGACTGCAGTGAGATCCCTCCTGGCAGCCACAGCGGCGTCTACATCATCCAGCCAAAGGGCCTCCACCAGCTCGTGGTGTACTGCGAGATGAACGCCACAGGCGGGGGCTGGACGGTCATCCAGAGGAACCAGAAGGACACAGCTGTCACCTGGGCCGAGTCCTGGAGCACCTACAAGTACGGCTTCGGGAGCGTGCGCGGCGACTACTGGCTGGGCACCGAGTACATCCACCAGATCGCCAAGCAGAAGGTCTACCAGGTCAGGTTCGTCATCTCAGACAATGCGAACAACGTCAGGTTTGCAGACTACAACCTCTTCAGCGTGGAGGATGAGGCCCACGGGTACCGGCTGCGGCTGGGCTCCTACGCGGGCACAGCGGGGGATGCCATGACTTCAGACAATCCCAGCACTATGCACGACAACATGAAGTTCTCCACCAAAGATCGGGATCAGGACAACTACAGTAAGAACTGTGCCTACAGCTATGAGGGCGGGTGGTGGTTCTCGTCCTGTTATTCCGTGCGGCTGAATTTCAAGGGCGGCCTGACGTGGGGCAGCCTGTGCAAAGGGGACTGCAAATCCTCCCTCATCCTCATCAAACCAGCTCCGTACTGCTAGCGCCTCTTCTCCCTCCTGTCTGCTTCTGATGCTCTGCAAGGCTGGGGCCTTTCTGGGGCAGAGAGGGAGCCTAAGGGTGCTGGGGGTTGGTGAAATACCATCTGCTCTTCCCCTCTCTTCCCCTTCTTTGCCCATTTCTCCTTGTGCTTGCCAATGATTAATTTTTGTTTTCTTCATAATCAAGAAAAAAAGGGAAAAAAAATACTTGCAAAATGTGTGAATTCTGTGTGTACCTTCCACGGGGGAGGAAAACACAGAGCCCTGGAGTAACATTTCACCAGTGGTTGTTAGTTGTCTCCAGAACTCACAGCAGCAGGAGGGCCACGTGCCACAAATGTCCGCGTATCAGCACCTCTCCGTGGTGTCTGTTAGAGCAGCTAATAAACGCGCTTCCTTCAGCTCACTGTACATCACTGGTCTGTTCTGTACATCCTGCTGCAGCCAGTGAGATCCCACAGTGGGTGCTTGGTTGGAGCAATGGGGCTCAGTGAGGGGAAGGTCCTACGTGATTCTTATTGGGATGGATGTTAGTTAATTAAATCAATTACGCTGAGAGAACAGACCTGTAACTCTGCGCTGGGGGGGCCAGAAGGGATGAGGCACGTGAGAGAACGATCCCACACCACTGCTGTGCTCACAGCCCTGCACTCCGTGCTGTGGTGCTGCCCCCATGCCGTGGATCTGTTCCTGCCCAGGGTCTGTGCCTGCTGGGAGGTGTGTTGGCTGGGAATCCCGCTGGGATCCACACAGACATGACTTCGAGGAGAGAGTCCCTACAGGGACTGCAACGTCACAGGGCCCTCTGTGGAGATGGGAGCATCTCCAGAACTGGAAGCACCCAAAGTTAAATGAGAGAGCCAGATCTGGTTTGGGGTGAATTCTGCTACACAAAAGATGGACTAGAAAACATAAACGTGCCTCTGCCAACAGTCAGTCATCCCCTAACCCAGAAGGGAACATCCGTCCCAGGAAAAGGCCATGTTTTCCTTTGCAATGGGCACAGCATGGGGAGGGAGCGCCCAGGGCAGCTCCGTGAGAGTGGCAGCGGCTGGAAGAGGTGGCAGCAATGGGAGGGTGGGTGGCGGAAAGGTGCTCCCCCCATGCACACACACTCCCACTGTCCTCAGAGTGGCTTTGGCTTCCAAAGCCAGAAGGTCCCATGCCATGGATTGTCACTGAGCAGGCTGTGAAATAATGGTGCTGCTCCCCCTATGCCTCTGCTGTTTCTAACGGCAGGCAAAATGGAGCTGCGATTGCACTGCCAGACCAAGAGGTGCTGCTGCTTTCTGCTCAAGCTCCCCAGAAGCAGAGCAGCAACATAGGCCAGGATGACCAAGAGGTCCCTTCCAACCCCTACGATTCTGTGATTCCGTGATCAGGAGACCAAATGGTCTGCTGTTCTGCTCAGGGGAGGGAAGGGACGCTGGTTTGGGGAAAGTGGTTTTAAGTTTGCCGTTAGTTCTCACTGCTCTGGTCCGTTAGCAACAGGCAGTAAATCATACTAATCTCCCTGTGCCAGGTCTGTATTGGATCTAACAGTAATTGGTGAGTGATCTTCCCTTCCTTATCTCAACACATTTGCCCTTTTCCATCCTATTTTCTCCCCCTGTCCTTCTGCAGAGAGGAGTGAGAACCACATGGTAGAGACCACGGTGGTAAGAGAGAGTCTGGGGAAAGGAAGACTTCCACTTGGGCCATTGTTGTGCAGTGATAGGTCAGGGGGCAACAGGCACAAACCCAGACAGTTCACACCAACACAGGGGAAAACTTCTTTGCTGTGAGGGTGCCAGAGCCCTGGAAGAGCTGCTGAGGGAGGTGGGGCAGCCTTCTTCTCTGGAGACATTCACAACCCGTCTGGATGCCTTCCTGTGCAACCTGCTGCACAGACCTGCTGGGGGAAATTGGACTGGGAGAGCTCCAGAGGTCCCTCCCCATCCCTGTAGTTCTGCGACTCCGTGCAGCTGCCCATCAGGGTGAAACCAGCTGTTGGCCAGTTAAGAACCAGCCTTTGTACAAGTCTCTGCAGGTGTGTCTTTAGATACAGCAAAGACGTACTTTTGTCTAGGTCAGGATGACCACCCTAGAAACTGCTGTAGTCATTTATTAGAGGAACTCCTAAATTCACAATGAAATACTGGACCCCACAGCCCCTTGCACGGTTTTCTCCTTCAGCACCAGCCAGGCAGGAGGACCTTGAGGGTGCAGCACTCAGTGCCTGTTTCCTACCGAGGTGCTGGTGGCACTTTGGGGTGCAGGGATGCTCCCTGAAGTTTCAGCAGGGGAGCAGAGTCTTGAGCCCTGAGCACGCTGAGGGTGGCAGCGGGCAGCAAAGCATTCAAGAGTGGCCTCAGTGCTAGCATGTGCACAGAATGCACAAGTGCAATGCAGGCCTACACACTGCGAAGCAGGATGTGCACAGCATAGTGCTGCATGGGGCACACAGAGCGGTGTAGGAGCTGCTCACTGCGCTGCGAGAGCCACCCCATCTGAGGCAGTGCTGCATACATACACGGAGTTGCAGCCTGCACACAGTGGGAGCAGCGCAGGTTGCACACAGCAGGTGCAGACGCACACAGCAGGTGCAGTGCAGGACGCAGTGTAGGCTCGATGCAGGATGCACGCAGAGGGTGCGGTGCAGAACGAGCACAGCCGAGGACGGCCCCGCGCACGCCGGCGGCCCCTTTAAGGCTGCGGGGCGGGGCGGCGCGGCGGGGCCGGGCGCGGGGTTGCGGCTCCCGGTGCTGGCGGCGGCGGCGGGGGGGCTCCGGCCGTGCCCGGCCCATGGCCCGGCCCCCGGCGCCTCCCGGGGCCCCGCGCTGCTTCGGGGCGCTGAGCACGGGGCAGCTGCGGGCGCTGCTGCAGGACGAGCCCCGGCTGCAGCGCGCCGTCCGCCTCAGCAGGAAGGTAGGGCCGGGCCGGGATGCGGTGCGGTGCGATGCGATGCGGTGCGGTGCGATGCGGTGCGGTGCGGTGCGGTGCGGTGCGATGCGGTGCGGTGCGGTGCGGTGCGATGCGGTGCGGTGCGGTGCGATGCGCGCTCCGCGCCGCTCACCGCCCGCCGCAGTTCCAGGCGCTGCAGCGGGAGCGGGAGGAGCGGCTGGCGGCCAACAGCGCGCTGGCCCGGGACAACCTGGCGCTGCGGCCGCGGCTGGAGGACGGGAAGGCGGCCCTGGCCATCAAATACCAGGAGTTGCGCGAGGTGCGCGAGGCGTGCCGGGCCAAGTTGCGGCGCCTGGGTGAGTGCGGAGCGATGGGTGCGGGGCTTCCCGGCGGGGGGAGCGCCCGTCGTGCCGGAAGGGGGGACCCCGGGAGGGGAGGTTCCCGGCAGCGCCGCGCTGTCCCCGCACAGAGGCGTACCTGGAGGAGTGCGGCCCGCAGCGCGCCCTGGATCGGCTCCGAGCCGCGCTGGACTCGTCCGAAGCGGAGGCGGAGGTGAGCGGGTGTGAAGCGGAGGCGGATGAGAGCCCCGCGTTGTGCCCTGCCGTATGCGGGCACCGAGGGACGGCGCGGGGCTCGGGGATTTGGGGGGACCTCGCCTGTACAGCGCTCCGCCCGACGCACCCGCACCGCCCGTCCCGCAGGCGCAGATGCAGAGGTTCCTGGCGCACGAGGTGCCCCTCGATGCCTTCCTGGAGTCCTTCTGCCGGAGCCGCGCGCGCTCCCACGTCTCTCGGACGCAGCTGGAGAAGCTACAGGAGCTGCTGCAGATGGGCCGGGAGCCTGCGGGGGAGACCCCGGGGCTCAACCCGGCGCCGGACCGCGGCGCGGCCTCCCCTAAAGCCCTGGAGCTGCGCTGCGGCTTCGTGCCCGCCGTCCTTGTCCCCGCGGCGGCCGTTGTACCCTTCGCCGTGCCGCCCAAGCACCGTCTCCCGGCCTTGGGACAGCCGCCGGTCGCCCCGCACCCTGCTCCGCACGCGACCCCGCTCAGCCCCCGGCCCTTCCGCCGCCGGGAGCCGGAGCCGCTGCAGCCGTAGAGGTGCGGGACCGGGGAGCGGCGGGCGCGGAACTCCGGGAGCTGCTGCGTGCGGGGAAGAAGCGGCTGCATCCGCTGCGGGAGGGGGGCAGAGAGTGCGTCGGTGGGCCCGGGAGGTTGGAGGCAGTGGGGAAGGAGGTCCGGCAGCGCGGCCCGCTACGCGCTCCCCAAATAAAGGCTTTGTTCCACACCGCGTGGGTCCGGCTGTGAGCGGGGGGATGGGGCAGGGAGAGGCGGTTCCCTGGCTTGGAGAGACCCCTGGGCTGGGCTGCGCCCGGGGGTGGCAATGGCTGCTCCAGGGGGGACACAGAGCCCGTGAGCACGAGGAGTGCGGTTCCCCCCCAGCCAGGCACCAAGTATGGCCCCCCAGCTCAGCCCCACACATGGCAACGGTTTGGGGCCATGTGGGGGCCTTGTGCCAAGCAGCTCCCCTTTGCTCCCAACACCCATGGGAGGTAAGCACAGCCTGGGTGCACCCTGCAGTGCTCTCAGTGCCCATTGCCCTCCTGACCCTGGGAAAGGCCACAGAGCGCTGAGCTGAGCTCTGCTGGACGTACCCCGTGTTGTCCCACACTGCTCTGCTGTGGTCCTCAGTCTCAGGGGATGGACAGGGAGATGCAGGCGGGAGGCAGTGGGGAAGCTCTGCATCTTTCAGCCACTGCCCTGTGGCACTCCTCCCCACTCCCATGCTGCTGATTCTGCCCTTTGGTTTGTTAAAACATGGCTTTAAGATGAGGATAAAGGGCCAGCCACAGGGATCATGCTGTACAGGTCCTCTCCCTGGGGAAGCTCCATGTCACCCATCTCAGGGCTGTGCTGGTGGGCTGTGCTGTGGTGCCCCAGAGCCCTGAGGCTCAGGCAGAGTTGAGGGAGCAGTGTGATGAGTGCTGCTGCACACACAGAGTGCCATGTGCTGAGCCACGAGGGCTCAGTGTATGGGGTCTGGGGGTGAGCACAAGGCTTTTCCTTGGGGATCTGGCTACTCACGTTTGGGAGAGAAAGGCCAACACAGCACATGGCTCAGGTGGAGCACTTGCATGGGCTGAACGCTGGCAGTGGTGTGGAGATGTGGCAGTTCCCTGCAAGACAAGACCTGAAGCAGCACCGGGACTGCGACTGGGACTGGAGTACGTGTGGCTGTCTCGGAGGAGTCACAGCATCCAGAACACAGCACAGCTGCCGGTGTGCCTGGCGCCTCCCACTGGGCTGCCAGGGCCAAGTGCTCCCGGGCTCAGCATCAGCTCCAGGACCCCTCTGACCCAAGAAGCATGAGTTCCTCTAGGCGAGCAACAGCCTCTCCCAAGCCCATGAAGGCAGTCAGAAACACAAACCCACAGCGAGGCGCGATCCTGTGCCACACTGCAGCAGCCTTAACTGATTTTTCTCTGTGGGTCCTGCAGCCCCTCTGGGTCCCTGCCTGGCTCATGAGCGGTGGGACTGCACAACCACACTGGGTGGAGCTGGCTGCCCCAGCCTGGCGCATTTGGGCTTGGTGGGCCAGCAGTAGCCGTGGGCAGGCAGAGGAGTGCCCCAGTGCAGGCAGGTGCCTGGACACCTTGCACGCCACAAGGCTGCTCTGCAGGGGATAAAATCCCTGGGGTGGGGCTGCCAACAGCAGTGGTGACGTGGTACAGTATTCCCCCTGGGTCTCCCTGTGTGGCAGTGCAGAGCTAGCAGCAGGGCTGTTAATGGGGAACTCTATTAACAGAGGTGCACTGCAGGGCATGATTGAATGGGAGGGGAGCAGGTGCTGCCAATCGTGCAGCTCTGCCCTGGGACTTTGCACCAGGACCCACTGCAGCAGGGCTGGGGGCACTGCTCTGCCCACGGACCCCAGGGCAAAGCAGGTCTGGGGCTGTCCCAGGGTCCCAGAGTCCCCTTGCTGCTGCTCAGGACCCCTACTTGCCCAGCCTGCAGCTCCCTTGGTCCTGCCCACAGGCCTGCCACGCACCAGGTCCTTCCTGGCTTCTCCAGATGGCTGAAGAGGCCCTGAGGCACGGAACCCCTATGCCCACACACCACTCCACTCACAGCCAGGGAGAGCAGCCCATGACTGGGCTGGGGGAGGGCAGCCAGCGCAGCACCAAGCACGTGGCCTTTGCAGGCAGCTCATGAGCTCCTGTGCCCCCTCAGGCTGCAGGGCAGCCATGGCTGCAGGTGTGGGGGCAGCGCCTGCAGCTCCCAAGTAGCAGGAAGCAGCAATCACAGCACTGCTGCTGCAGCACCAACCTGTGGACTGTGCCTGACTTCCAAGGGGCTGACAGGCTCTGTGCAGACCTGTTTCTCTTTGCAGGGAGCTTTCATTTGATTCAGCATCGCAACAGCTAAGCTTTGCTTTTGTCCTCTTTCCCCTTTTTCTCCATGAGCTGCTGGTCCCCGTGGGCTTTTACAACTTACACGGTCCCTGCTGTGACACTGCAGCTATCACAGCTCAATCCTGCCAGATGTTCTCTGGCACTCGTGGCACAGGTAGCTCACAAAGAGTGTGCTCACCTGGCTAAAGGAAAGCCGTGTGCTCCTGGCAGCTCTCCATCAGGGAAAACAACTGGGGAACGAGAATAAATATTGAACATGATGACAGCATGGACACAATGCAATGGGAGGCTAGAAACCTCATGTGCTGGAAAGTGGCTGCTGGTCTGTGAATCCGGACGACCTCCAACCTCTAGGCACCTGATTTCCTGACTTCTGTCTTGCAGCAGCTGGCCATTCTGCCCAAGAAACAGAGGTGACAAACTGGAGAAACCAATGTCCAGCTTTTGGCTGGAATAGAGCTACTTCACTGGAACAGACTGCCCAAGGAGGCTGTGGATGCCCCACCCCTGCAGGCATTCAGGCCAGGCTGGACTCTGGGCAGCCTGGGCTGCTGGTTGGCGACCTGCACACAGCAGGGGGTTGGAACTGGATGAGCGCTGTGGGCCTTTTCAACCCAGGCCATTCTGTGATGCTTTTCTTCCTATTAGCAGGTATGGTGCTGGTAACATCCCAGACACAGGGATGTTACTTTTGGGGTGTTACAGTGTCTGGTTGTAATGGGCATGCATACTGTATACAAAGTGCAAAAATAGCACTATAGCAGCTAATGGGAAGAAATTCCCCCCATACTCTGCATACCAGGCTTCCCCTCCTCCAACCAAACCCAGCAGCAAAGCTGAGCATTTACTCACCTCTTCCAAAGCAGTGAACCCAGCAGATACGTCACAGCTCAGCCCAAGCACACCAGAGGCAGCACTGTTTGTAGTAGCAGGAGTGAAGTCTGCCCACAGAAGCCATCCCACCCACTCCCAGTGACTGCAAGCTGCCCCTCCAACAGGTCTCAGGGTAAAAAAGGCACCTCCTCACAAGCATCATTTTCAGGCTACTGTGGTCACTGAGTGAACACCCTCCCACCTCCCACTTTCCAGCAAGTACAAAGAATATTTACTGCTCAAGCCTGTCAAAAGAAAGACACGTCAGTTCATCATTAGTTTATGGATGGATAATTTTAACGTTCAGGATGTGTCACGGAGACCTGAAGAGGAACAGGAAGAACCAGCATTATGAACTGCCCTCACCACCACGGTAAGGCACATTGATGAGCCCAGCTTTAGTGCCTTGATTTCAGACACAAGCACAGATCAGGAGAGTCAGACGTCTCAAAGGAGTGCTTCCCTGTCCAGTGCCAGGGACCAGAGCAGTGCCAGCAGCACAGCGCTCAGCTCCTCCTGCTCCATGCTGCACTACACCCAACCCACTCCCTGCCTGGAAGCCCGAGCACCATACACAAAGAGACCAACCCAAAGACAATGTGCGTTTGGCAGGACAGCCTTAAAAACTGGCAAATCACAACACCAGGAACTAAAGAGATGCTCCTTGTAGCACCCGCTGCTTCCATGGCTGCGCAGAGCTCTTCCAGCCTGTGAGAGAATGCTGCTGGCCAAGCTCTTCCTGCGAAGTCGCCTCTCGGGGCAGTAAGGGATGAGGCTCACTGCACAGAAGTGCATGGCTGTGCTGGCACAGAGCCACAGCTTTAGACGCTTCCACTCTATAACCAGTGCCCTCGAATGCCAGGCTCCCCCTGCTCTCCACATGCTAACGTTTTAGGACTATAATCACAACAACAGAGGATCCTGGAAAGCTCTCTTTTCCTGTGCTGAATTTACCCAAACACACAGCAGCCTCTGCAGTTAAGAGTGGTACAATTCTTTCCAGAAGAGACAGGAGACTCTCCTGTAGCAGCACATACCACCTACCAGTACACTGCACTCTGCCCTGCCGCTGCCTTGGGCTCAGCTCAGTATCACACAGTATCAGCACAGTATCAACAGTATCACAACTCTAATCACAGAACTCCATCGCTGAAAAACACGAGGTGTTTGCTTTTGTTTGTAATGGGAAAAATCACAACCCTGCATCACAGCAGTGAGGGGACAGCACGGCTTTGGCACAGTCCAGCCCAGCAAACACAGCGCAAAGTACTGCAGACGTCGTCCTTGGCACTCCGGGTGTTGCAACACAGTGTTCCAGCAAGCTTCGCTCTCTGCCAGCAGTACCATGTAGGTAAAACCTTCACCCAAGGAAAGACAGGCACTCTTAGAGACAATCTTCAGTTCCTGAATCACTTCAGTACTTAACTAGGAAATACTCCTATGTGCAAAAAGTGCTCACAGACATGTCAAACACAAATATTGCCACTGACAAAAGCGTACCGCTCCCAGCCCAACGGCCGTACGGACAGCAAAGCTCCTAGCAAGCCCTCGCCAAGGCGGGCTGCCATGCACAGCCAGGTGTTTGGGGCAGCACCTCCGGGTGATGGCACACGCTGACCGGGACACAGGCAACCAGAGGCCCACGTTCCATTCCTTCAGGCTGCCAAAACCGAGAGCTCTGCGCTCAGCACAGTGAGGCAGGCCCCAAGCAGAGAAACACAGGGTCACAGCGCAGGCTGGAGACCAGCACTCAATAAATGTACCAAGTGTGACAGCACAAAAGCAGCGACTTGGGATTAATGGAACCCACAGAGAGAAATTACTTGACATCAGCAACAGCATCTCCAGGAATGCATGCAGCACACAGACACCGCTGGCAATTATTTAATCTCTACCGTGGCTCAGCAGAACAGAGATGTGGTTCCCACCGGGGTCACAGCACAGTGCCAGTGGAGGAGATGTCAGGGGCCACAAAGGTCAATGTCCCCGCCGGGCGCCTTGCGTGGGGTCTGCTGGCAAACGAGGCATGCGGCGGCGGTGTGGGGCCGTACGGCTATAGAAGCAACGCCGAGCCCCCGCACGGGTCCCACACAGCCAGAGGGCTGCCAGCACCGCGCCGGCCCGCCGCTACTTGAGGCCGTAGAGCATCGCGAAGCCCAGCACGAAGACCAGCCCAACCGTGAGGTCCGTCAGGAACCGTAGGCGGCCCTGGGCCGCGGCCTCCTCCCGGCAGAGGCGCAGCCGCTCCCGCCGCGCCCGCAGCGCCCGCTCCCGCTCCAGCTGCTCGCCGTAGTGCGCGCGGTAGAAGGCGTCGAAGTCGAAGGGCGGCGGCACGGGGCCGCGGCGGGCGGCGGCGGCGCGTGCGGGGGGCGGCGCGGCGGGAGCGCGGCTCGAGGGCCGGGGGGCGCCGCGCACGTCGTCGCGGCTGAGGGCGCCGAGGTCGTACTTGCGGCGCAGCGCGGCGCTGCCCAGCACGCGGTAGGCCTCGCTGACGGCGGCGAAGCGCTCGGCGGCAGCCGCGCTGCCCGCGTTGCGGTCCGGGTGGAAGCGGAAGGACTGCCGGTAGTACGCCGCCTTGATCTGCGCCGGCGTGGCGGTGGGCGGGACGTCCAGCACCTCATACAGCGTGCGGCGCGGCGCCTTGCCGCTCTCTGAGCTCCCACCGCAGCGCGGGGCCGCGCCCAGCCCCAGTCCCGGTCCCGGGAGCAGGAGGCGCCGCAGGCCCAGCGGCAACGGACCCATCGCTCAGCGCCCGCGCGCCGCCATCTTGCCCGAGGCGCGACGTCACTCGGGCGCGACTGATCGTGACGTCACTCTGGCGCGACGCAGAGACGCGTGGCGCCGTGCGGTGACATCATCACGCAGCATGGCGAGCGGCGGGCGGCGGCCGGAGCACCGCGGGCCTCCCGAACTGGTGCGGGCGGGGCGGGCCGTGCGGGCAAACCGGGCCGGGCCCGGGCTCACATCCCACTCCCCCCCTTTCCATTCTGCTGTTGCAGTTCTACGATGAGACGGAGGCACGGAAGTACACTCAGAAGTACGGCGGGCGGTGGGACCGGGGGCTTGGGCGGGGGGTCCGCGTGTGCCGCAGTGCCTCCGCCCACCCGCCGCCTTTCGCACCGCAGCTCCCGCGTGGCCGAGATCCAGGCGCAGATGGCGGCGCGGGCCGTGGAGCTGCTGGCGCTGCCCGAGGGACGGCCGTGCCTCCTCCTGGACGTGGGGTGAGCGGCGCGCGGTGCGCGGCGGGGGGGCGGGGCGGGGCCGTCCCGGGAGGGCACCGTGAGTCGCCGTTGTCCCCTACCCGTCTGCAGCTGCGGCTCCGGACTGAGCGGGGAGCACATCTCCGAGGAGGGGCACTGCTGGATCGGGGTGGACATCAGCCGCGCCATGCTGGGTGAGCGTCCCTCCGCACCCCTTTGCAGGGAGTGCCGCGGGCGTGCGCTAAGCGCTGCGCTCCCTGCACAGATGTGGCTGTGGAGAGGGAGGTCGAAGGAGATCTGCTCCTCGCGGATATGGGCGATGGCATTCCCTTCAGGCCTGGCACGTTTGATGGCTGCATCAGGTGAGTCTGAGCACCTGAATGAGCCCTCTGCAGTGTGCACAGTGTGCTCGTCTTGTGTGAGAGAGCACTGTGACTCTCCTCGCTCTGCTGGCACGTGCAGCGCTGTGGGCTGTCTGACTCTTTTTGTGGCAGTGAATCAGCAGGATATTTGGACTAAATAAATTACAGGTGATGTACTTTCAGGTGAGTTGAGATGTGCACCAAAGCATTTCGGATTGAGGGACTGGCCTCACAGCTGAGAAGAGGTTTGATGGTTGGTTTGGGGGCGAAGGCGTGGAGGAAATTAACACTTTTGTTAGAGAATGCTTCTTAAAGGTACTGGTACAGCGAGCACCTGTCTCTGGTGCTCTTTGTGCTGTCTCTTTGGTGTCTCTGTCACCAAACCTGTGTGGCTACTTATGGACTTTGTTAGGGCCACAACCAAGCACCTGAACACTCTCCTAAAGGAGAGGTCTGGTATTTCTGTTGCTTGAGTAACTGCTGCACCAGGTTGCTCGTAGCATGACATAGTGAGTCTCTATAGTGGCTTTACCACAAAGTAAGGTAAGGCTATATGGAGAAAAATGAATAATTTTCTCTGAAGCCAAGCACACGCTCAGTACTAAAAGAATGCTCAAAGGGAGGTGGGAGGCGCTGCTGAGGAATTGATGGTTCAGTGTCCTGCGGGTCTTGATTTCTTTTGCAGTATCTCTGCAGTGCAGTGGCTTTGTAACGCTGACAAGAAGTCACACAGTCCTCCAAAACGCCTTTATCGGTTCTTTTCAACTCTTTATACTGCCTTGGTAAGTGTCATGTTCTCTCAGTCAGCCCTCTGCCTATTTTGATATCCCCACCTGTGCCTTGTAGCAAGACTTTGAGTAACTGAAATGTAGGATTAGCTGCAGCATCCATTCCTTGACTGCTTCCCTGTCTGCACAGTGCCTGTGTTTCTGCAGTTCCTGCTGCTAGCCCTGTGCCTTGCTGTGCTCTGGTGACTCCGGCTCTACCATCTGAGCTGCTCTCCTGGGAAGGTTCTCCAGGAGGCTTCCTGAGGGTTGTGGACTGGGCAGTAAGAGGGAAAGCCTGCTCTAAGCCACGCTTGTGACTTACCTTGTTTCCCACAGGCCCGAGGATCCCGAGCCGTACTGCAGCTGTACCCTGAGAACTCAGAACAGGTACAGCAGAGAAGTGACATGCATGTTTAAGGCTCAGGATGCATTATGTTTTCCTGCATTGGGTCTTTGTGTCCTTCCTCCCACCTGTAAAGCTCTGCAAGAACTAGAGGGGAAAAAAAAAAGAAAAAAAACCAACCAACAGTTAGGAGAATGCCCTATGTCTTTTCCCCTGTTCACAGTTGGTCTTGGGCTGAGCCTTAAAATCCAAGGAATTGGCAGGATGTGATCTACAGCTGCTGTGCAGCGTGTTCCTTTGTGTGATGGGTTTGAAGACTGGGCTGTTGTAGTCATCAGTGCTGTAGTTAATTTCCTAAGGCTGGAAAATCCTTCCCTGTATCCCCCTCTGAGAATCTGCTCTTCCAGTTAACCCAGGGTAGGCAGAGGAGCAGGGAGAACTAAGGAAATGCTGCAGACTTTTGTCTGGATCCTAACGCAGAGCTGAGGGCTTGGGACAGGGTTTAACAGGAGCAGGGTTGACTTGTCTTTGGCACACACAGTCAGCTGTGTCTGGCCACACAGGGCGGTGAGTGCTAAATAAATGTCTTTTGTTTGTGCTCCTTTTTCAGCTGGAGCTCATCACGGCCCAAGCCATGAGAGCTGGCTTCACTGGTGGCATGGTCGTAGATTACCCCAACAGCACCAAAGCTAAGAAGTGAGTCCTGTGTCTTTGTGTATGGGCATGTGTGGGGTGAAGCATAGCTTCAGCAGCTGTTATTGTAAGCTGTGCTCCTTTCTCCCAGGATACAGTCCTGGGCAGAGATGACAGCTTGGATCTGACTGTATTATAAAAGCTGACAGTCTTGCTTCAGAACTGGGAATCGCGCGTTGCCTCCTCGCTTCACGCTCCTCTTGTTCTTTCAGGTTCTTCCTCTGTCTCTTTGTTGGGACATCTGGCACGTTACCAAAGGTAAGGAACTCAGCCAAGCAGCAGAAATGGCTGCCGGCTGATGTGGAAGAGCTGTGGGCCGGGGGCAGCCCCATGTATGCAGATACAGCTTACGTGTTTCTTTGCCACAATTTCTGGGAAATCAGCTTGCTTCTGCCACAGTCCTTCTCCTGGCGAAGCACTGCTCCCCATAATTGGATGGCAGTGACCATCGGCTCTGTCTTCTCCAGATGAAAAGTCTCTGTTTTTCAGGGCCTTGGTACTGAGTGTGCTGATGGAGAAGAGATACGTCAGGCAAAATTCACCAATGAGAGGTATTGTTTGCTTAGTGGAGTTGTCCCCAGGTGTCAGAGGGTGTGAGAACTCAGTTTTGCTGGCTGAGGACTGCGGTGCTGCCATGCATAAAACGGCTGGAGGGAGGGGATGGGGGCACTAGGGTGGCTCTCTGCAGCCCAGATGGGCACTGCTCTGTCGTGCTGAAGGGATGGGCAGGACAAGCTGCTTCGACTAGAGAGCTTTGCAGTGCTGTCAGGGAGCTGTCCTTGATGCTTACTGTGAAACTGCAGCTGAGCAATTACTTGGAGGTGCACTTCTGTCTGGCACTCAGTGCTGGAGCATAGGCCGTTGATGGTGGGAGGGGGTTGTTTTCAGGAGGTTGTTTTTTGGTGGGAAGGCTATGTCTGAAGTCTTATATTCCATTCTTTCCCCAGTGAATTTTTTTGCTGTGATTGCATAGCAGCTGCTTGGGTGGTTTTTCCTTCTGGCCGGGTCTCCTCCCGTGGTAGCGCTGCAAGGAGGAGTCCCTCTTGCAGCCAGTGGGAAGAGACAGAGAATAAAAACCAGAGGAAAGTCGTCGTGGCTGCCAGGAGCTGGTGGCTGTCATGTTTTCCTGCCTCTTACACTGCGGTGCTCTGCTCACTTAGTCCAGAGGGGATCTCATCATTAAGTCTGTAGCACAGCTGACAGCCGGTTGGGAAATTGGGGCCTTTGCTGCATTCAGAGTAGGGCAGACAAGGTGCGTGTATCAGATACAGCAGAGGGCAGTGCTGGCCTGCTGCAACTGCGAAGGGTAGGTGTCTCTTTGCTCAGAGCCAGGGCTGGTGGCAGCCTCCCTCCTGCAGCAGTGCCTGGGCTTGGACGGTGTGGCCACACCTTGCTGTTTCTGAGTGGGAATCCTCCAGAGCACAGAGGTGTGCCCCCACTCCAGTTCCTCCCTAGCTTCTGTTTGCTCTCTTTGTAGGATACGATTCAGAAATGCCAAGGGCAAGTCTGTGAAGAAAAGCCGGGACTGGATTCTTGAGAAGAAAGAACGCAGACGACGACAGGGCAAGTAAGTTCAGCTGGGTCCCGCTTCAGCTGAGGCTGACTGCTGGCCTGGCTTGCTGTCACCCGCTTAGACTTCTGCCATGATCTACCTTCCCTTCCTGTCCCAGAGTGGCCTGTGGATCACACTGAGCTGCTCTTTGCTTTTCTCCCCAGGGAAGTGCGGGCAGACACAAAATACACCGGTCGGAAGCGCCGCCCTCAGTTCTGATTTGCTGTGGACATTACTGACATGGAGGATTGTGTGCTGGCCTCGTTAGTGAGCCTCTTGTGGATGGCCCCAATGGGCTTCCTAGGCCTGGGACTTGCAGGAGCCACGGTGACCTGTCTCAACAACTGTACACTGGCTCAGGTGCAGCCAAACTGCTAACTTCAAAGCTTCCAGCTGTTTTCTTTGTGAAGAGAAAGCAGCACAGCGTTCTGGCCACTTGGAGCTTCAGGCAAGCCCAGAGCATTATATGCAGACTTTTCTCTAAACAGTCAACAGGTTGAAAGAGTTGCTGGTCTCCTGTGTCATGTCAGTGCAGGGGAGCACTGAGCTGGGAAACAGAGTAGCTGGTTCCTTGCCAGCTTCCCCTCTGTGTGCCAGGAAGTAGCCAGGCAGTATTAGAGGTGTGTGTTCCATGGGTGCACATCTTCTGGGCAGGTGGGCACAGCTGTTATTTGAGCTCTCCTGCGGTGACTCCTCTCGCGTGTTCTTCACGTCAGCCCCCCTGTCTGTGTTACTGCTCTGAGGGTGTTGGAGTCTCCCCACCCCAGTCCTTGCTCCCTGTCACTTCCACCCTTCCCCTTTAACAGAAGTGCCAGCCAGAGCTCTACAGTTACAAATGTTTATTCTACATAAAAATTCCACAAAATGGGAAGCTGTTTTGCACCCAAAGCTTTTGGGAGAAGAAAGGCAGGCCAGCAGAGTGGGAAAGGGGGGAAAGGGTGAAGGAGATAAGAGGCAACAATACAGTGTCATCCAGCCCAGTGAGACAGAGCAAGCCAGGGTCAAGATCCACATAGAAAACAAGGACACTTAGCTCACAGTACAGCAACAGTACAACTCCACAGGGGGCTTGGAAAGCCTTCAAGTACATTACTTACTAAAAAAAAATAATAATAATAAAAAAAAAAAACTGAAAAAAAACCCAAAACAATCCTCAGTTCAAGTGCAAGCTGTGTGTGCCCCACACTGCTCGTAAAATACTGCATCAACATGCTCCCGGCGCTGGGGGGCAGGTGGCACTTGGAACAGAGGTGGTGGAACCCAAAGGACAAGTGGGCTGAGGTTGGAGGTTAGAAAGAAAAAGTGAAATGTTTCTCCAAAGCACAACCACGCTGTTGGTGATTTGGTCTGTACATGCAATGACAGGCAGGTAAAAAGGAACTGAACGGGGCTTCCCGTAGTGCAGGGGTAATTATTGCACCAAAACACCCTCCCCTCACAGTGAGGGCAGTGCGAGACAGCCTGCGGGGCAGCGATGGCAGCGTGCTCCTCTGCCTCCCTCGTGCCAGAGCCTGCGGCCACTGCTGCCTGTGCAGACCCAGTGAAGCGCCAGTGGCAGAATCACGGCTCTGCTGCCGGCAGTGGCGGCGCTCACAAGGAACAAGCATCAGCTGTTCAGCACTCTTCTGGGCCTCCTGCCTTTACTGGGGCGGGCTGAAGCCCTGATGTCATGTGAGCTTGTGCCACAGGAACCACTTGTTGGAAGAAAAGTATCCCCTTGTGCTAGCAGTGGGCATTGCTACGGGGAGAGCCTGAGATGAACTTTCTTGCCTGCCTGCCTAGGAGCGGTGCTACCAGCAGTAGTGTTATTGCTTCCCATGGGGGCCTGGTGCTCTCCCTCACTCAACAGGGCACTGTGTGCAAACTGCAGGAGCAGGCACTTGCACAGTGGGGCATGTCAGCCCCAGCTCTGTGCCCCATAGCCAGACATGCCCACAAAGCAAGGGCTGTGCCCATGCCCAACCGCCACGTTGGAGGGGAGCTTCACACCCAGCCTGTCCCTGCTGGCAGCAATCCCAGTGCCCCAGACCCTCGTGCCCACACAGCCTGCAGCACTGGAGCTCACACCGGTCACCACAGGAATGTGAAAGAAGGGGGCTCCAGTCTTGGATGTCTGACAGCCACAGCTGGACACACTCCCCATCAGCAGCCGAACGCAAGCAGGGGCCGCATGGTGGGACTTTTGGTGATGGTGGCAGGGAGCACTGCATTCTAGTCTGCACTCTCCTTCTGAAAGCATGCTGTGCAAGGCTGGTGCCAGCACTGGATGGAGCTGGGTGTGAGCAGGGCTCAGCTCCAGCAAGGCCTGCCCCCACCCCGCCTTGTAGCTCAAGCCCCTCAGCCCTTGGGGAATGTGGAGGCTGGATGCACTCATCTGGCCCTGGTTGGAGTGGGGAAACAGCATTCTGCCTGCAGCTGTGTGTGCTGCCACAGTGACCCTTTTCTGCTATCAGTGCCTGGGCTCACATCCAACTTCCACCCCAGTGCATGACTGCAAGCTTGGCACCACGCACCTGCCCTGCTCAGGCTCCTCCACAGTGCTTTGGCACTTTGTGAGCAAGCCACAGCACTGCAGTCCCCTGAGGAACACAAGGGCAGAGCCCTGCAACCATCTTGAGGCAGGAGCACAGGGATGACAGCCCGGTGGCAATGCAGGCCTCTCTGCCGCAGCAGTCTCAGGTCACCTGCAGCAGGCAGCACATGGCTGCAACCCACAGTGTGTGGATGTCTCACTGGGTGGCCTGGGGAAGGGCAGGCAGCGTGGCACTGTCCCAGGAGAAGGTGGCAGGCAGATGCTAGGATGTGGCGGAGTTGGAAGGAGCAGTCAGGCATTGCCCTACTCAGGAGTTGGTGGCACAGAGGAAGAGGAAGAGGAGGAGGAAGGCTGCTGCTCCTAGTTTGTGGGGGTGGATGCAACAAGGGCTGCTCCCTGGGACTGTGGTAGGAGCAAGCCCTCCTGCCTCCAACCCCCAGCCCGAGGGCGCTGTGTGGAGGGGCAGTGCTGGGCACATCCTGGCTCCCAGGGGGCACCACCAGGGCTGTGGGTGTCCGAGCTATTCCCAAACACTGACAACCAGAGCCAGGCCTGGGGGTGGTAAAACCCAGGGTCACTGTGTGCCGGAGCTGAGTAAAGAACAAGGAAGATGTGGAGCAGGGCAGGCAGCCAGTGAAACTCGCTGCCCTTAAAGTCCCTGTGACCTTTTGCTCTGCCAGCCTGGTGCTGGGCCACAGCACTGAGCCCATGCAGCTGTCCCCATCCCCAGGCTTCAGCAATGGACCCCATGCTGCTCCATTGGGCAGGGCTGGAACAGAGCCACTCACCACGCAGCACCCACTGGCAGCAGCAGCACACCCAGCAGCAGCACCGGGCACCTGCAGCAGGGCAGCAGGGATGGAGGGCCTGGGAAGCACCCCGTAGGAGAAGCAGCCTAATGGAAGTGGTTTGCAAGCACAGATGCGGCTGACAGACATGAGAGCTTTGGCCGGAGGTGATGGGAAAAGCTGGGGGGAGGCTGCCTGGACTCTGTGTTCCTGAGGAGCCTGTAACACCCCACGCTGGTCTCATCTCTGGGTGTCACCGACAGGCTCCTGGCCCAGCACAGTGCCCAACAGTACCTCTGTTCCCCCACTCCCGGCAGCCTCCCAGGCCGAGCAGTGATGAGAGCTCGGGTTGCCCCGAAGGTCCCCCTCACACCCATCACCGTCCCCTGCACCCCATCTGCGCCCCGGGGCCGGCGCTCCCTCCACACAGATGCACCGCACACACAGCATCACAAACAACCATGCATTAGAAACTGAAATGCTGCTGGGGGCTCCGGGGCTGCATGGTTCGCTCCGGCCCCACAACACGCGCGGCTCCGTCCGTCACACGCAAGCAGTCCTGTCAGGGGAGTCTAGCCGAAAATGCCGCCAAAGGTGGAGGCGATGACGATACCCAGGATCACGCAGCAGATGATGATCATGATCTTCTTCTGCTCGGGTGTCCCAGCACCGAAAGGGAGAGAGGGGAGAGGGGGCCGTGAGTGCTGGGGGCTGGGGCCTGCCCTGCTCCCCGGGCTCTGACCCTCCTTCAGCTTGGGGAACAGGACAGTGCTTGGGGTCAGAGCTCTACTGCCTTTCTCCACCGCCTCCTCGTCCTTTAGGCTCGCAGCCAGCCCGGCCCTTGGGTCCACTCTGTCCCTTTTCCTGTCCTCATGTGGCAGCCCTGCCCCACAACCTCCCTCCCGGTGCTGCCTGCCCACGTCTGGGTGCTCAGCCCCAGCCCTGCCAGCCACCCCGTGCTGCCACTCACCCGTCTGGCTTTGCTCTGGTACTTCACCGCTTTTTTGGTGTCGGACACAGCTCGCTCCACGTAGTCCACAGAGTGTTCCACGTTGTACTCGATGCGGTCGATCATCTCACCCTGCAGAGCAGGGACAGAGCCCACCCGCCGTGAGCTCCTTCCTTCCCCGCTGCTCCCTGGCACCATGCAGACATCGCCCTGCCCATCCCTGGTCCTGTGGAGGAGATAGAGACCATCATCCACCTGCTGCAGGCTCACAGGCAGCAGGCACCACAGGCAGCCCTGGGGTGGGGGCTCAGACTGAAGAGTGCACTGACATTGTGCTGCACACGGGAGAAGCAGGAGGGATAGAGGACAAGAGCCAAGAGCACAGCTGCAGCACCACGTGGGATGCTCACAAAGCCACGAGCATGCAGGGATGACTGCTCTGATCTGCACAAGCGCCCTGCAGAAGAGCAGAGTCTCCTGGTGCGAGGCTGGTGAGTTTGGAGCACTGGGTCCTGCAGGAGCTGCTGCTCCGCTCGACTCTGCCCTGGGATCTGGGGACATGCTGCCCAACCGACCCACACCCTTCAGCCCCTGCATGTGTCAATGACGCACTTTCCAGGGACACGGAGGGGCTTGAACCCCAACATCCTCCCCATGGCACAGAGCTGGGGGTCATGACCAGCAGATTTACAATGCTCTTTTCTCGTCTTAACTGCTTCCTGTGCCCACCAGTGCCACATCTGGGGCAGAGCAGCAGCTGCCAACATGCGGTGCTCCTCTGCTCCCTGCCTCCTCTGTGCCAGCAGCTCAGAGCCCCCCACCCTATGGGGCAATGCAAGGCGTTGGTGGTTACAGCAAGGCAAGTGCCCTGCACGGCAGCCCACTGCACAGCTCTGTGCCTCTGCTTCTCCCAGAGAAGGCAGGTGAGGGCTGGTAGTGCCCCTTCCCACACAGGCTCTGCACAGCATCGTTGGGTCCTGCAGTCCCTACAGACCTACAGGACTGTGGGGTGGCAGGACAGATACTGGCAGCACACAAGGTCAGGAACGGTCACGGTGCCCTTTGTCACCCAAAGGGCACTCCTCGTCTGTGCGTACCATGGGGGACTCACCGTCCATGGGCTTCATGGGGAACCAGGATGTAGTGGGGACAGGCAGGGTTTCCAGCAGAGGTGACAAGGCGCAGCGATCCCAAAGTAATAGCAAAGTGGGGACACAGGACCTGGCAGCTCTGAACAAGGTGAGGGCGGCCCTGCACAGACTGACACTCTGCTCACACTGGGGCCAGTTAGGGGGGACAGAAGATAGAAAGACTCCTCTCGGAGGCAGATGGCACTTGCCCTGTGACCTGCCCTGGGGAACCTGGCCTGGCCTAGCTCAGCAGATCCAGCCCAATGCCCTGAAGAAATCAGGGGAGAGCTGTAGAGATGCAGAGGGCCGGGTGTGCCATGGGCAGGATGCACAGACACCTCCACCCTCCCCCCGCGTCCTTGGGCCTGCCCCAGTGCCACACAAGAGCAGCAGACATGCAGAGTGCAGCCATGCAGAGCTGAGCATGCAGCACTGGCAAAGGCCAGGCGAGGCTTTACCTGCACCGATGTCTCCTCGGGCCACGACAGCATGGCGGGCAAGAAGGGGGGTGAGCAGAGACAAGGAAGCGTGGACCTGGGGCTCACCAGGCTCTGCAGTGGGGCCCAGTCCCACACAGGTCCCCCAGTGCCAGTGCCCAGCTCCAGGGACAAGGACTGGTCTGCAGCCAGGTGCCGGACACCCACTGCCCTCCTGTGCCAACCCGCACCTCCCGCCCCACGCACAGGATCCCACTCTCCCCGCAGCGCCCACCCAGCAGGGAGCTGCAAGGGGAAGGCTGCCCACCCCTGTGCCCTCTGTGCCCCAGCCTTGCTCCCCTCCAGCCCTGGGGTGAGCTGGCCCTGAGCCGCGGCCGTCCCTACCTGGCTCTCCACTAGCATGGCCATGTCCATGAACATGTCATGCAGCTCTCGGATGCTGTTCTCCAGTTTGATGATCTCACTGTGTCGCGTCTCGATCTCGTTCAGAGCCTGCTTGGTGATGTTGGAATCCATAATGATCTGTGGGGAGATGGCCAGCACGCAGCTCAGCGCAGCCCCTCACTGCTGGGATGGGGCACCAGGAGGGGTGAGGGGAGGGTTGGGAAGGAGAGCAACTCCTGGGGCAGACAGGAAGGTGCGGCCAGGCCCCAGCAGCACTTTGCATGTGCCCACGTCCCCATTGCAGGGCAGTGCTTGGGGCAGGGCCACCAGAAAACTCCTCCAGGGAGAGTGGCTGGCGTGGCTGCAGGCTGGCAGCAGGGCTGACCTGCGGTACTTACCCCAGAGGAGAAGATGGCCGGGTTGCCGCTCTCCAGCATGTCCTCCAGCTCCTCGCTGGTGGTGGTCCTGCCAGCTGCAAGCAACACACAGGAATCAATGGGACTTCCTGCCCTGGCTGCAGCCCCTGCAGCCCTACACAGGGCTCTGTTGGCTCCAGCCATCCCCAAGGAGCAGAATTGAGTTCCCTGAGCACAGAGGGCAGTGATGGGATGGAGAGCAGCAACCCAACAGGAGGACGGACTACAGGGCTGCCCTGGCCTGGCAAGCCCACGAGGACAGCCAGCTCCACCTGCACACCAGCGCTGCACCTCTGGCTGGAGCTCTCCGGGAGCCCAAACCCTATCACTGAGGGGAGAACAGGAATGCATCCCAGCCTGCCTGAAACCAACAGAAAGACTGCAAGGAAGGGCTGAGGTCTGGCACGGCACACCCCACCACACTATCCACGGGGTCTCTTAGAAGGTATCAAAAGGGACAGCAACGTTCTCTGGTATGAGTCCAGGGCATCTCTGAACCTCTGAACAGGGCCGTACCCAGCTGCAAACCCCTCCCCTGCAGCACAACCAAGGAGACGGTGGCAATGTGGGACACAGCACTGCAGTGAGGGACGGGAGCGGGCTGCTGACCCAGGGGACTTCATGTGCGCTGCTCTGCCAGTGCAGGGAACACACGCCCAGTGAGCGGCGGGCTCTGGAGTAAAGGCTGTTCATTAGCAGTTCATGCTCTCAGCTTTGATTCTCCATGGAACAAATGGGTTTATGCCTACAGCCGGGCCAGGAACGTGTGGCCTCCTCCCCAGTGGCAACCCCCAAAGCAGGGGCTTCCTGTGGGCTTTCTTAGCCATGTGCTAAATGCGGATGGATGAGAAGGGCAGCAGGAAGATAAATGCCCTGTGAACATCCTCTGTGATGTGGAGCTTTGGAGGTAGCATGAGGCAGCCATTCCTGGGATGAGCAAAAACCTGAACCTTCCTGAGAGTACACTCTGAGCAGAGAGAGCAGAGATGTAGGGCATCACAGCCCAGAAGGAACACAAGACAGATGGTCCATCCATGAGGTGAAAGTGCAAGGAAGCACTGAGGGCGAAGAGCAGCAGTGTGAGGCTTTACAGGGACTCAACAGCCCAACAACTTCCAGCAACACAACCAGGGAAACACACACCACCTTTAATTGCAAGTAAGACTACCTCAGACAAAACCTTCCACAACTCCAAATAGAACAGTCCTAAAAGGCTTTGGCAACTGGGAAATTGTTGGCAGTCAGAGATTTCTGAAGGCTCAAACAAATGAGGGCAAGTTATCCTTCCAAAAAGACCTCTGTGGAGATGAGAGCTCGTTCTGCAAGCAGTTCTTTAACTTTGGTGGAAGACCACCCTGAGCCCGCTGGTGCTGAGTGTGGCCCACCCTGCTTCCCACACTGAGGGACCTCATTTCTCCGTCAAAACATCCGACTCTTGTCAGAGCTCCTCTCATGTTTGAGTCAACCATTCCTTCTAACGGCCCACAGAGACAAACCAGCTCCTGAGAGAAGCCCTGCCCTGCAGAAAGGCAGGCTGCCTGCTCTGAAGGGCAGCTGCCGGCTCCTTGCTCTCCAGCTGAAGCTGACCCAGATCCAGAGAAGGAAAGCAATGGCTGGAACAGCACAATGTCACTGGCCCCTACGTCAATCCTGTTCCACACTGAGCAGCCACCAGCAGTGACAAGGAGTGTGCCGGGTACAGTGCATCCCAACGGCCCTTTGCTCTGTCACATGCAAGCCCTGGAGACAGCGCTGAGGACAAGCAGCAGGACCAGCTCCCGGAGATACTGTGTGTGCAGGCAGATAGGATGATGGGCTCCCCGGCTTTGGCTGTCTCCTCACTGCCCCATTCCACTTCTGCAGAGCAGAAGGCTGGCAAAGGCCCCAAAGCATTCAGGGCACCGTGTGGATGAGCGAGTGGAGGTCTGGTCAAGCTGCTACAAAGAGCTTGCTTTAATGCCAAGGCAAAACATGGGGCCTGAAGGCTGCACCTTATCTGCAGCACGGGAATGGCTTTGGAGCAGCACAAAGTTCATCACACCACAGCTGTGCTGCTGTGGGAGGCCAGCTGTGCCCATCCAGCTGCAGCACCTCAGAACTATGAGAGGCAGTTGTGTGTAGTCAGCACAGCTGCTGAGAACCACCACAGGAGCAGCAAGGAAGGCAGCACTCCCAACAGCCTCAGCACACTGCCACTGCATACAAGACACCAGAGGCTTTCTGCTGCCACAGGCCACAGGAACCAAGGGGTTGTGCACAGACCCTGCACACCAGCTGCCCCCAGAAGAGGGCAGGACCCTCAGCGTCACTAACAGGACACCACTGCACCCAACACTGTGAGCCCTGAGCAGTCTCTTCCTTATGCCCCGTTGGCATGACGTGACAGCTGTGTAGCACGGGCAAAGTGCTGCATAATGTAAGCAGAGTGGCAGAGTCCTTTCAAAACCTAAAAAAACAGAGAAAAGTTCCTTTTAGCTTTGTTTCACAGCTTCTCTGCAGATGATTAGGATTTGGGTAAGTTCTTCCAAATCTTCTCTCTCAGAAGGGAGAACTAAGGATACTTCATCTGCCCGCTGTAGGACACCATTGTGGCTGGTATCACCTGCAGCATGCCGTGAGCTCACAGATGTCAGCACCTGCAGGAGCTCACACACACTCTCCATCCTGCTTCCCACTGAATGCCAAGCACTCGCTGAGCCTTGTGTCCCTCTTCCACTCAGACAACATAAACACTTGTTATCACTATACATCGCACAGAGGAACGATGCACACAGCCAAACCTCCTGGCTTTCCGCAGGAGCTGCCCATACCCACAAGCACCCACTTTCACAGGCAGGATGACTTTTCCACCCCCCCAGGTGACCCTGCGGGAACCCCTTCGGCCCTACCTTGTTGTTCAAGGTGGGTTTAAAGGGAAGAGGCACTGACTTTTTAGAAAAAAAAAAGAAAAAAAAAAATTGCCATTTAGCAAAGTCTGTGGAAAGACTGGTTACAAGAATGGATAGTGATAGGACAAGGGGAATGGTTTTAAACTGAGACAGGGGAGGCTTAGGTTGGATATTAGGAGGAAGTTTTTCACTCTGACGGTGGTGACACACAGGAACAGGCTGCCCAAGCAGGCTGTGGATGCCCCATCCCTGCAGGCATTCAAAGCCAGGCTGGACGTGGCTCTGGTCTGGGGGTTGGGACCAGATGGTCATTGTGGTCCTTTTCAACCCAGCCTGTTCTGTGATTCTGTGATCTGCTCATCCTGACTCAGTGCTTATTTCCCTAGTTATGGTGGTGGCTGTTCTTTGGTGGGAGATGACCCATTTCTCTAAAGCTAAACCAGGTGCCACTAATTCCCCAGAGCAAGCAACGGTCTCTGGGTTACATGGGGGGTCCCAGGGAGATCTCAGTGCCACAGCTACTGCAGCCTCAGAGGTGTCACTTGGGGCCCGCCTGCAGGGAGAGGACACCACCACTGCTCAGAGCCATCACATCAATAGGGTCAAGTATCGGGTCCTACATTTTGGTCACAACCCCAGGCAAACCTACAGGCCTGGGGAGGAGTGTCTGGAAAGCTGCCTGATGGAAAGGGACGTTGGTGTAATGATGGATAGTGGGCTGAATATGAGCCAGCAGTGTGCCCAGGTGGCCAAGAAGGCCAATGGCATCCTGGCTTGTATCAGCAATGGTGTGGTGAGCAGGACCAGGGAAGTCATCTTGCCGCTGTAGTCAGCACTGTTGAGGCCTCGCCTCAAGTTCTGTGTTCAGCTTTGGGCACCTCAGTACAGAAAAGACATGGAGGTGCTGCAGCAGGCCCAAAGAAGGACAGCAAGGCTTATGAAGGGCTTGGAGAATATGGCCTACGAGGAGCAACTGAGGGAACTGGGGCTGTCTGGTCTGAGGAAAAGGAGGCTGAGGGGAGACCGGATTGCTCTCTTCCAGTATCTGAAAGGTGCTCACATCAGAGTGGGGTTGGTCTCTTCTCACTGTTGACAGGATGAGGGGAAATGGCCTCAAGTTGCACCAGGGTAAATTTAGGTTGGATGTCAGGAAACACTTCTTTACAGAAAGGGCTGTTAGCACTGGAATGGGCTCCCCAGGGAGGAGGTTGAGTCACCATCCCAGGATGTGTTAAAAACCGTCTGGATGTGGTGCTCAGGGACACGATTTAGCGGTGGGTTGTTAGAGTGAGAGTAATCTAGGGTGAAGTTGCGGTTGGACTCGATGATCTTTAAGGTCATTTCCAACCTGAGCAATTCTGTGATCGAATGATTCTGTGGTCACAATGCTGGGACAGGGCTGCTTCGAGGGGGAACACTGGGGCAGAGTGCCCGGGTCTCAAGAGCTTAGTTTTCTCCTGTTACTTACGTCACACACCTGGAACAGAAGCCCCAACAAGGAGCGGCTCTCTGCCTTCCTTAACCTGAGCAGCTGAACAAGCACCAACCGTGGCATTACACCGCAAACCCTCAGGATGACGGCTGCCATCCCACTGCCCGCAGCCCCGGTGTGCTCCTGCCAGAGCCCAGCAGCGGTGCAGCGCACGGCCCGCGTTACTCACTGATCTCCAGCTGCCGCTGGATCCTGCCCTTGCAGCGCTCCCGGTAGTCGGTCTGCGTGGCGTTGTATTCAGACATCACCTCCACAAACTTGCGTGACAGCGTCGAGTGCTGCAGAGGGAAAAGCAACAGGAGCGTCACCGCCTCCGGCCGCCCGCGCACCGCCTGCAGGCCGGGCTGCTCCGACCGCGGCAGGGATGCAGGATTTGCAGCCTCAGCACAGCGCCCCGTGCCGACCTCGTGGCCGGCGCACAGCAGCACCGAGCTGGAAGCCCGGCACCGCCCGCTCACCTCCCCAGCTGCTCCTGCAGCGCGTGGCTCTGACAGCACTGCAGGGATCTGTCAGAAGCAACAGGGAACTGCTGGGCAGGGAGCGGGGCCGGCGCCGCTGGCAGACAAAACATCACTGAACTGGTTTTGAACCAGGCTGTCCTCGCTGGGAGCAGGCAGTGAGCGGCAGCCCCAGGTGTGCAGCCCAAGCCCTCCTGCTCATGAGGCACGGGCAGGGGCACCTGGATGCGGCCACAGAAAGCGGCTGGACCAGGGCCTGCCTGGGATGGAGGTCACACCGTGCCCTGCTGCCTCCACACAGCACTGCCCCTCTTCAGGAACCTCAGTGACAGCAGAGCCTTCAAAAATCGTAATGGAATCACAGCACGTGATTGGGTTGGAAGGGACCTCAAAGACCCCAGCCCTATCCGTGCTGTGGGCTGGGTGCCCCCAGCTCAGGCTGCCCAGGGCCCATCCGTGGCCTGAGGAACCTCAGGGATGGGACAGACACAGCTCTGGGCAGCAATGCAGCACCTCACTGCCCTCAGTGAAGAATTTCCTCCTTTTATCTCATCTCAACCTCCCCTCTTTTAGTAAATCTGTTACCCCTTGTCCTAACACGATGGCTGCAGTGAGCTCTCCTCTCTTCTCCAGGCAGAACACCCCCAGCTCCTCGGCCCGGCTCCACAGCAGAGGTGCCCCAGCCCTCTGAGCACCTCGTGCCCTCCTCTGGACCCGCTCCAACAGCCCCACGTCTTTCTCGTGCTGGGGGCCCCGAGCCTGGACGCAGGACTCCAGGTGGGGCCTCACGAGGGCAGAGCAGAGGGGGACAGTCCCCTCCCTGCCCGCTGCCACCCCTCTGCCGATGCAGCCCAGGCTGCTGGCGGCTCTCCGGGCTGCACGCTGCTGGCTCAGGTCAGCTTTCCCTGTTCCAGAACCCCAAGTCCTTTCTGCAGGGCTGCCCTCACTCCATTAACACCCCAGTCCACACTGATGTTTGGGATTGCCCTCATCCAGGTGCAGAACCTTGCACTGACCCTACCTCTCAATCCTAGTCCCTCTGAATGCCATCCCTTCCTTCTGTTCTATCAGCTGCATCGCTCAGCTCAGTGCTGTGCACAAACTGCTGGGAGTGCGCTCAATCTCTCTGCCCATATCTCCACTGAAAGTACTGAACAGTACTGGTCCTAATGCAGCCCCCTGAGGGATGTCACTTGTCCTGGACAACATCTTAGCCACAAAATAGTGTGTCCATCAAATCCCTGTGTGTCCAATTTGGAGACAAGGATGTTCTGTGGGACTGTTACAAAAGCAATGCACAAGTCAACACACATGACACTGGTTTCTCTTCCCTTCTCTACCAGTGCTGCCACTCTGCCATAGAAGATTATCAGGTTAGCAAGGTGTGATGTGCCCTCTGTGAAGATCTGCTGGTAATCTCCCTGTCTTCTGTATATCTTAAAATAAGACAGGAGTCTGTGCCAGGATGCTGTGTGATCCAGCTGCCAGCAAACATGAGCACAGCCAACAGCCCTGAGGCTGTCCTCGAAGAGTTAGGGTACAGCACCCCACGCAAGCTACCTCCAAACCCTCCCACCTCTTAAATTAGCCCTTTCTACAGAGTGCCAGAAGTTTCCAGAGGCAAGAATGGTGCACAACCCAGCAGCACACTCACAGGGCACCCGCAAGCAGGAGCTAGCTGATGGCCTGCAAAGCAGGGAGGAGGCCACCCTCAGCATTAGCCCTGCAGCCCGCCTGTGCAGCCAGAGCCCAGGAACAGGGAGCAACAGGAACCAAAACAGACATGGAAAAAAGGGAGAAAGGAGAGGAGGGAATGGAAAAGATGGGAAAATCCAGAATGGGTGAGAAAGCATCTAAGGAGAGAAAAAATTGGGAGTGACTGATGTGATGCAGAAACTCCTCCAAGTGCTTCCCCTGTGACTTTCGGGTCCACCAGCACAGCCCATCCTCACAGCAGTTCACCACCACAGAGAGATGCACCCCACGGCTGTGCCTGAGCCGGAGGGAACCTCAGAGCCCATATGTGGGGAGGACTGGGGCAACACGGCATCTCCCCACACTGCAGCTCCCAGCAGGCCCAATGCACACAGCCCCTCGTGCTCCTGCCACGCGTCCACGTGTCCTGAGCCAACGCAGCCCCTGCCCCTGGGCACGGCACTGGAAACATCTTCAGCCACATTTGCCTTTGCTTCACAGCTATTCTCAGCAAGCAGCAGCTCGGTATTTATGGCAGAGCCTCAGGCTCAGGCAATCTTATTCCTCCTCTGCTGGCCAATCTTCCACGGAAGCCCAGGGCAGCTCCCACGTCGGCAGGCAGCCTCTGCTCCAGGTGCCACGGCACGATCGGAGCGGCTGCCGTCACCCCCAGCTCACGGCTCAGAACCCCACACAGCTGCCACACACGGTCCGAGAGACTCTCATCCTGCCTTCTCAAAACGGTCTTCCTAAAATCCAGCTCATCCTGCCAAAAGCTATCAACATACGCTGCTCTGAAGCCAGATATCGCCTTGGGTGCTGAATGACTCCTTGCTGCTCAGCAGCATAGCGTACCCACTCTCTTTTACTTAAGAAGTTATTTAACTCGGTGTTTATTTCGTCAGATTGTTATTTTTTGTTCCCACGGGCATCCCACATGTCTACAGAATGCATCTGATTTTCAAGGAACATGGAGTTTCATGAAAATGGGCTAGAAAAGGCATTTAGGCATTTTAAAAGACTTTTAGTCATTAAATAAAAGCCACCTGAATATTCAGAGTAAATAAAAGCACATCGCGATGGATCTTGCATTTGAAACAAATTCTTTAAACAGAAAATATTAACTGGAGTTCTGAAATGGAGCTGCTTCAGCTAAAGGGGAGGGTGAGGGTGGGTGTGAGGGAAAACCTCTCAGAAGGAAGGGTGCAGCACTGGCACAGGCTGCCCGGGGGGTAGTGGCCGTCCCTGCAGGTGTGTAAGGAAAGGGCAGCTGTGGCACTGAGGGACGTGGTCAGGGGGCAACGCTGGTGGCAGGGGGGCGCTGGATGATGCCAGAGGTCTTTCCCAGCCTCTACGATTCTGTGCTTGTCCTTGAGTGCTTCCATCATTAAGAGACGCTTCTGAAGTGCTCGTCCTGAGGGGCTCCTGTGGGACAGCCCAGCCCTCCCTCAGGATTCCCCTGTGCTACAGGGTTGCACAGCTCCCACCTGCTGGGCGAGTATTTCCTCCAGCTACACAAACCAAGCGCAGAAGCAATTAAAGCAAAAGCTATTCTGAATAACAAGCACTGACATTTGGAAGAACATAAATGCCAGTGTTCGCTCCGTTATGAACTCAAAATTACTTTCATACTTAAAAGTCCATAATCTTAATGCCTGGCCACTCCTGATTTACAGCCTGCTAACGCAGAATCAGCTCGTTTCACTCAGGTTTGCTCATAGCACAAAGCAGCGAAACCCTCACTGCAGAAATACCTACACAAGGACTGCACTTCATGTACCAGACATCTAAATCAGATCTCCAGTTCAACCTGTCCTGACTCCCACGCACAAATGCGCCTTTCAGAAGAAGGATGGCTTCCTTGGGCTTCATTCTAGACAGATCAGAGCATGCTGCTGAACGTATGGCAGGAAAAGAGTTTAGAAGTGACAATTTTGACACCTTTGGAGGTTTAGCCATTGCAAAATTTTCCTCACAGACCTGTGATTTAAAATTAGTTTCAGTCTGGTTCCCAACCATTTCTTTGGCTCCAGACGGCACAGCCAAGTGAAGGTGAGCCTGGCCACAGTGATGTGAACTCTGGCAGCACTCAATACAGCTGGTGATAAGCAAACGCATAGGACCAGACAGGATGCATCTGAGCGTGGAGCTGAAACCAATTTACTGCAAATTGCCTCTATGGAATCTTCTGCAGACAGAGGTGATTGCAAGTTACCCAGAGGACTGACAAAAGGCAAACGTGACACCAATCTTTCAGGAGGAGGACGTGGGAACCCACGCCTGCTCAGCATCCTTGAGTCACTGCCAAAGTCGCTGGATACAGAACCATCATAGAATCATCACAGAACAGTTAGAATTGGAAGGACCCCTAAAGGCCATCAGGTCCCACTCCCTGCAGTGCACAGGGACACCCACAGCTCCATCAGTGCTCAGAGCCTCCGCAGCCTGACCTTGGCTGTCTGCAGGGATGGGGCATCACTGCCTCTCTGGGCAACCTGTGCAGTGCCTCACTGCCCTTAGTGTAAACAAAATTGGAATTGGCCAGCTTGAATATTCCAGAGGTGAATCATGCTGTACCAGTCTGATTGTCTTCTCCAATGGTATGAGCGGCTGTGCAGACGAGGGAAGGTCAGGGAACAGTGTGCACACCCTGAGTTTCAGGCCTTTGATGAGATGCAGGCTGGATAACACAGAGGGAAAAAACGCTAGGCAAAAAGGGCTGTGAACAGTGATACTAAGTCCAAACAGATTTTGAGGTGACCAAGATGGTCTGGGCTGGAGCAGGGGATGAATGAGGACAGGCTGAGAGAGGCAAGTATGATCACCTGGAGGGACACAGCTGAAGGGATCTTATTGCTGACTACAGCAACCTAATGGGAGGTGAGAAGCCAGAGCCAGATTCATTCTGGAGGTGCAGAGCAGTGGGACAACAGGTGGTGGACCAAGCTGGGATACTGGCAATTGGAAATTTCCCATAGGAAATCCGACAGGGATTAGGGACAGAGGGGAGTGGAGGGGTGGAAATCATTACAAAGATGATCAAGCACTGGACCAGGGCCCAGAGGAGCCACGAACCTGGTGTCCATAATGTGTCCATACTCACAGACAGTGAGAATGCAGACCAACAAGGCCATGAGCAGCCTGGCATGGCACTGCTCTGAGGCAGAGGCTGTGGTCCCCTCCCACTGAACACACTGTGATCCCTCTGTCAGGACCTCATCCATGTGTCAGACTTCCAGTTGGGCTTTTGGCTTGTTGCTGGATGGCCAAGCCCAAGCACCAGGACTCAGAAGAGCAAGAAGAGGTAAGAGGTGGCCCAAATTTCCTCTGTCCCTACTAAGGAATGAAGAGAGATGGCAGCTCAGAGGTCCTAGCTCTGCTGCTGTTCCTTTGCCTGAAAATGACCTCTGGGGATGGTCCCTAGGACTCTGCAGCCTCAGCAGAGCTGTGCCACGACTCCTACAAGCAGGAGAGAAGAGAGGACACACAGAGGGGCTTGCTGCCATCCTGCTTTGCTGCACACTCTGCACTGTGCTTTGCTTCAGCTTTGCTGTGTCCTGCTAAAAGCATGGCCCAGCACTTGGCATTCCTGCTTGCTCCTGAGACACATCTGAAGCATTTCTCTTGCATTCATTCTGCACAGCATTGCTTGCCCACCGCCTCAGGCTCAGCCTCCCTCCACCTGTGTGGGGTTTGGATCATGCAGAACGCCATGCTGGCAGCAGCCTCTGCAGAGATTTACTAATGTCACTGGGGTATTGATTAGGGTCTGACTGCAGCACAGGGGAGCAGACTGTGCAAAAGGCTTTCCATGCTGAAAAGGAATAAAAACAGTCAAATTCCTCTGGCTTCCCCGCAAAGTGTTTTGAGAAAATAAGATTCCTGGTAAGCTATAGCTGTGGGAAAAACCCCCATGAGAATGAAGTTGCCTGCATCCCCCCACTCACGGGCACTGAAGAACAATGCTGGCAGCTCTTATTTGCATTATCAGTTTAATGGCATGCTAAAACAAGACCTTTGCTGCAGAACAAGGCCTCATTTGTCTGCTCTGAGATGCCTTGTTTTTGTTCACATCTGCCAGTGCGTTCACTGAGGACAAAGCACCAGAGCCTGCCCTGAAGAAAAGGAGAAGCAAAGGCCAAAGAAGCATTGCCAGAGCAATGGCCCCATTCTGCAAGGTGTGTCCTCGTTGAAGGCCCACTGGTAGGTTGGCCAACCCACAACAGAGACGGTGCAGCATCACTAAGCTGTGAGGCAGTAAATCACAGAACCACAGAATCATTAAGGTGTTCAGCCTGGAGAAAAGAAGGCTGCGGGGTGACCCCATTGCAGCCTGCAGTACCTAAAGGGAGCCTGCAAACAGGAGGGGAGTCAGCTCTTTGAAAGGGTAGATAACAGGACAAGGGGAAATGGTTTGAAGTTGAGGGAGGGGAAATTTAGATTTCAGGGGGAAGTGCTTTACAGAGAGAGTGGTGAGCTGCCCAGAGAGGCTGTGGATGCCCTGTCCATCCCTGGAGGTGTCCAAGGCCAGGCTGGATGGGGCCCTGTGCAGCCTGGGCTGGTATGAAATGTGGAGGTTGGTGGCCCTGTGTGTGGCAGGGGGTTGGAGCTTCGTGATCCCTGAGGTCCCTTCCGACCCAGGCCATTCTGTGATTCTGTGATCATCTAGTTCCCACCATGCCCACTGAACACGTCCCTCAGTGCCACATCTCCATGGCTCTGGAACACCTCCACACTTCCTGAGCTTCATTATAAGGATGTTGTGGGAGACAGTGCAAAAAGCAGCACTGAAGTTGAGGTACATGACATTTCTTGACACTATTTCTTTCTGAGGTGGTGGGAGGGGATGTACTCAGAATTATACGATATTTCAGCCCAAGAAGGGACTTCACTAGGTCATGCAGCCCAACATCAAGCTCAAAGCAGGATCAGTGACTCCCGGTTACCAGTGTGTGTTGCTGGACCCACAGAACCCCATGTCCCTCAGCCCCCATCTCTCATAAAGCCAACACACTCCATCTCCCTTGACAAGACCAGAAATGAGAGCAGCACACATCTGTCAAAACTGAGCAGCCATGGGCCATGCCTGGAGGAAAAGGTACAGCCTTAACACCTGAGTCTCATTAACAAAACCCAATTTAGCTTGTTAATGTCACATAACACACTCATTTCTTATGGAACAACTTTGCCCCATTCCCCCAAAAAGCCATGAGAACACTGGCCAGGGCAGAGACTCACCTGAGTTTTCCTTATCCTCAGGTCGGCAGATGACCTGTTAAGTCCTTCCTCTTGTTCGATACTCTGCTCAATACCTGGTCAGGGTAGAAAAACACGGATTATTTCAGGCTGGTCAGAGAAGAAAAAGAGATTGTTTGCCAAAGAGACTTTAGAAATGGATGCAATGCTTGGCTCTGATCTTGGAGCTTTCCCGTATCCAAACAAAAAGGAGCACAGGCTGGCTGCCTGCCCACAGAGGAGTGAACCCAGAGCTGAAACACCCTGCAAAACATCAAAGCTTGAGACTTCTCCTGGGACCCTAGGAATGGCAGCTGCACAGGGCTGGCCCGGCAGCACCGCACTGGGTTGTCCTTTTCATTTTGCTAAAAACCGTGGAAGAAAGCTCCTGCCAGCATTTCCCTGCCATTTCATCAGCAGTCGGCCTTCTTCAGCATTTGTCATCAGTCGTTCCCTGTTCCCAAGGAACGGTATTGGCAAACACTGTACATTTACAATAATTAATAAAGTCACATTTTCCCAAGAAGCCAGTAATCAGAACTAGCCACTGCATGAGCAATCTCTCTCCTAAAGGAGTCGATCCGCTGTGAGCAGATGGTGTTTCTGATCATTCCTGACCGTTCCCTTCCAATGATCACACCGGCCACAAGGTGGAGTGGGACAAGGCACAAGGACCGACAGGGAGACACTGCACTGATGTGTCTTTTGTGGAAGGGGAACCACAGCCTGCCCTGCCATTCTTTGGGCTCCTTTAAAAACAAACAAACAAACCCACAAAATGCAACAGGTCTGGGAAAGGACTTTTTTTTTGCACAGAAGCCTGAAAACCTGTGATTTGTATAGTTGGTTACACGTTCACAAGAGGAAGAATCCACGCTTAGCTGTTCTCCCAGTGTGAGGTCGGGCGTCACCAGTGCATGTGGTGCCTGGAAGCTGTCCTGGACAGAATGACCATGAAATGTTGGAGCTCTCTGCACTTGGTGAAGTCAGGAGGGTCAGCAAAGCTGACCTGCTTAGAATGTTGGCTGGAAGAATCCCATGGGAGTCAGCCATGAAGGGCAGAGGGGCCCAGCAAAGCCAGACATTGTTCAAGGAGGAAATCCTAACGGCACAGGTGCCTGTGTGCCTTCAGATGGGCCAGCGGGGAAGAAGACTGGCCTGGAACAGGGAACAATTGTTGAGACTCCAGGAGAAAAAGAGAGTTTATGACCTTTGGAAGAAGGGTCAGGCAACCTGGGAAGAGTGCAAGGATGTGCACAGGGTATGCAGAGGGAAAAGCAGAAAGGCAGAAGTGCAGCAAGAACTTCATCTGGTCAGTGTTGTTATAGATAATAAAAAATGTTTCTATGAATATTGTAACAGCAAGAGGAGGACAAGGAGAATGTCTATCCTTAACTGGATGCAGCAGGGAGCATTATCAGGATGAGGAAAAGTCTGAGATTCTCAAACCCCTCTCTACTTCTGTCTTTAACAGACTGCTTATCCTCAGGGTACTGAGTCCTTGAGCTGGAACACAGGGGTGGGAGCAAAGTAAATGCCCACGATTCAGGAGGAAAGAGCGAGCAAGCTGCTGCTCTAACCTGGGCTGCAGCACATCTGTGGGGCCGAATGGGACCCACCTGAGGGTGCTGAGAGAACTGGAGGTGGAAAAATCACTTGGATAGCAAGAGAAAACTGAGAGCACATCCGATATTCCAGGTGAGACTGTGCTCTGCCCAGTCACTGCCCAGCACAGCAGGTGCCCAAGGCCAGGGGGTTCAGGGCTGCCTCTGCAGGGCTGTCCCTGGAGGCATTCAAGACCAGGTGGGATGGGGCTCTGGGCAGCCCGGTCCGGTGTTAAATGTGGAGATTGGTGGCCCTGCCTGTGGTGGAGGGGTTGGAGCTTCATGATCCTTGAGATCTCTTCCAACCTGGGCCATTCTGTGATGGGCTCACACCAGAACTGGGGAAAGTGACTGCCACAGCACAACAGGGATCAGAGAGAAGTGCCGGCCTCAGGGACATCACCAGACCCCCCCCAGTGCCTTGCAGCAGCAGCACCAGTGTGTACTCACTCTTTAGCTTGGAGCGCACTTTGTTCGCTGTCTTTTTGATGTCTGACATGAGCTCTTCCAGCTCCTCCTTTGTTTCTGCAGAGAAAGAAAGAGCAAACATGAGTGTGCTGTGGACACTGCTCAGATCTGCTCACCCGTCCCACAGTGTGTGGGGCAGGAGCAGGCAGCACTGCTCCTTCCTGCTGAAAGACAAACACACTGCTGGCAGCGCTGCTTCCCACAGCGGAGAGAAAACGACTGCTGTACATCAAAGCCCTTCTGCACATCAAGTGCCGCAGTGCGGGCTGACTTCCCTACAGCCCTGCCTGGCTGGGCAGCCTTCTTCAGGACACATCTCCCCGGTGGACAGCCTGCTGCTCCTCAGCTTGCTCCCCCCCTGCTGAGCACTAGGACTCAGCCCAGCTGTGCCCTGGCTCCTCTTGCCACATGGCCACAGCACCTCTGACACCATCCAATTAGCAGCCACTTTGTGCACACTCACTGCTTTTGGCAAAAAACATAGAGGCTGCAGCAGCACAAGGCCAGAGAACACCCCCAGTCCCATGTCCCATATCTCAGAAATGGCTCTGGGGAGCACAGTAGCAGGGCTGTGTAACGCAGCCCTCACACTGCAGTGTGCAGGGGCACAGGAGGTGCAAACAAAAACAGGCAAGCAAGTTCCTTCCTCCTTGTATTCCTTCACATCCCTATGTGCTCACATGCAGACCCAGAGCACAGTACCAGCAGCTGCGGGCTCCTGCTGGGAGCAGAGCCCTGCTGAGCGCCCGGAGCCCCGCAGTGAGTCCCCGCCGTCACCAACGCCTTCTCCCAAGGATTGCAAAAGCTTTCTAGCAGTAATCCTCCTGGGCTGCCAGGGGTATTGACTTGGCTACAGAGAGAAGGAAACCAAAGTGTACGACACACTTCAGAGCAGTAAATCAGCTGCGAGCCCTGACTCACAGACAAGGTTTGGCACACGGCTATCTATCCTCTTTCCCACGTGCAAGCAGCAAAGTTAGGCAGTAAGGCTCCAAGCTCACCACTAACAACAGTGCCATCATTAGAACATCTCTAGATACCTTGCAGGACTTCTCCCTGCACTGCAGCACCTCCACACCACCACCAGTGCTTGGCAAACCCGATCAGAGCGGCGCCCCTCCATCTGCATTCCCAGGAACCAAGGTGCCGGTGGCAGAGGCCAGGCCTGCCGCCCATCAAAGCACGGCACGGGGAGCTCAGATGGCTCAGTGGCAGCCAGCTCTGGCTTCTATGCCCAGCTGCACAACACAGCAACCCGCATCCCAATACAGCACAAACCACCCGCCATTCCAATGTGACTTCTCAGCAATGCTGCCATCCTAACACTCCTTCTTGATTTTGATGAGATCAGGACTTACTTCACTGAATAGAACTCTGTTGAATAGTCTCTAGGCACATTAACTGAGTCATTTCGATGGCTGTTGTAGCTGCGATGCTGTATGCTTCCAGCTGGCAGTCACAGGCAGAATTAGAAAACCATGATGATGTGCTGGGGGAAGGTCACATCCTACTGACACTTGTACACATTTCAACTCAGTGCTAGGAGCTTCGGAGGGGCTGGGAAGACAAGGAAAGGAGCATCTGCGAGTACCTTCAGCCAGGCTGCCATGAACATGAGGAGAGCTGGGAGCTGTGTCTGTTCACATGGAAGCAGGAAAGCAAAGAGGACTCCACGGCCACATCCGGCTGCACAGTGGGAATGGGGAGAGAGCAGGAGGGAGATGCTGTTGGGAGGTGCGGAGGGCATCACAAGCAGAGACGGAGCAAAGTGGGACGTGGGTCATCCCAACTGCAGGTGGGAAAAACTGCCATTGCGAAGGTGATGATAGATGCTGAAAGGATAGGGAACAGATGCCCAACCTTTTGGCTTCCTGGGCTGCAAATAGTGAAGAGGAACCCGTATATGCAGGATGCTCCAAAAGTAATGCCTCCTATTTATTTCCATGGAAACTACAACCGATAAAATGAGCACAATAACACTATTTGATAGAGAAAATTCTCAGCTACAAAACACTAGTTTTCAACAGTCACCACCATTAGCTATGTATTTTCAGCAGCAAGGAGCAAGAGCCTGCAAGCTGTGCTGGCACAAAGCTGCACCAGTGGAGCTGACCCACTGCTGATATGCACCACCCATCCTTCACTGTGCTCACATGCACTGGTTGGTCTCCATCAGCATGCAACGAGCATCAATGAATGTCACTGGAGACATTCATTCTGCATGGAGAAGTTCAATGACACACTTCGCTCCATCCACCCTTCTGTGTCTGACACCGTTCTGTCAGACTGCCCGTCTCCTGCCAGCTGTCACACAGCAGCAGCACAAAATGGGGCACTGGTGAGAAGGTTCAACCCCTACTGCTGTGCCGCCAACATCTGACATTGTGGGCTGACACCATAAAATGGGAGGCATTACTTTCGAAGCAGCCTTCATAAAAGATATAGTTAATGTATACAAGTAACAAGAATTATTTTAAGTTTTATTTTAACTTTAATGTTTCTCAAAACATTAAAAAACAGTAGGGCAACAAGACCCATAAAACCAGGGTCTGACAGCAAGCCAGGCACTGATCTGCAGAGGGCATCCGCCTCCTGCCACCCAGCCCAGGCTGGCAATGGAAGCTCCAGCAATGCATGGCTCCCTGGCAGCAGGGAAATATATTCCCTCCTATTCCGCTTCCTTGCTGATTCCTGAGCTCCTGGAAGTACCCCCTATTTGACAGGGGAGGGGATGAAACAACCCACTGAACACTCCCATGTGGGCTGCTGCTACAGCCTGGCCTGGGCGCTGACACTCAACATCAGCAGGCAGCAGACTTCCCATCCCACTATGACAGGCAACTACCATCATGTCATCACTGCCACGATTCGATGTCAGCGCAAAATGTCCCCACGCCTCTACATGGGAGCAGAAGAGAGATGATGTGCGCAGGAAAGCTCTTACAGATCCCCTGGGGCTGAAGGTATCACCCTGACCACCGCCCGTCCTGTCCTGCAGTGAGAGCTCTGGATGAAGTGCAGCTGGTGCTGGGCAGAGCCTGCAGCCTGAGCGCCGTCCATCAGCTCCGCCAGCAGCTGTTGCCTGCCTGCTGGTTACATCCCAGCAGCACCCAACAATGGGGCTGAACTTTGCATGCAAGAAGCAATTTGATTTTATGACCAACCTGTGCGAAAGGTGGAGGAGACAGACAGACAGCCCAGTGCCTTGGTGCCTTTCCTCCTTCTGGGAGGAAGTGGCGGGATTTGATTTTCTTTCCAATTACTCAAAGGCAAAAGCAATAATTACACATCCCGAGTTACAGTGCAAACCAGCGAGCTTAGTTCTGCTTTCCTAGCAGTGAGACCCTTCTATAGCACGGCTTAAAGCAGCCAAGCTGCGGGCAGCTGGCATCCACTCATCCCAGCCCACGCAGGAGCCGCCTCCTCACGGGGCACCCAATGAAAACTGCAAGATTTGGGACAACCAACAGCTCTGACTGGCTGCTCCCATGGGCTGCGAACATGACATCCCACGAGCCCAAGTCCCCCCAGTGGGAGGCTGCGAGCTCCTCCCTGCCTGCAGGGCACTCAGCACCGTGTGGAGCTGATCAGACCCACTTACCAACGCCTTGCGGAACTGCACGAATTGTATTATCCTCCCTTAATTCTCTATTGATCGAATTCCACTTCAAGGAGTCCATTATTCTGCCAGAAGCAATGTCAAGTTAATCAGTCAATAAGAACTCAGCTCCTTCCCCTTCTTTTTCCAAAAGTGGATGCTGTGCCACCTTCTGAGCTCCCAAAGCCTCTCAGGTATTTGGATCTTAGTGGAAATCAACACTAAGGGCAGACAAACCACCTTACTCAGCTCTTTGCAAGCTTCCCTATTGATGCCTCCAGGTAGACTGGATCCAGTGTGGTCTATTTTGGGGGTCTGCTGCTTAAGAACCATCCAAACTCTTCTTGCAATGCAAGAATTCAATCATCATAAAGTAAATCACTTTTCCCAAGCACTCAAAAAAGGCATTTCCTTTACATTTCCATCCCTTCTGCATTGTTCTACTATTGTCATTGATTAATGTGCTGGAACCGCCGATCGTTATCTGCTCCCGCTGCAGGGCACTTCAGGCAGGCCGGCCATCCTTCAGGCTGCTTCACTGCCCTGTGCCCCTGCAGCACCAGGAGAATGCGTTCTCCTCCTCCTCAGCCAGGCAGGGATAAGCAGAGACAGCGGTAAGAAAATCTCCCCAAGTAGGAGTTATTGAAAAGCAGTAAGAAAAGAATGTGCGGAGGACCTGCAGTGTGCTTCAAATTTATTCCCTGTGTGTGTGATGTAAGTCATCTAGTCGTGACCACCTGCACTGAACCCACGGCATTTCATCCTGCTGGAGGCTCCCCATGAGAAAGAGCAAATGCCACCTATCACTGGAAAAACCTTCTCCTGGTGCTGGTGGGAAAAAACTACTTGAGCAAGTTTGAGCACCCGGAGTTTCAGCTGCAGGAGAGCTCTTCAAGAGCCTGTGACTCTCTTATAGAAGCAGATATGAAATGCAGTACCAAAAGGCACCTGCTGCAGAGCTCAGACATCTCTTCTGACCAATCCAGCCATTATTCTCAGAAAAAAAGTGGACTGCTTTGTATTTCTGAACACTCGCCCACAGCCCTGGCACAGACAAGGGGTCATGGCCACTCAGCAGGGCTGCAGATCCTCTGCCACTGCTCCCCCCATTCTGAACAGCAGCTGCACAGACACACGGTGCCCATCTGACCGCTGCCACTTGCACAAGACCTGCTGGTGCCATACCTGGCCAGACCCAGCAGCCGCTGCGACCTGCTGCTCTGCTGGGTCTCACAGCACACAGCTTTGAGCACGCTACGGCCAGACAAGTCCAGGGAGCTGTGCCCCATCCCCCTCCCACGGGCACGAGGCTGGGGACAAGACATGGCTCTGGCAGCACTGTACACATGGGAACACGGGCTGCACTGCGCAGTGGTATGCTTCAATAGGCAGCAGCACACGAGCAACAATGATAACGCATTTAATCAGCGGAGAGAAACAGGCACTACTTGTCAGGAGCAGCCCCGGACACTGAGCATCACTAAATGGCAGTAAGAAAGCAATGGGAAATGGCAGAACGGGGAAAAGGCTGCACCTCACAGGGCTCGGCACTGACTGCAGCACCTTTCCGCTGGGATGTGCCGTGAGGACAGCGCTGGGCTGCAGGACCCCCACACTGCCTGCCGTGCCTGGGACACACCGCAGTACAGCCAGCTCTCCCCAGCTCCAGGCGCTGGATTCCTTCCTCATTTGGAGTCACCCACGCCACAGAAGCTGAGCACTGAGCGAGGAGGGGTGGCAGCAGCACAGTGAGGTTACGTCCATCCCTGCTCTTCTCTCTGTTCTTCCCACCCTGCAGCTCCCAGCATGAAGGCTGCACGGTGACCACCACCTCCCCCTGGTCCCCCTGCTGCCCAGCAGCTCAGCACTGCCGGCCCTCCCTCCTCCCCAGCACAGAGACGTGCTGCCCAGCACGCTCACCCCACTCCTCCCCATGCTGTGTCACTGCCAGCGTCACTGCCGTGTCACCAGCCCCTGCCTCCCTGGTGCTCAGTAATTCGTCAGACCACAGCCCTGCTCTGTGCTTCCCGGCTCTGACACAATGTCACCATTGCCACCTCTGAGAGCCTCCAAGAGGGGACATGGCCAGCAGTCATCCTCGGGGGGGCAGAGGGTTTTCACCTCCAGTGGAGCTGAAGTAATGTTAATGGAACACATGCTTGCCCCCAGCAAAGTGAGGGCTGCAGCCCTGCCGCCCAAGGAGCACCAGGGAGAGGAGAATGGGGAACCCCAAAAGCGAAAGGGCCACAAAGACCACAAACCTGTGCAGCAACGCAGCAGCTCCACAGTAAACCCACAGCTCCAAACCTGACCCCTCTTTGCTCAGGGAAGGGAGCGGTAACTCTGCCTGAAATAAGAGTCCGTTCTGGGAACGGTGGGAGGAAGGGAAAAAAGCCCAATTGTCTGAGGACACATTTGATCTGTGCGGAAGTGATGGGGCAAACTGGATGGATGCAGGTCCAGCTACCAGCGCTCATCTGACCTTCTCAGCTTCTGCATAGTTAATGTTTCCGTTAACTCAGCTTGTGCCTCCTCCCCAGCACGGCTCATCTGCTCCTTCACACCCACAGACACCGCCAGCAGCACTGAGTGCTGTGCTGGGCTCCTCCTGGAGCTGCAGTCTGTCTCCCTTAATTACGGCTTCCCCAGCCTCTCCTTCTCCCCACACTGCAGCTCTCCCTCTGCTGCCACTCCATGCTCTGCGTTTCTCTTTGCCAAGATTTGCCTTCCCCACTCACAGCGCTGCTCATTCCTCGCTAATGGCTGCACACAGCAGCAGGCTCTGCCCCGCCAGCCTTCCCACCCCAGCACCAGCATCTCGCCTGGCCAAACAGTGCTACCTCTCTCATCGTTTGTGTGCAAGCATAAAAATCCCTTAAAAATCGAACCACCAAGCAAGAGCAAAGACACCTGCATATGGCAAGGTAGCTCAGCTACGGGTCCTTCTTCCCAAACCAGATTTGAATAAAAACATTTGCAACAAAGGTGAGGCAACGAGGAGAGCGCTGCTAATTACCATGCAGCAACAGGAACACAGCCCCAGCTGGGGGATCAGATCAGGAAGGAATGATGGACGGGTCCCACTCCTGGCTCTGACCTCCCACTGCCTTCTAAGGTGGAGCAGAGCTCCCCGCCAACCTCAGCCGCCCCGTGGCTCTGTAAAGAACTGTTTTTTATCGGGAGGTGACCCAGAAATGCCACAACTCTATTACTGGAGATGTTCAAACACGACACCAGGAGGCTCACTGTGAGCAGGAGGTTGGGCCGCTGACCTTCACACGTCCTTGCCAACCTCAGTCTCACTGCTCCTCACCTCCCCACGCTGCCGGCGCACCCCAGCACCAGGAACTTAGCAGGGCTGTGCAGCACTGCACTCAGCCAGGCTGCAGCAGCGAGAGCAGGAGCGGCACCGCCGGCCCCGCAGCACCACGCACAGCCAGCCTGGCACGGGTGAACCTGAGCAACGTTTGGCAAAAGGTTTCCCAGCACAACGCTGTTTGGAGCAGCAACCGCTGCTGTTGGTTCTGCCTTTCCACAGTGATTACAGACACAAGTGCCAGCAATAGAGCAGCTCCCTTTCTGGCACACGCAGTATCTGGGACAAACAGACTTCCTCTTATCATTAATTACTGCACATCCTACTAGACATAATAAGGAGCATGCGAAGTTTTAATAACTAATTAAATACGGCTGCCCAACCTTCTGGCTTGCCTGAGCCACAACGAGTGAAGTGGAACACCATTTAGGTTGCTCCAAAAGTAATGCCTCCTATTTATTTCCATGGAAATTACAACCAATGCAACGAGCACTGTAACTCTGCTTGATAGAGCAAATTCCCAGCTACAAACAGTATTTTTCAGCACAGTCACCACAGTTAGCTGTGCATTTTCACCATGGATGAACAGGAGCCTGAATGCTATGCCCATCAAAACCTGCACCAGCGGAGCAGATCCGCTGCTGGTGTCCCATTGCAGCACACACCACGCACCCCTCTCTGTGCTCACACCCACCGGTTGGTTTCCATCAGCATTCAACAAGCAGCAATGAATATCAGTGAATTCACTGCTCCCACACCAACAGGAGCATCTGAGCCGCACTGAGCTCACTTGGGCTGAATGCAGCTTCATGCAGCAAGAGAAGATGGAGTGGCATTTGCCACCTGGGCTCACTGTAGTCACATGGTGGGACGTGCAAACAGTTAAGCAGAACGTCCCTAAAGCCCAGAGGAAAATAAGGGAGATGAGGTTCTGCTCATGTTCTCCATGTCGTTTTCCTGCCCGGCTGCCTCCTGCAGCAGTACCAGCTATTCCAAGCTATTCTAAGCCCTCGCAGCACTCTCAAGGCACAGAATTAACTCCCAGATTGGGAGCTCCGGATTCCTTTTGGTCACAGTGAGATACGGAATCCATACATGGTGCTGTTACCCACTCCAAGCACAGCCTTTGCAAGAATCCAGATGGATGCCAAGAATAAGGCACTCCTTATAGCTGTAGCATTTTAAGAGCATTTTAACATGTCTTGCATAAAACTGCCCTAATTTCCGACTTGGGCTGCACATGCGATGGATGCATGAGTCACACACTGCATTCTTCAAAAACTCATCACGGGTTATGCTTCTACAGCAAACATGGCACTCAGGTGGCTCCAAACACCTGGAGATGAGAGTCATAGGACAGCTCAGGTTGAAGGACCCCAGGACCTCAGGCTGCCAACCACCATGGCGTGCTTCCAGGTTGTCTTCCATCAAAGAACAGAGTGGGATGCAAAGAAGTGGAGCAGGGATGGCACTGCTCCTTCCAAGCTCAGCACAAACCAAGCAGCCCTCCAGCACAGGAGGACACTGAGAGTCAGGTGCCCTTTGAAATGCCAGCCCTCCTTCTTCTGACATCTGAGCCATCAAAGGAGGGACCACTCCTTGTGTTAGAGATGCACAACTCAGTGGCTCAGGAGGAACTGCAGGCAGTAATAAGCAGTCAGTGCCTGAGCTGTTCCTCAGCTCTGCATCCACCCCATGTGCAGCCAAGTTCTGACCTGCTGGAGTCCACACCAGTTGACTAATTGTGTACCTCAGTGCTGATTAATCACATTTAACCCTTTGTGAGATTTTTTACCAGCAGGGTGCACTCACGAAATGACTCAATAAATGCATCTATCATCTACAGCTTCGTCTAATTAAGAAGGAAGATCTGCCAGGGGACAGCCGGCCTGAAATCAGCAGCCGCATCCCAGCTGCTCTGCATCTCCTTCCCTCACCCTCCCTTGCTGATTAACCACCACACCACGGGGCTTAGTTTTGACTCTTTTCCCTTGTATCCAACGCAGCTCTTTCATTTGCATTTTTGCTACTAATCTGATAACTCAATTAGGGAAATGCAGTTCTGCTCCACCTCTGTGGGGCCTGGAAGCTCATTAACAATACCACCAGACTGCAAGACGCTCAAAGCAGGCAACGCTGACGTTCAGAACAGCTCGAGATTGATGCTGCCTGCCTTCGGAAGGCGATTCTCTGCAGCAGCCCCAGACTCTCAGACAGACAGGACAGCTGGGGGCTCTAGGGGAGCACAGCCACCGAGGTGGGAGCTTGGGGGGCATACACTCTGTGCTCTGCTCAGTGCACCTTAGATCCCAGTGCTGTGCAGCTGCAGCCATCCTGCTTCAAATGACAATACTTTCTCCCCCATTTTCCTAGCAAATGCACGCTATTTTATTTTTTTAAATCAAACGTACTGGCAAATTGATGCTGACATTTCAGGTAGCATGTGTAGACTCTGCTGTTACAGACCCTGCGCACGGATGCTGGCACAGGACACGTGCACCTTGCTGCAGGGCTACCAGCTACAATGGGCAGCAAGCTGCTGGCTTTCAGCACGTACCTGCAGCCCCAAATCCTCTCCTTCCTGCTGTTTCTGCTGCAGCCATGCAGCTCATCCCCTCTTTGCTTCTCATATAAAGTAACCGCATCAGCATCTGTCAGCTGTGCACATTCCCCACTGCTTTTCCAATCCATTGCTATTTGCATTTTATTTTGCCAAAGGAATTCTCTTTCTGCTTAGTCTGAAGCTCAACTCATCGGGTTTCCTGGGTGGATGAGAAGTCCCCAGATAACCCTGTGCCCAACATCTCCCGGCCCCTCCGCACTGCTCTGATGTTCAGGGTCTGTCACATTCTGTGCACTCACGTCCAGAAACATCTTGCTCCCACACAAGTGCAGCCTTTCCACACACCATCCAGCTTCATTTGCTTATTATTACATGCAGAATTCGGACTGGCATTTTTAGGAGGCTTTGTTCCCCCACATCCTTTGTTTCCCACAAGCCCACACAGGGCTGTGATTTGGGGTCCCTGCCCATGTGCACTGGGCGTTACATAGCTGCCACGTGGGGCTCAGCCCTACTCCCTGCACCTACACCACCTGCTTGTCCAGAGCACAGACCACTCCTTTTGGAGCTGTTGGAGCAAAGGGAGACTGAAGCAGATCAGCTACTGATCACCATTGTGATCATTACAGCTGCTGTAAGCTCCATTCTGGCAGAAATCCACCAGCTGAGCAGAGAGATGGAAAACAGGTGAGAAAGGTGGGATGTCACCTCGCCATCACCCCCAGCAGTTCCACAGCATGCCCAGCTTTCTGCAGCTGCTCGAAGACAAGATCCCAAATGACCCCACAGCCAAGCCCTACGCACCATGACATCCAGGATAAGTGACAGTTTCTGCATCCCCCCAACAGCTGCCATCCCAAATGCAACTGCCATCTCTTGTGACGCAACCAGCGCTACTGGGGCACAGGCTGCCAGGCAGGTGGTGCATCACCATCTACAGAGGGGTTCAAGGAAACACCTTGTGGAACTGAGCGATGTGCTCAGCGGGCAATATGGCCAGTAGGTGGACAGCTGGACTGGATGATCTTAGAGGTCTTTTTCAGCCTCTAATTGTGTGATTCTGTGCATAAGAACCGATGACATACCCTAAGTCCCCACTGAATCAGAAGCACCACAAGCCTGCTCAGGAGAGTGAGCAGACATAGAGCCCAGTAATCCAGTACCCACAGGCACCAAGGGAAGGATTGGGGCACTGGGATGAAAAACCTCAACAAGTCCAAGTGTTGGCAATAGGGTTAGGTCAAAGCACCTCCCTCAAGACAACAGAAAACACAACCAAGCAAACTATGACCTGGGTGAAGGAAAAGGGATGAGCACAAGGGGAAACCTCACGGCAGCCTGCAGGTACACGAGGGGAGCTTACCAGCAGGAGGGGACTGGCTTCTTACACGGTGGGACTCTGCCCCACGGCCACCAGCCGGCACGGGCGCAGGGCTGAGCTCATGGCCCAGGAGATGCTCCCACAGGCAGGACAGCCTGCAGCACAGCTGCTTTGTCACCACTGATGCGAAATGACACCGCTGCAGAGCTCTGGCTGGGGGACAGTGAGGGGATCTGCACCCGGAGGCGGCGGGGCGGAACGCAGCGCACACGGCTGCCGAGCCGTGCCACGTGCTGGGAATTAAAGGCACACCAGGGCAAATGAAGGGAGGCTGCTAACCAAGGCCTGCACCTTAGTGAGCAAGCTGCAAACTCACTGCTAATCCCAAGCAGGTCGAGCTTTTACAAAGCTCACCCCTACCTGAGCCCTCTGGAGTTTTAGGTGAACCCCAAACACCCAGACAGACGATGCCCCTGCTGCACTTTGCAGCTGCACAGCACGGCACGCCTGCAGCTCTCACCACGTGATTTATGTGCTGAGAAGCTGCAACGAGCTCCTGCTCATACCTCCTCTTTGTCTTCTGTGGTCAGAAGCAGATTTCAAGGAGCTGCAACAGAATAAGCCGACTCTAAGCAAACTTGGCAGCTTGGATTTCCAGCACCCTCAGCGCCAAGAGAGGCAGTGGGGCAGAGCCCAGAGACACACACTGCAAAACCACCTGCAGTGTCTTTGTGGGCAGCCACCGCCGCTCCGAGGCCAGGGCAGAGAGGAAGGAGAGAGATGCTCCCTCTCGCTCTCCTAGCAGCCTGCACACCCTGCTCAGGTCGATGAACACCTGCGTGGTCACCCGCGTGCCTTGTGACACGGGCAGGGCGCCCAGCGGCACTGCGGAGCTCAGCAGAGGCAGCGTGAGGCAAACCGGGGCCGGTCGCTGCCAGAGCGCAGCTCCGCAGGGCTCCCAGCTAACAGCAAGCGGGCAGAACGTCCCCTGCGGCAATTATCCGCCCTCCCGGTGCTCGGCGCTCCCGAGTGCCGCCGTGCGACTGCAGAGCAGCCGCCCCTCCGCCGGGCAGCAGCCCCGGCCGCAGTCACGGCAGCAGCGGGAGCAAAGCAGCGCCGCGCTGGGACCGTAGGCGGGAGCGACGTGCTGCGGGTGGGCGGCGACGGAAGGCAACAAACGAACGGCATCTGGGGAGGAGGAAGGGAGGTCGGGGAGGTATTTTCTGCGTGAATATTTTCTCCCAAAACCGAGCGCTGAAAGATTTGGAACAACATCGCAACACTGCAGCAATTCAAGCAGATACACTTCAGCGCAGTATTAGCAGCTTTCCGGTAAACAAACAGGATTATTTTCCAAGTCTTCCTCTAAAAATAATTTATTTCTTTACCACGCCGTAGTTTTAGGCCACCCTTCTGCGTACGATTTCTGAGCACCGAATCAAACGTTCCTCTCCGAGCCGAGAGCACACATTCTGTCTGTGCTCATCGTTCTACTCGCATCGCCCCGCGGCCCCGCGCTCTCCGCCCCCCCCCCCGAACGTCCGGGCGCAGCGCAGCCGCCGCGCGCAGCGGGGTCAGGAGCGGCCCGGGGGCAGAGCGCCGGGGGGGAGCAGGGGGCAACGGGAGTCGCTCCTGGCCGACGCCGCATGGATTGCGCCGTCCGTGCCGTCACCCGGAGGGAGGGGAGCTGGGAGCCTCCTTACACTGCTTGGGAGCTGCCGGATCACCGAACAGTTCAGGTTGGGCTCCCACCGACGCGTCACCCGGCTTTCCCCCACGCCATGCACAGAAACGGAGCGCTTCTCCCAGTTATTGCAAGGGATGGAACCTTTCTTGCTGCCGGTGCATCAGAAGAAAATTGCTCTAAATGGCGATATGAGAATTCCTAGGGTTTCTCCACGCTTTCCAACCCCTTCAGCACTCCGATGTCCTTCTCCATCACCCTGCTCCCTCCTACACCACTTGCCTGAAATTTCCACTTCAATCCACAACTCCTTCTCATCTGAAACACAGCAGCTATTTCTCCAGCCACCCCATCCCAGATGGGTTTTCATCAGTAAATCCCCACCAGCTGTTTCCAATCCATCGTCCCACAGTACAGGATGCACACAGTTATAGCTCTGCAAAGCCAGTTCTTGTAACCCCCTGCAGGCTGTGGGTGACCGCAGGGTCCCCAGCCCCATCCTGCTGTCCCAGCTGTGGCCACAGCCTGTATTCCTGCTCTCGGCGTGCCTGGAAAGCTCAGGGCCCCCAGCCCTGCAATGTGCAGCAGTGCCCACGTAATCCCCGGTAACAGGATTTACAGCTTGCTCATCTCAGCCTCACTAAACTCATTTTGGCAAATAACGGATTATCCCTGTCTGTCAACACCAAGACAAAGGAGATTTAGTGAGAGAAAGCCGAGGTACAGCTGCTGAGCGTGTGCTGCTGCGTCTGGATGCTGTCTGCTGGAGGGATCACCTGCTGCCATCCCATCCCAACCCACGGCACGGCACGCTGTGGGATGCAGACCCACCCAGGGGCAGCTCTGCAAAGGCCACACACACATCTTCCAAAAGGACCACTGTTTGGTCTAAATTAAGCCCAAAATAATCACAGAGCAGACAATTGGTTTTGGTTTGTTGGTTGTTTGTTTTTTGTTGTTGTTGTTTTTGTTTCTTTTTTTTATGTTGCCAATGAATCAGACTGCAGTTAATTGCTATTTACTCTGCGTTCACTCAGTGTGGCAGATCACCCAGCAGCACTCAGGATGATGGAGCAGAAAACGGAGACCACAAACCTGGGCATGTAAGGGGCTGCATGCTGAAGGAGAATCTGAGCTGGTCCAGCACATGGCACACCACTGGGACAGAAGCAAAGCACAGCTGCATGGGGAAAGGGGAAACTGGCACACCACAGAAAGCTGCAGGAGCTGAGGGCTGAGCGCACGGACATCCAGGTAAAACAGGGATACAGCTCTGCTACGGCAAACAGCTCCACGGGGCAAGAGCAGCCCCCAGCCATTGGGGGGGGCAGGAGGCAGGGGATGGGGAAGGGCAGAGATTGTGTAAAGTCCTCCCAGAATGAACAGACTGCTGCATGGAACCGACAGGATGAAGCCAGAAGGGCAAAGAGCTATTTAAGCTAAATATATTTGTTCTTGCAATGACGTCGGTATTTAAATTGATCATAAATAGACTCAGGCTGGAAATGAGAAGATGCATCCTGACCACTGGAGGTTAAGTCCTGGAGCGGCCCTTCAACAGGAATTACTGGGACAAGAAACAAAACTACTTCAAGCTGGAGTTGGAGAAACACAGGAATGCACAAAAGGTGATGGAAAGCATCTCGGTGTGAGACAGAGGCGTGATGCAGCGAGCCAGGAGCAGCCCTGGGCACAGCCCTGTCCATCCTCAGCACATGGCGGGCGCTCACGGCGTGGCACAACGCTGGGCTGCGCCTGTGCTCTGCCCCAATGCTTGGAGAGCAGGCTGCCAGCTGTAACACACTGCCAAAGGACCTGGCGAGCAGCAAGGTTACCGCCAGTGAAAGCACACGGACCCCTCAGAGGCTCAGCGCACGGCCAGCGCTGAGCATTGAGATGACCCAAAATCGCCTTCTTAGCAGCAGACAGCTTTGCTTCCACATGTCACACACAGCCCAGCAGCTACGATTTGCCTCCTCGACCACCTGGAATAGCTCTCTGCCATCAGATGTTCTGTTAGGAACATGAGACCTCTCCCCAGATAACTCGCACCTCCTGCAGCACAAAGCTGTGCAAAGACCTGGGAGCTGCACCAGAGGAAATTCTGCCTCACTGCAGAGCAATAAGGGACCCACTGCGAGGTTTGAGATATCTGTTGGGTCTTCTGAAGCCTGCAGAGAGGGGCTGAGCTGACAGGCTGAAAGACACGACTTCAGATTGAAGATTTATATTCCCGGAGGCAACTCATTCACCAAACAGCATCTCTTATATAACTCAGCACCAAGGAACCACGGGCATGGAAGCGGGGAGGAAAGCTGTGTGCCGAGAAGATGAATGGCACAGAAGTCCCTCCCGACAGCTCCAGCAAAACATCATTTAATCCCTCTCCGAGAGGTGTCTTAACATTCAAAGCCACCCCTTCTGGGAACCAGCCCAGCCCAAGCACCACAGGCTAATGGCCTGCTTCAAGCACCACGAGGGGCAGCAGACGCAGCAGCTTACCAGGAAGGATTTTAAGAACAGATCTAGCAGGAATTTATTCGACCCAGAGGAGCAGCAGCAGCCCCTCTGTGCAGGCACACAGCCCCAGTGCCCACGCCTGCAGGTGGAGCTGCAGCAGGCGCAGAGCTGCTCAGCAGGAAGGTGCTGCTGTCCCCCCACCTCACTGGCACGATGGCAAAGTGAGGCAGATGCCCACCCACAGGGCACCAAAATAAGCACAGGCGGCAGCGGCACACAGATCCGAGAACAGTCTGTGCAGCCAGAAGAGACCAGGGGAGGGAGGAGAGGAGTGCGATGACACGAGTGCAGCCTGGCACCACGCAGGCAGGCACAGCTGGTGTCACACTGAGCCCTGACCCCTCCACTTCACAGGGGCAGTACCTGTGCCTGCCTGAGCACGGCCATCCACAAGGCAGGCTCCGGCAGGACTGTTCCTGCAAAGCCTCTCCTCTGTTAGATGCCCTGAGAACAACTCAGCCACTGTGCATCCATCCATCCATCCATCCTCTTGGTGCTCCAGCAGCATCTCTAACCACTGCTGATCTGTTTCCCAGTTTAACAGCCCCGCTCTGCTCCCACTTCCGAAGCCCTGCCCCAAGGCTGCGCAGCTCCAGCATGTGCTTCCCTGTGCTGCTCCGCACCTCCTCGTGCAGGAGCTAAACCACACACCGAGCCAGGCAGCACCACCAGCAGCACAGCTGCCTCCAGACAGCAATTACAAGTCTGTATCCTTTTTTTTCTGAAACTCAGAGGAATCACTTCCCCCCACCTTTGCAATGGAGGTCTTACAAGACGCTGAAGCACTGAGGCAATGCTCCCGAGGGTTCAACTCCTAAAATACCAACCAAAATGCAGGGCTGAGCTCCAGCTCTTTTTGATCTGCCGCTGCCTCTTGGTTTGCTACCTACCACTGAGCACCTGGCCAACCCCACTGCACCTTCTCCATGTGCGACAGTGTTACAAAACATGGATTACTTAACAATGCAGAGGCTCCTCTGCGATGCCCAAATGGTTTCTGGCATCATAAGCTGAATTTTCTGCAACACCAAGACAAGGTAATTCTGTAAAACAAAACCAGAAGCACTCCCAATGTTCCTGCTTCTAGAAGTCATACCAATGTCACAGTATCTCGTTCGCTACAGATCTCAGACTTTTAAATAGATCATACTTCGAGGCCATGAGTGCCCTTTGCAGCTGGAGCGGTGGCTCAGCACTGAGCAGGCTGCTGCATGCTGTGTGTGCCCGGCAGCGGGAAGCAAAGCAGCAACAGCTCCTTCCTAACAACACCCAAACAGAAACACTGCTAAATCCTACACTGCAAGCACGGAGCAACTGAGCCTAGAGAACAGCAAACAGCAGCCTGAGACATGGTGCTCCTCTCTGCAACTGGAAAGTCCCCATGCTGAGAACACCAGCTGCCCTCATCAATACCTCCAGTGACTGCCCCAGCGCCTCAGCTGGCAGCCAGGGCACAGCCTGCACCTGGGACAGCTTCAAGTCAGCAATGAGACATCCTGAAGGACGGTGGGGACAGTGCACACCTGGAGGCTCACAGGGCTGTACCGTTGGCTCCTGATGCCGAGTCAGCACGGGCTGTGCCTGTTCTGCCTGCAGTTGGTGTAACAGATACAAACGGAGGTGCTGAACAAGCACTTGGACTGGACAGAGCAAGAAAGCAAGCCACCCAGCCTCAAAACTGCCACTGCTATTTTCAGCCTCTATGCTGCCCTGTCCTTCAGGAATTCTCCACCAGCCTCTCTGAAACCTCACCCTCTCTCTCTCAAGGTCAGAAAGCCAGCAGGAGTCTTTCCTTTCTCTTTTCTGCGTAGGTCTCATCCTTCTCTCACATGGACCACTGTACTGGGTTCACAAAGCAAGGTTCCTGGCCCCCAGCAGGGTGAGGAGCAGGCTGTCCCCATGCAGCCCACGGGCACCAGGCAGAGCAGATCTCCCCGTGCAGATGTGAAGGAGCCCACGTGGAGCAGAGGCAGCGGGGGAGCAGCAGAGACAGAACAATAGGGGCTGAGCACAGCACCGCTCCGCTGTGCTGTTCAGAGGGGAAGGGAGGCGAAGGCAGGGGGAGGACAAGTGGTAGTCAGTGACAGCACTGTCACTGTGCGTAACAGGCAATAAATCACATTAGCCTCCCTCATGCTGGGCCTGTATTGCCCGCAACGGTAGCTGTTAGTGATCTCCCTCTCTTTATCTCAATTTGTTTTCATGTTCTCTCCCACAGGCTTTTGAGGAAGTGAGAGAGCAGCATGGTGGAGCTGCACTGCCCTCCCATGTGAGACCCCCACAACCATCAGCCACCTCAGGAATGGAGCTTTCCAGCAACCACTGCCTGAGGACAAGGAGACTTCCACCCATCTGCCCAGCCTAGGAGCAGCCCCACGGCCAGCAGGGACATGAGCAGCTCCCGGCCCACTCACTCTCATCAGGGTTGGGTGAAGCAAGAATGGCACTATGCTTCCTCTTCACTTCCTCCACGTTCTCTGAGATTTTATCGATGAACCCTCGTATTTCTTCCACCTGTGGCGACAGAAAAGAACACAAGACTACCGTGAGAAGCTACTGAAAGGCATCCTTGGCACATCTGACCTTTAACAAAGGTCTTCCTGGGCCAGCGTTTTGCAGTGAATTCTCACACTGCAGGGCTGCCATGAAATCAAGCTTTCCATATCACAGCAACCAGCTCTGCAGTCAGAGCAAAGCAGTATAAGCTCTGGGCCCTGCATGCCTTGTGATAAACTGAGAAACACTGGAGACCTGTTTAAATGAGCATCAGATCTATGAATTTCCAGACTCCACAGCTCTGACATGAAGCAGTGGCTCCGGTTGTACCAGCACTGCCCAGCTCTGGCTCAGACCCCAGCCTCTGCTCCAAGGGCTGAGGACTCCTCTTTGTCCCTCACTCGTGGTGGCAGCAAGGCCAAATGAGATGAGGTTTCTCCATGCTGGCATCTTCCCTGCACCTCAAGGAAATGAGGAAGCAAGCCAGCAACCTCGAGACTGGGAACCTCTACTTGTGCCCTCTGCCTGCACACACTCAGCTCTGTCTTCTTCAACTCACACCATCGCTTTGCTCATCTTCATTCAACCGCATGTCAGATTTTTCATTCCACACTCCATTGCCTGCACAGATACATTTCTACACCCCCTACACACATGCCATGCTAAGGGTAGGCTAAAAACCGCGTGCATATCTCACTGCCACCCACATGCCATAAGACAGCCTCTTGTTTGGTAACGAGAGGCACAAAATTAAATCAGTCCCATGCAGAAAGTGCTACTCTGCAGAGGTGCCTTCAGGAGACACGTTAGAGCCTGTCTGCTCTGATGGCATGCATGCTGCAGCAAGAAAGCCTCCTACGTGGCAGCCTGTGTCCACAGCCTCCCATGCTCCCACTGAGCAGTCAGCTGGCTCAGTCGCCCCGCTGCTTTCTACAGGAGCAGCCCTGGGGTCAGGGAAGACCTGCGTGGCAGCCGCTATTCAGCGCTCGGTGAAGCCCGGGGACCTGGAAGCCGAGCAGCAGCAGAGCAGCATCAGTCAGGGCAGGACATCCAACCCCAACTGGACCGCCCACCTGGGAACCCGCATCACAGACGAGAGCTCTCACCTGTTCAAAGAACTCGTCCATGAAGCGGTCCCTGTCCACACTGACGGTGACTTCGTCATCGTCATCACTGTCCTTCGCCTGCAAAAGACAGAGAGAAGGATCAACGAGTTCTTTGCAAACAGACAGACCCACCCAGGAGCTCCCCTTGGCGCACCACCGCTTGCCCCTTCCCTCAGCAGCTCCCAGCAGCTGGGACAGCACTGCTGCACCATGGGCAGCTCCAGAGAGCAGATGGCATCCGGCTCCAGCAATAAAGACACGACAAGCATCACTGTGCAGCAGGCCGTGCCAGCCCTCAGCCTGCTGTGGCGAGTGTAGGAGGCTCACGACAGCCACATACACCTGATGGGAGAACTGCATGTGCTCGCTGAGCTGCCCTCAGCTCTGCAACAACAGGAATGGGACAACAGGGCGCATGTTACAGAGCGTGGGAAAGGTGGGACAGAACAGAAAATACATCCAAACTGGAAAAAGCTCAGCAGGTAAAGGAGGGGGGGAGTCCCTCTCTGCAGTAACACGTGTGTGTCACCGTCACCTCGTGTCCCAGCAAGGCGGGGAACACAAACTCGCAGCGGGAAGAAAAATGACAGTCTTCATGTCCTCTGTATATGGAGGCATTTAAAAGACATCATCCAAAGAAGATAGATGACAGAGGGAAATGGAAAAGTAATGGGGTAGAAAAGTTTCTTCATACTCTGTCTGAAGCAGCAAGAGGTATGGGGAAGATTTAGCAGTGAGGACTGTCTTTGTTCATCTAATTATTGCCACACACATTGCACGCTGCCACGCAGCAGCTCACTGCCCTGCACTCCATTCACACATGCACACAGCTGGCCGATACAGACAGCAGGGATCTACAGAATTCCTCTCACGCTGAAATATGCCAGGTGACAGCCAGCTTTTTCCATTTGAAAACTGTTTCTTCAACTTAGGATGGCTGGGTTGGGTGGAGCCCTCTAGAGCAGACCCCAGCTTTCTATTCTAGCCACTGCTCATGGCACCATTTGCTTTGGTAGCCATGAAAGCAGTATCCAAAGATATCCAAGAGCACTAAGGTGCAAGTGACAGACTGCCCCCAATGGGTACAAAGAGCAGTACTGCTGCCCAGACCCATCCGTGGGCACAAAGAAGGGTGTCCAGCATCAGAAAGGATGACAGAGCTGTGGGGCAAAGACCAGATGTTGTCCCCAGCCCTGTCTGTGTGGAGCAGGGTACGTGCAGAGCATGATTCAATGCTGGGCTGCAGATCTGCTGTTGGCAGCAGGGTTTGATGTTCTGTGACGAGGATGAGAATCCACTCAGAGAGATGGGACCCACCTGGCAAACCAAGGAAAAGACACTTTTTGCCAGGAGGATGCAATGCCTGACTTCATAAGGAAGGCACTAAGAACTGCAGGGAGGAGTAACCAGCAGCCCTGTGCAGGAGGGATGAGACCATGTGATGGAGGGATCACAGGATCAACAAAATGGGAGTTTTTAAAGTTAAGTACAGTCACCTCCAGCACCTGTAGGTAAGCAAGTGCCTACACAGCACTGCCACAGAGATTATCACAAACCCCTTCTAGGAACCCTGCATGCTGGGGTGCCTTGATGGTAACATCCCCCTCCAAAGGACAGAGCAGGCAATGAGGAGAGGTGCTCAGCTGGCCCGCAGCTGACCGTGAGGCAGTGATGTGCCCTCCCAGAAGGAAGGCTGATGGCATCCTGGGCTGCATCAGACCAAGCAGTGCCCACCAGCCAAGGGAGGTCACCCTTCCCCTCTGCTCAACATGGGGGTCCTGGATCCAGATCTCCATCCTTGGCACAAGAGAGTCCTGGAGCCACTGGGGAGAGACCCGTGAAGGGCTGCAAGGATAATTCAGGGTCCGGAACATCATGTTATGGGGAGAGGTGGAGAGCTGGGGCTGCTTAGGCTGGAGGAGACGCAGAGGGATCTCATCAGTGTCTGTCAGTACCTGAAGGGAAGGTGCAAAGAGAACACAGCCAGGCTCTTGTCAGCGGCACCCAGGGCCAGAATGAGAGGCACTGGAATACAGGAGGTTTCTCAGAACACGATGAATGCTGTGTGTGTGACCAAGCACCGGCACAGGCCGCCCGGAGAGGCCACAGATTTCCCTCCTTGGAAATGCTTAAAAGCCATCTGGACATGGTGTGGGGCAACCCACCCTGGGTGGCAGAGCGGGACCAAAGCTTCCAGAGGTTCCTCCCAAGCTCAGCCCACCCACAATTTGGTTTCTGGAAGCCCAGAATTCACCATCTGCCCTCCTCCTCCCCCACTGGTCTGAATTACCCATGGCGCCACACGGCAAGCCCCGGGATGATGAAGAAGACTCCAGAAGCCAGCCCAGCAGTGCAGCACGGGAGAAGTTACAGCATCATCTCCCAAAGCCAGCAAAATGCTCTGGGATCCACGTTTGCATTTTGCTTTACACGTGACCACAAATCCCACTTCATTTGCGCTGTGCTTCGTTTTCAGCATCAACCGTCTGCCGCTAATTAAGACAGACGGCACTGCAGCACAGCCGGGAAACCCCGCGCCCACCAGCGGCCGCCTGGTGCCCCCCAGTCCTGCACAGGGCAGGGGACATTTTGTTAGGAGATCTGCAGCTGAGCACATGCAGCGAGCACCTCTTCTGTCTTCCTTGTGCTGGTGCGACCCCGAACAGCACCAGAGGTCATAAGGTCCCCCTATGCTCCTTTCTGTCATCCCCTCCCACAGCGTGCTGTTATTTAGGGCAGGCACTGAGCGGTGCCGCCCTGCTGTGTGCAGGGAAAGCGACACAAGAGCCCGGCTGGGAAGAGGAAATTACACGGATGGAGCCTGATGGCGGGGAGGGCACATGTCACTCCCACAAAGTCACTGCGGGCTCCATAATGGCACCATCTGTCCCAGCCGCGTCACTGCAAGCACCCTCTGCGCCGTGCCACGTCCAGCACGCAGCGCCCAGCTGACTGCCCGGCCCCAGGGACAGGCAAGGAGCAGCAGCGGCCCCCGGATACCTGTGGGGCTCAGCAGGACTCCCTAAGGACAGAGCTGTCCCCAGGTGGGCAGAGCACACCTCAGCTCGCAGCGATCCCCGGCACAGCTCACCCCTCGCCCTGTTTCACTCCCACAGCACTGCACTGCAGGCGCCATCACCCCAGGGCCGAAGCAGCTTCCCTCACACCGCTGCCAAAGCAGACACGAATCTGAGCAAACTTCCCCATGGAAACCTAAGCATCGACCCAAGGGACAGCATGTGGGGTTCTCACCAGGAGCTGCTGCACAAGATGTCCCGGTGCGGCCACCCCAAGTTCCCAAAGAGGTGGCCAGACACCTGTGAAGCTCTGGTCTAGATCCAAGTGAGGTCAGCTTGTCACCCCAACAGCCCCAGCACCACGCAGGAAGCAGCTGGTACAGGAGACAGAGCTGCACCACAAGGCACAGCAGGGCTGGGGAGGATGCCCAGCACCCCGTGCTTCCCAGCTCCCAGCATTTGGTAACAGGCACACTGCTAATACATTCATTAGTGAGCAGATTACATCCCTCTGCTTCAGCCAAGCCTCATTTCTGAAAGACAGCAGAGAAGCACAAACCCCAATGAAAAGGCTGGAAGCCTGCTGCTCCACACTGAAAACCAAGAGGCCCCAGGCAGGGAGAGCTGTGACATGATGGTAACGAGGTCTCTATTATCTCTGCAGCAGCCACATGCAAGCTCATCCCCTGCTCTGTGCCGTGCGCGCTGCGGATCGATTTGACCGCATCCGGATGCATCTGAGGAGCCAGCAGCGGAACCTCACAAGGGCATGGCGCGCTCAGCAGCCCAGGGGATGGCACAAACCCCTGCCAGCTGCCCAGCCCTGCAAGACAACCCTTGCTAGGCAAGGCCTGCAGCGGGCAGCACGCAGCCGGAGCCCGCAGCCACCCCATGTCAGCACGGCCGCAGGACCAGCAGCACGTGCCACCCCGCGTCACCAAGGGAGGAAATGCAAGCTTCACAGAAGCACAGAAGGTCAGAAAAAGGCCACAACAGCTGCTACCCCCTTTAAAAGACCATTAAATTAACATTTCCCTCAGAAGTGCAGGCTGCTGCTCTCCATCATCCCTTCCGTGGTGAACCCGTTCTCACTGAACAGACACCTCTGCAGTACAGTCTGCTGAGCTGCACACACGTGTCCAAACACCACTTGGCTCTTCCTGCCTCCAGCCCAGGAGCCCCCAAAATCCCTCAGCAGCCACAGAGCTCCTGCCATCCTTCACTGGCTGTGCAGCTCCAGCTCCTTGCCTTGCACGTCGCTGTGAAGATGGATGAGGTCAGAATAATTCAGTGATGAACTGCAAGAAAAATCTCCACTCAGCCATCTTAAAAGCCTACTAGCACCAACGCACAGACACCAGGCCGCATCCCAGCTTGGCTGCATGCAGCTCTGCCATGCTCAGGAGCACAAGGGCAGGTCACCAAAGCTCTGCTTCATATGAACATGGTTCTGAGTTCCCCTGCCACCGACCAACCACCTCCTCCTGGGGGGCTCTGCTGACCCTTTGTGCCTTACAGCCACAGCCCGAGTGAGCTTCAGGAGTCCAGAGGGAGAAGTGCTGCCAGGAGCAATTCAGGAGGTGCTGCCAAAGCTGAGGATGGTTTCCGGAGAGTGTCACTCAAGACCACGGCTCGTGCTATCAACTGGGCTCCGAAATTTTTGCAACTACATATATACAGTACAGCTAGGAAGCATAATAAATGGAGTAGTGCACAGCCCTAGATATTTTACAGCAGATAGACCATCATTTATTTATCACAGAAAGGCTCAGGTTGGAGCGGACACTAAAGACCATCCAGCCCCATTCCTGCATGGGCCGGGTGTCCCCAGCTCGGGCTGCCCAGGGCCCATCATGGCCTGGGGCACCTCCAGGGATGGGGCACCCACAGCTCTGGGCAGCAGCGCAGCACCTCACTGCCCTCTGAGTGAAGGATTTCCCCTCACGTCTGATTGATTGTTGAAAATTGTTGAGCCTCAGGTGCTTCCCATGGCCTGCTGTCCATGTCCATCTGGATGCCGTCCCTTCCTTCTGCTGCATCTGCTGCACCGCTCGGCTCGGTGTCTGAGGGTGCACTGAATCCCATCATCCACGTCCCTGATAACGCTGTTGAAGAGTACGGGTCCCACAGAGCAGCCTGTGGGACAGCACTCATCCCTGCCTCCACCTGGCGCAGTCATTGACCACAGCCCTCCAGCTGCGACGTTCCAGCCAATTCCTTACCCACCAAACATCCCGCCCCTCAGACCCAGATCTCTCCAACTTGGAGATAAGGATGTGGTGGGGCACCACAGAATCACAGAATGGCCAGGGTTGGAAGGGACCTCAAGGATCATGAATCTCCAACCCCCCTGCCACATGCAGGGCCACCAACCTCCACGTTTAATGCTAAGCCAGGCTGCCCAGGGCCCCATCAACCTGGCCTTGAACACCTCCAAGGACACCACGTCAAAAGCTTTGCACAAGTCCAGGTAGGTGACATCGGCCACCCTCCCTTTGCCCACCAAGGCCATCGCTCCATCACTGAAGGCCACCAGGAGGGCCAGCCGTGCTCTGCCCTTGCTGAGGCTGTGCCAGCTGCCTGCGGTCACCTCGTCTCCCCTCTGCCTTAAGGTCTCCTCCGCGGTCTTGCCAGGCACAGAGCTGAGGCTCACAGGCCTGCAGTTCCCCATATGGGAATACGGCAGCAATGTTTCCCTTTTTCCAGTCCTCAGGAACTTTAGCCTGACAGTCACGATATTTCAAATGTGATGGAGAGCAGCTTGGCACCCACACCAGGCAGCTCCCACAGGACCCTTCTGTTGTGTCCAATTCCAGCGTTATTGCAACCAGTTTGCATTTTGGACCAGCAACGTTCAATGAATAAAAGTTGAAGGCAAAACCGACTATCACTCCCGCATGAGTCATCATGTGTTTCCAATTTCCAACACCAGCAGCACAACGGAGAACAAGATTTCCAAGAGTTTTGTCCTTAGGTGTTTATTTTCATCACTGCAGAATTATGTTACCAACCTCTGGCATGAAGCCCGACAGCTCTGTCAGAGCTCTGGCCAACTCCTAAGAGCCCTTCTGGAAGGAGACACGCTCCATCCCACCCGGCTGCTGAGGTGCATCCATGATACCACAAAGCCTTCAAGGATTCCTCAATGACACGCTATGGGTACAAACAGCTCAGAGCAGGGGCTCAGCATGGCATGAAGGTGCTCTCCGTCCCTCTGTGCAGGCAGGGCTCAGGCAGGGCTGCAGCTCAGAGCAGCTCTGCCCCACATGCCTCCACCAAGGGACCCTCCCTGCTCATTCTCCCTCAAACACACCCCTGCAGGCATTCAGGCCAGGCTGGACGTGGCTCTGGGCAGCCTGGGCTGCTGGTTGGCGACCTGCACACAGCAGGGGGTTGGAACGAGATGGTCATTGTGGTCCTTCTCAACCCAGGCCATTCTATGATTCTATGAACCCAGATTTACTCTGAGAAATTGAAAGCTTCCCCCCCCCCCCCCCCTCCCCTTTTCTCCCACAACTCACTTCTCTGGGAAAGACATGAAAATCAATGCAGCTTGCAACACCCGCATCCCTCCCATCAGACTTTGCTGGCTATAAACACAGTGATGAAATTTCTTGGGTGCTCTCATCTAGATTGTAAAGGAAACAGCACCCTCCACAAGAGACATCAGCCTTCCCAGAAGGCAGAGCTGAAATGTCTCCTGGCAAAATGAACATTTGTTTTGTGCATTGCATGCTGAACGTCTGACAGGTCCCACTGGAAGATCTGAAAGCAACGGAAGACAAAAGGAAGGCTTAATGCTAAAGAATTTGTAACAGACATTGCAGCAGAAGCGCTGTAGGATGGGAAACTAGGAAGTGCCAGGATGGGAGCAAAATGCAGCCCAGGAGGTTCCCCACACCATCAGGGAGCTGTGTGGGCAGAGGAACCTGAGAGGTTTGGAGTCTCCTCTGTTGAGGTGGTCAAAAGCTGCCTGCACGTGTGCTTGGGCACCCACTGTGGGTGTCCCTGCATGGGCCACCCAACATTGAGAAGTGGGCCCCCATTAACCATGTGAGGTTTGACAAGGCCAAGTGCACGGTGCTGCCCTGGGGTAGGGGCAATGGCAGATATGTGTTCAGAAGGGGGGAAGAACTCCTTGAGAGCAGCCCTGCAGAAAGGACTTGGGGTTCTGGAACAGGGAAAGCTGACCTGAGCCAGCAGCGTGCAGCCCGGAGAGCCGCCAGCAGCCTGGGCTGCATCGGCAGAGGGGTGGCAGCGGGCAGGGAGGGGACTGTCCCCCTCTGCTCTGCCCTCGTGAGGCCCCACCTGGAGTCCTGCGTCCAGGCCCGGGGCCCCCAGCACGAGAAAGACGTGGGGCTGTTGGAGCGGGTCCAGAGGAGGGCATGAAGTGCTCAGAGGGCTGGGGCACCTCTGCTGTGGAGCCGGGCCAAGGAGCTGGGGGTGTTCTGCCTGGAGAAGAGAGGAGAGCTCACTGCGGCCTTCCAGCACCTAACAGGGCATACAGGACAGCTGAGTAGTTATATGACAAGAGATTTCATATTAAAAGAGAAGAGATTTAGGTTAGATGTGAGGAAGAAATTCTTCACTGAGGGCAGTGAGGTGCTGCATTGCTGCCCAGAGCTGTGGGTGCCCCATCCCTGGAGGTGCCCCAGGCCATGGATGGGCTCTGGGCAGCCTGAGCTGGGGGTACCCAGCCCATGGCGGGGGGGCTGGCAGGGGGGGTTGTTGGGCAGTGAAGCCCTTTCCAACCCAACCATACTGTGACTCCATGACGCACAGATCTCCACCAACCTCAGCCACTCTGCGAGCTCTGCTCCACCTTGAACAGCTGCCCTCCCCACAGCGGCTCTGCAGTCCTTCCATCCCTCCTGCTCCAGAGATGGCTCTCGCCATGTTTCTGTACCAGCGCTCTCCTTGGTCCAATGCCTGGGCTGTTATTTACAGCACACGGCTTTGTTTCTGTTTCCTGAGCCGCACCGCTCCGTTTGCTGTCTGCTCTCCGTGGCTTTGCTCTGACGCTGACCCCATGGCTGTCTGTGCCCACTGCAGCTGCCGGGGCCGGCGCTGGCGCTTCCCTCCTCCTTTTTGTTAGCACACATAATTTTCTGGAAGTAGCAATTTATCACAGTGCTTAGCTTAATGAGCCTTACTGTACGTATTCTGCCCGTAGTGATCATTTTGCATATTTCCTGAGCAATCTTGTTAGCGGGGAGATACACGGCAAAACAAACATTTGTACAGCTTCCGAGCAGCTCGCACAAAGGCAAAGACGCTCACAATTGAAGCAAGGGCCGGGCTGAGCCTCCACCGCACACCAGGGGACACGGTGTGCCGCAGCCCCCCAGCACAGCAGCTCAGTGGGGACGCAGCGTGGCCACGCAGTGACACCTCGCTGAGCAGCGTGCTGCCTGCAGAGCACAGCTGTTCCCCCACTGCCCCCCCACCATCTTGCTCCCATACAACAGTCCTGGTGCCCACGCAGGCGGCAGGAGCAGGGCTGAACAACTAACACCGCCCTTCAGGTTGGAGAGGACAGCGTGAAAGCGCGGCACGTCGCCAGGACAGTTATAAAACGAAAGGAATCCTGCAGTGAAAAGAGTAAATCGATCTATTGCCCGGGTTAACGGTGCCTTCTGCATACCAAGAGTTGGCACCGTGGACCACAAAGATGCTCACATGGAGAACAGGGGCACAGGGCTCTGTTACAAAAAGCAACTTTGGTCAACTTCACCGCTGTGCCCGGAGGAGAGCATGTCTGCAGCGTTCCCCGCAGCACAGCCCAGTAGGGACAGGCGCTGAGCCCACCCAGCAGCACCCTGGCTCCAGCACCGCACCGCGCAGCGCTTCGCGGGAGGCACAGCCCGGCAGCCCATCGGGGTGGGCCTTTCCCAGCCCCACTGGAAGCCAACAATCAACAGTCACCGAAGACCTACAGACACCAGTACCGCTGGTGGCCGCACGAAGTGCTGCCTGCAGCCCTGCAGCCGCGCGTTTCCGACCGCACGCAGCGCAGCGTACAGCCGCCCAAAGGGGCACGGAGCAGCCGGGCTCCTCCATCCCATCCCACCCCACCTCATCTCATCCAGGCTCCCCCATCCCACCCCATCCCCGCGCACCGTAACCTGCGCTATACAGGAACAGCTGAACCCCCGTCCCCGATACCGTGTGGCGGCACAGCAGCGGTCCCGCACCGCCCCTGCGGGCACGCAGTGCTGCCACGGAGCGGGGATCTCCCGCAGGAGAGAGGCGAAATCTCTTCTGAGATTCTTATTTCGTTGTTTTTTTTTTCCCCCTCATACCCAACACGTAGAGGAACCGAGAGATGCTCAAACGCCCCACGCATCGCCAGCGCCGCTCCGGGCAGACGTAGGCGCGGGCCCCGCCGGGAGGACAGCCGCACACATCGGCTCTGTCGTTACCGACCAGCCATTTCCCAGCGGGGACGCACACCCGCACGGGGACCCGCACGGCTCTGCGACGCGGGGCTGCAGCGCCACATTAGCGGAGCGAGGAGAACAGAAATGCAAAATGGGCGCGGGGGCCGCGGAAAGACCCGACCCGACCCCGCACCGCCCCGCACCGCCGCCGTGGCCGCGGAGACCGGCGGGGACCGGCGTCGACCGAGGGATGAACGCGGCGATGAGCAGCCCCCCATCTCCTCATCCGGGAGCGCCCCGCATCCCCCGCCCCGCACTCACGGCGCGCAGCTCCCCGGTGCGGTCCTTCATCGTTCCCCGCTCCGAACGGCCGCGCGGGGGGAGTGCGGGCGCGGCACATGCGCGCAGAACGGCGGAGCGGCGCGGAACGGCCCCGCGGACCTCTGGGAGCGGCGGGGGGGTCACGTGGTGGGGGCGGCACGCGGGGGGGCGCGGGGCGGTGCGGGAGGAGAATCCGCCCCCGGTGCCACCGCCCTCGCAGCGCTGCCCGTAACGCGGCTGCGGAGTCACCGCCGTCCCCCCCCCCCCTCCCTTCCCCCGCGGTGATCTTTTGTCTTCTCCCAGCCGCGGCGCTCGGCGCGGCCCCGCACGGGGGGCCCCGTTCCCGGGAGCGTTTCTGTTCGCTCCGACATCTCCGCGTCTCTCCTGCGCTGAGCGCTCCCCGTGAGCGCTGCAGATGAGTGGCGCGTCCCTGCCCGCCCTGCTGGCCGCGCTGCGCCGGGCGCACCCGCCGGTACCCCGCGTCCCTCCCGGCGGGGCTGTGCTCCATCCTTCCGCTCTCAGATCCTCACGTCAGTATCTCCCCCCTTCTCGGGGCCCAGACCCGCAGAACCCATCGTTGCGCAGCGCTGTTCCCCCGACCTTCCCCAGAACGGGACCGCCGCCCTCCGAGGCGTAGCGGCCGCATGTCGAGGAACGGAGGGTACGGGGAGGGCAGCGCCCGGCACCCACCGTGACGAGAGACGAGCGGCGCGCTGCCGCCCTCCGCCCGTGGCACCGCGGGGCGGCCGGGCACCGTGAGCAACGTGGGGGAGGGCGTGTGGGGGGAAAAAGCGACGCTGAGAGCTGCAAGGGATGAGAAAAGCTCCTGGGCGTCCAGGAGGGTGTCTGTGCGATGTGAGCAAAAGGGCAGAGCAGTGCCCCTTGCCAACAAAACATCTGGAAGGCACGATCTGTGGTCTCCATCTTCGTTTCAAGACCAGTTGAACAAACGGCTCTCGGGCCAATGTTGGGGTGATCTTAACTGAGCCGACGCGCGGGAGTACATCTGGATGCCTCCCCGGGGTCAGGACACACGGTGGGAAACGCACCTTCCCACAATCCTCGTTCCCGCAGCTCAGCAAGAACCCACCCGGAACACCCAAACAGGAATTCCTCTTACACTGCAGAACCTCACAACCATTTTGAAAGTCAGTTGTTTTTTTTTTTTTCAACATTTAAGACGTTGTGAATTAATCACAGTCTGTGACTGCGTCAGCCCCGTCTGCTTTAGCACGGGGCTGCGCCAGGTGGGAGGGCTCAAAGACCCGCGTAATTCCGATGCAGAAGGAGTCCACAGCCATTTATTTTTTGGCCGATCCGATGCAGCGCGCCGTCTCTCCGGTCAGCTGCGCTCTGACGCGCGCTGAAGCGTTGGGTTCGGCTTCCCAGAACGCAGGCGGTGTTGCCTCGAAGAGACAACGAGCATCGCCGGCGGCGGGGGGGGCAGGCAGCGCCGGCGCTCTTCGCCCCGGCGCGGAGCCGACAGCCACCGCGCGGCCGCGACCGGGGCTCTCCGTCCGCACGCACCGCACTGACCCACTCCGGACCCCCATCTCCGCGCCCCTCCCCGCCCGGAGCCGCAGCACCGCAGAGCCCGCAGCGCCACCCGCCGCACAAAACACGGGGCCGGGGGTACGCGGGAGCTCCGCGGTTTGAGGTTATCGCACCCCGCGTCTTCCTCTGTTGAGTAAAACCCACTGCCGGGATCTGACGGCGGTGCGAAGCCGTCCCCCCGTCACCAAACGACTCATTTCCAGTTTTTTCCTTTTCTGTTCCGTTCGCGCCGGGATCTCCGGAGGCTGCCGCTTCGCATCCTGCGAGCCCTGCCGACTGCCCGCAGCCTTTTCTTCCGCCGAGGCGACGTCTCTGCCCTCGCCTTTTGTTTGCGACGTCTATTTACGGAGCGGCCCGCGGGGCTCCGAGCGCCTTCAGCCCCGCACGGACCGCAGCGCATCAGCAGGAGCGCCGCAGGACGCAGCCTCCCACGGAGGCCCGCGGGGCAGCCGCAGCTCCGCCGACACCGCAGCCGATACCGCAGCCCCGGCCGCTCTGCAGCAGCAGCAGCAGGCGATGCTCGGAAAGCAGCTCCGTGCTGCAGGACCGGGGGCCGCTCCCCTGCCTCCGCCCCCAGCTCGCAGCACCCCGGCTCCCCCAGGCAGTTACCCCCGGTAACCCCTCCCTGCCAAAGCTCCCTCCCCTCCCGTTGCTTTCAAGTCCGCACGGCCACAGAGGTGCCCCCCCCGTGCAGTACCCAGGGACGCTCCTCCTCAGGGAACATCGGTGGCCCCCATGCTGTGTGTCCCCATCTGCCACTGTGATCTGTGGTACCCGGCAGACACGCAACCCCGTTCCCCCGGCCGGGCGTCTGTGTGAGCCCTGAACGCAGCCCTGCACCAGCTGCCCGTTCTGATTAGAAGATGGGTGACCTTTTCCTATGTGTGCCCACATTTGGAAATGCTGTAATTTCATCTGCAAAAGGGGAAATTCAAAGAGCACTCGCTGAAGGCTTTCCCTAAAACATCCTTAGGAGCAGCAGCACTTCGCTGTGCCCGGCTGAGGCTGTGAGCAGCGGGGTGGGAATCACCCATGTCCTGCTTTGAAAGAATGCCTCTTTGGTTATTGCTGGTTTTTATGTTCAAATTTTGCTCTCACGTTTCTGTAAGATCAGGGTTTTAACTATCAAAACTTGTACTACTGTGTGCACTTCACTGCAGCTGCATAACCTTACTGTTCAGCCCAGCAGCAACACGCGCTGTCAGAGGGCTCTGTCCTCTGCACTCCGTGCCATCCCAACAAAATGGACATTCTCAGACCTGCTGATTCAGACCCCATGCAGTGCTTCAGAGAGATGTGATTCAGCTGCCAGTGATAAGCACACGGAAATAGTCCAACAGAAATTAATTATTGTTTGTGCACTGGCAATAAACATACAGGGCTACAACACGAGCCATGAAACCCAGGTAGAAGGCTGAGCAGACTGAGCAGCTCTGTGCCATGAGCACCCCTCATCCCAGGCACAGCGTGGGTCAGTCCCTTTGGATTGTACTGCATCCCCAGGGACCACAGAAGGCTCAGTTCTGCTACTCCAGAGCTCAGCATTCATATCCATCATGCCTTATCTGCCACATCACATCGCCCAGCACGACTGGAGAGCTGACTCATTCACGAGACATCACCCAGTGCCGGGCCAAGAACACTGCTGTGCTAACAGGCCGTGCTTCCTCATCCAGGCTGGCAGCTCTTCTGCTGAAAAGGAGGGGTAGCAGGTGAGGTAGGCAAGCAAAGTCCTCTTTTGTGGCAGCATCCATGGTCAAGTTCACCCCTCGACCCCAAGCCCATGTGCTGCACCTCCTCCTCGACAGCCATCCCCTGCTAGGGAGGAACATGGGGAACAAGAGGACGGAACCAGTTCCTATTTGTGTCCTGCCTGTGAATTCTGGCTTTTCAGATGTACTCAGCCCTGTGTGAGCTCAGCCTGAGATTTTTCTTCCTATCACTGTTGGTCTGCAGGTAATCTCACTCCTGTGAACACAAGCCAGGAACAAAAACAGGGGAATAAAAAAGGCTGAGAAAAGAAGAAGAAAATGGGTAAAAACTGGGTAAACATTGCAGTGTATTGCAGAGCTGGAGCAATGAGCCACAGCTCAGATGAAGAGCTTAACAGTTCAAAGTTCAGCTGCTGTGCAAACGTTACAATCCGTTCTCATCTGCAAAACATCCAACCCAGCTCTTCTATGAACTAAAAAGAATATCTGTTTTCAGTTGTATTCCCAAAGTCCTTCTGCTCATCTTTGCAGATAGAAGAGCCAGAAATTCCACAGACACAAAGAAATACAGAACGTAACCCTTTCCTCCAGTCTGGACTCCGTCACACGTAACTTCCTTGCTTTGGTTTCCATGTGATGAGGACCCTCTCTTTCTCAAGGAACGAACCAGTCTTAAATCACAGGTGGTCAGATTTTACTGAAAACTGACCTAGAGCTACAGATGCTCTATCATTAAGTTAACTACTCATTTAATTAAATCTCAAACAACATTCGTATGACCTTCAACATCACTCTCTTCTTTAAGAAGTAAATCTATCAAGTAGATTTGAAATTCTTCTGATCATTTACAATTCAGTATTCAAAAAGCTCACAGGTCTCATGTAAGTATTTCAGTCTGCTCAGCAGAAACATGAACAACTGGCTCTATCATTAGGGCCTGATAACAAAATGCCTCGAAACAACAGCATACCTGTGGAAACACAGTGACTCTCAGAACAGATGGGCTACAGACCGCTGCCCACGTCCAGAGAGCTGCAAAGGAAGGGCTGCAAAGACCTTCAGGGCAGGGCACTGGGAGGTCCGTCAGAGAGGTGTGGGCTGCCCAGCCGTGGAGCAGAGGCTGTCAGTTTGTCTGTCTGTCAGTCTGGGTTCCTGTGGCCGCTGCACGCTGGAGGCAGAGGTGCTGATGAGGTCCTGGGGGAGGCTCTCACGGGCCTCCTGCATCCGACGCCGAGCCCGCTGGAAAGCCTCTGCAGCACAGCAAATGACAGCAAGTCAGAATGCATCAGACAGCCATAGGGAAGTGGAAGGACAACTCTGCCCAGTGCACAGCAGCTATCGGGAGTCTCGCTAAGTCTCGCTAAGTACCACCTGCCTGCTGCTGCTCTCTTAACTTCCAAGCGCTGTCTTTGCTGTGTGCATAATGGACCAGGGATCGACCCCGTGCACCGCAGCCACAAGCTGTGTTCGGTGCCAGACCAGGCAGCCCAGCCCAGGCTTTGCCCTCTTGGAGTGAGTATCCCTCCTGCCTGCTCAGCGCTGACACCTCCTCAAATTTCCAGCGATGTCAGATCAGAACATTAAACTTCGGCTTTAACTCAGAGAGAGCTCGCAGTGGGGGATAATTCCACTGCCAGCAATGGAATCTCCTGAAATATCCTGACCACCCCGTAAAAAAGGAGCTAAAGAGAGCCAAAGGCCCTCCACAAAAAGGAAGACTGAAGGCCCTACCCAAAACATTGTAGACAGAGCTCTGCTGGCTGAAGCCTCCAAGCCGGTCCAGAACACTCTGCGTGCGATGCCTCAAGGCATTGGATTCCAGAAAGGCTCTGCACAAAAGTACAGCTCGAGGTCAGGGCTGCAAGAACACAGCACACGAGACAGAGCTTGTGCTCATGGTGCTGCACTCACTTGGACTGCTGCAGGCAGTAAAGCCGGAACGTGACATTCCCTGTTGTCTCTGTGCGAAAACCAAAGCGGCTCAGATGCTTTCCCTGCAGAAACAGAACAAGTTCGAGTACCTACAGCCTGTAACCTATTACAGCAGGCTGACCCCGCAGAAATAAGTGTGCCCCACCAGGACAAGCACTCCTGCAGGCACAGAATCACTCCTTGCCCTGCTTCAAACAGAAACTGACGTCAGAGAAACAGGCAGACAGTTTCAGGCTGTGCTGAGGGCAGAACCCCTGGGAAGGTGACAGTGCAGTGCTGGGGGAAGGGCTCAACCTTGAGCACTGTGTTTGGCTTGGGTGCCACAACAGGAGAAAGACATCAACCTATTAAAGAGATTCCAAAGGAGGACAACAAAGATGGTGAGGAGTCTTCCATAAGAGGCTTGTTGGGCATGGAACATGCTGCTGAAGTTGGAGCTGCTGGAGATGGGAGCACATAAACAGGAAGGGGGACGGCTATTTGTGAGGGTGGATGGTGATAGGAAAAGGGAGAATGGTCTTAAACTGAGACAGGGGAGGTTTACATTGGATATTAGGAGGAAGTCTTTCACCCAGAGGGTGGTGAGGCACTGGAACAGGCTGCCCAAGGAGGCTGTGGATGCCCCATCCCTGCAGGCATTCAAGGCCAGGCTGGATGTGGCTCTGGGCAGCCTGGGCTGCTGGTTGGTGACCTGCACACAGCAGGGGGTTGGAACTGGATGAGCACTGTGCTCCTTTTGAACCCAGGCCATTCTGTGATTCTGTTATTCTATGATTCTATGAGTTGGAGAAGTGTCTGGACACAGGACATGCACTTCAGCTGTGTGTTGTCCTGTGTAGAGCCCAGAGCTGGACTTAATCCTTTGGACCCCTTCCAACTTGGGATAATCTATGATTCTATGATTCCAAGAGCATAATCCACCATTTCCCAGCAAGAGCAACATCCCATACCTAAGCCTACCTTGAAGGCTGTTGGTATCCTGGCGTAGGTCATGTCTTCCAGCTCAGGAGACCCACCAATGAAAAATCTCCTCATCTCAGCAACTGCACCCAGCTCTACAGGGCGCCAGGTAGGGATGGTGAGCATGTGGAGACCTGAGACAAAAGAACGGGACAATGTAGCAGTACTGACCAACAATCATGGAGGACATCATGGTGTATGGATACCTGCTGATGAATGCCTACTGATTCCCAGGGCTTTCCAATGAGCAAGCCCCAGCCAGCACTGCAACTATCCCCTTCACTATGTGATGATGTCAGACTAGTTGTGAGCCTAGGATTTCACGTGGGACAGGAGGGGCTACTGCTATTGTGAAGATGGACATGCAGAGCTTTATCACACACAGTTCTCCAACAGAACCACTGGCAGAGCAAGTACAGCAGAACACAATGCTTCTCAACATGGCAGAAGGTGCAGGACACATCACAGCACTCCCTGCTGCTTCGCAGACGACAAGCTGCTCGCTTCAAAATGCAAAGCCTCCCAGAACTCGGTGCAGCTGTTCGTGAGAGCCACTGAACTCCCATTTCCCTACACACTTAACATGCTGCCCCAAAGACGCTTGCTTTTTTTACCTGGAGATGCTGGCAGCACCAAAGAACCATATCCTTCAACACGATACCTCTGCCAGAAATCCAGGGACAGAACCTCAAAGTAGAGAACGGGCCACTGAGGGAGACAGTCTGCAAGGAAAGGGTGCAGATTACAATTTTTGAATGGTGAAGAGGGAGACTATCAGAGAGACAAAACATTCCTGAACGCTTAAACTCCATCACCAAGGAGTCCTTTCTCTACTTCCCCCAAAATGACAAACCTAGATGGATCCATGATTATTTTTTCATGTAAAAGATGAACCCTCAGACTTGAGGATGAAAACACATTGCTAAAATGCTAAAAAATTGGGAAAAAATCTTTGTTTTGTTGAGTCTCCAAGAATCATCAAACTGATTTCTCAGTTGTCTCTGGGCAGTTATGACAATATTCACAAACAACTGATGAAAAAACGAGGAGCCTTTTTATTTCTGATCTTTCTCATCACTGCTGGGGACTATTAACTTGGACTATTAACTGGGATTGTCTTACAGGCCTCCAAGCGTTTATTTTCTCCACGGTGAAACAAACCCATCATTAGGCAGGAAGGTTGTTAGTGTTGGTTTGATGCATATGTTAGATTCTAGTGGCAAGACATTCTGCAAAGCTGCCCAGAGCGACTGCAAACCAAAGAGCAGCAGGGCTGGTGAGGACTGAGCAGCAGCAGCAACGCAGCGAAGCAGTAGGAAAAGGAAGCAGAGGAACCCTGCTGAAAATAGAGCAGGAAATTTCCAAGTGATAAGGACTGCACAAAGATTATACAGGTCACTGAGTGTGTCTACAAACATCAGACTCAGCACAGAGCTTTAGCTATGTACAAAAATGTGCCTGTTTCCTCCACTGCAGAAAGCCACCCCTGAGTGCAGTACGACAGAACAGCAGTGCAGACCAACACACCAGGCATTCTGAGACACACAGACTAAGATCCACGTCGTTCTGCACACAGATGGAGCTGACTGTAAGCTGGAAGCAAAGCAGTGTCAATGAATACATAGAAACAGAATGCAGGGCTTAAAATGGCATGTGTGCAGAGGCTGTGTGGTGATGGGGAGCATGTCATTGAATGAACATTTCCCTGAAGTGGTCACAGCACCACCAAAGTTCAGGAAGAATTTGGACAACGCTTTTAGAACGATGGTTTGACTTCCGTGTGGTCCTGTGTGGAGTCAGAGGTTGGAGCTGGTGATCCTTATGGGCCCCTTCCAACCAGCAATGTTCTACGACTCCCCAATTCCCTTGTTTACTCCTGTCCTTTCTCCTTGGCAAGGGAGCAGCAACATATTGAGTGGCACAATGCAATCAAGAGAAGTCAGTTTCATATCACAGAGAAACAAGGAGACACGCCTTCTGATTCGTCCTCTTGGGTAAAAAACATCTCCAAAGTGAAGGGGTAGCAGAAGTACGCCACGTTATCCTGGGGAAGGAACAGCACAGAGGTCAGATTCCTTGTCAAGAGAGTTCATCACTGGTACTGCAGGGGCACAGACTGCAGGGAGAAAAAGATAAAAGGCAGAAGTAATGACGTCCGAAGGACCTGCATGCACTCCCACTGCCATGTTAATAGAACAGGCTGCTAAAAAGAACGGAAAAGGAGAAAGAGTAACACACTTCAAAAGACAATTCAGCTATTTGCATAGCTACTACACACCACCTCGGTCTTTACAGAGCACCTCAAACAACATTCCTACTGAAGAACTGCATGACAATGAATATTATAGCATCCAAATTAGAGCACATAAACAACACCAGAAAGTTGATAGCATTCAAAAGTGGCTGCATCTGAGAGCAGAGCTGGAGCAACTGAACTACCCAGACAGGAGGAGGGAAACATTCTGAGAAATCAGCTCAGAGACTCTGTGCACTCCATTCCCAGGCAAGCCAGAACAATGCTTCATTAACTCTGAGCATTAAAGCACACAAAAATCAAAGATCCAAAAGCAATCAGACAGCAGGAAGAAAAAAGTGAGGAACTGCTTTTACAGAAACTGCTCTGAATTTTAATTTGAACACAGCAACACCGTGTAAGATGTCAAGTACCACCAGAATGAGGCAGATTCCTCATATGGTCTGCTCTTGGAAGGAGCTGTCGTGAGGATAAATCCATAGCTTGTTACACGTTTCACCTCAGAGAATGTCTGTTCCAACTCTGCTCTGCAGGTTTTGAAGTGTCCTTACCCAGCCCACTGTCTTGGTGGCACAGGTCTGAGTCACTCCTGACAGCTGCTGAAATGCGGGGCTTGACCAGTCTGGGAGGAGAGAACATGAGCATAGTGGTGAATGCTCTGGGTGGAGGAAGGACTCGTGTACCAGAGCTGCCTGAAGGACAAAGCCAGACCTAGATGTTCACCACACTGAATTTCCCTACGTGTATTCTGCTCCATCTTGCTCCAGGCAATGACTGCTCCCAGATCACCCTGGAACTGACAACACCAACTCCACCTTACCATGAGACTACCACCTTATCTAAAGGTACCTATCAGCACAGGCAGTATCAAACATCAGGGCATAACCGGAGGGAAGCCAGGGGCATTGCTTCAGGGGGGTTAAAAAGAAAGCAAGATGTACACGTTAGTGCTGGGAAGGTGACCAGCCAAAAGAGCACCAAACGTGAACACACAGTGGTGGGCACTGAAATCAGATAAGGCCATTGCTGAGACAAAGAAAAAGGATGGCTCTTCTCTGCAGCACCAGGAATGAACCTGCAGTAATTTGCCAGACAGCATCGTCACTGGCTGAAAAGCCCATGGATCAAACCCAGCCCAATTTGGAAAGGACACAGAGGGAAGATGCTGATGTTCCCCAGCATGTCTGTGTCCTTCAAACCACTGAGTTCTGCACTTCAGTTCTGAAGATCTCTGATTAGATCCCAGCCCCTACATTAACTTTTATCAACTTTTAGCAAAGCTGATCTGATGGATAAGCCAAAGCATGCTTCACTCCTTACATCATTGTGATATGGCTAGAACCACGAATACTCACGTTTAGGCAGCTCCAGAAAGAAATGAACATAAAGGTTGTCATACTCATAGCCTTGAGCTGAAACTGAGAAAAGAAAATGAATTTCAGCCACTCACTTCCAAATAAACTCCTCCAGAATTCACTGAAGACATCTGAGAGAGGCAGCCCAAAGCACTGGGGAAAAAGTTACTGCTGGAAGCTGGGAAAGGCCAGGGTCCTTAAAGTAACAGATGTGGCCCTCAGAGATTATTCTTTCTCAAGTCTAGCCCTTCCCCATAAAACTGACAAGACCAGGGAGGTTACATACTTAACTGCTCTCTTTTTAATCATGTCTATTAATTGCCCAAACCGCTGCCCTTTATTCACGTCTGTATGTCTGCACAGCACAGCTGCAGCATTTGTAACCCCTAACCTGCAACTGCCACACAACAGATTTGTCTGCAAGAGCAGGGGAAAAGAGGGAAACAGCAAAGGTTTCTAGAGAAACACCTACTGTGGACCAGGACACGAACCAGAAATCTCTGGACCCTTCACAGCTTCAGCTGCCCAGCAGGCAGATTTGCCCCCAGTTACAGCTCACAGTGAGACTCACCTACTTCTCCATTCACAAAAAGCCGCAGTGTGCCAGGAAGTGTCTGTAAGAACAAGCAGGTGAAGGAGAGAAAGGGCTCAGGGACCACTGGTGGAACTTCACACAGTCCCTCCTTGCAAGGTCTCACGTGGATACTTCACAAATACTTGTACTTGAGTGCTTCAGCTCGCTTGTCAGGGAGGAGTCATCACTTCTCATGTTGTCCTGACATCCCTCCCAGAAGTGACAGCTCTTCCCAGACAGAGGCTCCCCCCAAAGACTAAATTCCCATTCTGCAGGAGTTCACTGCTCTGTAAATCAGTTTTTGACAGACTTCAAGATGGATGTAAAATGTAGTGAGAAGTCAACTGCAGGAACCACGAAATCACAGTCCTGCTTCTTCTGCAGTGTTACACAAGTGTTGCCACTTTGGCAAGCAAGACTTTTTTGCTAAAATAGATTGCAGTCCAGATAACTTAGTGAGCAGGAAACTGCATCAGTTTGAGGGATGGGGAGAGCTGTTTATATGAACAAATTGATACACAGATGCATATGACATTCAAGAATTTAACAGCAACCTCTACCCCAAATACATAAACCATCTTTACAGTCTAAGGTCTTCAGCAATGCATGCAGTGCTCAGTATGCTGCAAGCCTGACGGATGCATGTGACCTTTGCAGGCCCCAATATCCCTTGAAATCAGTACCTTTCTGCCCAATTTTCAGCAGGAGGCCACAAAGTAAAAGCTGCCTGTGCACCTCAGGAACAAGGACATCTTTGAGACTGGGGTACAACCGGCAGCCACACTGACCAGGAGAGCACCACATCCCTGCTGAGCACTGCTGGGACTCACCATCTCAAATTCTGAGCCTACCAGGCTGCTGAGGTACTCCCTGTGCCGACTGTACAGCTGAAAACACAGAACAGGATAAGAAAAAGGGTATTTTGGGTTATACGTTATTACTTAGTGCAAAAAATCGTAACTTAAAAGCTAGTTACACTGTTCATGGACTTTTCTAACAGGTTTTTTGTTGTTACAGCAGATACAGAGACATAAGAATCAAACAAAATAAAACATGCTAACTGCATAACATGAAACCAGCTTCAGAAAAGACCTCACCAAGCCAAATCCACCACAAAAAGAAGCTACAATCAGCAAATTTCAAAAAACACAATGGGAGATCAGTGCAGGTAAATTAGGATTCCCTTGCTGACCACAAAAACAACAGGTAAGCTTACAAATTTAACACTAAAACACATGGCACAAAGTGAGATCCAAACAGCTGAAGCCATTATAGGTAACAAGAGATCATTTGATGAGTACATACACAGCAGCAAGAGGAAGATGAAGGAAAGGGTTTGCCCACTGCTCCAAAGGAAAGGAAAACCTTAGGCAGGGCACTCTAGAAAGGCGTGAGTTTGGGTGGTTTCTTGCGTCAACTCTGACTACATCCATCAGCTGCAGCCAGTGGCCAACACAACCAAGAGCAGTGGCAAACGGACACGGCCATCTGCCCAGAGTAAGAAACAGAGCAGCGAGGGAACTCTGGAGTTCTGAAATCACTGGGCACGGTGAAACTCACCGCCAGCAACATTCATTCTGCCAGTCTTTGGTGTCTGCAGCACTAACGATTACGTGCTATGTGAGAGGCTGAGATCCCTCTGTCAAATCTGGACTGGTTAATGTCGTCAGTGCAGAGCAGTTCTTACATCTCTGAGCACACGCTGCTCACGCTCCTCCTCCTCCTGCTGCACTTGCACAGAAGCATTCTCAATGGTGTATTTCCACAACTCACGCTTCTGTCCGCCCAGCTCAATCCTGCAGAACCCAAACCACACGGAGAAAAACTGCATTACATAAGAAACAGCATGAGCACCAACATCAGCTGTGCCTCCTGAGGCAGCAATCCCTCCAGCAAGGCCTGTGTGGCAGCACAAGGGCACTAACGGCCCTCTCCTCACTGCTAAGTGCCTGCCAGCATCAGTGACTCAAAAAGAGACTCCGTTTTGTGTGGTGCACACACAGCCTGCACCCCCAGGGCCTGGCTCCAGAGCCCAACACATCACATGCACAGTGACACCAGAATGAAACAGCCTTAGACAGCCTTAGGAACAAATCTCAATAATATGCTTCAATTTAAGCACTGAGCCACCCTGCTGATCAAGAGACAGCAGTTTCAGCCCCATGAGCAGCACCAGCCCTGCCCCACTCACCAGTAGGCTCCTCTGCTGCCAGTAAAGTCAGGCTTCACTGTGATCACCCCATTGCCATCCACCTTGATTGTACAAAGAACGTGTTCGTATTCCCTCTGACCAAGCCTAATGGAAGACATCAAGAAGCACAAAGGAAGTCTCAACAGAGCACACGCTTACTTGCTCTGGAACAGCAGAGCTGTGAAGGGACACGGGGGCACAGAAAGGCACAAATACACCCATACTTCCCTACATTAGTTTAAAAAACCTTTTGGAGGGACACATTCAGTACCCCCCAGTGAGGTAAACACCAGAGAGAAAAGGCAGCTGGAGTTGCACTTGGAATTCCCTCAACTAAAGAGAGAAGTGGGAGATTTGAGTAAGGAGATGGGTTTGCTTCTGGGAAATTAGGATCACTTCAAGATTTTACTTACTTCCCATAAGGTCCCAAGTCCCCCATGATGTACATAGTCTGAACAGGAGTGTTAATCACATGATTGTTCTTTATAAATTCTTCTGAGGGCTCCCAGGTGATGATCTTTGACTTGAGAGAACTCGCTTCCCTGTCAGTAACAGAAGAGCACAACTCTGGCTCAGCAGAGCTCAGGCCAGCAGCCTGGCACAGCCCCCCCAGCGAGGAGTCAAACTGCCAGATTCTGAATCCAGCACAGCTCAAGGCAACAGCTGCACACAACAGGCTGCCCTGCAGCGGGACACAGGGAAACCTGCTTCAAGTTCTGAGCCTGAGCCTGAACTCACAGTGGCTTACGGTCCTGTCTTCTCCTCCTCACATTGGCCATCCTCTCTGCCAGATATGATGGCATCTCACAGTCTGAGTCAGTTACCTTCTGGCAGTGCTGGAAGAGAGAAACAGAATAGAACTAGCTTAATTACAACAGGACTTTTCTCTCAAATGCAACTCTGCCCCTGGAAGTCAGAATAAGTATTTATACATGCAAGTGTAAGGAAAAGCTGCTTAAAGACTGCAGATTTCCTTCACTGCTCTTGTGGCAAAGCACAGCTGAGCTCCACCCAGCAGGTTACCTATAACTGTGATCTTCCCCTCACTATTTTACCAACCAGTCTTTGTAGCACGAAAATCTGTTAACTTTGTTGGTATGTGCATATATATATATAGTAGTTTACATTTTATAAGTGGAATTTTACTAGTTCAAACAGCATGCAAACTAAAAGATGCTTGCTGATCACAAGGACCAGAAAGACAGCCCAACCCGTGGGATAAAGACCTTGCTGCTCTGCCACTTCAATGAACAAAGCAGACTTGCAGACAGCTAAGATCCTAGAATCCCAGCCCCTCTGACATGTCCTTGACAGCCTGTGGTGTCCAATGTCTGGCATCACAACTAAGAGGCTGACTCCAAGAGTCACTGCAGTGATAAATCGAAAGCTGCTTTGTTAGGTTTCACTCAGCAATATTATGAATTAGAGATGAGATAACCACATGTAACTACGTATCTGAAAGTGCAGAAAACCTGTAAGCAAGTCTGCTCAGGGTTCCAACTGAATCTGGTGCCCTGTGACTACAATCAGTGTCCAGAATTCTCACTTCGGTCAGCGATGTGCCAGCTGAGAATTTCTGTAACAACACAACTCTGCAGAGCCAAGTGCCTCCACGCTGTCCCTGCCCACCGCTCTGAAGTGTGAAGACCTCATCCTGTCTGGGACACCAAGCAAAGCTGCCCTGCAGAAGCAGTACATTCTCCTGCTCTCGGGATACCTGGCACACTGTGCCACGGCCACAAAACAACAAACATCCCCCTGCGGTGAGCCTGGTGCTGCTGTGTGGACTCTGCAGAGCTACCAGCCGTACCTCCTCTAGGTTGGTGAATCGGTCGTGATCGGTGTAGGTGAAGATGCGGCGGTTCTTCCGACCTCCGGCCTTCTCCAGCTTCAGGATCTCTTCGTGGTACTGCCGGTCCAGGGGAGTCTGGCAGGCGGATTCATTCTGGTACAGATCCACCTCAAACTGAAAGCATCACAGGGGAGTCAATTCCAGCCATTTCTTCGAGACGGGCAGAGCCCAGAGGTTCACGGAGCCCAGCACAGGCTCTGTCCGCACACACGGGGCGTCGGTCACACAGACACTCGGGGGCCGGGCGCGGTTTTGGAAACCCGATCAGAGAAAAGCAGCGGGGGGACGGGAAGAGGCCCGAGGGGCCGCACAGCCCGGGAAGGGCGGCCGCGGGGAGCCGGCACGGCCCGCAACGGGCACCCACCTGGCTGAAGAGCTTCTGCTGCCAGCCCACCTCGGCCCGCTCCTCCTCGGCCGGGGGCCTCCCGGCAGCTCCGTGCGCGGTGCGGGCGCGCAGCTCCGGCAGCTCGGGGCCGCCGCTCGGGGACGGCGCGGCCTGAGGCGGGAAGGGCCCGGCGGCCGTCACCCGTTGGATGCCGACCCTGCGGGGAAGGAGGGAGGGATCGTGAGACGGAGCGCGGCCCGGAGCCGGAGCCGGGCGGGCTGGGCGCTCACCGCAGCCGCAGGTTGCGCACGGGGTCCCGGGAGCGGTACAGCCCGCCGCCCGCCTCCGCGCTCCACATCGGCTCCGCCATTCCGTCGCCTGGGACGCGGGGCGGCGGCAGCGCCCTCTGGCGGCCGCGGGGAGCCGAGCATTGCGGCCGGTGCGAGGCTGCGGGCACTGCCGGCATTGCGGGTACTGCGGGCACTGCGGCACTGCGGGCATTGCAGGCACGGCGGACATTACGGGCACTGCGGGATTGCGGGCATTGCGGGCAATGCGGACCGCGCCGCCTCCACAGCTTCGGACCGGCTGCCACGGTGCGGAGAGCCGCGCTGACGGCGTTGGCGTGTCTGGCAGGGTGCGGCATCGGTGGGTTGTGGAAGTACGGAGAAAACGCGGCCACTCCACTCCTTTAGTGCAAAAAACGAAGTGCCGCGATGCCCGAAGTTCTGCTGCAGTGGGGTTGGGCTTCTGGGATTGCAGCGGATTCAGAAACACAACCGAATCTCTCACAATCGCTGATGCTCCGCGTGCTGCACGCGGCTCAGCTCCCAGGAGAGCTAAAACTGCCCTAATATATAAATAGCACTCTAATTAAAGGAACCTCCCTGAAAAAAGGTGGGGAAGCAGTGGCAGCAGCGTCTTTCCTAACTCAGCCACCTTTATAGAAGCTGAACGACGATGTTGTGAATGGGAAAGGGGACTTTCATCTCGAGTCCGACCAGTTAAGCAAGATGAGGAAAACATGCCAGGAGCAGCCTGTGCCAATAGGGGCTCATCTGACCCGCTGGGAGCGACCCTGAGGGGGGCGTCTCCCTTGGGATTGGTTGCAGAAAAACCCTGAAGATCTCTGATGAGATCTCGCTGCTCTCTGAAAAGTTTCAGTAGGTACTGCAGTGCTGCTGATATCGTTACAGATGTTATTAGCACTGAAGGTGGAAAAGGAGAAGAAACGTTGCATCTTAACAAAGTCAGCTTCAAAAGTATTTTGCAATTCTCATTAAGAGGGATGGAAGCTTCTGGGCAATTTTGAATCTATTGGCTTCGGTTAGAGGAATACGGGCTCCCAGGAAATCTCATTTCAGTTGGTTGTGCTTCAAAGCATCCTGTCGACCCCACTCGGAGAGCTCCAAGCCACGATTGGAGGTTGAAGGCCCTTTACTATGCAGTGACCACTGGTCCCTGTGGCTGTGCTGGAGGAAAAGCCCCTTTTCTGGAGCTGCTGAGAACACGAGACTGAAGTTGGTCACTCCTGAAGATTTACAAAGCAAGGCAGAAATGAAGTTGGCACTGAAATTATTGGAGGTTTCCCCCACATGTTATCTGGGCCTGCAGTCATCATGGGCTGCTCGGTCCCCTGCAGCAAACCAGGATTCAGAGACGTGGAAAACAACGCAGTAAATGGTGCGATTCTTAGCACTACGCAGCCTGGCAGCTGCTCTGCTCTGTCACAGGCGCTCAGGATGTCGGTCTGAAGCAGAATCACAGAATCACAGAATGGCCAGGGCTGGAAGGGACCTCAAGGATCACGAATCTCCAACCCCCTGCCACACGCAGGGCCACCAACCTCCACATTTCATACCAGCCCAGGCTGCACAGGGCCCCATCCAGCCTGGCCTTGAACACCTCCAGGGACGGGGCATCCACAGCCTCTCTGGGCAGCTGTTCCTCACCACTCTCTCTGTAAAGAACTTCCCCCTGACATCCAACCTCAATCTCCCCTCCCTCAACTAGCAGCACCCCTTCTGCATTCCCCTCCCCCAAATATTTTCCCATTATCCGTAACTCCAAGATGGCTGTTCTCTAACCCACAGCTGCTGCCCCATCTGTCCATACTGAGCCTGAAAGGAGAAGTGATGAACCCCACGTGATGGTCACACAGAGGGAGCTGCACACCTTGGGCTTAGATTTATACATTCAATTTAATAAACTGGAAAATAAGAATCATTCTTTGCAATGCACAAAGACAAACCAAAGACTACCGCAAAGATACCTGTGGACATGTTGTGTTAATTAATCTAAGTGAATGGACCCTCTCGCATAAGGTAAGGCTGAGGTGGGAAACCCAGGGCCTGGGGTGTGCAGACAGGCAGGGGTGCTCAGGGCGGCTCCCCCTGCGCAGCTTTTTGGGTCTGGACGGCTCTGTGTGCATCTGCCATCACACAGCTGTGCTCCGACATCTCGGCTGCATGCAGGGCTGCTCTGGGTGACCTGACAGAGCAGCAGCCTCTCCTGGCTTCTCAGAATGCTCAGGCACAGCTGTAGCTATGGAATAACGTCAGATTTCTGTCTCATCACGTTTAGCACAAGCACCGCACATTTTGCTACAGGACTATGGCTGTGTGTGACACCACTGGATTTAAGGGCAGCTCGCAGGGATGCAGCCTGGAGGAGCCCAGCTGCCCACGGTGAGGCCCTGCAGCCTCCACTCCCAGCCCAACCACGCCAGCAGGGTAACAGCACCAGCCCCACGCAAGGCAAAGCCCCAAGGCCCCAGCCCACACCACGCTGGGGAGCATCAGGCCTGGCCGGGAGCAGCCCGCAGTGCTGGCACTGAGCTCAGGCTGGGAGCAGGGCACTTCTCCTCGGCTCAGCCTGGCGCTGCCCACCATCTGCTCCCGAGTCCCTACCCCAGCAGCACCTGTTGCCCGCGCACCCTGCAGTCACTGAGCACTGTATTTCAAATAGTTTAATTTTAAAAATATTCTATTCAGTGCTAAAATATCTTTCCACTTCCACGCGCGGCCGCGCCTTCAGCTTCGCCAGGCTCGATCACAGATGGCGGGACATGCAGTGGCAGTGGGGGGGCCCAGCGGGGTGCCGGTGCGGGAAGCAGGGAATGGGGGCACGGGAGGGCTCTCCAGGGGTTCCTGCACCCTCCTGTGTCCTGTCCAGAGGGGACGGGGCGTACCTGGGGAGCACGGTGGGCAGGAGAGGAGCAGGGTGCAGGACCAGCTGGGACACGGCAGTGCCGGCAGCCCCGCTCCCTCCCAGCCCCACATCTCTCCAGCCCCTGCCTGTCCTGTGAGGGCAGAAGCTTCTGTGAGGGCCTGGAGGCAGAGAAGCGGCAGGCACGGCTGATGTGTTCAGTACCTGCCCTCCAAAATGGCAGCGCTCCTCCCTCTTCCAATGGCTTAGTAGCAGCTTATTGCACGGTGTCCCAGCGGCACGGAGGGCCACTGCCTTCATTCTCAGGGTGCTCCCCCCTCCCTCCTCTGCCCTTCGCACCTACAGCAGGAACGCCCCAGACTACGGTCACAAGGGAGAAGACACATCACTTTCTGCAGATGGGACATGGCTCTTCTGTTCCCAGCACGCGGGACAGGGTGGACAGTGGATCCAGAAGCAGGCAAACAGCATCTGCCAGCGCGTTAGGGGTGATGGAGAGCGGGGCATCCCAAGGATCCCTCCCCCTGCGCATGCAGACCACGCACCAGAGACCCCACGCCACTACAGCACAGATCAGCAGGGAGAGTGGGAGCCAATAAATAGAGGCAAATTTGCAGGTACTGGTGGCAGCCCCATTCAGCTGGGCAAATCACTTGCAGGCTGCCTCTGCAGGGGCTGGTGGGAGGCTCCTGCCCCCGAGGGCAGGGCAGGCTGGATGGCGAGGCAGCAGGAGCGCCCTGTCCCTTGGGAAGGGCAGGCCAGGGAAGCACCCCATTCCCCAGGGAAGGGCAGGCAGCTCTGCGAGGGTCTGGCGAAGGCTCTCCCCGGGGATGGGCAGGCTAGCTCTCCGAGGCTGTGTGGCACACAGAGTTCTGATCGGCACAAAATCTCTTCAGAGGCGGTGCGCCAGAGTCCTCCTCCTCTTCAGTTACCTGCAAGAGCCAGAGGTCACCAGCCATGACAGGAGCTCAGCACGCCTGCAAGGCCACGTGGAGCTGCTGGACGAGGCTGTGTGTCACCCTGTGGAGACAGCCTGGGCTCTCCTCTGTGAGTCAGGCTGCTAAATGAGCCCCTGGGCATCAAGAGAGAGAATCCACTCCAGCCCTGGAGCCAACTATAACCAATTTTTTAATCCACTTCCACGTAGTTTCTGCACACAATGTATGCCCTAAAACCTGAACTGAACCACAACACAACTTGCCAGGAGGTCTGGGGAGCTCCTGGGGGCAGTTTCAGACTTTTTGATGTTTCTGCTATAATGAGAAATCAAAGAAAGGTGCCCAGGGGAAAGGACTAAGATGGGTGAACATGCATTTAGACATGGTTTCTATTCTCCCTTCCTTACCTGAGTCTCAAGGGGGACCGGCTCTTCTTTCGTAAGAGTGGGAGGCTCATCAGCAACTTCCGAGGAAGGCAGAGAGGGCTCTGGAAGGAAGAGAAAGTTAACATATGGCAGATTCAGGTGCAGCCTGCTGAGCCCTCAGGCAGAGGTGCCTAAGCCTTCCTGCCCCACAAGCCGCACAAAGGAGGCAGCTCTGTCCTGGACCCAGCAGCACCCTCCCTGGGCTCCCTGGTCCAGCTGGACGCCTCCCTCTCCCCAGCTAAGCAGCCATGCCCAGATGTCATGGAGCTCACCTTCCAGAGTCTCCTGCCCCAGCGTGGGTGGCTGTGAATCATCCGTACGGAAGTCAGATGTGTGGGCAGGGCTCATGGACTCACTCTGCTGGGGACTGGGGCTGGAGTTGGGGCTGCTGTCCACCTTGAGCTGGTAGACGTCTGACAGGGAGCTCTGGTTGCTGTTCTCATCTGCAGAAACAGCACCTAGTGAAGAAGAGTACCTTGACCCAGCAGCACAAGCAGCCAAGGGCAGCACTGAGAGCCAGGATCTCATGGAAAAGGAAGAGCACAGTGTTTAAGGTACAGAGGATTCACAAAGTCACTGATCAGCAGCAAGAGCTTCCTAACGCAGCACTCTCCATTAGGATACAGCTGACGCACAGGACAGTGCATGATTCTACCTGGGGATATGCAGAGGCTGAGCAGAAGAGAAGTGACCCTGAGCAATTTAGAAAAATAAACGCAGTGTACAGGGGCAACACAAAGCTCTGCTCTGTCAGATCTCACACCTGCAGCTTGTGCAAGGCCACCGTGGACTCTCCCTACTGCACAGACATTCAAAAGGATGAGGCCTCTTACTTTGGTACCAGAGCTCTGTGCCTCTTCTGTGTGCAAGGTAGCAATCTAATGCCAGAGCAACACTCAACTTCTGTCCCAGAAGAGAAGGCAGCTCTAGTTTTCCTGGTAAAGTGGGGGCCAAACTGCAGATCTGCAAGACTGACCTACGCCCTGCATGTACTGGAAGTGCTAACGCATAGCCTGATGCTCCTCAGACACACTGAGGGCTGAGCGGGGAGGCTTGGGACAGGTATATATCCATGTTCGGCTCAAGCAACTGGCCTGTGTGCTGCTCAGCTCTGCTACACACCGCCTGTGGGCTCACAGAGGCAGTCTGAGCAAATCAGAGCAAATCATAGGGGCGCACCTCGTGTCCCTGCACACCGCACTGCCGCGGGCTGCACTCACCTTGGAACTCGAGGAGCAGTGAGGAGTTGGCAGCCGAGTCAGCGGGGAAACCATTGGGCTCCCGTGCAACGCCGCCACTCGATTTGGATTTCTCTTTCTTGAGGAAAGGAAGGAAAGCAGAAAGGCGACGTTAGGGGCGGGTGGGACACAGCTCTCCGGCAGCAGCCGCGGAGCGCCGCAGGGTGAGGTCAGCACGGCACCCACCTCCTTGCTGTCGGCCACCGGCACCCACTTGAAGATCCGCAGCGAAGTGTCGCCCACCGTCACCCACTTCTTCTCCCTGCAGGCACGGCATCAGAGCGCGCCCGGCACCGCGGCGGTAGACCCCGCCCACACCTGACAGCACCCGCCCGCAGCACAGGCGGCTCTGATAGGCCCAGGGAAACGCCCGTCCAAACCGCGGGCCCGCCCCGCCGCTCGGCCACCGCCCCTCCTTGTGATTGGCCCACCGGCCTGTCCGTCACCCGCCCTTCCGCTTCCCTCCCACACTCGCTAGCCGATTGGCCGCCGCCCCCCTAGCACCGCCCGCCGCCGCATGCAGCGCTCTGATTGGGCGCCCGCTCCCGGAGCGCTTCCACCGGCAGACGGGTGGTGAGGTGATTGGCTGCGGGCCGACAGGCCCCACCCCCCCGTGCCCCGCCTCTCACCATCTGCGGACGCGCTCGATGGCCGCCATCACTTTTTTGATGTCATCCTTGGCGCGGCTGCGGGTCTCGGCGCGCACCGAGCGGCCCGACATGGCGCCCGCAGCCCCGGCAGCCCCGGCTCCGCAGCACCCGCCGCCGTCCCCTGCGCATGCGCGCGCCCCGCCCACGCGCTGCGCGCAGCGTCACGGCGCACTGCACGCCACGCCCGGGGGGAGGGAGGCAGGGGAGGGGCGCCCGCCGCGCGGAGAGCGCACTGCGCCTGCGCGGCACGCCCCGCCCGAAGCGCGCGAGGAGGAGGCACGAAGGTGGGGCCAGCGGCCGCCATCTTGTGCGGGGCGGGGCTTGGCGCTGCCGCAGGGTTCTACCGCCGCTCCGCGCCGCCCCGCGCCCGGCAGCCGTGGGCCGGAGCCGCTCCTCGCAGCCTCGGCCCGTTCAGCGGTCCCGTGCCGGCTCCTCCCGCCCCGCCCCTCCCTCCGCCAGAGGAGCGTGCGCCCTCCGTGCTGCCAGGGGCAGAAAGCAGGCAGGGAAAGCCGTGAGCGCTCTTTTATTGCAATCTGTTCGCTGTTTTATCGGTCAAACCCAGCGCGCCGCTCCCGCACGGAGCCGCTATTGCTTCCTGCCGCAGATGGCAGCCAGCGCTTTCCTGGCACCGGCGATCTGCTGCTCCAGCCGCTCCCGGGTGGCTTTGGTGGTGGTTTTCCTCAGCATGGTCTCCATCTCCTCCACCACGGCGCGGAAGCCGGGGGTGTTGTGGAACACGCGGATGGCCCGGTCGCCGCAGGACGCCAGGAAGCGGCCGGTGGTGTCAAAAGCCAAGTCTGCTATGTGCTGTCCGTGAACGCCGACAAAGCGCTCCTCCTCCTCCCCTCGGCGCGTGTTGTACACGGCGATGGTCGTGCCGCAGGAGATGGCCACCACGCGAGCGTCGGGGGACAGCGCGATGCGGCACGGCTCCAACACCTCGCACCTCCCGGTCAGCAGCAGGTACGGGTCCTGCTGCTTCTTGTATTCCACGTCTGTGTCCCAGAATTTCCACGTCCCGTCCTTGGAAACGGTTGCCATCCTAAAGGCGGGACATAAACCGTAGGTGACTGCGAGGAAGTTGGGTCACACTTGTTCGCTTTTCACTTCTGCAAAGCAGGAATCCTTTGCTTTGTGGACAGAGATTTGCAAAACATGAGCCTGGAAACGTGTGTACACATGGGGTCATTGTCCCCCTCCCAGAGCAAGGAGGATGGTCAAACAACAGGAGGAAACCCATGGGGAGGATGAGGATGGACCAAGGCAGTCCCTAGACACCCAGGGAGGCCCCCGGGGCAGGAGTGGTCACAGGTTTGAGTATGGATGGGCAATTCAGGCACACAGGAAGGGGGTGAGCACACGTGTCCTTAGGGTACTCCTTCACACAGTGATATAGCACGCTTACCGCCTTGAGTCATTAGAGAAGGAGAAGGAATATACACCAGCAGTGTGGCCTTTCAGCTCAAAAGCCCTGGTCACTTCCCGGAAGTCTCCGCTCTTGCCAAAACACACTTCCCAAACCTTTACATCAGGAGTAAAGCCACATGATGCTACAAACCTGAATAAAATAAAAAACAGAGCCAGGCTCTTACAGAGCACTGCTGTGGCTGGGTCATAGGGTCAGCTCTCAGCCACAGCACTGCAGAGCTCTTCCTCCTGCCTCTCGAGGGCTGCAGAGAAAGTGCTCTGTGAATCAGTCCTAACCAGATACCTACATTCAAATCTTTGCTTTGGTCTGCTGGAAAAGAGTTTTCCAATTTTCACTGAAACCAGGCTGGTAAAGGGAACACTATGGAAGGCCACCAGGGGACAAGGCAACTCTACAACTTAACAGCCTTAAGAGAAACTCCTTAGTAAAAATTAAGAAACTTAAGTTCTCTGACCCAAAGAGTCACTGTAACTGGTGCATAACAACTGTCCTGCTACAGCAACAGGTTAGAGACAGAGCCAAGAACAAGGTTTTCCTGATAAGTAACCTCTTGGTTGTAAAAATTCCAATTTTGTTATTAATATTTAGAAATTTAAAAACAACTGCTAGGAACATTACTCGCTTTGCACAAACAGTTTGCCCTGGCCCAGCTCTGCCATCACTGCCAATGTTCTTTGCTCTCCTCAGTGCTTCAGAAGGTGGTCAGCAGGAGCAGCAGTACTGAGACACTCCAACAAAGCACCAAATGTCTGAGACCACGGGTGGGAGTCAGCACTCCCAGAGAGACTCCTCCTGGGAGCAGGAATCATTAGAAAAACGTGGAACCCTCAGAAAATTGCATTACAGTGACAGCAAACTGCAGATGTTCTGAACTGATGATGTCCTCTGAGAAGGAGAGTGGTTCCTGGTTATTGTCATGGCTTCCAACTCAGCAGGAGCAGCCTGGAATACCTGCATGTTCCTCACCTCCCACAGGGTGACACAGCAGCATAGGCATTGTTCATCTGGTTAGTGTTAATGCTGGCAAGGACTTCACCCTTCGGGTTCCAGATCAGGATGGTGGTGTCACTGGAAGCTGTCATGATAAACTTTCCTGGAGAGCAGGGAGGGGAAAAAAGGCAGAGATCAGGAGAGTTCCTAGGCCTAAAGCTGCCACAGTCACCAACAGCTGTAACAGTCCTGAGCAGAGCAACCTGTCTGCATCAGAGCTGTCAAGAAAACAAAAAGCAGCACCAAAACATCAGTGCTTCTGTCCTGGCACAGAGTGAAAAGCCGTGGCAGCAGGCTCACCTCCTGCCCAGTATCTTTCAGATCCCACTTGCTGAGCTCAGTACTATGCTCAGGTAATGTAGCAGACTTGATCAAGTTGTATTTTAACCAGAAGAGGTATCTCAAGCTTTCAAGTCAGGGATCGTAGACTTGTAGCTGATTAGAAGTCACACTACTTTTGTCCCTGATTACTGGTGGTGTCAGCATTTTGGGTATTTGCTGGTTTCCACTTGCAGTGCTTCCCCTTGTTTGTCTCAGCATGGACACTGAGTTACAAATTTACCTTCAAGCTACTTGTTACAGGGTTTCAATTTTCACTCTTGCAGCCAAACAAAGACCTCATTTAAAATTTTATGGGCTTTTCTCTTAGAGAGTGGAACATGCATCCACCCACTGCCAACTGTTCACTGTCACACAGCTGAAGCATGAATCCACCAAGCCCTCAGCCATCAACATTCGCCCTCCTCAGGTTCTGTTCTAGGAGACACCAGAAGTCCAAGGTACATCCTATGCTCCTGAATCCCGGAACTTCACTGGAGACATTTCTCACTGGCTAAAGCAAGACTGCCAAGCCAGAGAATAGCAATGCTCTCAGTACTGAGACCAGATCTCTTTTCAGCAGTGTTCCCAAAAGCCTAAAATAATACCTGTACAAATCAGGTAATTCTGAGCTTACACAGAAATTTCTCTCCTCCAATTATGTCTTCCAACTCACTCAGTAGTAAGCAAAGGCTAAAACATAAGAACCAGAAAAACAGAGAATCAAGCAGCCCTTGGGTAAATCAAGAATTCTTAACATTTTCAACCCAGCAGCTGTTGCTCAAAAAGGAAACCAAGGTGGATCCGGAGGGCCGCAGTAGGTGAGCAGCTCGCCATTGCCATACCTGTTTCTGCAACTCCTATGTTAATGACAGGAGCTTTGTGCTTCTTTGGGAAGTCCTCAGAAGAAGCAGTGAAGGTGAAGTTGCCGTCGTCCTTCTTCGTCATTTTATAGACACGAATTGTCTCTCCATTTGCCAGCCAGACAATGATCGCCCTAAGTGGAAGGACGGTAACTGAGCCATTAAGCAGCAGGTTGCCACTGTCAGCCTAGCTACGGCAGGTGAGTTATCAGTCATTCGGGGCACCTGGAGGAAAGGTGACAGATCAGTTGTGTTTTATGAGGGCACCAAGCTTTCCCTGTGTTAGCTCAACCGCGGCACCGAATGGAAGGGAACACCTGAAAGTGACATCCCTTCCACTCTGCAGAGCCGCTTCACCAGCACCAAGGAAAGCTTTCCACGCAGCCTTCCCAGCCCGCGGCCCTCGCAGCTCCCCGCACACAGCCCTCGCACCGGGGCGGCGAGCACCGCGTTAACGTGGCGGGTCCCGCATCGGCGGCGCTGCCGATCCCCCACGGGACTTCCGCGAGGGGCGGGCAGGGTTCCCGGCCCCACCTGCAGTCGGGGCTGAAGCGGACGAGCTCGGCGTGGTCCAGCTCCACGTTGGCCCGCAGGCAGCGGTGCTCGCGCGCCGTGAAGTCGCGGGTGCTCCAGAGCCGCACGGTGCGATCGTCGGCGCAGGACGCCAGGTACTTGCCGCCGCCGCTGAAGTGCAGGCAGCTCACGGAACCGCTGTGGCCCTGCGGGGGAGCGGCGGTCAGGGGCGGCGGGGCGGGGGCGGGGGGCTCCGGCGGGGCGGCGCGGTACCTTGAGGGCGGCGGCCAGCAGGCGGTGCGTGAAGCTGTGCTGTCCCGGCTTCTCCTTGCGCGCCCGAACCGGCGGCTTCGTCCTCCGGGGGCCCTCGGGCCTGGCGGCGGAGGGGCCGTTCGCCCCGGCGCCTGCGGGGAGCGGGGCTCAGCGGGGGGCACGGGACGGAGGGGGAAAGGGATTGGTACTCGTACTCGTACTCACCCTCATCCCGCGGCAGGGCGGCGGGCGATCCCCGCGGGGCGGTGCGGCGCAGGGCGGCCGCCAGCAGCAGCAGCGCGAGGAGCAGCCCCAGCCCCGCGCCCAGCCCCACCGCCTCCATCTTCCCGCCGCCACCTCAGCGTCGCCGGGCGGCGACACCCAGCGCGCGTGCGCCGAGCCGCGGCTCCGCCCCTCCATGTCGCGCCCCTCCCACCTGGCCCCGCCCACACCCCTGCTGGCCCCGCCCCGCTGGCCCCACACGGCCGGAAGGAGGAGCGGTGCGCTGCGGACTTCCGAGGGCTTTATGGTGCGGACGCGGACGGGTTCCGCGAGCGCTGCATGGTGCTGCGGTGGCACTTCCCTCCCTTCCTCCCTTCCTCCCTTCCTCCCTCCCTCTCCCGAATTGTTCCGTTGTCTCTCGTCGGCGCTGCCCGGCCCGGTCCCTGGGCGCTAGGAGGGGCCGCCTCTGGCCGCGGCCCGCGCCGCTTGCTCGGGAACTCGGGCGGGATCGCTGAGGATGGAGGTGGAGATGCTCAGCTGCCGCAGGGAGCTCAGGATGGCTGCGGGGAGACGCGGGGACATCAGGACCCGGCCAGGGGCGGGTGGCAGCCCCCGGTCTCGCCGCAGTCATTTATGAGGGCACCGAGCTCATAAATGAGCAGCAGCGGTGGCAGCAGCGCCGAGGGACTGAGCGGTGCCTATGCCGGGGCCTCCGGCTTCCATCGGGAGCGGCGGGGCCGCACGGAGCCACGTACAGGGCCGAAGCGCCGGAAGGGAGCAGTACTGCTCTAGCCAGGCCAGGGACGTCTGCGTGAGGCTCTCCATGCTGGTCGTGGACACCATGCCGTTGAAGGACTCGAAGAGGGGCCGGATGATGACACTGAACTGTTGAAGTGGTTAAAGATAAGCATCGTGATGGCTGTGGTGCCCTGTCTGGTGTGAACAGCCCTCTCCTGCATGCAATGCAGCTGTGCTGGGTGCCCTGTGCAACTCGGTGGCCTCCAGGGTGGCAGCAGCCAGGAAGGGGCCCTCAAAGCCCCACCTGTTGCTCGCAGGCAAGGAACCACAGTGTGTGGGGAACCAGAGGCTGAAAGGCACAGCCCATGTTGCAGCCAGGGCTGCCCCAATGCAGGACAGCTCTTCTAAACAAGGCCTAGAGCCAGCTCCTGCCATGCCCTCTGCAGGTGCCTGAGAGCAGGGTGCAGCACCCAGCACGTGTGCTCCCTTGGGTGCACCCAATGCTGGGGGGTGGCGACTGTGTGTGCAGTAATCCCCAGCAGGTGCCTCCACCATACCCATATCCTGGAATCCTCTTCAGTACCCTCACTGCACTGTGGAAGGAACCCTATCTCCCAAAACCTGTGTCAGGGGCTGCTTGCTACTGTCTGTGCATGTTCTGCGTGCGCCTCTACCGCCAGGCAATTTGCAGACCTCATGGTCTTTTCAGACTTGGCTACAATGTGTGTAATCCCCCTTCATGGAGAAGATGGCCCGGCCTTCTGACCTCCTTGGCAACCATTCCTTTTCCCCTCCATCCTTCCAACATGCAAATATTTGTATCCAACTTAATCCCCATTCTCCAGGGTAAGCCATGGTGGCCACCCAGGTGAAACCATTATGTTCCTGGGTTTGTGTCTGATCCTTTCCCAGTCTCTAACAGATGGCTGCTGCATCTCAACACAAGTTATTGGGAGCAAATGCCTGCATGGCAATCCCAAGCTCAGATCTCTGGTGACTCCCCTGCTCCCCAAGGAGTGGCCATTTATTCCTACTCTGGTTGCTCTCTTGTAACAGGAGTTTCTTCTAAGTATCTGAGCATGTCTCCTCCACATGTTGCCCACAGAGCCTCTCAAGCAGGAGGGATCCCACATGGAGCTGGAGGGGAGAGTGGACCTGGTGTACAGTGGAAGGGGCAGTGAGAAGCCCATGTTGTCCCAAAGGATACAATCCAGAACTTCCAGTTGTGCAGTGTGGAGGAGCGCACATAGCTGTCAAACATGCTGCGCATCTGGTCAAAGCGCTGGCGCGTGATGGGCACCCCAGTGGCTGGCAGCTGCTCCTGGCACAGGCTGTGGGGCACAAACAGTGTTGTGGGGCCGCAGGTATAAGGCTGTGGGGCACACGGCAGCTGCCCCACACGGGAAGAGGACCCCAGTGTGCAGCAGGGCTCAGTAGCTCTGCACGTCTCAAGCAGACAGCATCTTGTTCTCAGGGCAGCACATCACACACAGCACCGCTTTTTGAGCATTGCCCCACGACAGGGAACACAGATAAACGCAGGATCTAGGCAGTGCTCACAAGAGATGCTGCAGCCTGCTGCCCCTGGCACTGCCATCTGCCCTGCCTGGCTGTGCTGACGCAGGCAGCAGCTCCCTGCTGCCCCCCCAAGCCATGCCCCCCTACTTGATTGAGCTGTTGAGCTCCTCAATCTGCTCCCGCAGCCGCTGCGCCTCATCCTGGAGGGCCGCCCGCTCCTGCTGCAGTTTGCAGATGTACTCAGCAGTCTTCTGCAAGGTGGTGGCCTTGCTGACCTGCAGGGTGGCAGACGTGGGATGGCGCAGGGAGCTCCTGGGGCAGGCAGGGTACAAGGGGCCACGTGCTCCTTTGCTGAGCCTTGGCATCGGGCAGCAGGCCCTAGGTACAGTGCGTGCACGCCGGCGCAGCCACGGCCATGTCATCACCGAGCGATGTCCCGCGTCCCTGCATGCCCAGCGCCAGCCCGTGCAGCGCTGTGTGCTCACCTTAATGCTGGGCTGGGCACTCAGCGTGCTCACCAGGCTGTGCAGTGTGTCAAAGCCCAGCTTGATGTTGAAACGTCTCTTCTGCTCAGCAGAGATGTGTGTGATGCGCCGGCTCTCCATCTGCAGGCAGCAGAGATGGCCTTGGGCCTCTCCCTGCATTGGAGACAGGCTGGCCCCAAGCATGCATCAAGGGTGGGGATGAATGTGGGGTCAGTGGGAAGGGGGTGCACAAGGAGAAGCTGCCCCTGTAAAAGGCAACGCTCGCTCCCACCATACCTTGCTGGAGTCGGGCCTGCCCCGACGGGATGGTGGGTGGTGCAGGGAGGTGGTGGTACCGGGTGGTGGAGCAGCTCCTGGGGACACCTGGCCAGGCTTGGGCCAGTCACTGCCTGGGGGATGAGAGGGGGTGCGCTGAGGAGAGTGCGAGCACTGCAGTACTGTCCTGGCTCTGGGGCAGTCAACCCCTCAGCTGATGGCCCCGTGTCTGACCGCGTCTTGTTGCCCCATCTCATCCCAAATCACTTTCATTTTTACAACAAATGGAAGCGTTTGTGACATGACATTTTAAATTTCCAGCAGAGTGGAAACCACCTGGAGAGAGTCCTGAGGGCTGTGGTTTACAGCACTCAACTGGAAGTGGAAATGAGCAGGGAGCTTCCTGCCCCAGTCTGGTTTCTGTGGGTGAAAGCAGGGTGTTTCCGGCCTTAAAACCAAGCTCTGGTTTTCAAAACCACATTCTGACACTTGCTACATTTTGTCTTTTCCTGTTTATGGTTTTGCCCCCCAGAGAAGGAGCCAGACGAAAGGTCGGCACCCTCCCCAGCAGAATGAAATCATTGTCATTCAGGTGGTTAATTAAAAGCAGTAGGAATAAAAAATAAATTGAGCTTTCTCAGGAAAAAAACCAACAACTGTATTTGGTTCAAGCTCCCTGCAGGATATGGGGCATCCTGCGGGCACCCAGACTCACCACACACCGGTGTTGGGGAGAGCCGCTCTTCCTTGGGGACCCGCAGCGGCCCTGGTGCAGCACCTGCCTGCATCACAGGCACCTCCTGCGAAGGGCTGGAGCCAGGAGACAGCACTGAGCTCAGCTGGGCCATTCTGGGCAGGAAGACAGCAGGAACATCAGGGACTCTGCTCTGCTGCAGAGAGAAGACAGGAAAGCAGGAAGGAGATTGGGGTCAGCACTCCATGTGTGGCAGGTTTACAGAGCCCCTTTGGTTACTCAAAACCCACAGTGGGACTGGGGAGGGAGCCCCACAGGGCCCTAAGGTGAGGTCTGTCCCTGCTCTGCCAGTTCTCTAACTGGGGCTGACTCCCACCCGGCCTCACTCTGAGCCCCCCAGCACCCTGGCCACAAGCCCCATGTGCATCAAACTCTGTTCTGCAAAGAGCTTCACACAGTGCTGCTTTCTTTCCACTCTCCTCATTCCTCAGCAACAGGAAGGCAATTCCCAGCCAAAAGGAGCAGTCCCCGACCTGGAGATAGGTGGGTGCTTACCGGAGAGGCTGGGGACGCAGGCGTGAGTGCGGGGCCGTGCACATGTGGGGCATCGAAGGCTGGCTCCTGCTTGGCTGCGAGAAGTCAGAGAGCAGAAGAGCACTTCTGCATCAGGCTGTCAGTGCTTTGGTGACATTTTCCTGCTCCATGGCGGTGCCAGCCCTGAGCACCAGCCCATCTGTCCATCTGCCCCAGGGAAGGCTGTGACAGCTGCAGGAAGCAGCCCACCTCTCCCAGCACCCCCGAGCACCCCTGCTTACCTCCAGATCACCCCATCACTGCCACCCTCGATTCCCCAGCTGCCTCTCACCTGTGGCCAGCAGCTGAGTCAGGCAGGCGTTGGACACTGTCAGCTGTGTAGTCACAGGGGGACCCGGCCTCTTTGCCTTGGTGCTGCCGGCCTTCATCTTCGGCCGCTCGCCTGGGGTCGGCCCTTTTGGGGTAGCAAACCTGGGCCCAGGTGGCGCGGCGGGGGGCAGGTGCTGGGGCGCGGCTGGGCTGGGGTACCCTAGGGGCACCACGTCCATGGCGTAGCCCAGGCCCAGGGTGTGCTGGGCAAAGCACGGCGCGGACAGCGGGGATGCAGGGTGGGTGAGGAGTGAGGGGCTGGGCGAGGTGGTGAAGGGGAACTTGGAGTGGGGTGCGGAGGCAGGGGAAAACGGCGGCTGTGAGCCCAGTAATGGTGCGCCAGGGGCCTGGCTGGGGGCGGCGTAAGGGAGGCCGAGTGGCTCCGTGCCGAGGCACTTGCCAGGGAAACCATACTGCAGCAAGGGCTTGGGTTTGAGCTGGGGGCTGAGGCAGCCAGGCACAGCGGTGAGGGGCTCGGGGGCCAGCGGCGGCTGCTCAGGGCCAAAGAAGGCACCGTGGAGGCTGAGCTGGGTGGCATCACTGGGCTGTGGGGGACATGGCTGTGTCAGGAGGGGTGGCTCGGGCACCGGTGGCCATGGGTCACGGGCCAGGGTCCCGCTCACCTGGAGGAGAGGGCTGGGTGGGAGCGGGGCATCAGGGTTGGCGGGCACAGTTTCTCCACTGCCATAGAGAGGCTCAAAGCAGGGCGGCTCCTGATAGCCCAGTGGCATCTGCGCAGGCAGCGGCCGATGGCTGATGAAAATATCTGCGGGGTGAAGCAGAGAGATGGTGATGGGTGGTGGGGGCCTAGGGAGTGCTTCTGCCGCTGGAGAGGGGGATGCAAGGTTGGGGCACGCTGGAGGGAGCCGCATGCTGTATCCAGGACTGGCAGGGATTTGCTGGCCTCACGTTCACCTGGCAGAGCTGGATCAGCTCCTGGCTTTGCAGGCAGATTTGGTGCTCTGGTTGTGAAACATCAGAGCTTCACATGGTGGGAGGGAAGAGGCAGCTCACGCGCTCAGCCCAGCCTTGCCATGCACACTGGGACAGGAAAACCCGCCCAGGAACACCACCCAGGGGTGGAGACCCCGTCCCCAACACACAGCTGAGACCGCATCTCAGGGGTCTGGGCTCTCCCTGCACCCCCACAGCCAGCCCTGAGCAGCGCAGAAACTGAGCCCCTGTGCTGTGGGGCAGTGGCAGAGCTGGCTTTGGGCAGATGTGGGGCAGCCCTGTGGGTCGCACTGTCCTGGAGCCGCAGGGGATGGTCCCACTGGAGTTGGGGCAAGCGTTTGCCTCCCAGCCCCAGTGCTGCAGTGCGTGCTGCCTGTGGCTAACCACATCCCATGGCCTTCCCGAAGCTGAGCCCCGTGACCCAGCCACGACTCCCTCTCCCTTCCTGTCTCCTTCCCACAGCCCTGATGCTTCCGCAGGCCCAGACGCCGTGGCACGGAGCGCTGTCTGCTGCCTGGGGCATCACCTCCCCACTGAAACACGCTTTGCAGGCACATCACCCCACACAGCTCTGCTCAGTGACGGGGCCCGCCAGCACCGTGCCAGTGCAGTTTCACTGCCACCAGGAGAAGGTGAAGGTGACTGGGGAGGATGGGGCTGCTGGTCACGCATTTCCCTGTAAGACAGAGTGGGAGTGATAGGTGGATTTGCAGGCAGCCGCCTGACAGCCTCTGGCACGGGGTCTGCATCCAAGCAGCTCTCCAGCTCATGAGCATTCACACCTCCGTTGTGCGTGCTCCAGTGCAAGCTCAGGCCCTCACTGCCCTGAGCCCATCTGGGCTGCTCCTGCCCATCCAATATGCCCCTGGTGCCAACCATGCTGCAGGAGCTCCTCCAGGCTCTGGCATAGGCTCCCATGCCTGAAGTGCCCTGGCTGGGACAGCCAAAGCCTCTGGACCTGACAAGTTTTTGAATCTACACCTGAGGAACAAATGCTCCTCCAGAGGGAAATGCCGTGACCATCCCAGCAGTGCCACACAGCACGCTGCACCTGCCCTGCTCAGCCCTGACATGGCCCCTTCCCTTCCGCCCTGCACACAGCAGCTGCAGCCCATGTGCCCTGGCTGGGAATGGTGTTCAGCTGCACACCCCTCACAGGGGCGGGCAGCAGCACTGCCACCCTCCTTCTTCCAGCCCACGGCTACAGGCAGTCGGCTGTATGCAGTGCTGCCAAGCACTCCCATGCTCGTAATGGCCTCCAAGGCACTCAGAGCCTCCCAGCTCCACTGTCCTCCAGGGCAGCAGTTCATCCTCCTCCTCAGAGCGGAATTCTGCCTGGTCCCAGTCCCACGCAGGCTGGGGCTGGGACACAGCGAACACTCAGAGCACCACAGAGCCACAGCTGCCCTCCAGGGGCACAGCCAGGCATGGTTGCAGCCCAATGGGGTGCAGCACCTGGCCCCACACTGCCCCCAGCCCTCATCTGTGCCCATGCTGTGCCATCTCCTGCTGCCAGCACTGAAGCTATGCATGCATTTAAAGCGTTTCTGATGGCCAGCTCTGCAGATTCGATTCCTCTTGTTTCGCTTGCTGTGCTGCCACAGTGGGTGGTGGATGCTGCCTGGCACAACAGGTGGCAGCCCCCTGCCCTCCACCTCATCCATCCCTTCCCCACCCTGCAGCTCTCACCTATGCTTCTCTCTGCTCACTCTGCCCAGACCTGCTGCCAAGCTGTGCAGTGCGGCCAGAGCATGATGCCACCTGGGGGATGAGAGCCCATGCGGTCAGCACACCATGCCTTCAGCATTCTGCTCCAATACCAGGCTGCTCTCCAAAGAGACCCCTGTTGTAGAGCCTGCTCCCAAGGCTGGGACACTCCATTGCTGGCCCTTGGCTCCGGGAGAGCACGGCAGTGCCATGGGGTCATGCCACCCCAACAGCCTGGCCCCAGGGCCCCAGTGCAGGTCCTACCTGGAGCGCAGTGCCAGCAGCACTCAGGCACTGGGCTGGGCTGCTCCCTCGCTTCTGCCATCAGGACTTCTCCATCCGCCCCACACTGTGCTCTGGCACCCACTGAGGACACGACGTGGTTCCTCATTTAGGGATTGGCTTGTGCTTGCTGACTGACAGGCACCGAGCTCGGTGACGGTCCTCAGACACAGAATGGCCCCGTGACCCCACAGGAGCCCTGAGCCCCCGCTCTGCCCTGCTGGCCTTGTTTGTGAGGCACAGACCCAGGCCCTGTGTACAGTGCCAGCAAAAGTGGCCACGGGGGCATCACTCAGGGCTGGGGGCATTTCAGCTCTGGCACGCAGCGCCCAGAGTTTGGCAGCAGCCCTCTTCCTGAAAGGGGCTCTTCATCCTCTTACCCCACAGTCCTGTGGCCAAAGCTGCAACCCTGCACAACCCACACCTCCACTGTGATCGTGCATCACAGTGCTGGGGCTTTATCCCAGGCAGCACCCTGGGGAAAATGCACATAGAAATACATTGCTTTGGATGGGCACCATGGTGCCACGTGCCATTCCCAGGCTGTGCCACGCTGTTCTCACACCAGCAGCACGAGGGAACGTTGCCCACGGACAGAGGTACTGGGTCTGCATCACTGTCAGGAGGTGCTGCTTCAGGGGTCAGCACAGCCTTCCGGCACCACACAGGATATGCGAGGGGAAGGACACTTCTCAGGTGTCATTCTGACCCCTTTGAGGTTTGCTTGTGGCTCAGCCCAAAGGGCCATGTGGGGTCAAGAAGTTGTGAGGGCTGAGCCCTGGGCTTCCCACCTTGGCACAGCAGCCTGCCCCATGGCTGCCCTGCTCCCCACCAGCATCTGGTCTTGCATCAGCCGGCGGCTGTGTGGTGCAAGGGCCTGTGCTTCCTCCAGCAGAGGGAAGTGGGAGGTGGAGGCGGCTGCAGCACGGCAGGAGCCTTGGGCAGGCTGTGTGCAGGGCATGGACGTGTTCCGAGGGCTCCCGAGGCCTGGTGCTGCCTGAGGCCGCTTGTGGGGTCCCACCCTGCAAAGTCTGCCCATGCCACCAGCTCCAGCGCATCTGAGGTCTCCGATGTGGCACCACACCAGCAGTGCCCGGCCCTGGCACAGCCGTGGGTACACTGCACAGTGCACACGTGACAAGGTCACATCCTGACTGACTCTGCGGCGCTCACGGACACCGCACTGCTCCAGCAGTGCCCTGTGTCACAGGCAGGTCCTGGTGGTAGCACTGTGGGAGGAGGCGCCGCCGGGATGGCCTGCTTGTCCCCTGCTTGCCCCTCTGCCTGCCCTGGATACCAGTGCCACTTGGTTTTCAAGGCCAACCTGGCAGGGACCGTGACCCGTCCTCAGAGGATGTAGCACAGCCCATCGTGGGGTCTCAGCAGCTCTGCACAGGGCCTCCAGCAAGAGTGCAGTGAGGAGAGGAACAGTGTCAGAGAACCTGAGTTTCCTCCATCTGTGGGGATAGCTGTTCTCTGTCTGCAGCCAAGCCCAGGTAGCTTCATATTCCTGATGTGACCTTCTGCTTGCAGAAGCCCCTTTCCATGGCTCCCAGCCCCTTCCCATCCCTCTGCTTTGATCAAGACAGCAGATGTGCTTTCTGGCTCCCCAGCAGCACCTGCTGTTGTCAGGCCAGCTCAGCTCTGTGTTGGGCTGCAAGGTGTGCAGGCTGGCTCTTACCTGATATCTCCATGGTATCATCCAAGCTGGGCTGCAGAGGTGCCAGGTCTGGCTGGATCATGTCAGCATTCCCGATATATGCTGGAAGAAGACAGAGCTGCAGTGTTAGGGTGCTGCATTCCCAGCTCCCCACCTCAGGGCTGGCACTGCTGACCTCACCAACAGCCATCCCAGTACCCAGCCTCACCCTGCATGGCTGCACTCTGCCCCACAGCACAGGGACCCAACCTCTGAAGATATCCCATTCCTACCATTCTGCCCAGCAGCACTCTGAGGCCTCATTCAGGGCCCAGAAACCCCTGGGCAAGGCTGCAGCTTTTGGAGCGAAGCCAAGAGGCAGCAACGTGCCATGAGTAAGCTGTTTGCCTGCTCCTCCTCCTCCTCCAGCAAGAGCGTAGCCCCATGGGGGTCACCTACCATCCTCGGGGAGCTCCTGGTGGGCGCTGGGCATCTGTGTCATGGTGAAGAGGGTGTCAGAGATGTCCGAGAGGAATGTGTCCAAGTCAAAGTGCTGCCTACCCCCCGGCTCCTCCTCCTCGTCCCCCAGCAGCATGGGCACCACGTTGCAGAAGAGCTGGTTGCACCATTTCTCCGTTGGTCTCCAGGCATCCTCGTCCTGCATGAGATGGTGCAAAGGAGCCAGTGGGCACTTCTTGCAGGCAGCCTGAGGCCTCCAGGTTGGCTCGCTGGTGCTCATAAAGAGCTATTCAGCACCCCGATGCCTCCCACAGCCATTGGGGTCATCACCAACAACAGCTTTCACCTGCCCTTCTCCCAGGCTGCCTGGTGCAGGGACGTCCGACCGTCCCTGCCGGCGCTTCCCCAGCAGACTCACCTGCTTCGGGCTGGAGAGCTCTCCCTCCCGGCTGGACTTCCGGAGCTGGAAGGAGAAGAAAGCCTGGATCGGCCCCCAGCAGAGATGGGCACAGGGCAGAGCTGGGCAGGGTGAGGGAGCAGCAGGCCATGTCCTCCGGCCCTCGGTCACCTCCTGGCAGACCCGCAGGACCGCGCTGCCTGCTCAGGCTCTGGCCCGGGCTGCCACCGCTTCACATCTGCCCTCAATGCTAAGTGCAGCAGTGCAGGGCTGCGCCCCAGCCTTTTCAAGATGAGCGAGGAGGAGGCTGGCACCGCGCTCCACCCCGTGTGGCGGGCAGCCAAAGCTGGTGCCACCTAAACCACCACTAGATTATCACGGCCGAGAGTGACACCAGGGTGACACCGGGACACCAGGCCTTGTTACACGTGCTGCCTGGCTGAGCTGCGGCTGCCAGCGAATCCCAGCCCAGCTCAGGCCCCGCAGCGAGTGCTGCTTGTCCCACTGCAGCACGTGCACTGCAGGTGCGCTGCCAAGCCCAGCCTTGGCTGAGCAGCACACCGGGCAGAGCCAGCCCGATCCGGGCTGCCAGAGCGCGCTGCGGCACTGCGCATGGCCGGGGATGGGGCCACCAAAACCCAGCCACCATCACCGTGGGGACAACCATCAGCTCCATTTTGGGCACGCCAAGGTACTGCACCGCCGCCAGGAGCAGCAGGCGCACAGCCACTCACCCGCTTCTTGTAGTAGGTCCTCCACTTGTGGTACTCCCTCATCACCACCTCGATGCGCCGTTTCCAGTAGTTGCCCTCCAGCACCACAGCCTGCAGGGGCAATACTGGGGCTCACGGCCATACGGCACCCCGGGGCCAACCCCCGGTCCCAGCCCTGCACCCACAGCCAGCCCATGCCTGCCCCCGGCACCCTGATGTGTCCTCAGGACACATCACCAACACCTTCTCCCTCAAACTGCACGAACACAGCAAGCGAGGATGGGAGTTCTGCGGTGTCCTCAGCTCCTCGCTGTGTCCTCCGCACCCACTCCCAGCCCCAGGTGCCATGAGAGCCCATACTCTACCTCTGGTTTGCGGTGCTCATCAGCTTCTGACCCCTCCAGGGGGGTGATGAAACCACACACAGGGTTCTTCCTCTGCTCCACATCTGCTCAGGGGAAAACACAGTTGGCTTCGTCCGCAGCTCCCTCCCTGCGCAGGGGAGGGTACCCGTGTGTCTGGGTGCTGGTATGGTGGGCTGCCTGCAGGGCTGGGCACCCGCTGTGCCATTGCAGGGTAGCCGGGTGCTCAGCAGGAGAGGCTCCGGCCCTGTACTCACACTGGATGTACCACGCTCTCCAGATGGCATTGTTGAGGCGGATTTTATCCCGGCAAAGCAGCCGCTGCCCCTTGAAATTCTTCCACTTTGGTGACACCAGCTTCCCACTGCAACATCGAGGAGAGGAGGAGCTGAAGGGGACCATGCTGGGACCCCTGGCACAACCCCAGTCTGGGAGCTTTGCTGATCCTGCAAGGCCTCCAGCGCCCCTGGGATCACAGCACGGCACACAGAGGCACTGATTGCCCAAGTCTGCAGATGTGGCTCCGAGGTGGGAATCCCCAGCTGCAGGATTCCTGACCTTCCCCAGGTGATGCTGGCTGCTCCCACGGCTGTACCAAAGCTGCTTCTGATGGGCAGCATCCGCACATGGAGCGCTGTGCATGCACTCCTCCCCAGTCAAAAGGTTGTCCCTTAATGATCTCTGTGCTGCTCTGGATCCCACTGACCCCTGTGCATGCAGGGAGGAGATGAGGTCACGGCTGGGCTTGGTAGGTGTGCCGTACCCCACGCAACATCTCTGGAGCACTCAGCAGGTGACAGCAGGGTGTCCTCAGGGAGCTCAGCACTGCTATTGCTCGGCCCCATCTCTGCAGTGCTTCTGTCAGGGCTCCCCCACTGCTGCTTCCAAGACCCCGGGGCATCCTGTCCCTCAGCTCTGTGGAGCAAAGTAGCTTACATGGCCGCTCTTCCTGCTACAGGCAGATACTGAGCAGAGACCCCTCAGGTCCCCCAATTGCTGACGTAGGAACACATCCGGGGGCCAGAGCTCTTGCCCGCAGGAAGGGCAGGGAGAGATGCAGATGTGGTTCTGTGCTCAGTCCTGGGGCCCAGGAAGGACCCTGTCCCCACCACTCTGGCCTGCAGAGGGTTAAGGCTCTATCTCTGCACTGGCCACTCTGCTATCAGCAGGGATTTTGAACTTTCCCCGTGGCACAAAACAAACAGCATAGCGTTGCCAAGCAGAGGAGCCAATGGAAAGGACGGCTTTCCCCGGCACGTGGCCAGCTCCTGCTGGTCAAGGCTACCAGCCACACTCCTCTCTGGTGCTGCCCACGCCGCCCACTGGCTTAAAGGAGCAGCTCCAGCCCACAGCCCCGGCCCTGCACTGCAGCAGGGTGCATGGCCCTGCGTGGGGCTGGTGGGGCTGCAGTGTGCTGCGGGAGCTGGGGACGGGGGGAGATGCCTCTGGGCCTTGCCACAGCCTGCTTTCTTTCTCCCATTATTGAGAATCTCTCCCTTCTGTTTTGGAGCTTATCAGGCTGATCTTTGCACACTGGTTTGCCTTGAAGGAGGCCCCACCCTTTACTGAAGTTCTGCCCAGAGGAGATGGATGTGAACGCTACACTGAGCCACAAGAGGATTGGGATGCGGCAGCACCTTGGCCCAGCACAGGTGTCCTGCTGCCCTGCAGGGATGGGATCACGAGCCCCACCACCGGCTGTGGCACACGGAGCTCAGCCTGTGCCCAGCCCTGGCTCTGCAGCCAGCAGCTCCTGTCTGCTCCGTGATGCACTCAGCCTGCTCAGAAGTTCAAGTGTTGCCGCCCCTGCGGTGCAGTAAAATGAGTATTTTGCTCCCTCTCCACGCCAAGAGGAGGGGGAAGGAATGAGTTGGTGCATGAAGGAAACGGGCTGCAGCAGGGGAGAAGGCCAAGGGACGGCCCTCCTTGCTGACGTGAGCCCCCCTGGCCCTCCCACCACATGGAGCAGCAGGTAGCAGCAGCAGAGCCCCTCCTTGTTCTGTGGCAGGAGAGACAGTGCCAGTCCGGGTGGGCAGAAAAGTGACCATTTCTCAGTCCTTAGCCTCCAGAGGAGGCAGAACCTGAGCTCTGATTGGTGTGACTCTCTTTTTAGGGTACTGGAGAGCTGCAGAACATGATGTCTGTGAGATGGAGAGGGGTAGCATGGAAGGACAGAAAGGCATCCATGAAAGGGAAGAACCAAGGGTGAATTTGGGTACAATCCAGAGGCAAAATTTCCCTGGCTGGATTCCACTACTCACAGCTACTCTTAATCCAGGGCCAACCAAAATCTTCTCCCGTGGATGCTGAACAATGCAGCCAGGAGATACTGCTGATGTTCCAGGCTCTGGGATGGCCAACAAGGGTGCCATTAACACTTTGTAGCTGTTGTGAATCCTCCTCGCCAAGGGCTGCCATTAACTTCAGCTACGGCTTGGCACGGTGATGGCCCTGGGGCTGTCATGCTCAGTGCAGGAGGGAAAAGAAGCCCAGGAGGGGCCAGAAGACACCTGAAGGGATGGAGCCATGTCTGCAGCATGAGCTCTGGACGGCATACAGCTCCTGTCTGCTCCACCCCCCAGCCACATGTACCTGCCCCCCTCCTTTCTGCCCCAGAAGCTCTGGAGCTCAGAGTGCACATGAAGGCAATGCAGGCATCTCCAGCCCCATGCAGCAAGTAGGGCAGCTGTGGGGCTGCGACAGAAAAGGGAAGTGGGGCTACCCTGTGCATCAGTGCCACCCATACGTGGCACCCAGGGTGACTCAGCTGGGGACATCTTGGCTGTCACGCCGATGACAAGAGCGAACATGGGCTGCATCACCCAGTTCCTGCAGAGCTCTGCTCTCACCAGCTCCTGAGAGTGACCTCACCGTGCACCACGCCAGAGATGCAACTGAAAGTGAGACCTGGTGTGGGACCAGGAGATGGGCAGAACTTCCTGTTTTGCTCAGGCTTTGTTTTCACAAGGCATCAATAGCAGATTGCCATCCCAGGTTTTCACTGGGACTTTTTGGAAAAGCTGTACCAACAGTTTTGCTGTAAGGTTCAGAGTGTGCTCAGGGGTCTTGGTGAAAGAGGGGATGTGGTCCAAGGTCACGGGCCCAGGCACTAATACGCAAGGAACAGGAGCTTGCTGTCACCAAGATGTGGGATGGCAGGTCTCTGTCCCCATGGGCCTGGGTGATGTGTGTGGCCAGAGGAACGCACAGTCACTCATCTGACTTCGCTGGAGAAAAGGGGAGAAGCTTTCAGGAGGCCCTGGGCAAAGCACTGTGCAGCCATCCTGTCCAGAGCGCTGGAGCAACATGACAAGTGGGTACAGCTTTGGGACGGCCGGCCAAAGGCCGAGAGCTGCAGGAGGTGACGACAGCTCTCCTGGAGGACAGCAGGTAAGATGTGCCAAGACAGGAAGAAGTTCCCAGCTGCTCCATGACAGCTGCCCCAGCACCAGCTCCTTCCCCCCGAAACCTCCCAGGACGGCATTTTGTGAGCAGACATCACATCACAGCCCAACAGAAGAGCAGACGGGACACCATCCATCGGCTCGCACTTAGCAATCAGCAACGGGCGATCAGCAGGGCCGGGGCCTCCAAAGAGCCGGGGATCAGCGAGTCGCCCTGGGACTCACCTGTACTCCAGGCTCATGCACTCGAAGAGCCGCGTCAGGGTCGGGTCAATGCTCCGCGGATCGGCGGCCGAGGGCTCGGCGCGGCGCTGACGCCGGTGGGGCAGCGCGTCGCGGTGCGGGGATGACACCATGAAGTGGCCGCTATGGATGACCTGCGAGGGGTTCTGCGGCCCGGCGCCGGGCCCCGCACCGCCCGCGGTCGCGTCCTCGGAATCGGAGTCAAAGTCGGAGTCGGGGCACGGTCCGACCGGGGGCTGCGCGAAGGGGCTCGGCAGCCCCAGCTGAGCCCGAGCCATCGCCCGGCGCCGTCACGAGCCCTCGGTCCGCGTGCCGGCAGCGCCCAACCCGCGGCACCGCGCGCCCCTCCGGCCCGGCCGCACGGCCAACGCGCTCCCGAGCTGCGGCTCACCGCACTTCGCCCGCCGGCACCGCCAGCCACGCGGTGCGGCCCGGCCCGGCTGCGCAGGCGCTCCTGGCGCTGAGCCGCACTTATAGCGGCGCGCTGATCCCGCCCACGGCCGCCGTTCGTGGCTGCGGGCTCCGCGGCGCGGCTCGCCTTCCCTCGGCCCGGCGCCCGGCCCACCGCTCGCTGGCGGTCGGCTGTGTTTACCCGGAGCTGATCGGGTGCCGGCAGGGAGAGCAGCGCGGTGTTTACCCAGCGCCTCTGCCCTCGTGCGTCTCCCTGCACTTCCGAGGGAACAAATACAGATTAAGGGACGCAAACAACTCAAATTATAGCAACGGGCATCCAGCTCTGCACAACGCTCGCGGAGTCACTGAGCCGTGCTGCGGAGCTGCGGACAGCCGAGGGACGTGCACGTGCGGAGATGTGGGAGAGGGGGCTGGCAGTGCCGGGCCGGGCGGTCACACCCGGCAGGTATCGGGGATAGGACAGGGCTGATTGTGGCTCTGAACTAACAGAGAGCAGTTTGGAGCAGCTATAAGGAAGAAGTTCTTTACTCAGAGGGCGGTGAGGCGTTGTGCTGCTGCCCCGAGCGGCGGGTGCCCCATCCCTGCCGGTGCCCCAGGCCTCACAGCAGAAGACATCGCTTCTGCTGTTTAACTAGAAGGTGTGTGCCGGTTTGCTTCCCGGCATGAACAGTTGGAAAAAGTCACAGAGGTGAGGAAGTTGGGTAATCAGAAGTGAGAACGGCGATAGAAGGTTGGTCGTATCAGAATGCCCGTGTTCGGAAAGAGATTGAGGCCGTGGAAAGTCCTAGGACTGCAGGGGAATAAGGAATAATTTGATAATGGTTGTTCAGCAGTTTTCAGAACACGAGAGCTGGGGGGACCAGGAAAAGGAACGGTGATAGAATTTTTATTAGAATCACAGCATCGTTAAGGTTGGAAAAGACCTTTAAGGTCCCGAATCCAACCCCAACCCACCCCACCATGTCCATAACCACAGCCTTCAGTACCACATCTCCACGGTTCCCTGTGCCACTGCATTGCTGCTCTTTTTGAAATTTTTCTTAATATCCAACCTGAACTTCCCCCAGTGCATTTTAAGGCCATCACCTCTCACCCTATCGCTGTTACCTGGGAGCAGAGGCCAACCCCCATCCCCACCACCTGCTTTCAGGCAGCTGCAGGGAGCAGTGATGCCTCCCCTGAGCTCTGCCCCACTCTGACCCATCCCAGCTCCCCCAGCCGCTCCCATCAGACGCGTGCTCCACAGCCCTCACAGCTCCATTCCTTCTCTGAACGCACTCCAGGGCCTCCACGTCTTTCTTGCAGTGAGGGCCCAGCACTGAACGCAGCACTGAATGCAGCCTCACCAGGGCCGGCACAGAGGGACGGGCAGCTCCTGCTCTGCCGGCTGCAGCACTGCTGACACAAGCCAGGATGCCGTTGGCCTTCTTGGCCCCCTGGGCACGCTGCTGGCTCATGGTCAGTGGGTATCAGCTCACACCCCCACATGCTTTTCCTGCATGCATCTTTCCAGCCATTCTGCCCCAGGCCCATAGCACTGCATGGCGCAGTTGTGACCCAAGTGCAGGACCTGGCACTTGGTCCTGTTGCAGCTCATCCCATTGGCCTCTGCCCACTGATCAGCCTGCCCACATCCCTCTGTGGGGCCTTCCTACCCTCAGGCAACTCTCTCCAAACTCATACTCTGTTTTCCATTGCATGCACAGGAACTGGTGAGAGGAGCTGTGACTAATATTCAAAGAGTGGGCTGCATGATGCTGGCGCATGGCACAGGGATGCAGCCCACCCAGCAGTACCTGCAGAGGTTCTTCCTTGGCAGGTGAAAGAGATGGTGCCGTGCTGGTTGTGTCTTGCTGATAAGACAAGGGGGAATGGCTTTAAACTAAAAGAGAGGAGATGTAGATTAGATGCGAGATGGAAATTCTTCACCCAGAGGGCAGTGAGGCGCTGCACTGCTGCCCAGAGCTGTGGGTGACCCTCCCTGGAGGTGCCCCAGGCCGTGGATGGACTCTGGGCAGCCTCAGCTGGTGCCCAATTTAGTGGCTGGCAACCTTGCCTGTGGCAGGCAGTTGGAAACAGATTATTTTTTATGTCCCTTCCAACCCAACCCATTCTATTACTTTCCAATTTTAGAAGTCTGTGAAATCCTGATGAAGGTGTTGCTGATACAGCCCCACATCTGGAGCTGAGGACTCGAAGCGGTGCTTCCAGTGCATCATCATCCACAGTACTGCTGTGAAAACGTTCATTTGGGAAGGCTGGATCTCCAAAGTGCCACAGCAGCATCCATGCTCACCCCAAACGGTTCACTCTGCCCACTGTTACCCATTTCTCAGGATTTTCTCTAATTAAGAAAATTCCAACAAGTATCTCAGAAGCCACCCAGAACTCAGCAGAGGATAGAGAAAGTGAAAGCAGGAGGCAGTGCTGCAGTTTTGTTGCCTAGACGGCAATCTGATGGCTCAGTGCTGTGTTATATGGGTCACATTAAGGCCTTAATCTTAGGACAAACTCCAAAGTCACTGAACAGTCCTGGCACGCAGGCAGGCTCTGCTCCACTGTGGCCAAGTGCCGGAGAAGTGAGGTCCCCTCGCTGGTAGGGCTGCACCTGGGGACCTGTGTGCAGTTCTGGGTCCTGCAGCGTAGGGAGGCCTGGGCTGGAGAGAACACTGCAGAGCCACAGGGATGCTGACAGTGCAGCATTCCCAGAGAGGAGGAGAAGGGATCACGTTGCTCTTGGAGATGAGATGGGCAGAAAGAAGGCAATGGGTCAGAATGCAGAGTATTGACTGAGAGAACAGCAAGGCCTTTTGGAGGAAGGTGTAGGGTCCATTCCTTCTCCAGGAAAGGGCTGGGAAACCCTAATTCAGAGACAGTTGGTTGTATTTCCTCTTCTTGGAAAGAATTCTGACACCCGCGCGATGTAATTCTTGTGTTTTCCTCCTCCAGAGGTCTCAGTCTCTCTCTCCCACGTATCCCACCCTGCACCAGTGGAACAGAGCAGGGCGAATAGCAGAGCAAATCGCAACCTGCAGCTGAACTGCCAGGCAATACCTCGTGGCTCTCCCTGCCCATCCCTGCACGGCCACACTTCCTTCACTCCCCACGGCCGCCTGGGGAGCCCCGGGACAAGGGCATCCTCTGGAGACTGGAGAAAAGTCAGCAGCAAAACTCCCTGCTTCTCCAGTCACTTCTTGGTCATTGCCGTCACATTTTATTGCGCCCTCTGACATCAGTGCTGCCACAGGACGAGGTGGCTGGGCTTCTCTGGGGACGGCAGAAACTGCAGGGAGCACAGCAGCATCTTCCTTCAAAGAAACACACTGATCCTTTGAAGACCAACGCAAGCTGTGATCTGTATGGGAAACGCTGCTTTGCACCTGCGGGCTGATGGTGTAATGGATGGAACGGCTGCATCCAGGAGTGGCCGACAAGGGGGATGGAACCGGTCAGAGCCTTCTGGCTTCCTACTGGTCCGTGCCATAACTGAAGCACATTTGAGACTGTTTCGTGCTCAGAGGGCCGACTTGATGTATCTGCTGCTACGTGCCTGCTGCACAAAGCTTTCCCCTGCTGTGTGCTTCCACAGCAGCAGGACAGCTCTGCACCTCTGGGCTCCCTGACCCTGCACTGGGTGCACCTGGGATTTGGGGCTGTCATTTAAAGCCATTCACAAGGACACATTTGCTTTTCCAGACTGCAGACAAACAAAGCAGCTCATTAAAAACAACTCGCTCTAGCTTGCTGAAGAGGACCCGAAAGAAATGTAATATAGTGATTTAACAAAGCTTTATCATTAGACAGCAGCTTAAGATTGAAGATGGCAAGGTGCACTTGGGCATTGGCTGCCTGGAGGGGAGGGCAGAGCGCACAGCCAGGGGGACACTTGGTCGGTTTTTCCAGCAGGACAATCATTTTGTGTGCCGCTGAAATCCTTCAAATTATGTGTGTAGATGGCTCCAATCACACCTCACAGCTCACAGCACCCTCTGTTTTGAAGGTGAGAGAAGACAGAAGTCCTCACGCAGACTCTTGGCTTCCCATCCCCTCCCATTTCCAGTGGCTGAACTCCACTGCCCTTCGCAGCACAGGACACAAGCTGTTAATTCATAGCTCCTTCCCAAACGCCTGTCCTATGGGAAAGCAGGGCTTCAGCAGAGGAAGCTTTTGAACATGGTGACCTGTGCGAGCACAGCAGAGACTTGAAATAGATGTTAACACTTGGGATAGTTCTTTGAATACAGATTTATTTTGATACTTGACAAGCGTTAAGTCTGAAGTACAGAAGGCAAAGAGTGGAAATTTGTGCAATCCTGATCAAGAGATTTTAATCTTTCTACAAGTGAAAGTTGTGTTGTTTGTCTGAAGTTAAAGATGTCAGTCAGCTCACACAGCCATAGAGATGCATTGCAGTTTGGCTGTTTCACATTTTATCTGAGGCACATTGCACATCTGGAAACTCCAGGTTTTGGGAGCAACTGTTCTGATTATTAACACAATTAAAATGACCCGGATCTGAGCAAAAGGATAAAGGCTGAATTGAGGAGCAGAGAGACCTACAGGAGGGAGAAGTGGAGGACGGCTCATTTTCTTCAGTAGCTGGGACACAAACCTAGCAAAGACCCACGACGCATCAGGTCTGGCCATGACACGTTTTACCTTTTCCACCTCTTTGCCGAGCAAGTCTTAGCCACAGGTTGGACAGAAAGGAAAGGAAAATGCAGCTAGCAGTAGGTAGCTGGTTTGATGAGGATGGCAGAAGCTCTGCAGTTGCCGCTGCACAGACCGCTCCACGTCAAGCCGCCCTTGAAATTGAGCCGTACGGAGTAACAGGACGAATACCACCAGCCGCCCCCGTTGGCGGAAGCACAGTTCCCGCTGTTGGTGTCCTGATCCAAGTCCTTAGCAAAGAACTTCATGTTGTCGTGCACAGTGGCGGAATTGGCTAAAGCCATGGCATCCCCTGCTGTGCCCGCGTAGGAGCCCAGCCGCAGCCGGTAGCCCTGGGCCTCGTCCTCCACGCTGAAGAGGTTGTAGTCTGCAAACTTGACGTTGTCTGCGTTGTCTGAGATGACGAACCTGACCTGGTAGACCTTCTGCTTGGCGATCTGGTGGATGTACTCGGTGCCCAGCCAGTAGTCGCCGCGCACGCTCCCGAAGCCGTACTTGTAGGTGCTCCAGGACTCGGCCCAGGTGATGTCTGTGTTGTGGCTGTTCCTCTGGATGACCGTCCAGCCCCCGTCCGTCACGTTCATCTCACAGTACACCACGAGGGGGTGCAGCCCTGAGGGCTGGATGATGTAGACGCCGCTGGGGCTGCCTGCAGAGAGCTCACTGCAGTCCTTGGGCCAACCTGGGGCAGATTAAAACACGGAGAACCAACAGGCGCGGTGACACCCGGTCTGCTTGTTGGCTTCTGTGAGACTGATTGCTAAAAAATTTGCAGATGTGGAAATTTGCCATGCAGTAAAAAGGCTGTCACTGTGTTTCCCACTGTAAGTGTATGAACAGAAAACCTTTGTAAGGGAAACACAGTGATTAAAAAACCATGGATGCATTTTGGCCGTGCAATCAGACTATTTACTTCTCTTTCTTTGTTCAGATCTTTGTCTCTGCAGCCTTCCCCAGTTTTCACAATTATCCTTCCTTCTAATAATACAGGGGCTCAAGCTTAGCCTGGTGAGGGCTTTTTTTACTTTATTTTACAGAAACTTAAATGAGAAAGCGTGCTGTTCCTGCAGCTCTGAGATCCACCTCATCTCTGGGTTCAGGAAGGGGAGAACCTCCTGTTGGCATAGCCTGGGAGGTGCATCCTCTGCTTGCTCCGTGCAGAGCTTCACAGGGCAGGAGAGGATGCGTGAGGTGTACATAAGGCTGGGGAGGCCTTTGGGATCTCAGAAGGAACCATTCTATGTAAAGTTCTGCACTGAGTTTTGCCCAACAGGAGATGAGCCGTGCTGTTCCTGGGTTTGTGCCCACCCACTGCTGTTTGGCCCTCGCTGCCTGCACGTCCCAGTGCCGGAACCCTGCAGGGAATGGGCTGTTTGTGCTGACCTGTGCCACTGGCTCTGCCACGCTGCATGTCTCCTTCATCTTCACCTGCATTGGGAAAAGAAAAACGAGTGAGCTGGGCAGCCCTGTGCCATGGCACAGAAGTAACTCCGGCTTCCAGGGGCTGTTATTTCTAGCACTGCTGTTGGTAGGATACTTCAGCAATGCCACCCGGCTCCATTTTCTTCTTATATGGTAGCTTTGTACTGTAAACTCTTCAAAGGAATGAGGCACCTGGAGAGGCAGAACTACAGAGGATGAGTCGCTGAGCTGCACTGTTTGGTCCACTCAGCATTATGGCTTCACAGAGCTGCCTGGTGTGGACTGCACCACAGCAGCAGTGATGAGTACAGGGAAAGACTGCTGGAGGAGAGGGACTGAGAAGCAAGCAGACTGCGTGGAATTAGATCAAACTGCTGAGTGATGTTGCTGTAACCCCCCAAGCTGAAGTCACCAGCTCCTCAGTGCAGACTGAAGGCATTCATGTGTTCAGTTCACAAAATGCTTCAAAAACCTTCAGACAGGAACAGGAGCTCAAAGCAAAGTGATAGCAGGGCTGTCTTTATAAAGAAATCACAGCATCCATATTCATAAATCTGCATTCCTCAAACACCCACAGTGACCTCTGTTATTGGTGTGACTCATTTATTACACCATTTAGCCATGAACAATCTTCAGAAGGCATTTTGGTTAGTGACTGAAGTTCCACGGAATTACAGAATCGTTAAGGCTGGAAAAGTCCTCTAAGATCCCCAACCCCAACGCACCCCACCGTGCCCACTGCCCACGTCCCTCAGTTCACATCCCCATGGAACACCTCCACGGACCCCTCTGCTCCCTGGGCAGCTGTGCCACTGCAGCACCGCTCTTTTGGAGAAGAAATTTCTCCTAATATCCAATCTGACCTGGTGACATTTCAGGGGTTTAGACAGACTACAGAGAAAAGGTCTTCCTTTGGATATCTGCAGGTCTCTAGATAAAGCTACCATGTACATCTTGTCAATAATAAAGAAGGCTGAACTTCCAGATCATGCAGTGTGGAGAGAATATCTGAAATGGGAGGAAGATGTGATTGAGCTCCTGTTCTTTCTGAGCGTGTCTGCCCTTCACCACCGTTCCCTTCCACACCTCCCCTCTGCGCAGAGAGCAGGAGGCTCCTGGTGTTCGGATGATCAGTGTTCAGGGGTGTAAGAGAGAAAACACGTACCAGGATGGTGCCCATCTGAGTGGAGATTAAGAATGTCAGATAGATTTGCTTTCAGTCTTGTCAGGTTTTCAATCTGCACAGCAAGAAGAGGGGCGAGCAGGGCCAGCATGCAGGTACAGAGCAGGAGGCCGGAGTGATGAGCAGCTGCAGGGAGAGTAGACACAGTGAGTGGAAGTGCAAACCCAGCCTTCCTGGTGAGGGAGCTTTGGATAAATAAACTCAGCAAATGTTAGAACAAACTCGTAGAACAGACAAAGCCACAGCATTAATTACGCTGTGCTTTACCGAGGGGCAGAAATATAAAAAGAAACATTCTGCAAAAGTACGCAACTGTCTGCAGCCTACAGGGATGGGGATTTTCCATGGGGAAAGTGCAGCTTCCAGGGATGGAGTCACGCTGTTCAGCTGTAGCATTGGCCAAAGCAGGACTCCATGGCTTCCACAATCAGATGAGGAGCATTTGGGAATCTGACCAATCGGACTCCTTCAGACTGTGTCAGATCAGGAGCTTCCCCGACAGCTTGCTCGCAGCCAGCCCCATAGATGAGCATCTGCAGCGTGCCTGCTCCACTCCCGTGCCCTAAGAGGCTTCAGGCCGACGGCTGCTGAGCACCTCAACTAAGCTTCCGCTCTGTTTATAAATGCACTCGATACTCTGGGCACAAATATAAGGCACTTCACGACACAGCGCGGTGCGGGGTGGGTTTAAGTGCGCTCAGGAACAGAGGAGGGAGCGCGAGGAGCAGGAAGGCGACAGAGAGGGCGGGTGCGCAGCAGGAGCCGCGTTGACCCACAGCCCAGCGCAGAGGCGGCAGCAGCCCGGAGGAGGAGGGGCGCAGGGGGGGCATCCGCGCAGCGCCCAGCACGCACTCACCCATGATGTTGCTGCAGGGTCCCTGTGGAGCGGGAAGCCGAGGTGCCTGGCCTGGAGGCACCGTGCTTATATGGGGCTCGGCGGGTGAGGGCAGCGCTCCGCCTTCCACCATCATCCCGGCTGGAGACGGATGGTTTGTTTGCCCTCGTGTGTCAGCATCGCTGTTCATTCCCCATTTGCACCTTTCTGTGATAAGAGATCCTAAACCAGACAGCAGCCGGCATCCCGTGTTTGCACATCACTCCACTGGACTGGCAAATGCTCCAGATAAGGAGCGTTATTACTGGATTTGACACCAAACCCTTTGAAGGCATCCCTGACCCAGGCTGCATGGCAAAGCCTCTCCAGGTGCTTCGGGCTCCGGTTGCCCTCCTTCGGACAATCTCTGGTTGCTTTGTGTCCTCACACGTCAGCACCAAGGTGACACATGGTATCTGAGGCGAGGACCTGCTGGCACCACAAAATATGCTGTAGTGAAAGAGACTCCAGCAGCCCTGAGAGCTTTTGTGAAATAAGGGAGACCTCTCACTTGTTAACCAGACCCGATGTGGTTCTGCTGGCTCTAATTGCTGCTTGAAGAGCTCTGTGAATGTGTGTAGGGCTCCATATCCCATATGGATTCCTGGACCATGTAGGATGCTCTCCCAGAGCACGTGCAGCCTGCACAGCACTGCTGGGCAGTGCTCATACTGCGTGCCATGGGAAGAGCAGGTGGTCAGCAGAGCCCCCTGAGCTGCCACCAAATGTATGCAGAAGGAAGGGAAGTGCAAGGGAAGGGTGCTGCTGAGGAACCAAGTTTGTGCTCAGAGCTGCCCAAAGCACGTCACGTTCATCTCGCAGTACACCACGAGGGGGTGCAGCCCTGAGGGCTGGATGATGTAGACGCCGCTGGGGCTGCCTGCAGAGAGCTCACTGCAGTCCTTGGGCCAACCTGGGGCAGGAGAGAGTGTGCTTTAATAAAAGGCTGTGCAACAGAAAAAGAGCACGCCTTCATCTTGTGGAAGAACAGACAGACAACTGGCCAGAGCACCTCGCAGATTCTCAGCTGTCCCAGCCCAGAGAGGTCAATGCGCTCTCCTGACAGTGCGACTGGGTTGGCCTCAGACCTTTGCTCATCTTCTCCAACAGGACCTGGCAGGAGGTGGCCCCAAGAGAAGGGCAACAGTCCCACTGGACCATGCTGGTATCAGACTCGGAGAACAATATAGATGCTGAAAGGGACTGTGTGGCTAAAACAGAGTTGGACTGGACAGGGATGTGAAAAGGACCTTGCCCCTTCCTGTGGCTGAGGAGAGAGAAGAACAGCCTCTGCCAGCACACAGGTGCCTTCATCACCTGCATGGTGCACATACACACACACACACGAGCACTGCAGCCTGTGCTGGGCACTTCCTCACCTCTGTCAGCATTAAACCTGGAGTGGGGTTGGGGTGAGATATGCTGTGAGGCCCTTTTCCACACAGAGTGGCACTGGACCCACCCCATACTGGCCAGTGTGGCAGGGGAGAGGGGAATCTAATAAGACCCCGTCGAAGAAGACAGAGGTGCATCCCATCACACACCTGCAGTTGGATATTAGTAAGGGACACAGAGCAGCACGCTCTACCTGAGCACACGACGCCTGCATCCTCGCTGTGCCTGCAGTTGTGTTGTCCCCAGGCCCTCAGTGTGCACTGAGTGAGGAGGCTCTCGTTCCCAATGCAGTTAACATCATCCAGCCAAATAGGTCCGGATCCACTTCCAAAGAAAGCTTGAGATGGAGCTGACACTGCTTCCCCGCAGCCAAGCTGCCTACAGACCACAGAGGCATCTTTCAGGTCCCAGCTGTCGCCACACACTGTTCCCCACTCATTGTGGTACCAGACCTCCACCCGTCCAGAGCAGGGTTTGGAGCCATTCACCAGGCGGATCTTGCCTGTGACATGGAAACCAACAGCACGGAGAAGAGTTGGAAGAAGTAGGGAAGATCCAGCAAAGCTGGAACTCAGATCAGGAAATGCTTTCTGTCTCCAGAGGTGGAGCCCAAGCAGTAAGATGTAAAGCCTTAACACCTCCTGGCTGGAGAAGGCGCCTTTATCTTCTAAAGTCCCCATTTCCAAATATTTTTGCTGCGTTAGAGATTGGGCATGGCCAATGATACCCAGCCAAATGGGTATCAGTCATGCTCTTCTACCACTGGTGGCACTTAGTGCTATTTGTGGACCCGATTTTCCTTACCCCAGACCACTGCGGCCAGCAGAGGTTTTCTGACCTGCTTGCTGAGCCAGCCCAACTTCCACCTCCCTGCAGGACCAACCTTCCCCATCCTACCAGACACAGAGAGAGGGCAGGACACCTGTGCATGGGCCCGAGCATGGTTCTGCCTGCAGAGATGAAGGCCTTTCATGTACCTACCGTCTGTCAGCACGCTGAGAGCTGATGGACTGCTATTCGAGACAGATCGACTGAGGAGGGTCAGGTCTTGGGCAGCACCAATGAGACTCAGGGCAGGCAGGACCACCACACAGGCAAGCAGCAGGAGGGGAGCACATTGGGAAGCTGTGGGAAGAAGGGACAAGGTGAGTGTAGAGCACAGTTCCACTGCTGTTGTGAAGTACCTGGTGCCATCCTACTGCCCTGGCAGCCAGTCCTCCATCCACAGGAGCAAAGGGAGGGCTCTGCTGGTGCGGTGGGTTTAGAGGGGGCAACCCACCCTGCTCTTCACACGCACTCACCCATGCTGCCTCCACAGAAACACTCAGAAGCCCAGGATGTGTCTGGAGACACGCTTTGAACCACAGGATTTATAGCTGCAGATGCTGGGGAGGAGTGCGGCTGACGCTGCCCCAGGGCTGGTCCTGTGCTCACCTTAGGGCACACAGATGACTGCCAGTAACAGGGCTGTAACCCAAACGGTCACTTCCCCACAGCAGGCAGATTGATCTTCTCTGATAAGAGCCTTTATCAGGACCAGAGCAAATATTGCTCCAGCTGCAGAGTGGCAAGCAAGTTCTTAGAAAAGCTCATCGGTGCGCTTCCCCGTGTGCAACGCAGGTCTCCTGTGCACATACCAACTGCTTTCCAAGATGTTTGCTCAGCTCCCCCCTGTCACTTCAGTGTTCATGCTGGAGATGCAGCCCCGCTCAGTGCAGTGCCCTGTCACGCCAGAGTCTCTCCTGCTGGATCTGTGCCGAGGTGGCGAGGAGCTGGGTGCAGTGAGATCCCTGCTTCCTTCTGGAACGAACATGTTGCGTGGCTCAATGGGAGTCCAGCAGGCATGAAGCAGAACCAAAACGATGGTGGAAATGGTCTACCTTGTCATATCAGGGGCCAGCTGAAACACAAGATTGTTTGTGTCCCACTCTCAGATCCCAAGCATCACCCTGGGGAGCACCTGGTGCCAGGAGAATCTCCTTCTCCTTAGGCAGAGTGTGCAGAATTGAATTGTGTTGCTTGCATGGAGAAGTCCAGATCTCCTCAGGAAAGCTCCAGAGCTGTTCCTGAGCACCAGCTTGCAGCTCAGCCACTGGATCAGAGCACCCAGGGAGATGGACAGGATTTCCAGAAAGTTACTGTGTGAATCAAAAAATGGGATGTTTTCCCACCTGCATGATCTCTTACATGATGTTTCAAAATCACTTTTGCACAGATGAGATGGTTGAACAGCATCTCTGATAGGGATGGGACATTATCCATGCCCAGCATTTCATGGTTCTTGATGGGTCCGTGTGAATGCCACAAGTCACCAGATCTTTGATCACTGGGGTGGCCATGAAGCCACGCTAGGCTCGCAAAAGTCCCATCTGAGGAGACAGGAGTCTCTGACCCATGGAGGATCATGAGGAAGATGACAAACTTTTAGAGTTCTGAAGGACACGGTGTGCCTGGAATTGCCTCTCTGCCAAAATCCAAGCTAAGAAAAATGACAGAATGAGTTCTCCAGGACTCAGTCTGCTCCCCAGAGGCACCATGCCCATAGCCATAGGGCAGCTCACCCACCAGCACAGGCTCTGCTTCGCTCCCCTGCACAGTGCTGGAGCAACAAATTCAGAGGGAGTCGATCCCCAGTGTGACTGCAGAGAGGACGAGGAGCTGTGTGCTGATGGTGAGATACAATCCCCTGTTGTACAGGTAGCTCTTGCCCTTGACAATTTCCTTTTCCTTACTGGCCTCTGGAGCATCTGCAATAGGGAAAATGCCTGTCTCCCAGTGGCGAGCTGTGAGCGGTCCCATTTCCCCACAGGAAACCTCAAAGCGCATCCCCTAAGGAAACACCGATGTTTGTGCTGTCAAGTAGTTGTGCAAACACATAAAATTTTACTGCGATATAAATGCCACATTCTGTGCTTTCTTATGGTGTTATAAAGAGGGATTAGATTTGTTTAAAGCAAACATTAATGTATCGGGAAGATAGGACTAAAAATCCACTATCATCTGAGTATGGGCCAGAACTAAGTTCTCGTGATAACCTACAGGCTCTATGAGCATCTGCACGATGAGGAAGGGGCTTTTGGTTCCAATCTCACTCATGGAGGAACCTCTCCTTCCTCTTAGGTTTCGATGGATTCAATGCCTGCAAGCGCAGTTATTGAAAAGCAATATTTATGACCATGTTGCTACTTCCTGATCCTTAATTCAGAAGGCAAAGCTTGCCTTCTTATCTGCATATGTTCTGCTGGTCCCTTTTTGCATGGGTGCTGCAGCACTTTCCTGTACCATCGTCCTTTCCTGTTTCCTTGGCCAGTTTCCTCTGCCAAGGGTATCACTGGAGTTGGAAGGGACCCCTAAAGGCCATCAGGTCCCACTCCCTGCAGTGCACAGGGACCCCCACAGCTCCATCAGTGCTCAGAGCCCCTGCAGCCTGACCTTGGCTGTCTGCAGGGATGGGGCACCATCGCCTCTCTGGGCAACCTGTGCAGTGCCTCACTGCCCTTAGTGTACAAATCTTCTTCCTTGCATCCTATCTAAATCTCCCCTCTTTTAGTTGGAAACCATTCCCCCTGTCCTGTCACAACAGACCCCGCTAAAGAGTCTGTCCTCTTCTTTCTCCCAGCAGAGGGACAGTTTGGGATGTGGCTTTTGAAAAGTGGCACTGGCACCAGGCTGAGTGACAAGGGCTGTTTGGGGATGGAATCTTACTGGGGTTGAAACTCAAAATGTTGGCTGGGATCTCTAGTCGTATCTCTCCCTCTCCCTGCACGCTGACCACCGCGCTGTCCCCCAGCTGTGCAGGGTTATCTGCACATCCCAAACCACGTTTAATGGCTCTGCAGTGCAGCAGCTATGCTGAGCTTTGGTCCCATTCCACAGCCAAACTTCTGTCACGTTCTCCTGGATGGACTCTCCTCACTGGGTTTGCGTGCATCACCCCACAGCACAGCAGATGTGAGGTCGCTGCGGGGTGATGGGTTCACAAGGACACGACATGAGGTTGTTTGAGTTTACCATCTTCATTGGTTGTCAGAGCTCACCAGCTTTATTGGCTGTTGGAGATAGCCAGCTTTATTGGTAAGGTTCAGCTCTCCAGAAATATCTTTCACATTCCAAGCCCACGCACAGAAGATGATACAGATGTCACCCCGCAGCCATCTTCCAAAGAGGCACTTCTAACACCCTTTTACTTCCAAGCCAGTGAATTTTCATCTGCACTCACAGTATGTGCAGCCCTGCAGCGATGTGAGTGCCAGGTTTTATCAGTTTAACAAAACATTGCTTCTTTGCAGTGCTCCAGCACTTGATCACAGCAGCCTCTTCCCTTCTCTCTGCCTGCAGATAGGAACTATTTGAGGTCAAGGCTGCATCTCACAGCTCCCCAGGTGGTAGGCAGCAATGTGACTTTTCTTTCTGCTCTGTCCCATTAATCTGAGAACAGCTCCAGCCCTGCTGCTCTGTCAGGGCTCAGCCAAGCCCCAGCTGAGCGTGAACAAAGTTCAAGTTCATTCTGCCTAGCAGACCCTCAGCATGGCAAAACCGCAGTGGATGTGTGGGGATCTGCATTAAGCAGACCTGGAGGAAGTGGGTGAGGTAATGCCAACAGAAACAGATCAGTCCCTAATTTCAGAATGGATTTTGATTAGCTAAACACTCCACCTTTTGGTGGAGGTGAACAGCTCATGTTGTTGGGAAGAAACCGGGAATCAGCAGAATTAACTCCAGGCTGGAGGCAGGAGAGCTCCAGCGCAAGGCCAGCAGACTCAGCAGAGCAAAGCAGCCTCCCTGGTCAGCAAGGAGCCTGCCCAGTGCAACAGGGAAAGAGCAGTGATGCTGGCACGCCTGGGGACAACACCTCCAAGCAAAGGGAAGGAGCAGAGCCACGCAGCTCATCCTCACTTCAGAACCCTGCCTGGTGGGCACGAACCTCACGTCAGGGGTGGCAGAAATCCACCTGGGAAAACCATGGCCCAGTCTCCTGGGAATACATCAAAGCAGCGTCAGTCATCTAATAGGATAAGTAACATCAGCTGTTACACAGAGGAGCCCTAATGGGATACTGCACTGTGCTGCAGACGGTTTGATGTATCTGGGCCACTGCTCGCTAAATCCTCCCTGAAGTCTCCTCTTCTGTGGCTGTTCTGGCTCCAGAATTAATTGGCTCTCTCCTTTTTATCAGAAAGATGGGCCCCGGGCTACCTGCAGCTCCGGGCGCAATGCACTGAGGGCCCCATGCTGCCTCCCAGCAAACGTGGGCATGGTGGGTGGGAACCCTGGCCCCCAACCCAGGGCAATGGGCCCGGGGATGGTGCTGCAGGACAGTGGGGCTGCCAGCAGCTGCAAGAGCAGAGGGGGCTGAGTCATGGGAAGGAGGGGAAGGTGACACAGGAACAACTGCTCATCACTCGTCATGCTGCAGAAAGACAAGAGGAGAGAGTTTTCAGGTGCAGATACCGAGAACAGCTGAACAATCCCCATCCCTGAAGTGCTCAGGAAATGTTTAGATGTTGTACTGAGGGACGCGGCTTAGTGGCAAATATTGGTGATAGGTGGACTGTTGGATGGTGATCTTAGAGCTCTTTTCCAACCTTGGTGATTCTACGATTCTGTGATTCTGTAACATGGTGTCCAGAGTCCCGTGAATTCAAGGGTTCATCAGGGAGAAAAGGAAAGAAAAGAAAAGAAATGCCCCGAGGAAGTGCAAGAAGCCAGCAGATCTGCGAGCCAAAGCCGGTGTTTGGGAGCCAGCAGCATGGCTCCAGCACACTTCACTGGCTGCCTGCTCCTGTGGGTCACCAGCTCCCCAGGCTCACGTTCTAAACACACATCTGTCCAACCTGCAGCTCTGCTTCTGTCTCTATAAAGGGTAATATGAGAATATTCTCCGAGAGGCAGTTCTATCTCCTTCTTGTATTCATTTCGTTTGCTCACATAAATCCTTTTAGCCACACCAGGATTTAAAAGGAAGGCTGTTCCAGATGAATGCAAACATTTCTATTTCCTTTACCTACATCTTCCAACTTTAAAACTGCCTGTTAATGCCAGTGCTTCTTACAGCCCTCAGCCTGAGGAAGGCAACAATGGAAGAACTGATGGGTCAGGGGAACAGGTTGCCTTCTTGTCCTGAGTTTGCAAAGGAATCTCAAAATAACAACTTGCCCAGCTAATAGGGAGGGAATCCTTGCTAAATGGTTCTCTACAGTAGCCATTCCAGGCAGATTTTTGGATGCTGTCTGTACATGGAGTCATCTCATGCTCATCTGTGGGTGATTGCATAGAGGCACTGATCTTATGCATTTGCAAAGAAACATTTGGAAAGAAGATGTTAGACTTGCAAGAGTTTGAAGAACAACATTTGCCATCCACTAGAAAAGTGACAAAGAAATAACTGGTAACTTCAGTTAACTTCATGTAAACATTTTCTGAGTTTAAAGAGTGAAGACTACAGAGCTATTATTAAAGAATGGAATTTAAATAAGGGAACTTAGAGCTGCTGCTTTTGTGATTTTAAAGAGAAAAGGGATGAAGAATCCTCATTTCCCAAGGGAGCTTACAGCTCAGCAGCATGACTGCCACCGGCACTCCTTGCACTGCAAAGCAGAGCACTGCAACAGCCTTTTCCACTACAGTGGAAAAGGGAAAGTCCTGTTTTTACCCTATGAACAATCCTGGCAAGTTTTCATTCTTGCTTTGAAGGTCAGTTCTTTCCCTTGCTGATTTCTCTTACAAGGGAACTCCTCATCTGAGAAGATGCTCCTTTTGGTGAAACCCACTGGGCACAGCTGTCCCCACAGGTACCAGCTCTGTTTGTGACACATTTGCCATTTGAAGTCTCCTTGCAGTTGCTCTGTGCAGCACCACCTCACCACCACCAACACTGATTGCTTCTTTCAAGGAGAAGAATAAAGGGAAGAGGAATTTTGAAGCTGCAGCCCAGGACATGCAGCTGGGAGGTGGCACACATCGGTCGTGCCCATGGAGATGGCACCCTGGCTGGCACATCACTTACCCACCCCTTGCTGAGAAAGAACAGAGATTGGTTCAACCATGGGTTCCCTTGATAGGTTCAACTTTCTGCCTTGCAAACATCAAAGAAATCCAAATAAAATAAATTTTAGTGCCTCCTGATCTGTAAGAGCAAAGACAAATTGCAGTAATCCTGAATTTCCCACCATATGTAGCATATCCCCACCAGTACCTAGAGTACACCCACTAGTACCTAGAGTAGGAGGATGATGAGAACTAGATCCCAAACTGTTGCTGCCAATGTCCAGCAGTCTCTGTGAAGGGCTGCGCTTCCCGGGCTGCACATCCAGGACTCGCCTCCCAACCGCAGTGTCTCTTGTTCAGCTCAGGATAGAGCACCAGTCACTGCAGACAGAGCCCTTTCCCTCCCCAGCAGAGCCAAACACACAGCCAACGACTCGGGTTTCCTTTTCCAGTAAATGACGGGCGCCGGCTGGGGACTGCCTGCATATCTTGTCCGAATGCAGGACTGCCATCTCCTGGGCAACCGGGAAACTCGGTCTGCAGCAGCCCCTGGAAACCATCCCCAAACAGTTTTGATGTCATGTGGTCGAGAATGTGTGGATATGATGGGTACTGGGATGGAGGCACGGCCCAGTGAGGGGCACAGAGGGCAGCAGATCTCCCCACCTCTCCACGGGCTCTTCCTTCTTGGCCCAACCTTTGCTGTGCCCCAGGTCTGCACCTGATGCCCAAGATCCCACCACCTACCAGCAGTCATTGAACCCATGCTTTCTCCTCCTCACCTTCCCCTGCAGCCCAGGGTGGCAGGTACGAGACACGAGGAACTCCAACCCAAGCAGCTGGTGTACGACAAAGCTGAAAGCAATGAAAACAAGTCCTACAAGATGCCCCATGCCATTCTCTTCCACCGGCTGCAACCCCACTGCTTTGAAAATAACTCCTACAGCTCCTACAGCATCTCACAGAGGTAATGGGAAACCTCAACAGCAGTTCCTAAACTCACCACTGGATTTATGGCATTAATCTCAGTTCTGGCAGCAGCAGCAAGTAAGGGCAAGCATAAACATAACAAAGCTTTTTTCTTTCTCAGTAGTAATCTATTAATGTATTAATCTCTCTCTGCTTGGTGTGGTGAGGTGGCAGCAGGAAGGCAGGAAGCCAATGGGCTGATGCACCTGGGACCTCTCTGGCAACACAGAAGCATCTGGGCTGGATCTGATTTCTGCTGTCACTACAGTACCATCTCCTTTCTCCAAGCATACTGTTTGATCCATGCACTGCAGCTGGTGGAGGGAGAAAGAGATGCCTTTGTAGCTACATCCAGTGCTGGGCATCACTGCATTACCAAAATCTCCAGCCTGTTAAACAACCATGTAAAAATACTTTCACTGATTTCTGCATGTCAAAGGATACTCAGAACAGAACTCTCTGCTTCATAGAATCATAGAATCATTAAGGTTGGAAAAGACCTCTAAGATCACTAAGAGCAACCCCAATGCACCCACCACGTCTGTCACCACATCCCTCAGTGCCACATCTCCGTGGCTCTGAACACCTCCATGGACGGTGACCCCATCAGCTGTGCCTCTGAGCGCGACGCTGATGCTCTTAGATGTTGCAGAAAAGGACAACAGCTCTGGCTCAGTTGCTCAAGCTCTGGTCCCAGTTCTTAAGTCCGCATGAGCCAAACCCCACACCTGTATGTGTGGAAGCACAGGGGTTCGGGTGCCTCACAGCTGGCAAGGAGCAGAAGGATGGGGAAAAAAAAGCAGCCTGGAGAGCGGGCTCCCATCGCTGGAGACAGGGCAGAGGCCTGAGCTTTGCCTCAAGACTGGTCTTCCCATGGCCATCGGAGCTGTTCTGACTTACCCTGAACTGAACTGCATTTCTGACTAGGTTTGAGCTGCTAGATGGGATAGCTTCATTTATACATCATAGGGATCGCTAAGGGGCAGAAGTATTGGAGAAGCCATGGAAGTATCAAAATAAGTTGGCTTCTGTTACTGTTTCTCACCGTAACATCTTCCATAGAAACACAGAGACTTCTCTGTCGGAAATAAAAGCTGCAGAATCGCATTTAAGCAGTCATAAAGTTTTTTTATACACACTTTTTCAGGAACAGAAAATTGACATTTTCTGACACCTTGGGTTACAGTGAGGCGCAGCACAAGGCAACTAATGGGAGCACTTGGCAGCAGCTTAGAACAGGTAACACAGCTCTGTGGCAATTTATCCGATTAATCACCTCCTGTATCACACTGAGGGAAGTTAGCGGTGAGTTACAAACCCTCCAGGGTCTTTTCATGCTGTGAGAGTGATGGGAAAAGGCTTCTGTGTTCCTGAGAGCCAGGCTATAAGCGAGCACCACTGAAAAGATCTCCATCAAACCAAAATGGGTTTTAGCTCATTCAGTCCAAAGGGAGAGTGTAAACTTTAATTAACTCAATAGCTGTCAAGAGCTTAGAGAGCTGCAGATTAATAGTGCTGGCACAAAGCTGCTGAGCATCAGCACTGCTGGCAGCCCCGCAGGCTTGCAGGGAGCAGCAGCTCCTGCTGACATTCTGGTGCCAGGGAGCTGCTTGGAAAAAGCCCAAGCCCAGAAAAGGTGGCAGCCCAGCCTGCTCAGTGCCACCTCCAGCAGGCTCCTCACGAGGGGCTGCACTGCAGCTTGGGAGTAGGAAGGACTTGGAAGCCTTCAGATGACCAATTCTGTGTGAGTGCGGAACACGTAACGATCGGCTGTCTTAATTCTTGTCCCACCTCTGCACTCTGCCTGCCAGAAGTGAGCCTTTGTCCTAAATGCAGAGCGAGGGACAAGAAGTGACACCCTAGAGGACAGTCTGAGTTCTGTGTTCTTGGAAGGTGCTTCAGCTCAGCACGCAAATGGACTTCCACCAAAGAATGGAATTTGACTGCTAAGGAACTTGGAAATTACTGGGGGGAAAGATTTTGAAGAAAAAAAAAAAAAAAAGCAACCACAAAAAACAAAACAAAACAAAACAAAACAAAACAGTGTTCAGTTTGAGTGAAAAAATAAAATATGGAAAAAAACAACGTTGGCAAACTGCACTCACAGCTCAGCTTCAGGGCCACGAAGAGGTGAAAGAGGGTCATTTTGCAGAGTGCAGCAAAAATAGGGGAGAGCCATCAGTATGGTTTCATATGAGAACAAATTGCAATTTCAAGGCTGTTGGGAATATGTGAAGGCTCTCTGCATATCGTCCAGAATACACAACACAGGGAAATGGCATGGGTTCATTTGGGTTAAGTAAGTGGGGGACTGGCACTGCAAGGGTCAGCAGAAAATACTGTTTTATGGTGATGGTAACCAGGAAGGCTCTTTGCAATGCAGCAAGGTCACTCCTGCAGCCGGAAGGGTGCAAAAATCCATTTCATCATTGACTGACACAAGCTGGTGGCTTCTTGATGTCTGTGAGTCAGCATGGCGCTGCCCTGCAGCATGCTGGGTTTTCTCATTTGTATGAAAGCACACGTTGCAGAGGACGGTGCTGTTTCCTCAGCACAAAGGTGCTCAGCTTCAGCAGCAGGTGCTCTGAAAGTCTGGAAGTCTGCAGTGGGGATATCTCAGGCTGGGCCGAAGAGAAGACTACAGAGGGAAGTATCTGAATGCTTGCAGGAGACGCATATATGGATCCACAGATGGGAAACCCAACGCCCACTGGAGGCGAAGCCACTGCAGAGCGACTGCAGGAGTAGGTGCGGCAGAAGCAGCCACGTAGTGACAGCTACCGCAGTAAGAAGGAAAGCAGCCAGCAGCAGGGTGGTAGCCCCGACACGGCTCTCTTGCTGTGCTCAGCAGGAGATGCAGCCACAGGAACTGCGCAGATACTCGGAAAGATGGTGTTGAATTATTTTGAATGAATTATACAAGGGAGCCGCTTGCTCTTCAACAGCATAATCTCTGGATTTAAACATGAATAGATAAGGGTCACTGAGGGAGGGATATTGATATCGTCTGACCGTACCCAAATGCCGCAACATTCGGCAAACTTCCAGCTCTACTGCCTTGTTGCTCTGACCCACTCTTTGCAGCCCTGTCATCAGAATGGGGATGCAGAGATAAGAGCTGCCGTGCCACACACACTGCCTTCTGCAAATACCGTATCCAACACAACTCAGCTCACATCACAGAATGCCCATTAGTCATGTTGTGATCCACAAAGGCATCCAGGCTCTTCTGTTATTTCCAGCCAAGTGGAAATACTTGGAAATACACTGGAAAAACTATTTAAAAGTTTCTTCATTTCAAGAGTTTGTACTCTGTGCTGCTTTGATTGCTCTGAATCAAACCCATCCTGACCATCCTGTCTGACTCTGCACTCACACACTCCCATCCTTGTACATCATGTGATGCCTTAATAGAAGCTTGTTCCCTAGAACCAATTCCATTCCTCAGGAACCTTTCTCCCCCTCCAATAAATCGTAACCTTCTATTTAGCTAGTTACACAGTTCTTGCATATCAATCTAAAATATTACTTTTGAAAACAATCACATTAACTTTTAAGGAAGTGGCATCACAATTTACATTTTTTTCATGTATTTTTCCTGTCGTTTCACAGAGGCTTGGCTGGAGCCAGATGGCCAAAAACCAAACCAGAAAGAATGAGAATTGTTTGATCTGTGGAGGCAGAGAGGCCTCCACCTTTAGGGCCCCAGATTAGAGCCCCAGACGCTGGCATACAGGGAACACTTTACCTCTGAGTGCTTTGGCTGAAGGCTTGCAAGTTGAAGATGAGGGAACCTTTGCTGTTAGTTGCTGTTCTCTCAGTGCTGGAGGAAACCATTACAACAAAGCACTAACTCCCATGTTTCATGCAGTGCTTTTTCAGAGGAGATGCACAATGGAATGATGTCATCACTGGCTGAGGAGATGAGGGGAGGTGGTGCATGCCATGTACCTCAACTGCAGCAAGGCTTTTTACACTGTCTCCCACAAACATCCTTGTAATGAAGCTCAGGAACTGTGGGATAGACAGGCAGACAGTGAGATGGATGCAGAACTGCTGAGTGGCAGAGCGCAGAGAGCTGCGATTAGTGGCACAGAGTGCAGTCAGAGGCTGTAACCAGCAGTGTTCTCCAGGGGTTGGTGCTGGGCCCAGTCTTGTTCAATACCCTCATCAGTGACCTGGATGAAGGGACAGAGTGCGTCCTCAGCAAATTTGCTGATGATGCAACACAGGGATGAACAGCTGACACATCAGAAGGCTGTGCTGCCATTCAGCGAGACCTGGATAGGCTGAGAGTTGGGTGGAGAGGAACCTCATGAGGTTCAACAAGGGCAGGTGTAGGTGCTACATGTGGGAGGAATAACCCCACACATCAGTATAGGGCAAGGACTGAGCTGCTGGAGAGGAGCTCTGCAGAGGACTTAGGGGTCCTCATGGCCACCAGGCTGACATGAGCCAGCGGTGCATCCTGGTGGCAAGACGGCCAATGGTGTCTTGGGGTGCACCACATACAGCACGGCCAACAAGGCAGGGAGGTCATCCTCCCCTCTGCTCTGCCCTGTGCAGGGAACATCCATAACACTGTGTCCAGTTCTGCTCCTCAGCTCAGACTGGGAACTGCTGCAGAGAGCCCAGAGGAGGGCTGGTCAGGGCCTGAAGCATCTCCCTTATGAGGAAAGGCTGAGAGCCCTGGGCTGTTCACGCGGAGAAAGGCTGAGGGGATATCAGTGCCTGTAATGGGCAGGAGTCAAACGGACGGGGCCAGGCAGGGACAGGACGAGGGTCAACGGGCGCAAAGCCACACAGCTCCACACCGACACGAGCACCAACCTCGCTGTGAGGCCGCCACCTCCCCACAATGCCCCGCGCGCCGCGGCCCCTTCAAGCGCCGCGAGGGAAGGAGGGAGCGCGGGGGAGGGTAGGAGCCGAACGCGGAGGACAAAGCCCGGCGCCCGGCCGCCTCGCGGTACCCGGATAGGCGGGGGGAGGCGACACGCCGCGATTGGCCGCCGCGGGGAGTGGGCGGGCGGATAACGGAGCCACAAAATGGCGCCGCGCTCCCCGCCACTTACATAACGCGACCTCTCACCTTCCGCGCGGCGCAAGGCAGCTTGCTGCACCGGCGGGCGGGGCGAGGAGGCGCGATTGGCGGATCCGTCGACTAATCGGAAGGCGGCGGCCCCGGCCGTCCTCCAATAGGCTATCGGGGCGGCAAGAGGGCGGGCGGCGCGGGGCGGCGGGAGGGTTGGGGTGCGCGCGGGCAGGCCGGGCCCGCCGCCTGCCCGGCAGGGGGAGGGGAATCTCCCGCCATTTTTCAATCCTCCCGCCCGGGCCCGGCGTCACCGCGCGGATCCGGCGGCCGTCGCCGCCATGGCGCCGTTGCTGGGCCGCAAGCCCTTCCCGCTGGCCAAGCCGCTGCCGCCGGGGGAACCGGGGGAGCGCTTCATCGTCCCGCACACGCAGGAGGCTTTCCGCACCCGCGAGTATCCTCACGGCCGGGGCGGGCGGAGGGGGGAGGAGCGGGGCGGGCGGCTGAACGGCAGTGGGTGCGGGGGGAGCACCGGGAGGTCGGGCCGGGCGGAACAAAGGGGCTGGCGGTCCTCGTGGGGCGGCGCGGGGCACAGCTGCGCTCCTGCGGGGTTTGGGGTCCCGGCTGCCCCCGCCGGGGATGGAGATCCCGCAGGTCTTGGCGGTTCAGACGTTCCGTTTATGACTGAAAAAGCTGCCAAAGAAAAACAAAAAAAATCTGGGGGGAAAAAAAAAAAAGAAAAAAAAAAAAAAAAAAAGAGCCCGCTCTCATTCTCCGCGAGGAAGCGGGCGAGAAGGATCTGGAGGAGTTCAATTCCTGTCGCTGTCGGGCAGCCCCGGCCCCCGGGCGCAGCTCTGAGCGGGGCCGCAGCTCCGGCTCGTGGGGAGCAGCGGGGCTGCCGGCTCTGCGCCTTCTGGAAAGTTCACGTCGCCAGAGAGACGTCACGGGGCTAAAAAGAGAAACTAACGCCGGGTTTGTGCCGTACTCTGCTGGCGATGCGTGCGATGGAAGCTAGGCCAGAGGTGGAAGAGAGAAGAGGAGGAAGAATGCAAAGGAGTGTCGGCTGCAGGGAGGTGTTGCCCAGTGATGGCAGGTGGGGTTCTGTTGGCCCCGGCTTTCCCCAGCTGGAGGAGCAGTGAATCAGCACTTGCTCTGTGCGGGCTCCTGTGGTGCACGTCCATGAGTGAGGTGTGTGCATGGCAGTGGGTTCACACAATCGGAGAACGGGTTGGAAGGGACCTCAGAGACCATGGATCTCCAACTCCCCTGCCACAGACAGGGCCACCAACCTCCACGTTTAATAGTAGACCAGGCTGCCCAGGGCCCCATCCAGCCTTGAGCACCTCCAGGGAAGGGCACAGCGCTCTGTAAGGCTCTTTAGAACTTGCAGCTGTAGAATAGGGTGAAGAAAAATAGGGGTGTCGTGGCATTGTCTGGTAAATGTGAGTAGATGCACCTGTCCTGTGACTGAGCGTTCAGGTGTCTGAGGGCACTGGGCAAGTGGGTAGAGTGGACTGGGGATTTATTTGGCTGTAGTGTTTCCTTGTGGCTTCCTTCTGCAGCCATACCCCTGCAAACTCATTAAGAGGAGCCGTGCTGCCCGTGGTCCCTGGTGTCAGGTGAAGCCCACGGTGCCCAGAGTGAGCGGGCGTAGTGTGGGCGAAGTGCCGGCATCTGGAGATGGGCTCCTTGCTGCTGGAGCTCTGCAGGGACTCCTGGGATCACGTGGGCTGCAGAGCAGATAAATGCTCCCCGTGTTGTGCATGGGATGGGCTTGTCCTGTTACTTCGTCATGCACCTGGAAAAGCCAAGTGTGTGTGTGTGTGTGTGTGTGTGTGTGTGTGTGTGTACATGTGCTGAGGGCTTCGTGTCAAAATACAGAGTTCTGTTGACCAGCTTATCTCCCTGAGCATGTTGGCTGCTGTGTGTGACACCAGTCAGGCAGTGTGAGAGCATGTGGTCGCCAGGGCTGACCCTGAGCTGGCATGGCTGTGCTGAGCAAAGCACCCACAGGGTCTGTTCTGGGAGCACTGCTGCTTTTCTTCCCAGGCAAAACCTGCTGCCGTTGCACCCATCTTCAGTTTGTGCTGTGAGCAGCAGAGAAAAATACCGATCAGGCTGCGTTTTGTGCGCATGTTGAAGACTATAGTTTACATCTTCAGTGCAGTATCATCCAGTTTAGATCTGGCTGAAGGATGGCAGTGCTAAAACATTACGGTGCCATGCTCAGTAATTGTAGCAAGCTTTGCCTGCCACCTTGGGAACTGTGCTTCCTAAATACACTCCTGGGAGTTTGCCCCTTTAGCTGGTACATGTGGGGCCAATTATGACACAATTAAGCTATTTTGGAGCTGGCACTCATTTCTGGAAGAGTTTCACTAACCCACGAAGGAGTGAACTGTCTGGTTAGTGCTCCTCCTGTATAGTGGCCAGCTTGTTTGCTTTAAAACATTTTTCTTTGACACAGTCTCTTGTTTTTAATTTGGTTTTGTTCTCTGGCTTTTGACAAACATCTAAGCGATCATTGCTGTGATACAATCTGTAGATAGCTAGTTTCATGCAGCGTGTGTGTTACGGCTTTCTGGGGATTGACTGCACGGAGCTGTGTCCACGGTTGGTTATTTATGAGTTTGTGGCAGCTCTGGCTCTGTGCTGCTGGCACGTCCCACGTGTAGCCCCACGCCAGACCTGCTGCATGGTCTGAAGTGCACCGCGCTTCTTTCCAGTCCGAGTGGAAAGGGCGGGCAGTGTGCATGTAGTGGAAAGTTTGAGCTATAGCGAATTTACAAAAACATTCTGCTGCTGTTTGCCTTTGTGCTCGTCCTGTGGCAGCAGGGTGGGTGGTCATGTGCCTGCAGCGTGCAGGAGGAGCAGAGGGATGCGCAGTGCAGGAGGGAGCTGGGAGCTGCTCTGCCTCTGTTTGCATCCCTGCCAGTGAGGGCTGGGCTGGCTTTCCTTATGGGGAAGGCACAGGAAAAAGCAGAGCTATGGTGTCAAGTTGTTCATTACTAAAGCGGCCAACTGCTGTGGTGCGTGCAGGGCTGTTGGTTTCCTGTTTTATTTTTGCTGTTTGGTATCACTGCAGAGAAGTGCCCAAATTCCCCTTTGGTTTGGTTGTGGTGCCTTATAGGCAGGAGGCAGCTGGGCTCTCTGTTATGTCTGCAGCCACAGGGAACACTGGGAAACACCACCAGTGTGGCAGCTGTGAGCTGGGCTAACTGCAGGGCTGCTCTGTGGATGTACAGTGTGCAGCAGCAGCCACCCCTGGGCTGTGTCTGGGCAGCTGCCTGGCAGTGCTCACACTCCTGCACCTCCTGCTCTGACTCAGGACTGGGGAGAAATGCCCAGGGAAGTGGGCTTGTTGGAGTTGTGACTTACCTTCCTAGTGCAAATTTAAAAAACAAAACAAAACCAACAAACAAAACAAAGACAAAAGCATACAGCAAATGAACAGGCTGGATGAGTAAGGATTTGCACTGTTACATTTTCTGATGGTTGTTCCCGTGCAGTCTGTAGAAAGCTTCATGTATGTGTGTGACCCCATAAGGCAGGGAGCAGCAGTTGCCAGTGGACGGGCAGGTGGTGAGGGTCCTTCTGTGCCTCTTCCATGTGCCTGTGGTGCCGGGGCTGCTTCCCCACAAGTCTGCCTGGGAAAGCTGGAGTCTCATCAGACCCAAGAAGTGCTCAGCCACACGTATTTCCTGGTGCATTCCTCAGCTTGGTTGGTGGCGTGGAGTTTCCGTAGGGCAGCGCAGAAGAGGACAGGCTATGGAGAGCTCTGGTAGTTCCTGGTCTGACAGCATTCAGATTTAGTGCAGCAGAGATGCAGGGTCAAACCTTGCTGTAATGTGGCCTTTATGCACTCAGACAGAAAGAGTCTAATTGAATAAGACTGTTTCGTGCTATTGTGGTGGTGCCTACTGCATAACTCCTGTTTTCCTGAGCTGCTGCTGCTACAGGGAGTATGAAGCGCGGTTGGAGCGATACAGCGAGCGAATATGGACGTGCAAGAGCACAGGAAGCAGCCAGCTGACACACAAAGAGGCCTGGGAGGAGGAGCAGGAAGTTGCTGAGCTGTGAGTACCCTGCAGAGCTGGTATGTGCCTGTGTGTGGGCACTGGGGCAGGGCAGGGGGTGTGCAGGGAGGTGTGGGTGCTGGACGGGGAGGTGGCTGCCTTCCTGCTGCCTGGCAGTAGGTCTGGGGCTTCTGGAGTCACAAGCAAAATATCTGAACTTGATGCTGTTGCTAAAACAGGACAGTAAGGTACTTTGCTGTAGCTTGGTGTTACTGAACTCAAATAGCTCAGTGTATGTATTTGTTGTGTTTTAAAGCTCCCTGAGTAATGGGAGTTCTGTATAGTGAGGGGAAAAAAAATCCTGATGTAAAAATAGAGCAAGATGCTGTTGGAGCATTTTGTATCAGTGAGATCTGCAGCTGTAATTATTTTTGACAGATCTGTGGTGGAACTGGTCATTCAGCTGTTCTGGAGTAAGTGTTTGGGCATTCATTCTACTTGAAATGATAGAGAACAAAGGGAGAACAGCAAGAACAATTACTTTGTTCAGACCAACAGTGTTCTTCCTTGCTCATGTGTCCCCAGCTTGCCCTTGCAGTGCTCAGCATCGCCCTGAGTCTTTGGTCGAGATCCAGCACGGCCCTAGAGCCACAGGGGAATTGTCTGTGAAGGTACTTGCCCGTGACTGAAGTCACATCTGTGGTTTGGTACTCATGAAATAAACTGTATGAATAATGCCAGACGAAGGGCATGTTTCTCTGTTCTGCAAACTGATTACTTAAATTTGTGACTTTTTTTTTTACCTGGATTCAAACAGGGCAGATAGTGGTACCACCAAGGCAGGAGAACTTCTGTGTCTCTTGGCGAAGAGTGCAAATTCCTGATTGGTTGGTGGAGGAGTTGATAGCTTCACCTTGAGGAGAAATGCCCCATAATTTAAGGTTTAAACACGTTCTTAAAGGCAACGAATAGGAGACCTATTTCCTGCTGGTCCTTATTTCAGTGGAGCTTGAAGTGCTGCTGTCACCTTCCTCACCTGTGTTTGTGCTCAAGAGGAGGGCATGCAGCTGGCAAAGGTTGTGTTCTGTTGGGTGGTGAGGTTCGATTGGCTGGGCACTTTGGAGGGGAAAAAAAAAACCCCAAAAGGACCAAAGTGTGACTGAAAGGTTTGTCGATAACTGTAGCTGCAGCATCTCTGAATGTTGGTGGAAAAAAGGATTTGATGAAATTTTGTGTGTCTCTAAATGGGTCTAAAAGCTGTTTAGTGGCTGCTGACAGGAAAAAGAACGAGATTGTTTAGTTTGCTGAAGGAATCAATCTGTTGGTGGCAGTTGCAGAACAGCAAACAGCAGAGGAAGCTGAAAGGGTTTTGGAAAAAGCAGAGCATTTTGTGCCTTCTTGCAGTAACGTGACACAGATCTGATTTTTTTGCAGCTCAGAGAGCTTTCCACAGTGCACTTCTCAGTACCCTGTCAATTCCTGGACTTGACTGGTTCAAGAATAAGTGAACTTGTAACAGTTTTTTGTCTCTTTTGAAAAAGTTGTAGAATCTTGACATGATGAAACACAGAACGTTTTCCTGTGGAAAGATGAGATTGTGTAAGCCTGCCTTTGCTTTCTTTGTTGTGTTTGGAGTGCGTAGGGCCAGGGTTTAGGAAGCAGGAAGCTCTCAGTGTTTACCAGCATCATCTTATGGTTTGTAGGAAGCAACAGTTTTGAACAGGACCCAGAATAATGGCAAGATCTTGGTGTATATTTAACATCAGTTCAGGAGGCAATAATTACCAGCAGGAAAGGGTTTACCAGCAGTGCTGCTCTTCCCAGAACCCCCTTCAGCGTTCCTTCTGGGAAGGACAAGTACAATTAGTGTTGTCGTGCCAATTAACACTTCATGGGCTGGTCACACAGGGCAGCGCATGAAAAAACTGTCTCTGCATTCCAGTGTGGCTTCTGCCTGGAACATTGTGCTGGCTGTGGCTGCTGCTGGAATTGTGAAATGGGAGACTGCTTTGCATTTTGACTTTTATTCCCTGAATAACGAAAGCTTCTTATGCCCTCGCTCAGCTTGAAGGAGGAGTTCCCCATCTGGTATGAGAAACCGGTGCTGGAAATAGTTCACCACAACACTGTATCTTTGGAGAAGCTGGTGGATGCAGCTTGGGTGGAGATCATGACCAAATTTGCAGTGGGAGAGGAGTGTGATCTTGAGGTATGGATGTGTTTTCTATTTGATCCCCTGCTTTTGCGCAGAGCCGATCTGGGATATCTAAAGGCAGGAGTGGGAAAGGATAGATCAGTCACTTGTGTTATCAGAAGGGTGGTGAGAATTTCTGTTCTGTGGAAGCCCAGGGGCAGCACTGCTCTCAAATGCAGAGCAGTTCCATAAACAGAAGTGTATGGATGCACCACACTGATGTCCTGAGAAGGACTGACTTGTGTGTGCGTGGGGAAAGCGAGGATACCTTTCTTATCGGCTGAAGTGTGTGATGCTCTGTGTGTATATATTTAAATATATACAATAATTCGTATTTGTTTTAATTGGAAGTGGTTACAGTTCATAATCTGCTGTGGCCTTTTCACGTAACGTGTTCCCAGAAGTGGGAATCTTAAACTGGTATGGATTGAAGTCAACAGCTTGGATGTATTTAGTGATGTTCTGATAATTAGAAAAACCCCTCTGAAACAAGGATTAATGGGAAAAACTCAGGCTCATTTAAACTAGGGAAAGTGACGAAAAACAGCTTTCTGCTAACAATCTGTTTAGGACCTCTTCTGGAGCTACCAAAGTAACTCCTTCCTTAGACTGAGAAAGCAGCATTGTGAAATGCTGGAGAAACTTGTGGGTTGGCAGTTCTTGTTCTTAAGAATTTGTACAAAGTGTCCTGATAGGAGTAGGAGGGGAAAGCTTGCAGTTGTTTCATGACAGAGATGAGCTTCTCTCAGTCAGGCGTCCATTAAGTGTTTTGCCAAACCACAGTTTAGAAGCCCATTTATTTATTGTGAGTTGTTTGTCTATTCGGTGGGGTGACTTCTTTCTGCCTTTTCATAGCATTAGAACTCATTCACAGGTCTTGCTCAAGCTTACTTTTGTTGATAATCTGATGCAGGTCGGTAAGGAGAAAATGCTGCCTGTGAAAGTTGTGAAAATACATCCCCTGGAGAAAGTTGATGAAGAGGCCTCTGAAAAGAAATCTGAAGGAGCCTGCGATTCCCCATCCAGTGATAAAGAGAATTCCAGCCAGGCAGCCCAGGACAATCAGAAGGAGTCTATCCTGAAGGAGGAAGACAACAGGAAGGAAAGTATGAGTAAGTAGTAAAACAGCATGCCACCAGGGAACAGCTTGTGTAACCAGGGTCCTGAAATTGTCTTTGTTAGTGGTGGCATCAGTGCTGTTGCCTCGCTTATTTGAAAATGGAAGCCATTCTGTATTCCAAAGGTGCAGTGCAGAATGCTACATGTGGAACGGTGGAAACATGTGGAAGGTTTGAAAGTATAACAAGTGTACTGAAAAGGGTGAGGGGAACTCAGAAGTTGATGCAGAATCATAAAATTCTGCTGCCATATCCCTGTTCCATCCTTTGAAAAACCACCTCTGTCATTCTGTGATCAGATGCGAGTTCTCGTTTTCTTTCTGCTATCAGACAAGCTCTTTTTTTCATGTCCCCGTTTGACATAAAAAGCAAACATTGGGCTTTCCCCACTCCAGTTTTCAAATGATGAGCCAAAGTTCCTGCAGAAACGTACATACCAAACTCTTTTCTAAGGGTTCGAGGTAAGGTGTGCTTTCAAGTATTGTTCCCTGATCTTGTATCTGCTTCTCCTTGCTGTGGATAAAGCAGTGGATGTCCAAATCTTGAATCTGAAAAGTTTTGACTGAAAGAAAAGAAGCAAACAAAACCAACAAAATAGTTTAATCTCCTGTATAACTTCTTGGAAGTGGAATTCTAATACTCTTTAACAGATACGGAAGTGTTTGTTAACCCAAGCCAAGAAAATCCATAGCATATTAATAATCTGGATAGGCTGAATTTTAAAGACAAAGAGATGCAATAAGCTGCTTCCTTGTTGTAAGTAGTCAGTCCAGCATCTAAGAAAGGTGTACAGCCTCCTCTGGTACAGAGTAGGGGGAGCTCAAAGGCAGCGCAGCAAGCTAGCTGTGGAATCAGGAGCAGAATACAAGTTGTTCCAAGCTCTCTTCTGGGCTTAGTAATTGTCAACTGTTTCTGATTTGTACTGGAAAAAGTTACAAACTGTTTTGATTTACAGCAGCTTTTTTGGGCTGAGATCTTTCATAAGGACCACTGTGATAATTTGCTCAGTGGTGTGTGGTGCTCCAACCAGCTGCGTTCAGCTGCAGTCCTGTGCAGGCTGGCAGTGTTGCTGTGCAGCATGGCACATCTCTGTAGTGGAGCAGGGATCCCTGCACCTTTCTCAGGCCATGGCTCACGTTTGACCTGCCTTAAGTTGCCCCCTGGTAAAGTGGGATTGTCCTTCCCTTTCTGTAGAAGATAAACCCTGCCAGCTGTCTCACACCATAATCACTAGAAGCAGTGAGCGCTCCAACTCTTCTTGTATGTAGGCCTTTATTAAAAGGTATGTAATGCTATGCTTTTACGTCCCAGGTTGTAACAGAAGATCGTCCATAGACGTCAACTCATTCCGAAATATGTATCCCAGAGTCTGTTACAATAATGTATTTTTACAGCATACTTTTGCAGAAGTAATGAAGACCCCACTCCTGCAGTGCTCCCTTGACTGCAGCTGCAGGAGACAGCATATAACCTCTGTGGGTCACCTCGCCATGCTTACTTGCACTTTTGCTTTCCTGTGTTACATATTTGAACCACTGTTGATGTGTGTTGAGGTCACTGAACAAGAGTGAATGCTGAGGCTTTGCGTCACTGCCTGCTGTGGGACTGTGTCGTTCTCTGAGCTCAGCAGGGGGCACAGTTAACCCAAGTGTTTCACTGATGTCAAACTTGCAGATTCTGTTGAAAGACAGCTTTGGTTTCCTTAATTGGGAGATTATGGTGCTTATGTTGGGGGAAAAAAAATGCAGCTGCATACAGGAATTATTGTCAGATGTGCGGTCTAAAGTAGCTTTGTGTCTTTAGTTGCTTAGGGAGTGAAATCTGGGAAGTCTGCAGAACCGAAAGGCTAGCTTTTCCTGAACGTGGATGATGAGCTCCTGAAGGCAAGTTCTGCAGCTTGAGCTGCACGTAGAGCTAATACTGCTTTGGAAAATCTAAAATAACTGATGAATAGGAGACAACAACATGTGGGTGTTTTGTAAGGTTCCAGGAGTGTGGCTGATGTAAGCTTTGTTCCAGTACAATGCATCAAAAAATGTACTTAAGGTATGCATTTTATAAAAATAACTTCAGGAAGGAGTGTGTAGTGATTTATTGCCATCTTCTCTTGGATTTCCAGCTGCTGTTTGGTGAGCTGCAATTCAGTTATGCCTATTTCTAGAGTGTAGGTATTAAATCGTAGAGAGGTCACTTGCAGGCCTATTGCAGAGTGGTGTGTGGCCAAGTCCTTCAGAGTCAGAGCCAGGACCGAGCAATGCCATGTTAACTGTAGGCACAAGTCTGTCATGTGTGGTACACATCTGCAGCAGAGAGAGCACTGCCAGTTAGGACACTGAACCAGATTTCTAAAAGCAGATCTTTTACACAACTTGAAGTGTCTTGTGTGCAGCTTCCAGTGTGCTGTTGAGTGAAAAAAACATGATTTGGTGTTTGTTAACTTACCAAGACTTCTAATACAAATGCGGAACAACAGCAGGTCGAAGTCAAGGCTTGTGGGGAGCTGATGAGTTGCTTTTCATGCGTACTATTACAAAACTCAGGGTGCTTTTTTTGTTTACTCAGAACCTCTGTAATGAGTAGCACTTGGAACAGAATTGAACCTTCATTGTGTGGAGTACATGGTGAAGGCAGGAAGTAACTACATGTTTGCGTGGATGGTGCAGGCAGCCCCTGGCATCTGTGGTCTGTTACCGAGTCTCCTGATTTTTGGAGGAGATGGGTGGCAGAAATTGGTTGTGATATCCATAAGCTGCAGTTTATATATACACTGCTGAAGTTTAAATGCTGTAGGACTTAATGTGCGACAGTGATATGCCAATTAAAAAATCTGACTTAATCTAGCATCTTATAACTTGTGTTCTGTCTATACTTAGCAGGCAATTATTTTCATCTGTCAGGCTTACTTTAGTGCTTTCATTGAGTCATAGCCACAAGTGTGAAAAACATCTGGGGATTGCTTTGTTCAATAAGCTTGGGTTTTTGTCTTGAGTGATGAAAAGTGCGACCTGAATGTGGAAACAATAGGCCTGGTGTCAGCTGGCGAGGAGATGTGATTCCTTTGTGCTCTTGCAATTACATCTCTCCTGAGAGTGATTTAGGGAAGTTGTATGAATATATTTAAAATCCACAGCTAAACTAGCTCACATGCACGGTAGCACATAGCTGGAAGTCACTTAGTGACCAGGGAAGTGAATTACTGACTTCAAATTAAACTCCTGCAATAGAATTATGCAGTAGAATTATTTGAAATATGTTATGACAGAGCCAGTTGGCTAAGCAGCAGCCAGCTAAGCAGGTTGCCAGTTAGATCATAAAACCTAGTGTCAATTTGTAAACTTCATACGACTTTTCTGCCTCTTCAGAAGTAGTTGCAGCTTGGCTTCCTTAAGGAGGTGAGTTTAAGTAGTGCTAGTAGTCCTTTATGCTCCTTGAAAACAGGTGTGGTCACTGATTTCACACCTATTTTGGGATTTCCCTTTCTGCCTCTGTCTTAAGAATGTTTCTGAAAACTAATCTGGGGACTTTTAACCAAACACTGTGTGGGTGGTGAGAGTGCACAGCTCCAGTTAACATCAGAGTTCTTTAACTTAGAAGTCTAACACTGAGACACTTAGTGTCTTGTCTTGGTTTATCAGATGATCGAGCACGTCGGTCTCCTCGGAAGCTTCCTACTTCTTTGAAAAAGGAAGAAAGAAAGTGGGTTCCACCAAAATTCCTGCCCCACAAGTATGATGTCAAGCTGAAAAATGAAGACAAGGTGAGATGACTGCTTGAATCCTTCCTCTTATAACATGAGCATGGAAGCTCAGTTTAATAATCTATAGGTAGTGTATGTAATATGACATAATACTTCCTGATGGAGTTGGAAGCAAGATGTCTGCAGTTACCAGCAGGGCTGACTAGTCTCACTATTCCTATATGTAGTTTGGTTTTGTGTGTGGAGACACGTGACAATCCCCTGGTACTACACAGAGCTGAGACAGTGCTGCACTGGCTTTAGAGATGCTGCTGTTTCCTGGCTCACCTGCAATCAGGCTGTGAATGAAACATGGTGGGGGCTGGGGTGCTGATAGTTGCGAGCAGGAGCAGCTGCTTTTGTTCTAACAGAACCTCATTGAGCATCACAGGGAACTGTGCTTGTGGAAGCTCTGCGTAGCTGCATCACTGCTGCATGCTTTTTGTCATCTGTTTGCCATTTTGATGGAGGCAGCACTGACCTCAGCTTAATGAGTACTGTTTGCAGAGTCTGGTATCAGGGCAGAAATCGAGACAAAATAAACACTAACATGTGAAAGCTTCTAGGTTAGTAGCAAGCATGTGTGAGGAAAGGTCAGAGACTTCCGTAGTTGCCAAGTAAAGCAATGGGCTTTGGCAAGAAGTCTGTAACATAAAATAATACTTCTAAGGATTTTTTGGCTGAGTCCCCTACTCATCTCTATTATGTATCTCAGTTCTGTTTCTGAGTCTTTGTGTAATAGTTTGTGGACATGAGGCAGTGTACCAGCCCGTGCTCCTTTTAGCCATGTGATGTCTGTCTGTCATGTGCCTAGATGTTAGATGCTAACAGCATGTGTGCTTATGTCCAAGATCATCAGCAACGTGCCAGCAGACAGCTTGGTCCGTACAGAGCGTCCTCCCAACAAGGAGATCCTGAGGTACTTCATCCGGCACAACGCGCTGCGCGCTGGCATCGGTGAGAACGCCCCGTGGGTGGTGGAGGATGAGCTGGTGAAGAAATATTCTCTCCCCAGCAAATTTAGTGACTTCTTGCTTGACCCGCATAAGGTAAGAGTTCCTAAAACTATCTCCTTCGGAAGGTGGGGAATGGATGACAAAACCAGTTCTCAGCATGCTGGTTTGGTTCTGCTACTCCTGAACTGAAATTCAAGAGGCCTACAGAGCAGATGCCCTGCTCTTGTCATCTGTGACATCTGTATGGAGTGACACGCTTTACTTGTCTAAAGCAGTGGTCCACATTAATCACAGAATCACAGAATTGTAGGGGTTGGAAGGGACCTCCAGAGATCATCGAGTCCAACCCCCCTGCCAAAGCAGGTTCCCTACAGCAGGTCGCACAGGTCAGCATCCAGGCAGGTCTTGAACATCTCCAGAGAAGGAGACTCCACCACCTCCCTGGGCAGCCTGTTCCAGTGCTCCGTCACCTCACTGTACAGAAGTTCTTGCGCACATTTGTGTGGAACTTCCTATGCTGCAGTTTCCGGCCGTTTCCCCTTGTCCTGTCTCCACTCACCACTGAAAAGAGTCTGGCCTCGCCATTCTGCCCCCACACCTTAGATACTGATAGACCTGGATCAGGTCCCCTCTCAGTCTTCTTTTCTCGAGGCTGAACAGACCCAGTTCGCTCAGCCTTTCCTCATAGGAGAGATGCTCCAGGCCCCTCATCATCTTCACGGCCCTCCGCTGGACACTTTCCAAGAGATCCCTGTCTTTTTTGTACTGGGGAGCCCAGAACTGGACACAGTGCTCCAGATGAGGCCTTACCAGGGCAGAGTAGAGGGAGAGGATCACCTCCCTTGACCTGCTGGCCACGCTCTTTTTAATGCATCCCAGAATGCTATTGGCCCTCTTGGCCACAAGGGCACACTGCTGGCTCATGGCTGACCTGTCGTCCACCAGGACACCCAGGTCCCTCTCTGCAGAGCTCCCCTCCAGCAGCTCATCCCCCAACCTGTACTGGTGCATGCAATTATTCCTCCCCAGATGCAAGACTCTACACTTGCTTCTGTTAAACCTCATCCGGTTTTTTTCTGCCCAGCTCTCCAGCCTGTCCAGCTCTCGCTGAATGGCAGCACAGCCTTCAGGCTGTCAGCCAATCCTCCCAATTTCGTATCATCACAAACTTGCTGAGGGTGGCCACCATCCCCTCATCAAGGTCATTGATGAAGGTGTTGAACAAGACCGGACCCAGCACCAACCCCTGAGGAACACCGCTGGTTACAGGCCTCCAACTGGACTCTGCACCACCACCAACGACCCTCTGCGCTCTGCCAGTCAGCCAGTTCTCAACCCACCTCACTGTCCACTCATCTATCCCACACTTCCTCAGCTTTGTTATAAGGATGTCGTGGGGGACAGTATCAAATGCCTTGCTGAAATCAAGGCAGACTACATCCACTGCTCTCCCCCTATCCACCCAGCCAGAGACAACATCATAGAAGGCCACCAGGTTGGTCAAGCATGACCTCCCCCTGGTGAACCCGTGCTGATTACTCCTGATAACCTCCTTTTCTTCCAGTTGTCTGGAGATGACATCCAGCACAAACTGTTCCATCACCTTTCCAGGGACAGAGGTGAGGCTGACTGGCCTATAATTGCCTGGATCTTCCTTCTTGCCCTTTTTGAAGACTGGAGTGACATTGGCTATCCTCCAGTCTTCAGGCACCTCCCCTGTCCTCCAAGACCTCTCAAAGATGACAGAAAGCGGTTCAGCAATCACCTCTGCCAGCTCCCTCAGCTCCAGTGGATGCATCCCATCGGGTCCCATGGATTTGTGAGCATTGGTGTTGCCTAGGCGCTCTCGGACCACCTCTTCCCTGACTGCAGGGAGGTCTTCCATTCCCCAGATCCTCTCTCTAACCTCCAGGGTCTCGGATTCCTGAGGGGGAGCTTTTTCACTGAAGACAGAAGCAAAGAAAGCATTCAGTATCTCTGCCTTCTCAGCATCCCCCGTTACCAGCACACCCCCGTCACTTAGCAGGGGAGCCACATTCTCCCTAGTCTTCCTTTTACTGTTAACGTAATTAAAAAAGCCATTTTTATTATCCTTTATCCCCTTTGCCAGATTTAATTCCAGGCGGGCTTTAGCCTTCCTTGTCGCATCCCTGCAGGCCCTGACAACATTCCTGTATTCTTCCCAAGTAGTCAGACCCTTTTTCCACATTTCATGGGCCTTCTTTCCTTTGAGTTTGCGCCTGAGCTCCTTGCTCATCCACACAGCTCTCCTGCCACCCTTTCCCGATTTCTTCCTCACAGGGACACACTGATCCTGAGCTTGGAAGAAGAGCTGCATTTAAGAGCATTTAAATGCCGACCAGCTCTCACAGGCCCCCTTGCCTTCTAACACCCTCGCCCATGGGATTGCTCCAAGAAGGTCTCAGAAGAGATCGCAGTTGGCTCTCCTGAAGTCCAGGATAGCAATCCTACTTTTTGCTTTACTTCTTCCACTCAGGATCTTGAACTCCACCATCTCATGGTCACTACAACCCAAGCTGCCCCCGACCTTTACTTCCCTGACAAGCCGTTCTCTATTAGTGAGAGTAAGGTCCAGCAGTACCCCTCTCCTTGTTGATTCCTCCACCACCTGCATCAGGAAGTTGTCTTCAACACATTGCAGGAACCGTCCGGACCACACGTGCCTGGCCACATTGCTTTTCCAGCAAATATCTGGATAATTGAAGTCCCCCCATAAGCACCAGCGCCTGGGATCGTGACATTGCTTCCAATTGCTTGAGGAAGGCCTCATCAACCTCCTCCTCCTGATCAGGGGGCCTGTAGCACACACCCACAACAGTGTCAGCCATACCAGCCCGCCCCTTGATTCTCACCCACAAGCTCTCCACTGCTACACCGCTCTCCCCCAGGTTCAATACATTCTAGCTGCTCTCTCACATAAAGAGCAACTCCACCACCCCGCCTCGCTGGCCGATCTTTCCTAAAAAGCACACAGCCCTCCATGACAACATTCCAGTCATGCCAGCTGTCCCACCACGTCTCCGTGATCGCAATGAGATCGTAGCCATGCGACCGCACGCAGATCTCCAGCTCTTGCTGTTTATTTCCCATACTGCGTGCATTAGTGTATAGACACTTCAGGGAAGCAGCATTCCCCTGCCACACTCCATTCCTTCAAACTCCACCCATCAAGTTCACTTTTGAACCTCGAACTTCCTGCACAACCTCAGCAGCCCTCATTTTGTCCCCTTCCCCCTTCTTACCTAGTTTAAAGACCTTTCAATGAGGCCCGCCTGCTCCTGGGCTAGGATCCTTTTACCCCTTGCAGACAGGTGAGCTCCATCTGCAGCCGTCATACCAGGAGCCGAGTAAATTGCCCCATGTTAAAAAAAACCAAAGTTCTTGTGCCTGCACCAGCCTCTAAGCCATTTATTGATGAGGAGGGGTTTTTTGTTCCTCTCAGTGTCCTTCCCTGCCACTGAAGGGATAGAAGAGAAGACCACCTGCACTCCCGCACCATCCAGTACCCTCCCCAGACCCTTGAAGTCATTCCTGATAGCCCTTAGGCTTCTCTTGGCAGCATCATCACTGCCAACCTGAACTACCAATAAGGGGTAGTAGTCAGATGGGTGAATAAGCCCAGGCAGCTTTCTAGAGATGTCCCTGACCCGTGCCCCAGGGAGGCAGCACACTTCCCTCCGGGTGGGGTGGGGTCGACATATCGGGCCCTCAGTTCCTTTTAGAAGGGAATCTCCTGCAACTATCACCCTCCTTTCTTTACCAGAAGAGGCGGTCTGCAAGCGTGGAGCCGAGCGCCTCTCCTTAGGAAATCTCGGCGGCTGTTCCACCACCTCATTCTCAGCCTCCTCACCCTCCAGTTCCAGGGTTTCAAACCTGTTACTCAGAGGCACCTGGGGAACCGAGGTTGGTCGGGAAGGGCGCCGCCTGCGTCACTGAGATGGGACCTGCTGCCATTCCTCTTCTCTCAAGTCAGCTCTCTCAGTTTGACCATGGCAAGGGAGAGAGTCCACTACAGGCTGGAGGTTGCAGTCTCTGCTTGTTTCTCACAGAGAGTTACACCACCAGTCCATCTCCCTCTTGCAGTCTCTAACGGATCTTAACCTCTCCACCTCTTCCCTAAGCTCCACCACAAGAATTCACATTAAGAATTCAAGTTGTTCTGTACTCTAACTTGACTCTTCTTAACCTTTCCAGGTCTGCTTCTGGTGTGGGAAAAAGCACACAGCTAGCATCTTCCATGTGATTTGCAGAGGCCCCTAGCTTTGTGGTTCAGGATGGCGCTTCTGCCATGTTTCCCACTCGGCACGGAGATTGAATTTTAAACCAAGAAATGATTGGAGAACTTTTTAATCCAGTGTTCTGGCAAAGTAACTGTTGTATAACTGGCAGCTTAATACACAGCATGAGCTGTGGATCTGTTAACTTGCAGTTACGGTAACTTGTTAACACTGGATGCTTTCAATAGAGAAGTCAACACCATTTTTGTAGAATGAAGTTATGCTTGGATAAGCAGATTCAACTTTGGTGCCATCTTTAGTAAAAAAAAAAAGTCTCTTAACAGCTAATGAGGACTCTTAAATTGGAGTAAGGCCTTCAAGAGTGAACACGCAGAGACCAGAAAATCTGATTTTTTTTTTTGACAATCTTGATTGCATGTGTGAGCTGGTTTTACCTAAGTCTGTTCTTACGAGTACCTTCCTGTGAGCTTCCATCTTTATCTATGATAACTACTGCAGAGTTTTTTATTGCTACGTAATTTTTGACTCTTCAGCTGCTGTTTTCTGGTCATTTTATCCATAACCTAAATGTCATATTCTTATAAGTGTGTGATATTTGATTTTTCACTTATTGAAATGGCTTTCTGAATTCCTGAAACTGAATTGAGTTGCTGAAATCAGTTTCTGACTCTGGGTTAAACTGTTCTATGCTGAAAGTGTGCTGTCAGGTGGATTATTTCAACAGCTTAAAAACAAAATTCTATTACATGAATTCAGAATTGAATTTTCTTTCTTCAGTTTCATTTGTGACCTCATCCTTAAAGTGCAAATATGGATCGTGAAACTTCCAGGCAGTTCAGAGGCAGGTCTCTGAATTGCTGTTAGCCATCACCTCTGTGCTCTATCAGTTTTTACTTGGATGAGGTCAAGACTGGACCCTACAGGACTTGCTAAGAAATCTTGAAGTGAAACAGCTTCTGAAATTCACCTTTTGAGAGGAAACAGTGATTTTATGCAGTGCAGTGGAAAGCATTTAAAATCTTCTTGTGTGTGTATGCAATACTTTCTTTTACAAAGTTAAATGTTAACTTTCTGGAATGAGCTGCTAATCTCATAATCAACCTGCTGACTGCTGTGCATTGTAATGAAAGCTATTGCAGAAGCCTTTGTTACCTTAAGGTACTGTGTGCTACTTGCCCACGGGGAAGAAATATGTAAAAGCGATCTAGATCCTTCATATATCTTCCAATATTAATATAAAATCCCTTTCTTTTAATCTTAGTATATGACTCTCAACCCCTCAACCAAGAGGAAGAGCTCTGGGTCACCTGACAGAAAACCTTCCAAGAAATCCAAAACTGATGGATCATCTTTGAGTCAGCCACTGAGCCCTACCTTGTGGTGTCACGTGCATTTGGAGAAATCTATTATTGGCTCCCCACTGAAGATGAAAAACTCCAAGATCTCAAAATGTCCCAAAGAGGAGTTGGAAGAGATGATGAAAATCATGTCGCCTGGTAAACTTGATTCTGACTTTCACATTCCAAAGAGGAGCCGACTGGGAAAGGGCAGCAACAAATCCTTGGACAAAAAGCAGAGAGGCAAAAGGGTTTTAAATGGGCAGAAAACGTCCGGGAAATCAAAGTCTCCTGGGAAAGGCTTGAAGACCCCTAAGATGAAAATGAAGCAGATGACGCTCCTGGACATGGCTAAAGGTACCACCAAGGTGTCCAGGACTCCCAGGAGCTCTGGAGGCACCCCTCGGTCTTCCAGCAAACCGCAGAAGCTGCCTCCTGCAGCACTGCATCTGATTGCCTACTACAAAGAGAACAAAGACCGGGAAGACAAAAAAAGTGCACTCTCCTGCATCATTTCCAAAACAGCCAGGCTGCTCTCGAACGAGGATCGTGCCCGACTCCCTGAGGATTTACGAGGACTGGTACAGAAGCGCTATGAGCTCCTCGAGCACAGGAAGAAATTGGCCACCATGACAGAGGAGCAGCGGAAGGAGTATCTGAAGAAGAAAAGGGAAAAGCTGAAAGAGAAACTGAAGGAGAGAGCGAAAGAGCGCAAGGAGAAGGAGATGAAGGAAAAACTGGAAAAAAACAGAAGATTTGAGGACCAAGATCTCAAGGGGAAGAACTTGCCCACATTTAAACTGGTTGATACTCCAGAAGGGCTTCCTAATACGCTCTTTGGGGATGTTGCCATGGTTGTGGAATTCCTGAGCTGTTACTCAGGGCTACTGATGCCAGATGCTCAGTATCCCATTACAGCAGTCTCCTTGATGGAAGCTCTCTGTGCAGAAAAGGGAGGCTTCCTTTACTTGAACCGGGTACTTGTCATTCTTCTGCAGACCCTGCTGCAGGATGAAATTGCTGAAGATTATGCTGAGCTAGGGATGAAGCTCTCTGAAATACCACTTACGTTGCATTCTGCTTCTGAGTTGGTCCGCCTGTGCTTACGCAAGTCGGACGTACAGGAGGAAAGCGAGGCCTCAGATAATGTAGATGAAAGCAAGGATTCGGCGACTTTTGAAGATAACGAAGTACAAGATGAGTTTCTGGAGAAGCTGGAGACGTCGGAGTTCTTCGAGTTGACTCCTGAAGAGAAATTACAGATACTCGGGGCGCTCTGCCACCGGATCCTGATGACCTACTCGGTGCAGGATCACGTAGAGGCCAAGCAGCAGGCCTCAGCCGAGCTGTGGAAGGAGCGCCTCGCTATCCTGAAGGAGGAGAACGACAAGAAGAGAGCGGAAAAACAGAAGCGGAAAGAAATGGTGGCCAAGAACAAGGAGAATGGGAAAGATGAAAATGCAATGGGGAGAAACGAGAAGAAAAAAAATGAGATTGTGAAAATTGAGCACCGGGTAGAAATAGAAGCTGATGATATGATCAGTGCTGTGAAGAGCAGACGCCTTCTTGCTATCCAAGCCAAGAAAGAAAGGGAGCAACAAGAAAGGCAAATGAGAGGTAAGAAAAAGAACGGAGACTGGGGCATTTCTGTGTTGGGGGTGGGGTGTAAGGCAGAGCACGTTAATGGACAGTCTTTCCAAAAACTTTATCTGCCTTTAAGGAATTTGCTTAAAGGAAAAAGGAAAGACACAAATATTCTTTCTTACAGGCTGGGGAAAGCTTTAGGTGTTTGTATGGTGGCTCAAAATCTGGAATGTTAAAAATGATAACTGGTTTTAGTTCTGCCTGCGGGCATCTTTTTAACAGTGCCTTCTAATTCTGTCAGACTCAGGAAAGCTGGAGAACAGAAAAACTGTTTGGAGGACAGGAGAGGAGGGAGGAAAAAAAGAACAGTGTCTAAACAGCTGTGATTCTGTGATCTTCTGACTGCGCAGGGAAGTCTCCTGGCTAATGGCAGGCTCCTGCAGATGCTCCACACATGTTGTCGGATTGATGCTAGCAGGCTTCTCAGAGAAGGATATGGGCAACAAACTTTTGTTTGTGGTTTCTCACTTCAAAGAAGTTGTAATGGAGTTGTATAAATGCAGGCTGTCCCCTCAAGACTCTATAAATCACCAGTTACTCTGAACTTGGGATGCCTCTATTAGCGCTTTTTGCTAAGGAGCGTGGAATATGAGGAGTGAAGCACTGCAGTGTGCTTCTGGGTTTGTTTGGTGTTCTTTTGGTTGGTTTTTCGTAAGCTTGGACAGATGGAAGTGGACAGCATGACCCCATCTGGGTTATTTCCTTTGTGAAATAGTTGAGGGGTGAAGATCTCGCATGGAGCCTGGTTTATGTGACCTTAGTGGAGTCTGGAAATATTTGTTCTAGAGATCGAGGATAGGTAAATTCTATGGAATATCCCAGGGCTCTGAAGGGAAGTATCGTACTGGACACAACCCTAACTTGCACTGAAAGTAATTATACCTTTTAGATCATCTGGTAAGGGATGCAGGTGTTGGAAGTCTCACTAGAATCAATCATCAATCTCAGTGTCAATTAAAAACTGGTAACTGTTCACTTGATGCTCAGCCAGAGGGCATTTGGTTGATGCTTGTTCACAGGTGTCACGCCTTGTGCTGCTTCCCCTGCAGATTGGTTTCTGTTTGACCAGGGGTCTCTCGCTGAGTACAGTACTAATAAATCTCACTGGTCTGGCTTAGATCTCTTACTCCCACATCATAGACATTCTGAATATTGTGGGTTTTGCTTTTTTTCTTCTTGTGCTGTGAGCTGTGGCTTTTACCACGCCCACAAATTTTCTGCATTTATTTATATATATGCATATATATTATAGATGTATTTCGTACAGTTAACCTCTTACTGACTGATTTTACTTTGGTTTCCCTTTTCCCATGGAGCATCTGGAACATTGTCTCACTAATGCAGAAAAACAAAGTATCAGGTGTCAAATAGACTACAGCTGGATGGCTGCTTGGCCCTGGATCTGGTTGTGTTCCAGTTGTTTCATGGCAAGTTTGTGACAAAGCCTTACTTCAAAATGAAACACAATCCAGACACTGCTGCTGCTTGAGCTGCTTCATGTTGTTTTCACTTGGATAGTTTACACTAGTGAGATGTGAAGGAAAAACAATGCTGTTCTGAAGAAGATAAGATTGTGTGCTGGGTAGCTTGATTCATTCCTGGAGTCCAGAAGAAAAACAAGCTCTCTCTGGCAGAGAAGGATGCAGCCTTTCATCGAAGTTTGACTTCGTATTACTTCATTTCCATCCAGCAAAGTCCAACATTTCAGTTATCCAGGTCTACATTTACCTGTTCAGTGGTTACTAGCAGACATAACGATACTCTCATAGCAGCAGAGTTCTGGATTAATGCTGATGGTGCAGTAGTTGGGCTGTGGGGTCAGTGATGCTGAGCCAATCTGCTCAGGGCTTCAGACTCTGGGGGTTGTGTCATTGGAGTGTGTGAAAAACAGAGCTTCGTTCCCACTGTGGTTATCATCTCAGCATGCTCCTTCCATCAGACAGACTTTTTGTGTCTTTTGCACCCTGTCAGTTGCATTTACTTTTAATAATGGTAATGTCTTTTGGAAGTAAAGCAGTTGCAGACAAAACACCTGAGTGGTTGAGCTGGTGGATGAGTGTGTGTGTGTGTGTGTGTGTGTGTGTTGCAGCCAGAGGTGTCCTTGTTGCTGCTTGAGTCACATCTGTGGAGCTGCAAGCTCCAACTGCTTGAAAGTTAAGCCTATGAAGATCGCAGCCAGTACTCCTAAGATGGTCTCAGCTTTAACAGAAAAGAAAGTAAAGGGAGAACTCTCATGCTGCAGTTACTGAAAGTTGGTTAGTATTGGTGTGTTATTATGTGAAAGCTGGTCAGTTGGGTTGGTGTAATAAATGCAGGGGTATGTCTTTCAGCACATCTCATTAGTCTGTTAGGGTTGGTCACGGTGGCAGGACTTCAGAAACCAAGCACATACTTACCAATCAACTGTTACCAAAGCTATTTTAATGCAGCGAATGGCTGCAAGAGAGTAGGTAGCAGCCCTGGGAAAGTTCTAGCAAGAAACTGCCTTTCTCTTTGAGTGAGCAGCTAGCATACAACCTCTGCATGTTAGCTTTTGCCTGCCCTACAGCTCACCCCTTCCATATGCTCTCGTTCCATCTGCTCAAACTCTTTAATGTAAAGATAAGTCTTCATTATTTGGTTCTTTTTATGGAAGGCTAAAAGCCTTCAAACTTTCTCAATGCAAAAGAATATTTCCCACAGTCTCATTTGTTTAAATGCTTCTCCACAGGGTGGCATATCTGGGAAAGAACAAAATGTTAAGACTTACTCATGGTTGTGAGACACTTGTGTCTAGAGTAGGTTTCTGTTGTGCTGCGTCTGTTTGCTCAGTATGTGGACTTGTAGGAACACCATTCTTCATAGCTGCAGATGTGGAGATGCAGGTGCCTGTTGGCCATGCTCATCTCTATCATGTTCTTCCTGCTCTACTCTCAGCCTTAGAGCCGACTAGAGCAGAATTCCTTGTTCTGTGTTGTGCTGTAGTTAAAGAAAGATCTTTGATTCTGTTACGTGGAATTGCATAGCAGTAATTATATAGTAATAGTCAACTTTGTTGACTTATAAGGAACAATAATGAGGAATGTTTTCTCCAGTCTGTTCTTATCCAAACTTCACTTCTTGATAATTTTTTTCTATAGTGGTGGGTGGAAGATGATGTGAAGGGTGGATGGCTAAAGCAGTCGTAACCAAAGTTACCAGTAAATGATTTTTTTTTTCCTGACCAAGTGGAATGAAGGATGATACTCATATACATATGCAATAACAGAAAGCTAACTCTTCCACACACTAATTCCAACAGTGAGAATGGAGAAGGAAGCAGAGGAAGAAAGAATCCGGAAGCATAAAGCTGCAGCTGAGAAGACGTTCCAGGATGGGATTGCCAAAGCAAAGCTTGTGATGCGCAGAACCCCGGTTGGCACTGACCGCAATCACAACAGGTAGGAAAGGAGGTGGCCCTGTGCTGCTGGCTGTCCTCCCTCCTGTAGGAACAGATAACAGCTTCCAAGAAGTGGTTGCTGTGGAGGGTACTCTGCCTGCACTGAAGTTTGGAGGAGAGCAGAAACAAAGTTTGTGCGTACAGAATGTGGTAGTTTTCGCTCATTTACGTAGTTGGCCGTTTGGAGGTTACAGCCCACGAGCCAGCAGAGCTTCAGTGCTCAAGAATCCAGTTACTGTCTTCTCCCTCTTTGTTTTGCAGGAGTGCTCTCGGAATGAATTTTAATAAGAGTTTTTCCAGTTTCTCAACTAAATGTATAGATGCACCCAGATATTAATTCTGAGAACAGATATTCCCTCACATGCAAGTAAAGGTGTATGTGTGTGACAGTCACCAAACTTGTAACAGGTGGCTGCTAACGTGTGCATGTGCCTTGCCCTGCAGGTATTGGCTGTTCTCGGATGAGGTCCCTGGCTTGTTCATTGAGAAAGGTTGGGTACATGACAGTATAGACTACAGATTCATCCTTCCTCATCAGAAAAAAGAAGAAGCCAGAAAAGACTACAGCTCAGGAGGTATGATCAGCCAGCCTCTCTGTGGATCTTTCCTTTGTTGCTGTCTGATTGTTAGGATGGGTTTATGAACTTAAGGGAGAACTGGCCAGTCTTTGTGGGAGTCCTCTGTTCTCAACCTGCTGTGCATGCAGGGGAACCCTCACATGGGGAGTTTGTTCATTATGGTCTCCCTGCTGCGGATTTTGAGACTGCGGTGTAGCACTGAAGCACCATGGGATATGATCATCTCTCTTAAAAGCAGTCAGCATCAGCTACAGAGTAACTGCTCTGTTTTACTTGGTACCTGTTTACTTACCATGTGCCAAACTTCTCGGCAAGCTAAGCTCCACCAGTGACAAAACTCACAAATTCATCTGTTTGCCACAGAGAACAAACATGCTGCTTTTTCTCTGGGAATCCGTAAGCTAAGCTGCGACCAGGTGCTGTCATTGTAGAAATCTCAAGGCCTGTTTACTACTTTTCTGTAGATCCCTCTGGGATAGTGTCAAGCAGAGAAGTCTTCTAGATACTCACAGCTTTGCTGATTGAGGCCATTTTGGCAAATAGTCGCTCTTGCACATCCGCTCAGCCTGCTCTTCACCTTGTCATGAATGTGTCGATGAGGTGGAAGGATTAACCAAAGATCTGGCTCTTGCTCTGTGATTTTTGCTTTGGTGGCGTGGTGCCTGGGTGGTCAAACACTGCACTAGGAAGTGGTTAGGTGTTGTAGGTTGTGGTCAGCAGCTCTGTATCCAGGTGGAGGCCAGTCACGAGTGATATTCATGCTCTTCAGTATGTTTATCAATGACATAAGGAATGGGATTGAGTGTATCCTCAGCAAGTTTACAAACGGCATCAAGCTCAATGGTGTAATTGACACAGTAGAATAATTAAGGTTGGAAAAGTCCTCTAGACCATCTAGACTGACCTTGGTATTGATGATATCAACCTATCATCACCATGCCACTAAGCCCCATCCCTCAGTGCCACATTTCTGCACTTCTTGGAAACTCCTCTGCCTCCCTGGTAGCCTGTTCCAATGCATTTCCTCTCTTTTGAAGAAATTATTCCTAATATCCAATCTCAACCTCCTGTGGTGTGCCAGAAGGCTGTCATTTCTTGTCCTAGTGCTGTTACCTGGGAGCAGAGACCCTTGCGATACCAGTCAGGATGCTGCTGGCCTTCTTGGCTGCCTGGGCAAAGTGTTCATGTTGGCTGGTTCATGTTCAGCCTGCCATTGACTAATGCACTACATTGACTAATACACTTGGATCCTTTTCCTCTGCGCATCTTTCCAGTCACTCTGCCCCAAGCCTGTAGCATTGCATGGGACCAAAGTGCTGGAACCTGTACTTGGTCTTATTGAAGCTCATCCCATTGGCCTTAGTTGTCAGTAAAGATATTAAACAGATCTGCCCCCAGTGCTGACTCCTGGGGAGCACCACTGGTGACTGGCCACCTCTGGCCTGCTCTGGGCTCAGCCCTCCAGCAGAGTTTTACTCAGCAAAGTGTGCATCTGTCCCAGCTACAGGCTGCAGCTTCCCCAGCAGAATGCTGTGGGAGGCACTGTCAGAAGCTTTACTAAATTCTGAGTAGAATTTAGTCTGTGCTGACAGCCTTTCTCTCATCCCCCCGTGCTGTAGAACAAAGTCAGGCTGGTTGGGCAGGACCTGCCCACACTGGCTGGATCTGATCTCTGGTGGTCCTGCATGTGCCTCATGATCATACTTGAGGCAGCGTGCCCTCTGACTTTTCCTGATACCAAGATCAGGCTGTAGTTCCTCAGACAATTGAGAAATTGGCCCACCTGGACCAAATGTTGTTCAACAAGGAAAAGTGCAAGGTGCTGTACCAGGGCAATGGCAGGTATGTGTTCAGAAGGGGGGAAGAACTCCTTGAGAGCAGCCCTGCAGAAAGGACTTGGGGTTCTGGAGCAGGGAAAGCTGACCTGAGCCAGCAGCGTGCAGCCCGGAAAGACGCCAGCAGCCTGGGCTGCATCGGCAGAGGGGTGGCAGCGGGCAGGGAGGGGACTGTCCCCCTCTGCTCTGCCCTCGTGAGGCCCCACCTGGAGTCCTGCGTCCAGGCCTGGGGCCCCCAGCACGAGAAAGACGTGGGGCTGTTGGAGCGGGTCCAGAGGAGGGCACGAGGTGCTCAGAGGGCTGGGGCACCTCTGCTGTGGAGCCGGGCCGAGGAGCTGGGGGTGTTCTGCCTGGAGAAGAGAGGAGAGCTCACTACAGCCTTCCAGTATAAAGGGAATTTGTATGTAGGAGAGAAGATTGACTTTATACGTGGTCTGATAGTGATGAGACAAGGGGGAGTGGCTTTAAATTAGAAGAGGAGAGATTTAGGTTAGAGGCCCTGGTTCTCTGCCTAGAGCTGCGAGTTCTCCATCTCTGGAGGTACTTAAGCCATGAATTTGGTATGGCAGCTGGCAGGGGACAACCAGATCATGGCAGGGATTGGGACTGGCTGTGCTCTAAGGTTCCTTCCACACCATTCTAAAGTTCTGTGAAATGGTTGAAATGCTTTTCTTAATTTAATGAATGTGCTTTAGGATGTAATAATATTTTCTTGAAGAATTGCTCATCTTTGTGTTTCTGTAAGTGCTAGTACTGTGGGCTTTAGCAAAGTAATTCTGGATTGCTTTTCTCTGCCAAATGCACTGTTGGTAGAAGTGTTGATTGGAAGTACTTAACTGAAGGTAGGTTAGTTCTTATGAAATAAAGTATGTCTGAGAAGAAGCACGAATAAGAATTTGAGCTTGTGCTTTTTTTTTTCCAGACAAGCGGAAGAGCACAGCCGCTGATGGCAGAATGAGTGCACTTCACAGGTCTGCATGTGCTGCAGACCTCCCTGCAGAGACCACTGCACCCAAGCAAGGACAGAACTTATGGTAATACATGCTTTATAGCTGCAAAATACTCAAAGCATAAAGGTCAAGGAAACCGTACAGAGAAGTCACTCAATAGGTCCTACTGTGTACATAGTCCTCTTTCAGTATTTAACTGCTGAATTAGTTTATAGGCCTGCCAGACCTCTGTAACTGATATTACTAACAGTGAACAGTGAATGGCAGCTGATCCAAGAGACTGTAGAAACACTCTGTTTAATTTAATTAAACTTAAAGCCAATCTAAATTAACACTTTTTTGTTGTATCAATTTTACCTATTTTATAATCAGGAAAATTCTTATTTGAAAAGATTCGCTGTGTCTGTTGTTTTTAATTCTGCTTTCAGTATTGGCAAGCTGTATTTTGAACAAGAATCTGTGGGAGCAGTGACTTACCTGGTTGTCTAGGTTTTTGTTCATGGCTCGTCTTAACAGGCCTGAACTGTGGCTCATGGAGTCCTTCAGCAGATGAAATAGCCTCTGTATAGCTGTACATATTGCTGTCTTTGGAGCCACATGTATAGGCTGCTCGTTCTTCTATCACGTAAGACATGCAGAGCAGTCCCCCAGCTCCTTCTTTCTTTCTAGGTTTCACAGCAAGTTGGGAGACTGCATTTGTTCTCCTATAACGCCATTATGTGGAATTGTTTTTTGTTGCTATTGATGATTATTAGAGCTTAGCAAAATATTTTTACATGTGGACAGCCAGTTATCCCTTTAATACTTCCTAATGCCAAGCTGTAGCCACCAACGTGTCTTCAAAATGAATCAATTGCATGTGAACAGTCTACCTTTGAGCATGTTTGACCTGCTCCACTGACTGGTTCTATCAGTGTCTTTAAAGAAAGTCTATGTCAAGTGTTGCATTGGATGGTAAGGAGAAGTTAGCATTGTCCCCACGACAGAAGAAAAAATGGCCCCGCCTGTACCTACCAAATTACTTGTGAAGGACTGTGGTTATCCATAACCTTGAAAACTCACAAAGTACTGATGCCTGCAGCTCCTTTATAAGCAGTGTCTTTTTCCCCCAGTTTTCTCCTGCTGACAAGTGGGATTTCTCCATCTTTGCCAAATATCACTAGTTTGTGATTTGAGCTCCAAAGTGTAGTTCTGCTGCTGCAGGTCAGAAATCCTTTACCAAAGGTCTTCCTCCTCTCCCATCAAGAACTGCTGAGGAGACTGACATTTGTGGACATCTTCGTAATTCTCTTCCCTTGCCTTTCGTTGTTAGAGGGCTGTAGGAGAAAGCAAAGATTCCCCTGTGTACCTTCACTCTGTCTAGTATTGCAGTGGGAGATCTCCACCTCTTTTCCAGTCTAAATCATTGCACATCTTGTTACATGGCCAAAATTCAGGAAATAAGTTATTCCTAGATCATGGGTGCTAAATAAGAGGTTGTAGATTGTATGATTCACAAGAAAGTTCGCTCAGCTCTTCCTTAACTGCCTCTTTTACTACTACTTCATTCAGCAGGGGTGGAAATACATGTTCCAGTAGAAGGACAAATTATGAAAGAAAAGCCATAGCTTAAGCTACTAGTGCACACTGCTATGAATTCAAGGTAATACAGAGCCAAATCAGATGAGCTATGTAATACAGAACCCCTGTGTAATTCTAGGCTGAGTTTGAAAAAGCACAGCATTTCAGACAGCACTGCTGAATTTCTCAAATCAGGTTGGCAATTTTTGCTGATGTGCTGAGAGGATCGCAGGCTTACAAGGCTTAAAAGTGCTTTATGGAGTCAGGAGAGGCAGCTTTATGAACCAGGTGTTGTCTGGTCTCAGGACGGAGTTATATTCTACTTTTGAAGAGCAGCTTTGTAAGAAGTGACAAGAATACTGAATCTAAGCATACAATGGTGTTTAAAAAAAGAGAACAAAGTAATTAAGAATCTTAGTTTAAAAAAAAAAACAAACAGACAACAAACCTTAAATTGGCACCCAGAAACCTAAAATGCTTTCAAAAACTTTCAAAGAGATCATGAAATCATAGAGTGGTTAAGGTTGGAAGGGACAGTAGTCCAACCCAACCCAGCCATGCCCACAATCACTCAGTGCCACATCTCCACAGTTCAAGAGCACCTCCAGGGATGGTGACTCCTTCACCTCTCTTCTGGAGAAGAAACTATTCCTGATATCCAGCCTGAATGTCCCCTGGTGCAACTGGCCTTTCTACACCCAGGCAGATCAATTCTTCCTCCCAGCTTGGTGTCATTTGAGAACCTCCTGAGGGTGCACTCAATCCTCTCCTCCGATCCTCACTGAAGGTATTAAACAGATGTGGTTCCAGTACCAATCCCTGGGGAGCGCCCTGGTGATGGCCGCCAGCTGGATGGACCTCCACCCAGCACTGCTCAGAGCCTGGCCCTCAGCTGTGTTTTACCCAGCAAAGTGCACATCTATCCCAGTCCCAGGACAGATGTGAGACAAAGCCTTCACTAAATTCTAGGTGGTTATGTCCAGCCATACCCTCATCCACCAGGTGGATCACCTTCATAGAAGGATTGTTTAGTTTCCATGCTAGGTAATGCCTCTTACCTTTAGGAAAGAAAGTTTTTAGGAAACTAGGGGGGAAAAAAACAACAGCAGTAAGGAAACATTCTCAATATGGCTCATTTCAGGATGAGGATTTTATTAAAAGTAAGAAGGCATGCCTAATAACTGCGGTTGAGTCTAATGAAAGAAATGAAAAGGAGCTTAAACTGAAGTACAGACGAAGGACAAAACAATTCTTCTCAGTCGGGAGCAATCTTGTTTCACAAGATCTGTTGTTACAGGGCCTGGCAGGAGCTGAAGTGCCTTAAGTTGAGAAGGAAGCTTTTCTCATGAGAGAATAATTGGCTGGGAAGCAAATTACAGAAATACTGTAATGTGTCTGTGTTCAGCAGAGTGATAGCAAGTAACGTTAGTGCAGAAGGGAGAAGTCTCCTTAAAGTGCATTTTATTTTGATGTAGAAACGGGGGACCAAAAAATTAAACTAGGAAATGGCAGTTGTTGTTGTTGTTGTTGTTCAAATAGAGAGGAAAGAACTACTTCAGATCTGCTGATATCCCCGACTCACTGCTCCTGGCTGCTGTGGATCTTCTCGTTTGTGCCTGTGCAGCAGTTGGAGAAGCCACTGACAGAGGAGTTTGTTGATGACTGCTAAGCACAGGCGTTCTTGTCCTGGCACTCAAGAAGGTTATGAAAGAGCAAATGCTGAAATCTGAGGGGCAGGTTTAAGAACTGTCTCTGTATGCCTGCTCTGCTCTTCTGCCACTGAGAAATAAGATGCTGGGCTAGATGACTTTTTTTGTCTGACTCTTCTGTTATATAATGTCTTCGATTTCTGTCCTATCTGATGGATGCTAGGAAGGACTGTTAAGAATCGTAGCATTTGCTGATTTTTTTATTTATTATTTTTTTTATTGAATGAAGATATCTTGCCTATGTGCACTGGTCTCACAACCAGGTTGGTAGCAAGCACTGAAGGTGGATGGTCTGAACCAGATTTACACCTTCATGCCCTTAATTGAGCAGAGGGTACAATGGCAGTTTGCTAAAGAGCACATAATCACTTCAGACTGAATTTTTTTCTGCACTGGCTGCATGAATTTCTCCCAACAGGATCACCAAAAGCCGTTTCTACAGAGAAACAGTAAGCTCCCTCCGCTGAAAGACTTTCTTTGAAGCTCTAGAACTGCAGAGAGCCTTTCTGACAGCTATCACTACAAAAGGGAAAGCAAAGGCAACCTGAGATCTGTTTCTTGAAGGGACAGCAGCAACTGCAATTTCCCTCTAGGAAATCCATATTCCTGTTACAGTATTTTGCTTTCTGGCCATCGCCATTGATCTCTCCTTTCTCAAGGACTCTCATGAGTTTAGATGGTACAGAACTGTCTCCTCCTTGACTGCTTTTTCATATTGTCCTTGCATACCCTGAAAGGCCTTGAAACTGCACTGAAGTCCTTGGACATCGGTACTCCCGTATTGTTTGCATGCTATAGCTCATAATGTTGGCATGTGGTGTATAGGAAGTTTCATTTCTTTGTGTTCTGCTGCATCTTCTGCCTCTTTCCTGGTAGTGCATCTAAAACGAAATTAAGAGTAGCCTCACACTGCACATATAGCAAGGTAAAGCTACAGCTGTTCTTCATTTAGGTCTTTGAAATCAGTACCAGATTAACTCCTTGATGTGTTGTTTTTCACAGTCTTGCTCCTTTTCTCCTTGAGAATGGGAATTTACAGGACAATAGTAAGGGAAGAAATAGAATCCGTAATTCCCCAAGAGCTACAGGAACAGTACCATGGACTTACATGAACAGTACCACTTCATGGAAGTGGTTTTTGCTTTTGGAGTACTTTGCCCTGCAAAAGAAGAGGGCCTGCTCTCTGATCCTAGAAGTGGTGAAGCTGAATATCAGTTTCAAACCATAAAAGTCTATTTCAAATCAGAAATGCGTGGATGTTTGCCACTCTTCTGCCAGGAAAAGACAGAAGAACCACACTCACTGATGTTGATGCCTATTAAAATCTCCCTGTTTAAAGATTCTGGGCATTATGGTCCTTGAGAAAGTCTTGTGTCCATGCTTTAGTGCTTTGTGTGATACATGTGCACCTGTCTTTCTGACAAGAACCATGGGTTAATTGAAACCTTTCTAGTAGTACATTAGTGCACAATAGACTTTTCACTTATCCTGCTCAGGAATCCCAGGTGTGTATACAGACTGGGAGGAGCAAACCTTGAGAGCAGCCTTGCAGAGAAGGGCCTGGGGGTTCTAGTGGATGAAAAGCCAGCAGTGTGCTCCTGCAGCTTGGAAAGCAGGTGGTGTCCTGGGTTCCATCAGCAGAGGGGTGGCCAGCAGGGACAGGAAGGTGACTGTCCCTCTGTACTCTGCCTTCATGAGGCCCAATCTGGGGTACTGCATCCAGATCTGGAGCACCCAGTACAAGAAAGACGGAGCTGTTGGTGTTGGAGAGGGTCCAGAGGGAGCCACAAAGATGATCAGGGGACTGGAGCAGCTCCCCTACAAAGGCAGGATGAGGGAGCTGGACTTGTTCAGCCTGCAGAAAAGAAGGCTGCGGGGTGACCTCACTGCAGCCTTTCAGTATAAACAGGAAGGGAATCAACTCTTTGAAAGGATAGATAACAGCAGGATGATGGGGAATGGTTTTAAGTTGAAGGAGGGAACTTCTTTATGAAGACAGTGGTGAGGTGCTGGAACAGCTGCCCAGAGAGGCTGTGGATGCCCCGTCCTTGGAGGCGTTCAGGACCAGGTTGGATGGGGCCCTGGGCTGGTATAAATGGGGAGGTTGATGCCCTGCCTGTAGCAGGGGGTTGGAGCTTGATGATCCTTGAGGTCCTTCTGACCCAAGCCATTCTATGATTCTATGAAAGCAGTTGCATTTTAAAAATAGTGGCATCTCTGCAGAGTAACTCCCATTGTTCTTCATCTATTAGGAATACACCATGGTATGGCGGGTCCCCTCAGCAGACAATTTGAGTTAACCATGTGTGGGTGCTGACAGACTCCATTCTCACGCCTATATTCTACAGATGGAGTTTCCCTGTTTCTACCAATCCTCCAGAGCAGGTACTGATCCTGGGCTCCTCTAGATGTTGTCCTCCTGATTTCCTCATTCCGTAGTCTGCAGTCCAGGTTTTATACCTTTCTTTCTGTCCCTTGCAGCATGAGAACAAGTGGGAATATTCAACCCAAGTGCATGTGAACAGCTCCTTTTGAGTGAATACTTGTATCACGTTCCCTCTGTTACAACTGCTGACCAGCCTGCTGGCTTGTGCTGCCAGATGTGTAAGGAGAGAATCCTGGCTGTTATTTAGGCCTTTAGCCTAAACAGGTTACCCCATTTGTGGTCAGTTTGAAGGCCTCCATCTGGTCTTGGTTCTCCCACGGGCATCATTTCCATTACTTCAGATTGTGTTATAGTGTATAAGTTCTATGTCAAGCTACATGAATGGCACCAGTTACTTTCCCTTCCTACTTACTAAGAATCACAAGATCATGGACCTGTTGTCTCCTCATTTAAAATACCAGCCGTCTTTGTAGTGTCCGTGCTCCCAGCCTTGTGAGCCCTAGTTGGAGGTGCAGGTGTTTCCTTTGGGGGTAGGGAGTGCATGGAGCTGGTTTGGGAAGCAGGAGCTGTAACTGCACATAGCAGCACGGTGTCACTGACCACAGGTGTGTCTTTGATGTGTTTATATTGTGTGCATTTGAGTTCAAGCTGATGTAAAACATCCTACTCCTAGAAGTCCTAGTTCTTACTCATTGGGAGGATTGAGAAAACTTGAGTTTGTCTGTTGCAGGTACTCTCCTTTCCCTGTTTCCTTTTCAGCAGGAACAAACTTGTGCTAGTTTAGCCCGCAGGTTTCCAGCCTTTTGGCTTGACTGAGCCACAGTTAGTGAAGAGGAATTGTCTAGGGCCACATCTACAAAGGTTGCTCTTGAACAAGTGCCTCTTAACTAGTTTCCCTGGAAACTGCAACAGATGCAGAGAACACAAGAACACTATTCAATAGAGCAAATTCTCAGCCACAGAACACTCTTTTTCAGTGTAGTCACCACTAGCTATGTATTTTCACCAGCAGTGAGCAAGAGCCTGCATGCTGCACTCGTAACAACCTGCACTGGTGGAGCTGTGACCCACTGCACTGTCACCACTGCTGAAATGCACCACCCTCTCTCACAGCGCTTGCATCCATGGTTGGGTCCATCAAGCGTTCAGCAAGTGCCCATGTTTGTCAGTGGTGCCACTTTTCCCTTGTGGAGGAGTTCAGTGACACACCTGTGCTTCATATGCGCTTCCATGTTGGATGCTGTTCTGTCAGGTGTGACGGGGCAGTGGTGGGAAGGATCAACCTCTACTGCTGTGCCACCAACAGCTTCTGACACTGTGGGCCAACATCATAAAACAAAGCACTACCTTCAAACAGCCCTCATAAAATATATGATACTGTTAATGTATACAAGTAACGAAACTTATTTTAGTTTTTAATATATTGAATATATAAAAAAGACAAAACATAGGCCCAGTTTCTGGGAAACTAACTTATCTTTGTGGTTTGATGAAAGTAGCTGCAATTCCCTGAGCTCTCAAGGTGTTCATCAGAGGTTGTGGATGAAGTTTTACTCTTCCTGTTCTTCATCATTCAAAACAGCACAAATGTTCGTACTGCCAGAAAGCAGAGAAGAAGGAGCCATTGTGAAGTGAGGGATGTTTCTCTGGTAAGAGAGGGCTTATAGAAGTCTGGCAAAGAGGCATGATCAAATTTTTTATTACAGTTCTATACATTCCATTTGAAAATTTGCAAGTCTTGTTTTTAAGTCGACTGAAAATGGAGTCACAAATAATCCAGGAAGTTGGCGATTTTGTTGGCGATCTTGAGACCGGTTTCAAATTCCTTTATCAAAACGCCCAGCATGGCTGCGGGTTGTTCTCTGTTCACAGGACCGTGTTTATCTGAAGTGGCAAAATCCATAAACTTATTTGTCATAACTTGAGTCAGCACTGCACCATGCCCTCCCCGTGCCCACTTCCAGGGGCAGTAGTGCACTGGTGTTCGCTTGGTGCCCAGTGACAGTTGCACCACAGTGAAGCAATGGCCTGCATGCAGCCCATGGGTGCACGTGCCTGGATGGCCCCACCTGCCTTCCTTACAAGGATGTTCCTCACAAGGATGTTCCCTGCTTTCTCATTCTGGCTGGCAGCCTGCGTTCTTTCCCCAGACGGTGTAGTTGTAGACTCCCAGTGCCTTATGTTAACTGTTTCCAGTGGCCTTTCGTTTCTAGCAGAGAGGAAAACTGTGCAGGAAATTCCCCTCTTAGTTGCGTAGCTTTGGAGGAAAACTGAGAAAGCTGGGGTAGAAATATCTTCTCAGATATTTCCCAAATGAATCCCATGTAAGCAGCAGTGATTTAATGCTGTTTTATCACAACCTAGGCAACCTTCTTAACACACTGGGTATTTGTGCTCTTTGGGTATCTGCAGGATGACTGGAAGCTTGCTTCGTGCCATTCCCATGCTGTGACAAGCTCTTTCTTCTGAAACATGGTTTAGGATCAGTTCAAAGGTTTACCCCAAGGTTTTGGCAGGAAGTTGATGCTAAATAATCTCGAGGAATGTCTCTATTTAGCACAATTCCAGTAGACTTAGAAATGCCAGACTTTGTAATGATCTGTCTGTAGACCTTCAATGAATGTAGGAATGCTGATCACGTCACTCACCACAAGTGGCATCTGCAAGAAAAAGACAGGATTTGTGTTGTTTGACATTGTTTGACATATGGTTATTATGGGATTGTGTGAATGTCTTTTGAGTCATGTGACCAGCCCTTCATTGCTTCAGAAGTGCCTGTGCCAGGCTCCAGTGGGTGAGGGATGTTTGGAGCTGCTCTGTCCTGTTCCTTGCAGGCAGAGTGTGCAGAAATAGTGGCCAAAAGATCTGATCTCTGTGTGCAAAGCGAGGATGCCCTTCAGTGTTGGGGTGTACTGAAGCAGATGATTGGCAAGGGACCATTTTTCTTCTGTTTTTAAACAATTCTGTATTTTATTGGCGTAATCAGTTTAATAAAGCAATGCAGGTTGTCAGGCTGTTCCCCTAACATAAGCATACTAGCGCTGTGAAATACTTTTTTTCCAGATGAGATACTTAGTAAGGATTTCTCCCAGGATAAGAACCCATTGCAGATACTGATATTCCAGGAGAGTCGAACAGCACCCTTCTCTAGCTGTAAGTTGGTTCATCTGAGCTTGTGCCCAAGAAGAAAACTTAGATCTCAGGTCTTCTCTGTGGCTGGCGAGGATCACGTCATGGTGATCACTTTGTGCTTGTTTCCATTTAAGATTTTGCTGATCCTTCAGTTCCCTTTTGTAAGGAGCAATCATCTGCTAGCTACGTGTTTGTATTTTATTTTTTGTAAGCCCAGGTCTGCCAGTGCTCGCACCAGTACGTGGTTCAGGAGATGAGGCACGGAGCCATCACAGGAAAGAACAAAAAGAAAAAGAAAGGTGCAGGTTTTCAGGATATCAGAAAGCTTAGTTTGACCATACAGCCCTGCATCATGACCAGCAGTGTGGTTGCACTCTGCAGTTGCTGAAAGTGCCTGTTTAGAGAACTATGCAGAAATTTTGCCCTTTTAGATTCAGCTAACTGCAGGCTACCATTGCTCTCTTGAAGGACTTTGTGAGCAGAGAGCTGATGAGAGCAGAAAGCTGATGAATGTGATTCCCAGATACTATATTTAATCTTTCAGGTTAATGCAAGCTTCTTAGAAGGGAGATCTTCTGCACTTGTGGAGGGCATGGCTTTCCGTCTCACATCTGTAGCATCAGCTATCGTGGTCTAAACTGGAACATACTCTTTTTGATCTAGGGCTTAATGAAATCAGTTGAAGGCTCTACAGAAAGAATGATTAAATTGCCATACTATGCAGTGCATAACATGTTAATCTTTTCTAGTGCATCAAAAATGACATTCAGATTGCTTAAGCTGACTGCAATTCAGTGAATCTAATCCCTAGGGCAGATTACTAAATTCAAATGCCAGTGTTTTAATAAACTTAGTGGGAGGAGACATCTATAAATTAGTTCTGTGTTTATTTTGTTTTTGTTCTTCTTACCCTGAAATGGGCTACATTTGGGGACCTTGAAATGAGGCCAGTCTTACAGAAAAGCTGGTATAAGCATTCTGCCTAAGTTTTTCACCTCGTCCCTGGGGTTGGGATGTAGATTAATTGTCATTGCTGTCTACTAATTCTTGTGAAGTGCTTAAGAAAAGGAGCTGCTGCTGCAGAGATGGATTAGCTGATGTTGGTGAATGTTGTATCTTCCAGGTTTCTCTGTGACAGTCAGAAGGACTTGGATGAGCTGATAGACTGCCTGCATCCACAAGGAGTAAGAGAGAGCCAGCTAAAGGAGCGCTTGGAGAAAAAGTGAGCCTGCTGTTTCCCTGTGTCCCTTCTCAGCTTCACAGCACATCCTCACCATAGCAAGCTTTTCCATTCCTGTGGCAACGTTCAGCACTTCACTTTGATTGTACCTGTGCAGGGGCAGATAACAAGAATGAGAAATTATTCTTTTGTAGACAGTAACTACAAGTATTACTCAATAAGTAATGCTCAAAATCAGGAGGAGGTTCAGTCTTAAAGGTGCTCCTCGCAGCTTGCAAAGGCAGTGCTGTTCCATCCACAGAGGCGGAGCTTTGCTTTAAAGCATCCTTCAAGGAGCGTTCCATACTGGTGGGGCATGTGGCTGTTATTGGAAGCTGTTGTTGCCCAGCACACTGACAACTCACAGGGCACTGGTCTGCGTGCATTCAAAGGCTTTTCTTGATTTTCTAGGTATCAGGACATCACACATTCTATGCATTTGGCTCGGAAACAGAACTTGGGCCTCAAATCCTGTGATGGCAACCAGGAACTGCTGAACTACCTCCGAAGTGATCTCATTGAGGTTGCAACTCGGCTGCAGAAAGGAGGGTTGGGATACGTTGATGTGACACCGGAATTTGAAGCAAGAGTGAGTGGAAAGTCAAAGTAGTGCTAAGAAAGATAGACCCGTTGACACTGACTCTAAGGTCTTGACTCTTTGGGTCGGGAAAATCAGATTTGTTGCATATGCATTCTTTGTTAACTAGTATTTCAAGACTACACAACTGCTAACTTGAGGCTGATTTGGTGTAGGGGAGCTGTAGCTTTGAGGGTAAATGTCCTGCACAACTGTGCAGCTGTCCTGTTTTCTTCAGCTGTTGGAGGGGCTTCTTTATGGAACTTCAGTGGAGCTCTTTTTGGCTCCTTTTTAGCTTCTGTGTCAGAGCCAGAATGTATTGTTGAGACAGCAGTTTTCTTTTTTTTTGGTGATTTTTCATAAATTCAGACCACATTAGACTTGGAGTAATGTTTGTGCCCCACATCTAGGAGCTAAAGGTCGTTCTGTTCAGCGGTGTATCTGCTCAGTGAGCTGAATATGGCAGTGTTCTGGCTAGTTCAGCCTTGCTCACGTGAGAATTTCTGGTGCACTGTACCTCCTTAGGAGTTGATAAGCTTACCTGATATGGGTAGAGTACACATGCTTGAGACTGGTGCGTGCACCTACCAAAGGATGACATTGTCTTGGAATGCTTAGTAACCTGTTAAACTGCATCCTCAGTCAGAACAGAGACCTCTCTGTGCAGATGCAATCGTAAGTGTTAAGAGAGTGATGGGAAACATCAAATGGAAGAACTTTTTCTTTTCTGCCCTGAAGCATCTTGCTTTTTTTTCCTTTTTTGAACCGACATAAGCATTGATGTGCTATGCATGCTCATCAGCCACGTGTGAGCTCCAGCAGAAGCAGCAGCAACATGCTGATCCCATAACCGAGTGTGGGACTTGGTGCACGGTAACACTGCATTAAGTATCACAGATATCCATTGCCAGGACAGAACCTCCCTAAACAGTGCAAAGAGTGATGTCCAACTGATGTGATTGTGTACTCTTCCTAACAGGTATACTCACTGGAGAGCCTAAAGGATTTTGGAGAGTGTGTGATTGCACTCCAAGCTGGTGTTATTAAGAAGTTTCTGCAAGGTTTCATGGCCCCTAAGCAGAAGAGAAGGAAACATCAAGGAGAGGACTACATTGCCAAGGCTGAGGAGGTAGATGAAGAAAAGAAAATGGCAGAAGAAGCTAAGGTATTGTTCACCCCAGGGCTCTTTTTAGTCCTGTACTGCCTTTGAACCCCGAGTTACATTAAATTTCGTCTGGCAGTAAATCCTGTGCAGTTTCTCCCTATTGCAAGTTTAGGGTGCAGTGAGTTTGTTGTTTATGGGTCCAGATGTTCCCTGGTTACTCTGAAGTGTAAAGGTTTAGCTGAGTAAAAGTCCTTCTGTATAGCTGCAGTTGCAGTATTCTCTCTGTAGGCAGGAAAAGAGTCAAGTTGGGTATCTGACTTCCGTTGCAAAATTCCTCACCTGTGTATAAAAACACATTAATAAAAATGCATTACACAGCATTTCAGGGAACTTGTTGAGTTGTATCCATCAGAGAGAACAGGTGGGGTCTTATTGCCTTCGACCCACAAAGAAAAAGAGAGCCTTGCTGAGGTTCTGGTGAGTATAAGGCAGCGAGGTTCAGGTAAATATCAGAGTTATGCGTATTATTCAGGAAGATAGAAGACTTGTTATGGATAGAAATGCCCACAGCAACGCAGGCTGGGCTACACACAGCTTGCCTGGAAAACCAGGTGGAAGAGCTGGGTGACTCTACAGGTGTAGCCTCCCAAAAGGCATGGAGGGAAGCTGCAGGGGATTTGGTAGATTCTTCAGGCAGTTGCCCTGAACCAGCATTTCATACTGTGAGGATGTTGGTTGTTTTCCTGAGCCGAATGGGACATTGGTGACATGGGATTTTTTTTCTCTTTTTCCTCTCCCTTCAAAATGAAATGATTTGCCCTGATTGGTCACTGTCTTCGGTAGAAGTGGCAAGACCAGCATTGGAGCAGCAGGTGCATTTGACATTTCCAGACTAGAAAAGTAATAGATGTTCAACTCATTATGTTTGTGTTTTTGTTTTTGTTTTGAAACCTCTTATCAGCGTGTGCTGAGCCCTTGGGTCTTTGTTATGCGTGGCATTGCCATGTTAAGAGGATGTTTGGGTAGTCACTAGAAATTTTTCAGTCTTCAGTGTGCTGAAGTATCTAAATTTTGTTAGCTTTGTTGAATCTTCCAGTCTGCAGTGCAGTGGGAATGGAAAGCTCCTTTTTTCTCAAAGCTCTCAGCAGAATGTAGCTGTAGAAATCAGTTTCTCTGGGACAGAAAGGACGTGGATCACGGCGTTTCGCATATCTTCAGCAGCACCACGTTGTGCTGTCGTGTTTTAAAGCTGTAGTTGGAAGTCACTCCTGCAGGGTGTGCATCCAGGGCAAACAAAGACTTACTGCAATATCTAAACTGATGTAGCAGTGAGTTCTGTATTGGAGCCCCAGCCACTTCCCTGCTCACGCTACAGCTATGTTAGACATGAAACCTGAGCTCTTAGTTGCCTGAAAAGTGAGTCATTTTGATCCTGATTAGTTTTGGCACTCTACCCATAGAGCTTTGCTCCCTTGATGACATGGCGAGGCCAGGCTTCCATAGCATTGCTTCATCCTCACAGTTGCAGAGTTTTCAACTATATCAGCTCAGTTAGAAGATGTGCCTAGTATGGCTGAAACATCCTGATTAGTACTTTCGTCCTCTGGAAACCAGCTGGAACAGCAGTACTTCTGAATACTGCAGGATTTAAATTCAAAATGGCAATTAATTTTTGCAGTATTGCCCAGTTTCTCCAACGTGGCTGCATACCTCATTACACAGCTCGGCCCTGTAGTGCCATGAGCACAGGTGTCCTTATCGTCACCCTGGGCAGGTGGCGCTGCAGGTCTCCCTCTGGTGCTCTGGTTTTGGTGTCTCTGGAGCAGTAATGCAGTGCAGTGCCCTCTTTACCTTAGCTGCTCATGGTCATACAGTGAATATTGAACTCTTTGGATTTATTTTTGTGTTCTTACATAGACTTTGAAAAGCAGATCTCAAGCTGGAGTCTTTAGAGGTGTAGCTGCATTGAGAGTACATATCAGGGAAAATACAATGTAGCTGAACTGGAAAAACACACTTGGTGTGCTTGAAGGCTACAGCAGAGAAATTGTGGCCCATTCTGCCTAGTCTTCCCTGTGAGAAGCAAGTTGGGGCTCAATAAGGTATCCATCTGCTGGCATAACTGTCTGCACCAAAGGCTCCTCCTGGCTCAGCTCCCCAGTTAGAGAGGCACTACTGAGTGGTAGAAGAGGGCAGTGCAGACCTGGCTTGTTACTGCTTCTGAAAAACTGTATTTTGCCTGTGTGTTTACACCTGTGTTCCCACGTGGGGAGGCAGTAGCACTGGAGCTGTGCCAGCATAGGCAGTGCATCAGCTGTGGGCCCTTTGCAGCACGAGGTGCAGCACAGCTGTCTGAGCACAGGTCGGCTGCCCGCCCCTGTGCTTGCTGCTCAGGGTGGCTGTGAGGGGCTGGGTGGGGGGCAGCTCTCACTGGAGTGCCCCGATGAGGGCAGACAGCATCCCAGAGTCACAGTCAGAGAGTTATGGTTGCAGAGGTGTTTATGGTGGAAAGGCATTTCTGTCATCTTAGGATACCAGACGAGAGTTTCTTAGGTGCAGGTTTGTCATCTTTCCCAAAGCAGGAATTTTCTGTTACTCTGCAGTTGAAACGTGACTGAGGCTGCCTCTGGCAGTGTATCTGTGGGGCTTTTTTTGTTTTCCCTGCTAGAATGCTCCCTTCCCAGTGGGAGGGTATTTGACTTCCTTCAGTCTCCGTTTTTGCCTAGTTGGCAATTGGAACTCCCCTGATAATGGTCCTGCTAAAATGCCACAGTCTCATGATGCTTGGGAAGCAAGGCTAAAAATCTGTGAAATTCCACAGGCTTGGAGAGAAAAATCTAAGCATAACGTGCCAGCAGCTTTTGCAGATTTATCTTGGCCCAGCAGTTACCCAGTATGTTAACAGCAAAACCCATGGAACAGTTACTTGGAAAATCAATTACACAGTATGTGAAGCACCTCAACAATGTTCTGCAGAGAAGTAGCACGATGCTGTGTAATCTACCACAGTAGGCAATGCAGGTTTCCATTTGTCCTGAATGTCTTGGGCTCCAGGTTGTATGCTAGCAATGGCAACGGGGATGTTGGCTTACTAGAACGGTTTGTGTGTTTTTCCAAGCATCTGATACACACTGTGCTTCTTCAAATGCAGTGGGAGGAGAATGTGCAACTCTGCAAAAGAAAAAAAAACTGGGTTTTGTTTGGCTCCCAAATTGCTGTCAGCTGCAGAGTTCAGTTTTTCCCATCTGACACTTCACTGTTTGTTTTTCATTCTCCTTGGATAGAAGACTAACTTGAGTTCTATTATGTCCCTGTCGTGTCTAGGCCATCACCTCATTGTTGTAAAGCAGAGGATTAATGATAGAGTTGGATGTGCAGTGGCTCTGGATTACTCCTCTGTTCTGGTGCATTTCCGATCTGCAGTAGTATGATTTTCAGAACCCCCTGGAGCTGAGTTGGAGGTTTCACATGCAGCTTACTGTGTGCAGACAGCACAAATCTCAGGCTCTCATCCTCACTTGCAGCTCATTCTGGGATCTCACACGTGCTGAGGTCATTCCATCTCAGGAAAGGGGCAGGTTTCATATCTGGGGCTGTCACATCTGATCACAGTTGATGTCACAGTCCTTTGGCAAGGAGGACGAGTGGCAGCTCCTGCTGATGGGCCCGAGCCACCCTGCAGTATCCACTGGAGGGCAGCGCAGGCTGCTCCAATTCCCCGCACTCGAGTGATGCTGCCAGCTGCCTCCTGACTTTAATCCCACATTTTGCAGTGCTAGATTTCTACTTTTTATTTTCTTAGCCTGCCGATTATTTGGGTTAGACGTTCAGAGTAAGAATCTAGAGGAGTTCACGTTGGTTGTTCCAGCCTGGCCATAAAATGTAGCAGGACTATGAACTGTCTGATCCAGCGAGGCTGGTTATGGATAAACCACAAGTAGGGCCGCAGTGGCTATGTAGAAGGAAAGAAATACAAAGCTGGGTTTTGATTATTAAGGGCCCCGGCTAAAGGGTATAAAAACATCTTCAGACTGTAGCAAGCTGTGTCTGTGTGCTTTGTTGTAAGTTGTTAGGTCTGTCTGCAGGTTGCTTCAGCCATGGAGAAGTGGAAGATGGCAATCCGTGAGGCCCAGACGTTCTCCCGTATGCACGTGCTGCTCGGGATGCTGGATGCCTGTATCAAGTGGGATATGTCAGCAGAGAACGCCCGGTGCAAAGTGTGTCGCAAGAAAGGTACGCACTCCTGCCCGCGCCTGCCTGACAGTCGCACGCTGTCACCTCTCCGTGCCCTGCTTAGGCAACGTGCCCCTCTTGCTGTCACTCTGCCTTTGGCTGTATTTTGAGTTCTGACTGTCAGGATTTACGCGCTCAGAAGCATTGATCTCACGGAAGCGTTTGACCCTGACTCCAATAAACCATTCTGATGAAACTGGTGCGGAGTGTTGCAGAACGCTGCAGTGCTGCTGTCCCCTGGGGTACTTGGACACAGATTGTCTGCAGATCCTTCTGCAGGAGCATTTGTGCCACTGTCTCAGTTTCATTTATGAGCTGGAATGGTCTGTGGGTCTCTGAGCCTTGTCAGTTGTTCCCATCTCCTGCAGAAGGAACAAGCAAGAAGAGGCTGGGAAGGTTAATGCACCCTGTAACTGAATAGGAGAGAGCAGTGGGATGATGCTAGTTTGGGGCTAGAGTGGGAGTGGAACTGCCTGCTGAGCTGGAAGAAGCAAGCTCTTTGTTTCTTTTGTGAGAGCAGAGAAATGAAGCTGTTTGCCTTTGGTCACTGCTGTGGTAAGGCTGGGGAGTACCCAAATAGGTGACAGGAGGGACTGTATGAAGGAGGGCTTGAGAATCCTGCAGGTGGAAGGGGAAATTAGACAGTGTTACCAGTCATTGAGTACTAGTACTAGCAGAGTAAAAATTGTTCTGCCATAACCTCTCCTTTTGGATGGAAGCCTGGAGGAGAGAGCTTGGTAGCACATTCTGCCACATCATGTGCTTTTTGTCTCCTTTTCTATTTGTTGAAACACTAGTGGGAAATGAGGGCAGACAGATCTGAGGGAAAACGGAGCTGCTTTTGCTTACCAGAAGGCTGTGTTGTCCACTTCTGTAAAGAAATGAGCTGAACCAGTGCAACATCCTCCACTGTGGAGCCTCCAAACTAATATGTAAACTGTAAAAATATATAAATTGTAGGCAGATGTAGGAGAGGGATCACCTGAGACTAACAGATTATGGTTTAACAGAACTCAAGAACTGGGATGCTAGGGACATGCTGGCAAGCTCTCCACACTTCTTTTCAGTAAATGAAGTAGCTGGCTCAGGACTGTGTCTGTGTTATCTGTCATCACTGAGAAGCATGGAGAGACTAGTTCTGCTGCATGCCCTTTTTTTTCCTATGGGCTTGCTACCTTAAGTAGAAAGAAAAACACTGTGCCTCACGTTGAGGCTAGAATTGCTATGGTTATGTTCCTAGCTTCTTACTAGGCTCATGGGCATGCTAGGCTCTCTGCAGCATGCTTCTTTCCTCCTGGTCAGTTTGGCATCTACTCTGGGTGAAATGTATTTGGCGGCTTTCTACCCTTGTCTCAAATGAAATCTTTGCAGAGCAATGGACTTTGCTTTGTCTTTTCTTCAAATACTGCTTGTTTCCACCGCAGTGGAAACTGAGAAGGAAGGGTGCCCGCTATCAGAGGGCACTTTGCATCTTCCTCTCACTGCGTTCTGACCTCCAGCCACATGGCAGCTTCTGCGTCGCGGGTTGTGCAGGGCTGTGGTGCTCAGTTACAAGTAGGTTGCGCTCTCCTAGGTGAGGATGACAAGCTGATCCTGTGTGACGAGTGCAACAAAGCCTTCCACCTGTTCTGCCTGAGACCAGCACTCTATGAGATACCAGATGGAGAATGGCAGTGCCCAGCTTGTCAGCCCTCCACTGCCAGGCGCAGCTCCCGGGGCAGGTGAGTGGCACTCCATTCCTTTGAGTTGTCACTGGTGCAGATTTTTAGCCATGTTTTCACGAGGATCAAAACAGCCTTAAACAAAGACCCTTGGAAAGGACCGAAATAGCCAGGTTGACTCAGTATCTCTGAGTTTCTTTAAGTTCAGCACACTTGTGTGGTGACCCATGACATTTAATAAATAGTTTCAGTGTGGCAGTGAAAACGTACACAAAGCGTCAACCAAAATTTATGCACTAGAGACTGTCTTGTTCACCTGAGCAACTAGTTGAGTTCCTTTTTCATGGGATTGTAGTGGGTAGCACTGCAACTCTAATGCCCTGGGCTAAGTTATTCTTGTGGCCTCATCTAATTAAAGCAGACACTACTCCAGGCTGCAGCTCAGCCCCTGTGTGCTACTAAAAATCAGATAATGAAATGCCACCTTGGCACTTCTTTTGGCCTGATGAACATCGGCACTTTTGTGAGGTAGGATCCATTATAGATTGTGGAGATGATATGATTTGAGGAGGAATCAAAGTTGTTGTGTGCAGCAGAATTGAGTAGCTGTTTCCTGACAGCAAGGGGCTGAATTGCTTTGTGAATTGCTGTAGGCTGGAAGTTAAATGTATGCAAAATGTATTTTTCTGCCTATATTGTAAGCTAATTGCAATGCTGCATCTCCCTGCTTGTCAGCAAGGTGAGGCTATCAAATAGCACCTAATGCATAAGCAGTCAACAGATCCTTTCATCCAGAATGGCAGCACAATAGGAGGCGTGCAAACTTGTAGTGTACAGGTGGTGCACAGCCTTAAAAGTATTACTTAACTCCCTGGGCACCATTTAAGGATTCATCAGGCTTGTTCCAGAATGACAGGGCTTTAATGCAGCTGTTCTAGCTTGCGATCGTAGTTGCTTTGATGTGGTGGAGTCACCTGCAAGCTGCTTGGCTGCTGGATGAGAGCCATCAGGTGGGGTAACACCTGTCTTGTTACCTGCCTTCTGCTCTTGTCTTCCTAGCTCAGGCAGGGGAAAAAATGCTGGCCTGCAAAGACTTATGCCCTGCTCTATTGTGGGAGCTAATTCTTATTCCATTTACTGCTCAAGCTCCCTTGTCTCCAGAGGACCGAGACTCCCACAATAGCTTTGCCTTTGTCCCCATCTGCCTATGTGTGCTGCTTTGTTTTCCTGTGTTTATTATGGTTAGAATGCTTTAACAGACACATGCAGAAAGTTAGAACTGTCCTGGGCAGGGTCTTTGTGGCTTTGATGCCAGCACGTAAGAAGTCTGAACTGATATTTGCTCAGTAATACGTGAAGTTTAGCTGTGAATAACACTAAACAAGGTCTGTTTCCTGTAGTGACAGGGGAAAGCAATAACGGGGAAATACTCCAGCAGGAGCCAAAGGGGAAAAAAACAGCCCAAAGTAAAACCATTGTGAAACTCCTCAAGCGAGGCTTGCAAACCAGGGTGAAACAGCAGCACTTGTTCACAGAGAGGAGAATTGTGCAGCAGTCTCAATGTCAAAATCTATTATCACATGGTTATCTAGAACAGGAGTGGGGGAAAAGGGAGAAAAGACACAGATTCAGCTGTTGGGGTGTTCCAGCTGTAGTCCGGGAAGTGTTCTTTTAGCTGTAGCTACAACTTGTATTTCACTGTGTATTTCACTGGATCACTTCAGTTTGAGTCGGGATGTTTATTTTACACACTGAGGTGGTCAAGTCTGTGTGTGAGCAAACAGTACGGGGGGCCCAGGGCTCCTCATTCCCAGGTCCTGGTACAACACATGTGTTTACCTGCCGTGCTCTAGGAACTACACAGAGGATTCTGCTGAAGATGAAGGTGAAGAAGGTGAGGAAGCTTCTGATGAGCAAGATGCTGAGGAAGAAGAAGAGGAAGAAGAAGATTATGAAGTCGCTGGATTGAAACGTAAGGCTTTGACCATGCGGGAAATTAACAGAGAATATTAAGACTATGCCTTCAGTGTTCAAAGAATTGATCCAATTTTAGACTTGTGCTTTCACATGAAACAGGTTCTTACTAGGAAATAGGGAGTTGCACAAGGGAAGTCTGTGATTGTGTTTTCCCTGGGGAGCTGGAGTGAACTCCCTTCCCTTTGTGACAAAGATAGCGCTTCTGTGAACTGTTGTTCTCCTTGGAACACTGCAGACACCCGTTCAGCATCAGCAGAAGCTGCAGCAGGGAAGTCTAGGGAACAGCATTACCTGTAATTGGTACTGGCAGTCTGTGCCTGCAGTGTGTCTTGGAAAACTGGAGCTTTGGCCACAACACTCTACTGCTCTTGCTTTTTCCCTTCCTAGCACAAGCTCGTAGCACCTTACATGCAGGATTTCTAGTGGAAAGGGGCCATTTTTAAGTAGTCAGACCAGGACCTCATCTGTTGGTTCCCGTGGGAAGGCACAGTAGTCAAAGTGCAGCAGGGCCTGGGCAGCCAGCACCTGTTGGTTGCATAGAGACCACTCAGGATACACAGCTGACTCACTCCTGAGCGGAGTGAAATAACATTTTCTAGACTCATCAGTGACTACTTGCCTACCCCAGCGTGCAGTGCAATTTCTGGTATGCATGTTGACTTTGTTTTTAAGGGAGTTTGACTCCGTCTTGTTTGGGCAACTTGGTGCAATGAGCAGCTCAGTCTCAGAACAGCACACAGCCAGCTTTTGCTTTCTGTCAAAATGTCCTTGACTGACATAAAATTAGCTTCAGCCTGTCCTAACCAGGGCAGATGGTGAAATTCAGAGACCAGGACCCCAAGGATTATCCTGTATTCTTTCAGGGGTTTCCATCCGGGTCTATCAGTCTCGATTTGCCTGCTTTATTCTGGTTTCAGGGGTGTTCACTGATACCCTGGCTATGCGTGCTGCTTGTTGTTCTGTGGTGTATCCATGTCCACACTTGGAGTATGTTCAGCCGATGTTGCGCAGCCAAGTCAGGAGCAAAGCCAAGGTTTCCAAACAATAGCATAAGGGTTACAGTCACTAAAAATAAAGCACTAAATGCAACCCCGTGGTTTTAAAGAGCATTAACGTGGAAAGGTCACTGTGGAAAACTTTTGTTTTAATAGAGAAGTCCCATTAATCCTCGTGGCGTTTATCCTGAGGGATATAACCTAGAATGTTGGATTGTCAGACATCTAACACATGCCTCACGCTTGACACACAAGCAGGAGTGACAGCAGGCAGGCGGCCCGCTGCCCTGACACGCGCTGCTCCCGCAGGGGGGCTGGGAGGGATGATTTATTGGGCAGGGCTGGATTAGAGGCTGCAGATGGAGCGCTGCAGCACGCTGGATGCAGCTTGCTCAGACCCTTCTGACCAGATGGAAGGAGCTTGGCTGGGGAGGAAGACCTACACGTTCCCTTGGTACAGAGAGAAACTTAAGGCGAGGGCCTTCAACGCCGTGCTTGTCTCCATGGGCGCAGCGCTCTGACAGGCAGACTCGCACACAGAGCGCTTCTGTGGGACGCAACGCAGCAGCTCCTGTCTTGGGGAATAAAATCCCATTGTTTCCCACTCACAGCTCCCCGCTGCAGTAACACGACACTCCCTCTGCACGCAGTTCACTTTTCAGGGGGGCTTAGCAACTGGCTTACCCTCTGTGTGGGCCACTTGTAAGCACTTGGCAGAGCACCCTGAGGGGCAGTGGGAACCCGAAGGAGGTCTGCAGGTTTCTGCACCCGATGCTTTCTGAAAGGATGTTGCAGTCACATTTAAAACAAATGTCTGTCCCTCACCATCCTTCAAGTCTGGATACAGCAGGGTTTCAGCGCTTCATTCTGCAGGTCTTTACTGCAACGCTCAGACAGAAAGCAAAGCTTTGGGGCAGAGCAGCTGAAAGCCTCCAGATGTCCTGCAGAAGCTGGGGTTTGCTGGAAGCTGGCATGCATGGCCACCCTTAGAAAGCTGCTGCCAGACAGCAGTGGCCTTTTTTTGGATGTGGGCTGTTACCAGCATAGCTCATCTGGAGAGGGTATAGAGCACAGCTGACAGGGGCGTGTGCTGAGTGAGGATGGTGACAGAAAGCCGGGTCACCGCCATCATCCCTGCATTCACTGTGCTGTGAGTGAGGCTGCCTGGCGCTGCCGCTGTGCAAAGGGCTTGTGATCTCTGCTTCCAGATTAACCCATTCCTCTAAGCCACTGGCTTATGTGTTTCAGTGAGACCCAGAAAGGCCGCCCGCGGCAAGCAGAGCACAGCCATGTACTCCTCGAGGCAGGGAAGGCACCAAAGGAAGAAGCAGTCGCTGCACCCTGCCAGGGGACCCCGGCAGCGGGCTGCACCTGTCAACAGCGCAGACATTGATGAGCTGGTAAGAGCCAAATTGCTCCCCGGGGGCTGCTCACATCATGAGTTATAAACGAAACAGGTGTCACGCTTCCTCCCCTCCCCTTCCCAAAGAAATGCCCTGAATTGTACTGTGAAACCTGTGCTGGGCTGCGGGTGGGTTAACAAAGGAGTCATATCCTTAAGGGCCCGGTGCACACGGAGCAGAGATATGCCAGGCATCTTTCCCCAGCCGCTTTCACACATTGTCCCCCTTGATTAGCAGGCAGCCTGCAGCTTGTTAAAGGGTTTTAAATAGCATCCATATGTCTCTGCAGAGAGGTGGGGGGATCGAGGAGGTCCTGGATGGTCAGAGAATGCCAGCAATGTAGGACCCTCACTCCCTAGCCTTGGCCATTTTCTGACAGTTGTTGTGCGTATGGTCACTCTCCAACCTCCAGGACATAATTCAGCTGGCTTAGGTTTCACTTGACATTTAAAGAATAAAACCTTCTGTTCCTGAACAGAGCAATCTTGTGCGTGCGTGCTGTGCTGGTTGTCCTGGGGAGGGCCACACTGCAGCACATACGTGAGGATACCAGAGCTGCACGGGCTGCGTCACAGCTCCTGCTCCATCTGCCATCTGTCTGCTGAGCAGCAGTGGTGGTGCTGCCTGTGTACCCTGCCACTCTTCTTGAGTGGTTCCATCATGTCTTCAAGCTTCTTGTGCTGATCGTGAGTGGGCTGGCTGCCGGATCTGCAGCATCCTTCAGTCTGGTCCATGTTACAGAGTGGAGGGCAACCAAACCAGCAAGCTCATCACGGGCTCCCCCCGTGAGCATAGTGAGCTCAGTGAAATACTCAGGTGGGGAAAAATGTTAGGGAGCAGCTTGGTCAGGAGCTCTGAAAAACTGCCCAGGGCTCTTCCATGAACTGTTTGTCCTGTGAAGAGATGAAAGCTGTTCAGGAACGTCTCCATGTGTTTTGGAGCCTTCCCATCACAGACATACCTCAAGCAGTGCGATGCCTTGTGAGCCGTGTGGCAGAGCCGAGGAGATCTCCCTGTGCTGACCTACAGCTCTGCAGGCAAACGACTGACCTTGTGTCACTCCTGTGTACAGGACAGCAATCTGGAGGCATCAGCTGCTCTCTGGTATTTAAGATGGCAGAGTAGGCTCTACGATGGGCCTGTCAGTACAGCAACACAAGTGCTGTCTCCCTCTGCCTCTCACATGCTGTCCGCCAGGGGCTCATAGAGGGAATTTACACTCTGCATTTGCTGTCTGTATTCTTTGGCTGCTTGCTTTGACCGTGTTGTCTTTGAACCTATCTTGAAAAAGCTTGCTGCCCCCAGTGAGAAGAGAGGCTGCTTGTGATCTATTCCCATCAGAGCTTCTGTATGGGGCTCCCATTTTGTAACTCAGGCCCCCTCCACATGTCTTGGCTGTTACTATCAAAGGTCCCACAGCAGAGCACTTTCGATTATTGTGGAAGATGGCTACATTTGAAAGACCAGAAGTTTTTTCCTGCAGTACTTCTGTATATTCCCACACCACGAAGCGCTGGCTTGTGAGCAAAAGGATTGAAAAGAAAAGCTCTGCTAGGAACTAGCTGCTTCACCCTAGATATTGTTTGCTGAACGCTGAAGCTCATGGTGGTTCCCCTCCTTTTAACAGCATCCCTCCTTTGTGTGGGCAGGTCCTTCAAACAAGGAAGACAGCGCGTCGCCAGAGCCTCGAGCTGCAGAAGTGTGAGGAAATCCTCAGCAAGCTGATCAAGTACCGCTTCAGCTGGCCCTTCAGGTGAGGGGAGGCGGCCTCCTGCGTGCACACAGGACTGTGGGGCGCCATGCTGTGGTCCTGCTGGATCCACTGGCTGGTTGTGAATTGTGCATCCTGTGTTAGGTGTAGCAAGTGACACTTGGGGAGAAGTGCTCCATTAGAAGTTGCTCCAATAGAAATCACCGTGGTCTCAGTTCTCTGCTGGACTGGAGACCTGGGGTTCCTCTGGTGCAGGATAGCAATGCGATCGGTTGTGGGACAAGGGCAGGAGGCTGGGATCGGTTTTCAGCAGCCCCCGGGTTTGTGGGCAGTGGTGCACAGAGCCGTCGAGCCGCGCGCCGCTCCCTGCACCGCCCTCCTTCCTGTTACCAGTGCTGCGCCCACTGCAGGGCTGACCTGTCTGCTGCTCTCGAGGCGTGTGGTTTGCGATGGCACTGTGGTGGGGTGTGCTGGGGCTGCTGCTCACGCTTGGCAGCTCTGCACTGTGCAGGGCCAGAGCTGCTCATTTCCTTCCTCTTTGTGGCTCTTCATTCATCAGGGAGCCAGTGACCACAGAAGACGCCGAAGATTACTGTGAGGTCATCAGCAACCCCATGGACTTCCAGACTATGCAGAGCAAGTGCTCTTGTGGCAATTACCGCTCCGTGCAGGAGTTCCTCTCTGACATGAAGCAGGTGTTCTCCAACGCTGAGCGCTACAACCAGAACGGGAGTCACGTACTGTCCTGCCTGGAGAAGACGGAACAGTGTTTGATCGACATGGTGCACAAGCACCTGCCTGGCCACACCTACGCACGCAGAAAACGCAAGAAGCTCTCTGCTGGTTGCCAGGGACTGGAGGAGCAGGAAGGGGACAGTGAGTCCGAGCCCCTCGAGCATTCCCGGGGGCGGAGAAGGAAGAAGTGAGGGATGGCGGGAGGGGGGAGGGGGGACCAGGGGGAGAGCCAGAGCTGGAGCAGGCCTTCTGGTGCTGCTGGGCAGCAGGATGGGTTGTCTGGAGGGAGTAAAGAAGCAGCAGGGCACTTTGCTATTAATCCAGCCTTTCCTTTGGCCCATCTTAACTTTAATTTTTCTGCAGTTTCCTCAAATATTTTGTCATCCGTTGAGCGAGCGGAGATGACTTAACTGCTTCCTGCAAATTACACAGAGATGATATGTGTCTGTCCTTCCAGGAGGGGAAGGCGGGAGGGCGAAGGAAAGGCCTGGCCAAAGCCTGACTGGGCAGGGGAGCACGAAGCCTACTCCAGCTCCAGCCCTGCCGCTGCCTCGGGCTCTGCTGCCTGCACTGTGAGATCGGCCCCGAGCTGTGCAGGGAGGGATTGTGTTGCTCCACGGACAGACTGGGTGCGACCAGGCCAATGGGCTGCTAGTTCTTGTATGTATATATTTATATGGTGTTAATTTTGAGCCCCTGCTGCAGGGCCGCGTAGCGAGCAAGCACTTACGTTTATGGAGACACAGCTTTCACCAGCATCCTAACACAATTGGCTTCGAGGTGCTCTCGCTTTTCCCCCCTCTCTTCTCGGGGAGTGATCTCTGGAGTTGTTGTGCTCCAGAGGGGTCTTCCGAGCTCAGCTCTGTGCCGAGGTGGCAGAGTAGGCAGCAGGTTTCCCTGCTCACCTTGACCAGCACGCAGTCGTAGCCCTTTGGATGAACCGAGTGCCAGAAGCATACGGGAGAGCATGGTTTTCTGCACACCCCTGGGGAGCTCAAGGGTAAGGGGAGCAGCAGAAACATGTTACGTTTAACTTTTTAAATTAATTTTCTAGTAATTGAAAGTGGCTTGTTTCTAGCTGTGATCTTGTATAAAGAACACCTGTAAGATACCGTTGTCTTGCTTTGGCACATGTACAGTTTATATCAAATGGTGTTTGCTGTATATTTTCCCCCTCTGAAAACTCATTTTCCTATCAGTAGCTGGGGTCGCACCGGGGCACTCGTGAGGGTCCCCAGTCCCACTCCAGCCGTGCTCTCATCTCCTGCAGTCACACCTCCCTTAGCTCACCTCCCTTGCGCCCTTGGTGCCTCAGGCTGCCCCGCGCTGGCCGTGTCCCAGCAGTGGGTTCTGCCATTCGGCACACTGGCTTTTCTCTAAGAAAAGAGTGTTCTTTAATCACCTCTCCATCATGACAGATTTTGATCATACAATCAGGGCTTGAACTTTTTATTATGGAGTTCTGCAGTTTGGAACAAACTAGCCACAGGGCTGCTCTGTCCCGGCTTTGTGACATGGAAAAACGGAAGCAGCAGTTGCAGCTCCTGTGATTTGAGAATAAAAGGATCCTCGGTGACAAGTCGCAGCCTAGTTTTGTGGAGTTTTTGGTTTGTTGTTTTGTTAACAGGTATTTGTTTCAGTTCTGACTGCTGAAGGCTGCAGCCACAAGACACATTTCCAGCCACCTCCCCCCACCCCAGCCTCAGCTCCTGCCCCATGGAGTAGCACTGACGTTTGTATCTCGCACGTCCCCATCAGAGGCCATGTTTTGTCCTGTTAATAGAGAACATTTTCTGCAGGTCCTACACAGTGAAACCTTTGGAACCGTACGTTTTTTAAAAATAAATGTCATTTGTGGGGGGAGGGGGGTTTCTCCTAAGGGCTGTACTTGTAATAAGTTGGAAAATGAAAAATAAACATTATGTACTTGTGTTTGTAAAGCCGGCTCGCAGCGTGTCCTTTGTGGTATCCTCTGCTCCTGCAGCACGGCGGCCTCGCACCTGCTGGAGCTCCCACCAAGAGGCCCAGAGGAGCACTGAGCTGCATCAGGCCAGCTCACAGCTCTGCACTTCTGGGCCAAATGCTGCTCAGGTTGGGTGGCAGCGGCCCCTGACCGTGCCTCTGCTCCAGGCGGTGGAAATGGCTGGGGCCACGTTCACGCAAAGCTGGTGCGAAGCTGCGCTGACAGCAGGTTAATGTGCAGCATGGAGCTGTGTGCCCTGCGCTGGCATTTTGCAACCACGGCTGTCTTTGCTGCAGTCCTGAGATGGCCAAGGCCTGTTCTGTGTGTGTCTGACCAAACAGCCGTCAGATCCCTTACCAGCAGGGCTGGGATGCTGCTCTGCTGAGCTTCAGAAGCAGGGGAAGGAGCTGGTGCTGATGTACGCCCAGCAGCTCTCAAGTGAGGGTGTTTGCCAGTTTTCCTGCACTTCTCCCAGTGCCACAGGAACAAGAGGGCGGTGCTTTCCTGGGTAGCGCTGTCACGCTGCGGCACCAAGCGCAGCCCCCCGAGCTGCGGTGGGGTCTGGCAGTTGGGCAGAGTGAGGCTGAGGAGCCCCGCTGGGTCTGGGGGCTTCAACGTTACAGGCAGCGGATAAACGTTGTTTGCGCAGAGAAACCTCACGGCCGTGCCGCAAGCAGGGGTTCACTGCTGGGTGTGCAACAGGACCCGGGCAAACCGGAGCGTGATCCAGGCTGGGATGTTTCCAGGCCTCGGCGTGGAGTCCTCACATCAGCATCTGCTGCGAGACCTTTTCCAAGCCCTGCTTTTTATAGCAGCCCTGCATGGCATTACTGCCCCGTGAGACCCTATTAATAGCCGTCACTCGGCCAGTGGGCGGCCGTGGCACCCGCTGCACCCACTGCAACGCCGGGCCGGGCCTGGGACCCAACAGGGCTGAGCCACGGTGGCCAGCGGGACCGCACCGAGCTCCTGGGGCTGCGGAGGAGCCGCCCGGGCCGCCGGGGCTGATAGCAGGCGGTGGACAGGCGCTGGTCAGGCGCCGGCGGCCCCGTGCTGCTGATAGTTGGGGCCCAGCAGGACGAGCTTATCTGGGCGAGTGCCTGAGAGGCAGCGAGGCTTGGCAAGAGGCAGGGTGCTCAAGGGCAGGCTGTCCCAACGGGCTCCGAGAGCCACGCAGGAGCTGGACGACCGCAGGGATGCAAGCAGGACACAGAGCTGCCCCCCGCCATCACTGCCGTGTGTCTGTGCTCGGGCTCATGGTGCAGCGCGATCTGGGGCTCAGCGTAGCTCAGGGCTCAGCCCCAAAGAGGCTTCGAGTGCGGAGTGCCGGGGCCTGGGTCACCAGCCCTGGCCCAGGTGAGCAGCTCCTGCCCAGCCCGCCTTGCACCGGACTTTGGAGTCTATCCCTGAGCCAATATTGACTCTCCCAACCCCGGTCTCAGCCCCGTTATCTGCCCACACCGCCCCTCCATGGCAGCTGGGAGGCCGCAACCCCTTGGCCCAGCAACGGGGCACCAGGCAGAGATCCCTGCCCAGGGATGGGGCTGACCACTGGAGCGCCCAGTACCATCGCACGGTGCCCCCGCAGCGACTCACTGGGCACCAACGGCTGCCGTGGTGCCACAGAGCTCCTGCGCAGTGCTGCACGCCCACTGCTGCCCCTCCATGTTGCCTGCTGCTCCGCTCTGTGCGCTGCCGCCAGCGCTGCTCCCGGGGGAGCAGAGGGTTTCTCAGATCCATCGCTCAACTTCTCCCCACATCCCAACACCCCCAGGGGCGGTGGAGAGCGGATTAAAGGCGCTTCCCAACATCAATCGCGGTGGCGATGTGCACACAAAGCCTCGCTCAGCGCTGCGGTGCAGCACTGAAGGGCTGCGTCCCATCCCGGCTGCAGGCTGGGCTGGGCTCGCAGCCCAACTGTGGGCCTCCACTGTTGCCCCTTCGTGGCCGCATGATGCTGCAGTGCCCCCAGCACAGCCTGTGCGACTTCTCCAGCCCCACGGCAGATGTCTGCTGGGCACCAACGAGCTGGGAGCGACCTGGGCAGCACGGGGTGCTCGGTGCAGATGCTCACCGTGGCGCCGGCCCGGCCTGCCAGCAGCAGCTGGGGCTGGGTGCACACAGAGGACACGGCCCCTACAGGACACACCTTGAGCCTGCAGCTCTTATTGGGGCTCTGGGCCACCAGGACTGGTGCCAAGGAATGGTGGGCACCAACCTGTGTGTGCCAAGGCAGCTGCACACAGATGATGAGGGACAAGCAGGCCGCGTGCTGCTCACTAGCTAGAAATGAGAGGACAGAGACTTCCATTCCATCCCGCAACCCCTGCCCACTGCAGGGCTGGGCCCATGGGCTGGCACTGGGAGCCCATAGGCTGTAGCCAGGCACAGGCACCCCACAGCCACAGCTCTCCCTGGCTCCCTGGGCAGCTCCACCAGAGACGCACAGCTCCTGCCCCGGCCCGGCAGCACCAGCTGAGGGTTGAGTTTCCCCTGGGACAATGGGGAAGGCGAGATGGGATGGTAACCGGAGCAGGGGATAAATAAAGCTGCCCAGAAGTTTCCATGACCCGCACCTCAAGCTGCTGCTTGGCACACCGAGGCCAAACCCTGTCCCCCAGCCCAGCACTGGGCTCCCGGCCCCGCACTGCACCAAGACTGCGATGGCACAGCAGCCCCACAGCTCCAACCAACACCACTCAGCATCGAGCACTGAGCGGAAAACATTATTCACTACATGAGGATCTGTGCTGGTGGATCAGTTGGGATGCAGTACTGGGGTTAGGGCTGTCCTGACTCCTCTGGGCGCTGCTCCCCATCACCCAGCCAGGTCAGCCCTGCATGCTGCCTGCACCACAGCACTGGTGAGCTCTGCACGGCCACCCTCAGCCCCTCTGTTCCTGCACACAGCACGAGGCTCGGTTGAAATAACACATCCAGGGTTTATTGTTTTTTCCATTCCTCGCAGCTAATGATTAAAAAAAAAAAAAAAAAAATCTAAAATAAATTACAGAATTAAATAAACACGAACTGGATTATTCCCCTTCCTGCCCCAGCCCCAGCCGCCCCCCCAAAGAAAGCGTTAGAACAGTCACTGGATTTGGCAACAGCAACAACAACGGAACGATCCCTAGGAAAAGCAGCGAGCTGCCTGGGCCGGGCACTGCAGTGGGCAGCCCAAACCCATGCGCCCCCCATTCCACCCCACAGCAGCCCCGGGGCTCAGCCCTTACCCACAGCACTCTCCCGGTGCCACGCGGAGCAGCAGCCCCACGCTAGACGTGTGTCGGGTTGTCCAGGTACGGGTCCGTCTTGGTCATGTGCAGCATGACGGTGGGTGCCTTGTAGTGGCAGTGCACCCCGCCGCAGCTCACCCCGCTGCAGGGCTTGCCCCTCGTCCTCACGCCCAGCTTCCTGTTGCACAGGCTCTGCCAGGTCTGCAGCGTCTTGGAGCTCCACACCCACACCCCGCTGGTGATGCCCACCACCAACGACATGAAAATCTTTAGCATAAAGACAGCCACAGTGGGCACCGAGGCCTCCAGCGAGCAGTTGGCCGCACGTCGGCCGGGCAGCGGTACACAGCCGCGCTCCAGGGCACGAAGGTTCCAGTAATCCACGTTCAGGCGCTCGTAGAAGTAGCAGACGATGACGCAGGTGGCCGGGACGGTGTAGAGGATGGAGAAGACCCCAATCTTCACCATCAGCTTCTCCAGTTTCTCCGTGTTGGTGCCGCCCGTCTTCATGATCTTCCGGATGTGGAAGAGGGCAACGAAGCCGGTGAGGATGAAGGAGGTGCCCACCACCAGGTAGCAGGAGAGCGGGATGAGGACGAAGCCGGTCAGCGCGCTGACGTCCATGCTGCCCACGTAGCACAGCCCCGTCAGCTCGTCCCCCGCCACCTTCCGCATGGTGAGGATCACGATGGTCTTCATGGCCGGGATGCCCCAGGCGGCCATGTGGAAATAGCTGCTGTGGGCCTCGATGGCCTCGTGCCCCCACTTCTTGCCGGCAGCCAGGAACCAGGTGAGGGTGAGCACGACCCACCAGAGCGAGCTGGCCATGCCGAAGTAGTAGAGGATGAGGAAGACGATGGTGCAGCCCGTGCTCTCCAGCCCCTCCTGGATGATGTAGAGCTCGCCGTTCTCCCGGTCACAGGCGATGTTCTCAGCCCCTGCCACCGAGCGGATGATGAAGGCCACTGAGTAGACGTTGTAGCACATGGAGAGGAAGATGATGGGTCTCTCGGGGTACTGGAAGCGGTGCGGGTCGAGCAGGAAGGTGAGAACGGTGAAGGCGGTGGAGACAAAGCAGAGGGTGGACCACACGGCCATCCAGACGAAGGCAAAGTCCTTGTCCTCGCGGGACCAGTAGACGTCCACGCCGGGCGAGCAGCGGGGCGCGCAGGACAGGCTCTTCTCCACATACTGGAACTTCTCGGGGTTGTCGCAGGCTCCCAGCCCGTTGGGGCCACGGCCCTCTGCAGAGCCTGGAGGCCACGGCCGGGGCGCGACCGGCAGCATGCCCTGGCCCTTGTGCGGCTCCGCGGCCGAAGCGTTCTCGGGGGCCTCCATGCAGAGGGCGTTGGGGTCGTTCTTGGTGGGCAGCCGGCCGCAGTCAAGCGACTCGGGCCAGCCGAAATTGAACTGCTCCATGATGGGGACGCACTTGTGGCGCGCCTGCTCGCACATGGGGCGGCAGGCGGGGATGCTGGCGCTCACCTGGTCGGTGCACATGGGCGCGTACAGCGAGCAGAGGAAGAAGCGCAGGTGGACGTGGCAGCCGTACTCCACCAGCGGCGCGAACTCGTGCAGCTTCAGGGCGGCCTCGCGCTGGCTCTCGTGGCCCAGCAGGTTGGGCATGCGGGTCAGGTTGTACCCGATGCCGCGGCACATGGGGATGTCCACGGGCTGGCACCGCGCCGCCCGGCCCCGCGCCGCCTCAAGCGCGCCCAGCTCCAGCCCGCGGCCGGCGGCCGCCAACTGCCACAGCAGCGACAGCGCGAGCCGCAGCCGCAGCGCCGCCATGGCCCGACCCGCGGCTACAGCGCCGCCATGGCCCGGCGCGCCCGCGCCCCTGCGCGCCTCCGCGCCCCCGCGCCCCGCGGCGGCCCCGCGCCGGGGCAGCGCCCGCCGCCCTCCGCCGCGCCGCGCTCCATGCGGCCCCGCGCCGCGCCGAGCCCCGCCGAGCCCCGCGCAGGGCCCGGCACCGCGCCCGCCCCGCGCCGCGCCGCCACGCCCCCGGGGCGGAGTAAGGGCGGGGACGGCCCGGACGGTCGCGCGGATCCCCCGCCGGCGGCCGCGGTTCGGAAGTTCGGCGGTTCGGCGCGTGCGGCCGCTCGTCGGTCGCGGGAAATCGCGGCGCCGCAGCTCCCTGCCGCCGCGGGGCTGTGCGGGTGTCCCGGGGCTGCGGGGAAGCGCCGACCCTCGTGCGTGCGCTGCGGGCCGCGCTGGGGGCGAACCCCAGCCGTGGGCGCTGCTGCGGGCCCGGCGGGGAGGTGGGCGCTCGTCCGGCCCTCGCCCCTCCCGTCCCGCTGCCGCTGGGGCCCCACACGCTCCTACGACAGCGCCGCACGAGCGGCCGCCCGGCGGTGCCCGCAACTCCCGGTGCCTCCGGGCCGCGAAGGGTTAATGAGGGGCGAACTCGCAAATAAATGTCTTTTAATTTAATTTTGCTTTAATATGTAAAACTGTTGCTCTTGGCAGGGGGTGCCGCAGCCCGGCCAAAAGCAACACGTGGATTTTCGGAGTCAAGGGGCTCCTTTCAACGTAGAGGAGCGGCGGTCGCTCACCTCCGTCCCGCGCCCTCGGCCGCCCCGTGGGATGCCCAGGCCCCGCCCGGGGCGCACGGCGTGGGGTCCGGCGGTCCTCAGCACGTCAGCCCCGCGGAACAGCCGGGGGAGCGCCGGGGCGGCCGTGGGGGAGCGCGCCCGGATTGCCGTGCCCGCGGCACCGTGGCTGCGCACAGAAGCTGAGGTCTCCGGCAGGTCTGGAAGCCTCACAGTGAAAACAAGAACAGCAGGTAGAGCAACGCGGCAGATTTATGGCTTTGGAAGTGTCCCTGGGCTGGGAATCCAATATCAATAGCTTGAATAAAGAAATCACAGAGGCTGCACAGAAATCTGCCCGCGAAGCATCCAGGCCGGCGGAGCGGGGCCGTATGGCAGGAGCCTGTGGTTCCTGGCAGCAGCTTTGCCCCATTTCCTTTCTTCCCGTCAACAGCGCTTGCAAACCTGTGCGAGATCCTCAGCGAGGGGAGGGGGAAGGAGCGGGAAGGCCACGGGTTGAGAGCAGTCGCCTGGCGCTGCCTGGCTGCATGGAGAGGCTGCGAGTTGCCCCCAGCACGTGAATGGGTGGGACGTGGGCACGGGATTCCTGGGCATCCCCCGTGGCAGCAGCAGTGGGGACAATCTCTGCCTCAGTGGGAGCGATGGAGCAGGGCAGGGGGCACAATGGAGGAGAGGAGGTGGAGGAGGAGACGGTCCCATGGGTTCTGCACCTTGGCAGGGGCGTCTGGGGCGTCTGTTGGGATGCACAGCCCCACGCACCCGCTGGGCTCTGCGTTCCCTGCAGGGTGGCTCTGCTCCACCCTGGGCACAGCCTGCGGTACTCCAGGCTCTCCCCGGTGCTTTCAGGTGGGGGCTGCGGTAAGGACTGAAAGACCCAAAAGCGCCTTCAGCTCCAAAGGACCCTGCACTGTCAGTGCCAGCCTGAGGGAGGGCGAGGGCGCAGCTCTGCAAGGATCCGGGCAGCAAATTTTCCCTTCCCAAAGAATTTCACAGGAATAGCTGTGTGAAAGGCCAGCTGGGTCGATTTCAAAGGGATGCCAGCACCAGGGCCGGATGGGATGGGGAGCAGCTGGAGGGGTCCATCCTGGGAGAGCCCCCCCAGCTGCAGGCTGGCACCCACTTGGGCACCATGCGGATGAGGGGTCTCTCTCTGGCCATGCTGTGCCGTGCCAGCATTACTGGGGGCACAAGTGGTCCTCCAGCGTGAACCCTTCTGTTCTTGCACGGTGCAAACACAGGTTGGGGCAAAGCAGGCGCTGCTCTGCACCCTGTGGCTCTGTGGCTCAGTGCTGGGATCTCCCCGTTGGGGTGCAGCAGTGGGGTTGGAAGGGCAGGGGGTTTCTGGGGACAGACAGCAAGGAAATGGGGCAGGAACCTGACACTGGCGGGAGATGGGCAAAGCAGAGAGACCTCATGGCACTGCCCCCGCCCCAGCTGGCACCAGCAGAAGGGAAAAGCCATTTCTTCCCTGACTCAGGCATTAATTATAGCAGTGCAACGAGAACCCTGGCAGGGGGGAATTAACAGCCGTGCTCATCCTACACCCAAGCTGCAGCTATTTTTATGGCTTCATGGGACTGTGCAGCATGTCACCAACCAGGCAGCCTTGTCCAGGAAGGGCACTGCGGGCACTGTGGGCAGAGAGTGATGGGCACAGCCCTGGGGGTCCTGCTGTGTCCAGCTCCACACCCTACAGCTCTGTACTGAAACACCCAGAGCCTGGCATGAGTCCCCTGCAGGAAGAGCTGTCCCCTCCTTATGTCACCCCCTGCCATCTGCACACCAATGTCCTGCCTGGCACGGCACAGCTGTCACCCTCTGCTGGTCCCAGTGCCAGGCTGCTGGGTGGTGCCAAAGGTGCTGCAGGTCCCCGAGGGGCTGCAGAGCTACATCCATGTCCTCCCAGCCCAGAGCTGGGACATGGCCTGACCCAGAATCCATCTCCTTCCAAATATTTCCCTGTCTCCTGGTGCAGAGGGACAACCCTGCTGTGCCAACTGTCCCCGTGCAAGACACAGCCCACCTGCTCCCAGGCAGTGATGCCAGTGCCTCTGCTGCATCACAGAGGAGGTTTGTAAAGACATTTCCTGGAGGATTTGGGATTTTTTCCCTTTTCCCTTTGGCATGTAATTTCGGTAACTCTAGCAGCTGTGAGAGCTGTGCTGGAGAAGGTCAGCAGGAGCCACACTGGTGGCAAGCCTGGAGGAGCTGCAGGCTGAGCCACGTGCAGCCCCCATCCCCTCACTCACCACCTGCAGGCCTCGGCAGCGGCCGTTCACTCTGAGCCCTACTGATGGCAACATCCCTGCTCACAGCAGCTGCCTCCCATGGGCCGGTGAAAGGATGTCGCTCACTGCCAGCTGCCTGAGCCCGGGAGGAATGGGTCACAGCCACCAGACCAGGCCATGGGGTGACTGCCCTGTGGCTGACCCTCTGCGCTGCCCAGTTTCCTGGCAGAGCAGGCAGAGGAGGAGCGCAGTTTGGAGCAGGCAACGCTGTGCTCCCGGGTGACGTTCCAGGCTAGCACAGAAGCCCTTTCATCCCCAGCCCCACTGCCTGCCCGCTCCAGCGTGCCTGCACCCACCTGCGGTGCCAAAATGGAGCTCAGCCCCAGGCTGCCCCATCCCACAGCCCCGTGGTGCTCCCGGCACGCCGGAGTCGGCACCGGCCCGACGCAGGCACACACTCGGCTCTTTCTTTGCCTGGCCCGGGCCCCTCAGCCCCGCACACAGCCCGGCGCTGGCAGGCAGGTCTGTGCTGCACAATGTGCCTCCTTGTTCAGCCCGTCCCAGGGCCGGCTTGTGGGGAATGGCAGGGAATCGCCTCCGTTTCCTGCTGGAGTTTTATTACATCTCCATATAAATAAATAAATACAATTCAGAGGAGGAGAGCAGAAGCACGGGGCAGCTTGGAGCCAGGCAGGACGTGGGCTGGGCCGAGCCCCACTGCGGGGCCGGGATGGGGGGAACATCAAACTGGGGCACCCCGGCACAGGGCAGTGGGCAGGGGCTCCCCAGGCCCGCTTTGTCCCCGCAGGAGTTGTGCCCCACAGTGCTGTGTCCCTGCACCTCCCTGCCCCCATACTGCGCACTGTGCTCCCCACTGTCATCTGGGCTCCTCCAGGCAGCCCCGCTCCCCCCGCCCCAGCAGCAGCCCCGCTCCTCCAGCCCAACCATTTTGCACTGGGCCGGGGTGGTGGGGCTGAGCCCTGGCAGGGATGTGTCCGAGCCCGCATCACATCGCAGAGCAGATGGCTGCGAGGACCAGAACGTGCTGGAGTAACTTACTACTGAATGGGCCAAGCTGTCCTTTTGCTCAAACCGAGGTGAAATATGGATGTGCTGAATCTGTGGAGCCCTTGCAACTTCCCCATGCCTGTAAGCATGAGCAGCCCCTGGGCAGCCCCATATGCACATGCTAGGATGTCACAGACTTATAGAGTTGTATCAATTGCAAGAGACCTGTAAGATCATTAAGTCCTCCTCGTGCTCGCTGCAAACTCCGGCAGTGGGATGCAGAAACCTTTCCCCAAAGCACACGTTGGGGAGCCAGGCCAGCCCCCACTGCTGCAGGCACTGCTGTGGTGCAGGGGTGGCCTGGAAAGAATTCTGATGCTTCCTCCTGGTGCTTTTGGGCTGAACTCAGCTTCTCCGGCAGAGTTCAGGCCAAGCCTTGCAATCAGGCTGCAGCAGCCAAGGCTGAAGCAACACCAGCTGATATTTGCACATCCCTGAGATCTCACTGTCCTCTCCCCAACATCTCACAGAGTTCGCTGGCACTGGGGAACGCTGCACTGCGCCGGTTCTTTCCCTTCCTTGGCGCAGGTCAGCCCGTGTTCAGGTCACAGCCCTTCCTCTTTCTGGTGGTTCCAGCCCAACATTCGGTCTCTTCTTGCTCCTGGCCTGCTGTTCCTCCTCTCCCATCCGGCTCCTCCATCAGCACTTCACTCACCTCCTCCCCTCTGTGGAGCACGCTATGAGACCGTCACCTGCAAAGCGTCTGGAGGAGCAGCTCCAGAGGGACGTCCTACAACTGTGTCTCTGGCCTCTGTCCCGAGCACCACGGGCATTCAGCAGCGTGCATGGCAGCCTGCAGCCAGGCTCACACACAGGCAGTGACTGCGCGGTCTGTAGCAGTGTGCTCAGATCAGAGCCGCTGAGGAGCGCCGAACCCAAAGCTGCACAGCAGGGCTGCATGCTGCTACCTGAGCAGCACTGCCGCGTCATGCACTGAGCTTCAAGGCATCCCCAGATGCAAACGTTTAAGAAAACACTGAAGAACGCAAAGTTGAACGACAGCACAAGATGGGGCTGCGCCTCCTTAGGGCCCAACGCAGCACAGGAGCTCGAGGAGGGAATTTGGAATGGAAACCCTCAGGTATGTTAAACAAAAATACTATTTACCATTCACTTACTAATCCTGACACTCCGGGGAAAAAAAACACCGAACTCCAATATTTGTTTAACAGGACTCAGCAGTTTTGGGTTTTGCCAATGGTGCCCAAAATAGTTCATGAGAAACAAGTGATCTTTCAGAGGATGCCCCCTCCCTCCAGCCACCCTTCTTAAAGGTCAGACAACAGCAGGGAATGCTCTGACCCCTCTCACAGCCACCAGTGTCCTCCTGCAGGCACAGTTAGCAATAACAAGCATTTTACCCAACCTGAGCTTGCTTTCAGAGCCGTCATCCTCTTGCCCTGTTCAGAGGGCAGAGGACCAGGGGCAGGGATGTACCCTGGAGCCCTGCATGGTAAGCAGAGCTAGCAGGTCTGGCAGCACTTGTGCCTCCAAACACCAGGACAGGAATACATGTGGGTCTGCAGCTCAGGCTGAACCTCAGCTTATGTGAGTGAGCGCCACGGGTCCCAGCTGCCCTCCCTCCAGTGCCCCCAGCCTGTGTGAGCTCCAAGCAGAGCTGGGAACGAAGAGCTGTGCTCTGCCTGCCCCAAAACCCCGTAAGGGAGAGAGGGGGGGAAGGAGGCAGTCATAGGTCCCTATTCCATAATAGCACCAAGGGACCCACGTGGGTTTGGTGCTGCAGGACAGGCTGTGCCAGGCCGGGGAAGCCCTGGGATGCAGCTGCAGGTCCCCATCCCGCTGGGCTCCGGGGCTGCCCTGCTATGGCAACAGCATAGCTCATGCCACCCCAAAACCATGCACAGATTTGCTCTGGGTCCTACAAAAACACGACTGGACACACTGGACTCTGCCCAGGTAGGCATTCCATGGCCCAAACACGCTGGAAAAGAGGAGCCTTGTTGTCCCCACTCCCCTCCCACCCTCTCCCCCCTTCAGGCCTCCACATTTTCCACCCCATGAGTGCTTCAGCGCAGGAAAATGTGAGGGCATGGAAAACCAAACCACTCCCAGCAGCCGTGCCACCGTCCTTCTCCTCACCCCCTTCTCCTTGCAGATCTCACGCCCCCTGTGCCTGCATCTAGCCCTCCTTCAAGCAGTGACACCGCACCCCTCTGCTGTCCCTCCACAACCCATGGCTCAGAGGCTCTGTCCCCACGTCCCCAGCATGTGTTGCTGCCAGGAGTGGCTTTCAACACCCACTGAGGCTGTCCTGAAGGAGACCCAGACCCGACGCAGGGCAGGCAACAAGCACTCAGGAACGCTGGCTCGGCGCTGCCTGGAAAGCCCCTGTGATTCCTCCGGGTCCCCGTGGCACTCGGCACTTTCCTATTTGTCCTTCCAAGAGGCGGCCACACTTGAGGCTCACACTGGAAGCCCTTTCCCTGACAGCTCCCAAGGACGTCCTGCATTCCACCTCCATCCTCTCTGTGCTCACACACACAGCACACACAGCACCCCGCCTCACCCCGAGCCCCTGCGTGTGGGAAGCTCCGGCGTTTCCCCCTCACCCCACTGCGGGAAGGCAGAGCTGTAAATCTCACTTTTCCTGTCTCTGGCCAAGCCAGGCAGTGCGTCAAACGCTCCCCGTGCCAGGGCAGGGTCCCAGCTGCAGCTTTCAGCCCTGTTTTAAAGCAAATCCAGGCCCTCCATTTTCCCACTCACCTCAGATTTCTTGTCTGCAGCCCTGAACGCTTCCCTGGACCCCTCCTGTCTGCCCAGCGTGGCTCTCATGGCCTCTTCCGTAAGGATGTTCCTTAATGGGAGCAATGGAGAAGCTGGGTACACCAAAACGAGAGGAGTGCAAGGAAAGGGGAGGGCAGAGCAGCAAAGCCCATGGAAGGCAGGTAAGTTAGATTTGCCCTTTCCAAAACACTTGAAAAGGAAAAAAAAAAAAGTCTGGGAGCTTTAGAGGGTCCATGCCTCCCTGCTGATGGCCGGGGATGAGGACAGTCCAGCTCACACCCCAGGCAACTGAACTGCCGGGGCACCACACACCACAGCCTGCATCCCACCGGCCGTACACAGCTGCTCTGAGCAGGTCCCCCCACCAGAGCAGCACCCCGTGTGCCCTTACACTCCCACACCTCATAGCCGAGCAGTGGATGAGCAACAGAAAGGTCCACAGAGTGACCCGGGTGCAGCACCAGCAGCACTTCCACAGCTCCCCCACGTCTGACTGCAGCTTACCAAGGAGGGACACCCCAAACTGCTACAGGCCCTCCAGCTCAGGGCCGTGCTGCCAGCGAGCACAAAGGGCTGGCACAGCTCACCTGCAGCAGGCAGGGGCTCACCCTGCCACCACAGTGCCCATCACACACACTCGTGTCTGCAGAGGGATGGCTGTGATGACAGAGGTGTGCACATAGAGCTGCTTGAGAAACGGGGAGCTGCCCAGTCTCCCACCTTGCACAAGCAGAACTGCTCCCAAGGGCACCTTTTATCCACAATTTGCACCAACCAGTCTGACCCGCATGCAGGGAGCTCACTGTTTGTGTCAGCCACGAGACAGAGCAACAGGCAAACAGATGCTTGCTGAAACAACTGCTAATTGTTCCCAATTTCAGCCAGGTCTTGAATACTCATCAGTGCGTGGCACGATCCCTAATGTGTTTTGCAGGATGGCAAGGAATGATTGCAGCTGACCACAGGGAGGGAGCAGTGCTGCAGCTCCTGCAATGCTACCGAGGCAGAGGGGATCTGTGTTCATACCCCTCCTGGAACAGGAAAATGAGCTGCAGGAGGGCAGCTGCTCCGTGCTCCTCTGTGCTCTCATAGCAGCACCGCAAGGGCTGTGTGAATTATGATTTGAATGTGTTCCAGGGAAGGAGGAAGGGTGCCGGAGGTCTGCAAGGATGCTGCTCCTCCCACCCGGCCCCCCCCCGGCAGTAACACTGCAGCTCAGGGCAGCAGGACCCTTCCAGGGACACCCCAGCCTCACTAGGCTGCTGTGTGCAAGGATGCCCCTCCTGCAACTCGAGCACATCAGGCCCTGCTGCTGGCTGCAGAAGGGGGCAGTGGGGCTCCGTGCTCAGCCAGAGCTGCCCAGCCTACCTGGGGGAAATCTCCCCAACAACCAACCCTTGGTGGAGGCTGGATCCAAACTGGAGCTGCTGGTCTCTGGTGGTGGCAAACCCTCCAGGACAGCAACATGCTGCCGCCTGGGTTCACCTTCCTCTATGGGAGAGAAAGGGAACCCGAGGGAACAGCACGAAGCTGCCTCAGGACAGGTTCAGGTTGGCTGCTGGGAAAAGGTTCTTAACCAGCGAGGGGCTGCACACTGCAGTGGCTCTCCAGGGCAGCAGTCATGGCCCCAGGCCTGCTGGATTTTAAGGAGTGTTTGGACAAGACTCTCAGAAACGTGGTTTGAATTTTGGGTGGTTGTGTGCGGAGCGAGGAGTTGGACTCAGTGATCCCCAGGGATCCCTTCCTTCAGGTGATTCTATGGCTCCATGGGTGCTGGCCAGCCCTGGGCACCCCACAAGCCCAATACTGGCACCAGCCTTGGCCCTCAGAAGACCCACACTGAGGTCAGAGGGCTTTTCCCACAGGCAGGGAGCACACAGCCAGGGCAGAGGCTTGCTGGAGGACCAGAAAGAGCGTGCCATGGGGCTGCACCCAGGGGGTCTCCCTGCAGACAGCACCGTCCAACAGCGCCTGCAGGCTGTGGCACACGGGGCACGGTGAAAGAAAGGAATTTCTGTATAAATCCCATTTACCAGCGGGTTTCTCACTTCCCCTCCAGCAGACAATCCCAGCCCTCAGAGTGCTGCTGCATGAAGAGACCGTTTAATATATTTTTGGAAGAGGGGAAAAAAAAACCCTCTCTCAAAAGAGCCTCTTTCAGCTAATAATGAAGTGAATATTATATTAAGAATGAAAACATATTCAGGGTAACTTACAGAGGGAGACAGAAAACCTTTTCATAACACCCTGGCCACAAACACAACTGCCAATTAAACCAGCTTCGTTCCCCAGCCTGTGCCAACACAAACTCAGGGCAGGGAGCTGGGTGCCCGCATGGCCCTGGCCAGGCAGCCCGTGCTGCTGAGTGGTTTCCAGGCCTGGCTGCTGAAATAAAAAGGGCTCAAGGCCTTAAGCAGCCCAGCCTGGGGCTGCCCCGCACTACGGGGCTCACGGCTGAGCAGGGAACGGGCTGCAGTGATGGGGCACACGGTGCTCAGTACATGGGAGTGTGCCTGCTGTCCTTGGGAGCGTGCCACGCTGCAGGGCTGCTGCAGCAAACTGGGTAGGGAGGTGCTGAGCAGAGGTCACCAGCCTGGGGCTGGCCACCAAGGCATGGCAGGAACACTGGACAGGTGATGGCCATACCTCAGCACTCTGTGTGTCCCCCCAGTGCCCACCAGTGATGGGGAGATGTGCCTGCAGGGCTGAGCTTGGCGCCCCCATCACCACCAATGCCTGTGGGTTCCCACATGCGCTCAACGTGCCACCTCATCTCCAGTTCTGCCAACCCATGCCTTGTAGAGCTGTTATGGTTGGAAAAGACCTCTAAGGTCACGTAGTCCAACCACCCACCTACCACCAGTACTGCCCACATCCCTCAGCACCCCACCCCCACGGCTCTGGAACTCCTCCAGGGATGGTGACCCCACCACTCTGTGGGCAGTTGTGCCACTGCTTTTTGGAGAAGTTTCTCCTAATATCCATCCCTAACCTCCCTTGGTGCAATGTGAGGCCATCACCTCTCATCCTATCGCTGTCACCAGGGAGCAGAGGCCGACCCCCATCCCCACCACCTGCTTTCAGGCAGCTGCAGGGAGCAGTGATGCCTCTCCTGAGCTCTGCCCCACTCTGACCCATCCCAGCTCCCCCAGCCGCTCCCATCAGACGCGTGCTCCACAGCCCTCACAGCTCCGTTCCTTCTCTGAACGCACTCCAGGGCCTCCACGTCTTTCTTGCAGTGAGAGCCCAGCAGTGAACGCAGCACTGAATGCAGCCTCACCAGGGCCGGCACAGAGGGATGGGCAGCTCCTGCACCAACCTAAACGTGGCAGAGCTGTGTGCACAGCCCACACGTAGCAGCGCAGGGCCATCAACGCCACCATCACACTCCAGGGTTAGAGCACTGACTGCCACCACTGCAGGCAGCAGCAGGGGCACGGTGCCCACAGACAGCCTGGGAGCTGCACGGCACACGCAGGAGCAGGGGCTGTTACACACAGCTCACATCAGTTTGATCCTCACCTCACAGCCCAAGAAACCAAAGAGACAGGGAGACGTGAGGGCACCCAGCATCTTGGGCTCAGATTAAAGCTGAGCACACCCAGGCTGGGAAAACATCATACAATATCAGATAATATTTTAATTGCTCGGCAAAGTTCAGAAGCTGCAAGTTGACATTAGATAAACCCAAACTGGAAATACAAGACCACTTCTGAGCTGTGAGAGGTAACCTGCCTTTGGAACGGTGCCTCCACCAAACACCCTGAAGATATTTGTCAAACTATTTAAAGAAAGGGGGGAAAGTGGCTTTTGGGCCAAAAATAAATATTTCAGTAGCAAATTTCTCAAAGGCCCACATTTTCCCGTTAACAATCAGAAACTGTGTTTCTTTGTGGAAATTTTTCTGTTTTGCTCACGGACTTGTATTTCTGTTCTAATGCCAACTAAAGATGGTAACGCATTTTTGATCTTGCCCAGAGATGGAAAGTTTTATTCTTTTTCTTCAAGAGGAATAAAAGCAAAATAATAATAATAAAAAATATCAGCAAAGTCATTTTTCACATTCACCTTGCATAGAAAAATTGCAGAACTCCAAAATTCCCTTCAACAAACTCTAGCTGACAACTCAAAGTCTTTAATACCTCAGTAAACCAATCTTCAAGCTAGAGACGGCCTGCAGGTCAGATGTGGTGGGGCTGGGAGGTGGTGTGGGACCTGCAGTCCCCATTGCTGCAGCACTGCAGCGTGCTCAGCTGGCAGCCAACAGGAGCAGAGATTTGCAGGAATCCCTTTTGGGACACAGTGAGCAATCCCATCCAGGTCTACTTATGCATTTAAATGCCTGTGCCTTGGATGGTGCCTTTGGTGATGGGTTTTGTCCATACACGTTTGGGGAGCAGCACGTTGTGCCTCCACCAGATCTCCCACTTACGCCAAGTTTCCATTTGCAAATCCACTCCAATGGATGCCATACTCCCCTGACCCAGCAGCCAAAAGCCAGCAGCCAAGTGCCAAAACGTCAGGATGCTGAGGGAGCTCCGAGAGGCACGGCAACCTTGAGCTGGAGAACTCTGCCACACGTCTGCCCTCAAGTCTCCCATCTTATCCTATCTGTCATGAAACACAATCCTCTGCTTCACATTGGAAACTGGCATCAGCTTCCAACGCAAGGAAGCCAGTGGAGCAATCTGTGCAGAAAAGGACTACTATCCATGATAGAGCCCATCAAAAACAAACCCCGGGACTCCTGCCGTGCTGCAGTATTACGAGGGAGGCATTGCCATCTAGTGTCGGCCCTGCAAAGAGGAACCAGCAAGGCGCTGGTGCTGGGAACCAAAAGGGGACGGGACATGGCAAGGCAAGGACAGCACACAGGGCTGCTGTGCCGTCTGTGGGCAGAGCAGCTGGAAGCACACAGGGCTTCTGTGCCGTCTGTGGGCAGAGCAGCTGGAAGCACACACGGCTACAGGAACCCAAACACAGGAAAGCAACCACGCTTCTCCAGTGAAGCCCAGGCCTGCCACCTGCCAGGGCTCTGAGCTGGGCAGCAGCTCAGTTACAGCCTTCCATGCAACGCTTGCTTTTTTCAGTTGTGTGTTATCACTGCACATCAAAACTCCTGCAACGAGATGAAGCCCTGCGCTCTATAATTAAGATAATTAGTATTATAGAACTCTCCTTCCCCGCCACCTTCCTGTTTATACTCTTGGAGGCTTTTGGAAAAAGCTGGTCTGACAAAAAGCAGTATTAATCAGATTGTTCTTAAGGAAACCATAAGAAACCCAAAGCCCACGTTCCCCTTTGATCTGCTTTCCTCCCGCTAAGCAGTGCGGCAGGATCTGAGCACCCCTCTCAGAGATCAAGATGGTTCTCCACAAGCACAGAGGACTACAACAGGCAGAGAGCTCCAAAGTGTGCTTGCAGGCTGCTGCCAACTCAAGATTTCTCAACTGTTGGTTTTTTTTTCTTTCTTTTTTTTTTTTCCCTCTCCAGTATGTCCTACCAAGAGGGCATTTTATTTTAAGATACCATCAGAGCGTGGTGGTATTGAGTCCAAAAAGCCATAAAGATGTCGGCAGAACTGGGGAAAACAAGAACACTTCAGACGTTTCTCTCCTGGCAAGAGGCCACCTTGGAACACACACTGACCACAGGCAACTCTCCCTGCCCTGCAAGTCAACAACAAGGCACTGAATTATGCTTAGAAGACATTATCCAAACTAGTCAAACACGGATGGGAGAAATATCATTGAAACAGTGTTCCGTGTTACCAGGTTCCTTCTTTGCAGAATCCACGTGGCTTCTTGCAGCTTCTACACTGGCTTGCTGCCGCCTCACCAAGAGGTTTTGCATTTATCAGCTCAGCCGTGCCTGCATTCAGAATGATGCAGGGGGAACACGGCGTGTTCTGCTCCGAAAGGAAACCAACTTGATCAAAGCTAGTAAAGTCAGCAATATTTGAAGAGGAAAAGATGGTATTCTGAGGTAATTTGAAATATAGTATTAACACTCACTGGAATGTTCAGCCAAAACAAAGAGCATAGCATGCTGTTGCCCAAGCAGTTAGCTACATTAACAAACTGGACTCTATTTCCAAATTCCAGTTCCTTACACCGAAAGAGACATTAATCACTCTTGCACAATAAACTGGCACAAGTCCTGCCAGCACTAGTTCTCAGATCGGTTTATTTTCTCAGAACAAAAACAATATTAAACATAACCTTTTAAAGAACAATCTGTATAAGCAATACAAAACCTCATGGCATCCTACTTGTACTTTCAGATTCCCTTAAAGCAGCCCATAATCTGCAAGAGGTAGGATGTCAGGAACGTTCAAGGAATGTTCATGGAAGAATAAAGAGCTCGGTTCTTCTACAAACAGCCCTAGAATTGCTAAATAAACCAAATTCAGGAAAACCACGCTGTGCACACACCACGAGGACCTCCACGTCGTGCTTCTCCCAAAACACACAGATCCAACATCAAACCCTCCATGTGCCCAGGGACAGGTCTCCTTTTCGTCCAAGGACCGTTCCTTTCGTCAGCTGGAGAAGTCCTAGGATAACAAAGACCACAGTCATCATTCCCACAGGAAACACTGTACGTGTTACTCCATTTTAGCAGCTCCAAGCATTGCTAGCACGTCTCTACAGTGCCCTGAAAGAGTCATCCAAGAGTTTTGTAGATTAGTACAAGTGGATCAGGCACGGTGGCGTTCCCATAAAATTAATTCAATTTCCTCACTTTAGACTTGGAAGAAACTGAGTGTTAAGTGATAAGAATTCAAAAACAGCCAGCTCACTGCAAAGAGCCCAGAAGGGCCCTTCAGGTCATCTCCCTTCCCATACTGGGTGACCCATGATACACACTACCCTGCATTTTTTCAGCTGCCTTCTGAGAAGCCTGGTACCTGGACGTTTCCTCTTTGGCTTTGAGAAGCCAGTCCTCTTTCTCCCAGATTCACCCTTCCCCTCCGAGACTTCTATTGCTTCTCCCTGCACCTTCCTCCCTTGGTCAAATCATTCTTTGCAAGGGCCATTACCTCCAGGAGGCCCAGCCACAACACGACAGCACGTGCAGCGTGCCAAGGAACACAGTGCTCCCAGCATTTTGCTCTTTGCTAGCACCCCTCACCCACCACTCTCATTTGTATTTGGGTCTTTACCAGCCCTGGAGTCCAGGCACACTCTACGATGGCAGAGCCTGCCCCCAGAAAAGCCTCCATCTCTCACCTGCAGCTCCCACCCCACCCATCCAGCTCTTTAAGGTCACTGGAAGGAAAGCAGTATCTATGCACAGGTTTTCTCTGGATATAAGCCAGACCTACCCCTAAGCTGTGATTTTCTTTCCTCTATATTTCAAAGGGGAACCTCTTGGGTTCAGTGCTCCCCACTCAGATCTGCCTCACAGATGTGGCTACAATTCCACAGCACTGACCTTACTACCAAAAGCTCACCTGCTTCTCCAGTGCCTCTTCCAACCACCCTGTCCCTTTGCAGAGAGCCCCAGCACCTCCTGCTCCCTGGCCTGAGATCACTCACAACAGAATCCTGACAAGTTCCCATGATTTGTCTGAGTGTAGATGATACTGAAACACTGCTGAGAAGTCAGATTCATCCCTCCAGCATTTATAGGTTGAATGGTGGAAGGAAAGGAAAAAATTAACACTAATAAAGCAAAATCCTTGGAACCTTCTCCATAAGGTAACTCATTATCTGTTTCCTACAGAAGTCCTGAGAGTCACCAGGAAGATGTACATCCCCACCACCTTTCAGTTCAAGAATACTGGCAGCCCAGTCCAACTTCTGCTGCTTTCTCAGGAACTACAGCCTCTTGAGCTTGTTCAGCCAGCTCAGCTGCAACGGTGATGTCTGCAAATTAAAATCAAGTTACTAGCAGCAAAATAAGGAAGCCTGCTCCTAAGGTATATCAACTTACAGAGTGCTAACCAGAAGGCTAAAAAGCAGTGACAGGAAAACAGACATTTACCTGCTAAAAGATGAGAAGGCAAAACACCACACGATGCTCAAAATACAGACCTCCCTTTATATTCTTGGAAAGCAACTATTTTGCTCTTGCACCACAGTATCACAGGACAGTTAGGACTGCAAGGAATTGGTCTCCAGTCCATAACATGTTCATAGCAGAGTGAGCTGTGAGATTGATTGGGTTACCCATTTTACCCCAACGACCTTGAAGAATCCAGGCTTCATTCAGCCAGTATGCTCAGAGCCCATGGCTCACATGACCCAGCCAGAAAAGAGTCCACCCCTATCTGAGGCTGCCCCCAAATACACCTTGGGATAACAAAAGGATCATGGAGTCACAAGGTTGGAAATGACCTGCAAGATCACCTAGTCACATAGAACAGCGAAGCAACTTTCAAGACTGTCAGAAATACACCAGCAGTAGATTGCTAGCCTAGCACAAATTAGGATTCACAGCATCAAGAAACAGCCACCACCATCACAGTCACCACCCTGGTTCACTCAGACTCATGAAATCCCATGTTACAGCCCCATTTTTATCACCAAACCTTCCAAAAATCAAGAGCTTGCTGTGAGTAGCTTGTGTTACACCCAGCTTTGGGCTGGCAAGCTCTATCAAGCACCTACCCTAACCAGGAGAATGGGGAGACAAAGTTTATTCAGAAAGAGAACTACTAGAGGGGCCTGCAACTGATCTTCTCTTTGAAAATTGAAGAGATAAAAATGCTTAAGTCATTTCTCCATTTCACAGCAGAGTTGTAGCAACTAGGATAAGGAAAGAAAGGTTTCTCACGTGAACAAAATTCCTTAACTTGTGCTGTGGCATCCTCTGCTTTATTAGAGAAAAGCATCTTTGCTCCTGTTAAAATGCAACCGACTGCTCTGCTACTTGTCAGTCTAATACTGTACCCACACAGCACTTCCTTTCATGTGTCCCTGATAGGCATACTTAGAAGATAATCACTTGATGTTTCCGCAGGCTGTTAGTTGTGGTTGGGGTGTGTAGCTGGGTCTAAAACCTACAGCTAGTGAGATTTCCTGTGCACCAGGAAAAACAAAGGATCAAACTGCCAGGCTGCTGGTTTCATGGCTGCTATTTGAAGCAGTAAGAGTCTTTACACGGAGCTAATTAAAAAATATATATATTCAATCTGAAACCCTAAAGCCATCTCAAGGAGCGTTTGATCAGTTCACCTCTTCCATGTGCACCTGATGACGACGCAGGCAGAAGAGGAGCGGAAGGGAAGTGCTCAGCCCTGGAGACGCAGCGCGCTGGGCAGCGTTCAAAGCCCCCACAGCTCCTGCAGGTAGAGGAGCCGCACACTGCAAGCAGGGCTCCGCTCCAACGTTTGTTTCCTTCCCTTAAAAGCAGGTTGGCAGCAGCTCAGCCACACGCAGCAGAAACGCAGGCGCTCGCTTTGAAGTTCAGACAGAAGTCTGTCGCTACCAGCTATTTTAATTCATGCTTGGGAAAGACAAGGCAGCTGAGCATCGATTTACAGCAAACAACATGCCAGGTCACAGGTCATTCATAATCACAATCGCCTTTACTCTGCATCAAAGCCATAATTAACTGTTAATGTTTAACTAAGGCTTTAAAATTTGTTTAAGCTGCTTTCTTGCATAAAGCACCGTGGCTATCTCCTTCCCAGCTGAGTCTCCAGAAGAGCTGCATGAAAGCACTGTGTAGGCACCAAGCACAGCAGGCAATATTTCCGCCAAAGCATGGGGAGGCTGGGAAGAAGCTCCCACCAGTTCAGCCCCTGGGAAACCCACACTTTGAAGCAGCAGCTCCTAACTGTGCTCATAACCCCAGTGCAGCAGCAGCTCCTAACTCCTAACTCCTAACCCCAGTGAGAAGGCACTTCTCAAGAGAAGCAGTCGAGTCGTCAGCTTTGTGGAGGGCAGACAGGCCGGGAGGTTGGTCTGGCTGATCCATCCCTGAGCCAGCAGCTACCTGCAGAGAAATGCAGCCTCCAGGTGCTGCCAACACAAAGCAGAACATCTCACTTTCAGCACTTCAGCTCAAACTTTGTGGTCACTACAGGGAAGAAAGGAAAGCTTGACTTGTTAATCAGGAAGACAGCATGTCTTAACTCCAGCACTCTGGAAGAGCACGTTACACACTCACTTCTGGAGCATGGATCAGCAAAGAAGCTAAAACCTTCTTGAACAGCAATTGCCTGAGAAGTGCACTTCATTCAAGACCTGACAAGTCCAAAAAGAACTGCCACCCCGAAATGACAGCCTGGAGGAAAACGGCTGCCACCGAGAGGTGAACGAGCTCCTTCTGAAAAGCATCATGTGGAGCCCACAAGAGGTTACTGACATGCTGCAGCTCTTCTGAAGGCAACAACAAAGCCTAGCTACAGCCTGCTTGCTATCAGCCCGCTGATAACAGGATGTGCTGGGCAACCCACCCTGATAGGACGAGAAGAAAGGGCCATCTACACCACCAGGCTATCATGGTTTGTCAGGACAATTATTAGAGGGAATGCCACACATCACCATCACTGGCGCATTCAGCACGCCTTCAGAAAGTTACCTAATTAGGACACCACTTGTCTACTGTCTGTGCAAGCAGTTCTGCAGTCAGCCATACACCATTTGCCTCACTCAGATGTAATGTAGGGATGTCCAGCTGTTAGTGCTTCAAGTGGACTCACTTTCACAGCCAAGTGAAGCCTACCTTCAGGTAGCACACGAGCGTGCAGAAGCTCAGAGACTCTCCAGGTCGTGAAGAGAAAGACAGGAGAAGACCCCAGCAGCTGCCTGGAACAGCCCACTACAGGTGCAAGTGATGTCAGCACTCAAGGGTGAAGGTAGGAGGAGAAGATTCTCTATTCCTTGTTCGTATAATAAAGCCATACAAACCTCCGGTGTCAACTGAACATCTGTGCTTATGTATTTTTTTCCCTTAGGATATGTTTTTTGCTAACTGATCCATTATAATCCTCAGCTCTGCAAAGCATCCACCATGAGTCTCCAGCACAGTGTGTAGACAGAGAGAGAGTTCAGTGGAAGGAAGAATTAAGCAGATTGTTAGCAACACTTGACTTCTGATGAACACTTGAATACTGATGACCTGAATCTAAGGTGCCAGAGAGAGGGTCTGTCAAGTCTGCTCAGATCTACTGTGTGCCAAGGAATCCTAACGCAAAGAAGTGCAGGAAGAGAAGCACTTTCCCAAGCATTTCCAAAAAAAGGAAACCCCTTCAAACAGCACCCAGACAGAGCAACAACACTTCCTCAGAGAGCAAGATGTCTCATAAGAGGGGCAATTACAAGAGGGTGAAAGGAAGGGATGAACTCTTCAACACCTACTTGTGACTTAGGGAGGACTTAATTTAGCAAGTCTGGGCTGAAACTGTTCCTTACAGTAGCTCCCAGTCCTTCAAAAGCTCAAATTTTCATGTCAATAATGCTCAGCATTCTGTCAAATCACCAGTTCCCTGATAAAGCAGTGTGGGCACTGGGACAGGCACATGAAGGTCACATTTCCCTTACTGCAAATAACTCTGCAGATCTGCAAACTGACTCACAGCAGAGCCAAGGCACTCCTAGTGTCTTAAGCAAACAGCCCTCCCAAAAGCAAAAAAACACTTCTGGGGGCCTTCAGCATTGCAGCCATCTGGACAATAAAAGTTTGTAGCTTCATTTAAACACATTAAACACTGTGTTTGTGGAATAAGCCTGTAATACTCGGAAGGCTACTAACAGATAAATACATCAGCCATCATTGTGTGGTGTGCACCACTATCGTCTGAAGGTTTTTTTCCCCCTTCTCTTGTATTGGAATTACCCTCTGCTGCACTGTGAGCCCCACCAGTCCTGAGACAGCAGGACACCAATGACAGCAACCTGCCCTGGTGCAGGCAGCACATGTGGGTACAGCAGCACAGCCACGCAGAGGATTAAGCCCCTTTGTGTTTCTGCTCAGGATAACTTACCACTGAACTACAAAAGGAGTGAAAAGCATCCTCCGAGCTCAGATCTCCACGCCCAAATGCTTCTCCAAGAAACCAGACTAGAAGAACAGCACACAAGAGAATATGGAAAAAGATCCTTTGTTTTGCTGTCTAAGGCTGCGCATGACACATTTAAATCCCCAGATGTAAGATTAAAAGAAACAGATAGGATAAAGATGTGTCTGAAGTGCTCCAGATCAGCAGGGCTGGTAGCCAGGCAGGCCAGCTGTGCCTGTATGGGATGGCAAGAGCCCAGGGAGAGCTGCTACAAGAACTAAGCGGCACTGGGGGCTTCTGTGCCTCAACAACAGCACAATTAAGCAGTAATCTGACCTCAGGCACGAGTCACTGGCACCTGCAGCAGGCTGCCATCCAAAATCTGTTTCTTTGGTTGCTAATTGCTTTAGGTAGGTTTATCCTATTTGCCTTTATACTCGCCACGGTAACAAAACGTTTTTACTCGTGCTTTGTACAACTGAAACATGAGAGGTAGAGAAAGGAGACTTTAAAAGTCATGTTTCATAGATGCAGTTATTTTAAGCTCCTCCATCTCCTTGCTGCTGGAATTGAAGGGCACCAACTCTGAAGATTCTGCAAAAATAAAATTTCCTGTGTAAAGACATTCACATCCTACACATTGTCCATTCTCTTCGAACTTTAACTCCATGATAAATATGATGAAAAGAACCCAGCACCTTTTTCACTATCCACTGATTTGTAACAGCAGCAGACAATTTAGTGCGTTTTATCTTCCTGCTGCTGGCTAAAGTAACAAAAAAAGAAGTGCAGAATAGGAATATCCAGCAGGGCTCAGCCATCCCTTTCTAGAGTAAGTGTGCAGAGCAGATAGACAGGAGCTTGAGGAGCACAGCCATGCGTTCCTTCCTACCTTACCAGGTGGCCCAGGGTCGAGCACACACAGGGAAACACCAGGCTTTAGATGCTCACAAAGTTTCAGGGCAGAGAGTGCTGGGCTGGGCCTTGAGGCACCGTTCTGTAGAGGCTGAATTTCACCACCTCACCTTGGAACACGGGCACAGCAGGGCACTGCAAGACACTGCCCAGGTCTTCCTGCCAGCACGGGCAACACCAACCCAGCACACCAAGTGCCCTCACCAAGGACCTCTGTAACCGAGCCTTCCTGTCCTGTCAGGGTTCAAAGAGCACAGGAGCACGCAGCTGTTTCCTTCTGGTCCCTGTCCTCTGTTCCCTCCACACCTTGTGCGTGGAGCCAGTAGAATCATTTCCCCACTGCTGGTCTCTAGAAGAGGCCTGAGCATAGCTGTGGTACCTCTCTGGGAGATGAGCTTTACTGCAGATATAAATTGCAGAACTCCTCTGAAATTAAAAAAAGAAAAAGATGCTACAGGAAGGAAGACCCAGAGGGGGGTAAAAACCTCCAGACAAAACCCCCACCAAAGCATCCTAGAACACCCAACCACCTTTTTAAAGCTTTCCTCCTCCCTCTGCTTAGCAAGGGGAATGCTCACTGAAGTCATCCTCCAAGCCTCTGCATTAGCTCCAGCAATGCTCAGCATAAAGCAGTGCTTAACAGTTTCCTTTGCAGCACAGGACATCCCAGTGGTACAGCAGTGTGTGTATTCTAGAGAAGCAAAATTGCTGTTTCTCTGCTGTTCAGCCTCACACAGTGGGCAAGGACAGTATCAGCAGGAGGCACATCTTAGATCTTCAGCTCTGTGATAGGGGAGAGCAGGAGGGGAAGGAGCAAGCTGCTGTCTGCTCAAAGTCTGGAGTCTCCCCAAGGCACGAGCTGCAACTCTATTATGCACACATGCCTCAGTTTATTTGCCAGTCTCTTTTAGACTATTAGGTCAGTTTAACTAGCAACTGCTGCTGATTTTTAAGTCCAATTATAGTCTCTTATACCTGATGACACAGCCCCAGTTCTGCAGCCAATTCTCACCAATTAATGGCTTCAGAATTGCTAGATCCTGCTGTTCACAGCAGTCTCAAGTTCGACCTCATAGTTTCCTGCCATAATTTCAGTATTGTTTGTTTTCACTGGAACATTTCCCCGTATGCTGTCAGCTGCTGAGACCACTTCTCCTGTCTACTGGAATTCTGATACACATTAGAAGCACGCTTTCAGCCTTGGCCCACCTTTAATTAAAAGAAGTCTTTTTGGGATTAAACTCCCATAGACTTGCTATGAGGATGTAGGCATCTCCACAAAATCTGCACCCGCATCTCATGATTAAGTTCTCTTCATCTGGAAGGACCACAACTGCACAAAGACAAGTTCCATTATTTTGTGGCGTTTAAAAGTCTGTCACCAAAAGCCTGCGTTTTCCACTGCAACAAAGAAATCTACTGAGGCAGTGATCTCAGTCCATCCAGCTTAGGGTGCTCCGAAGGGGGCTTTCAGCCATGCCAGGTAACCTGGCTTGATTTATGCACTACAGAAGATAGAGGCAAGCAAATAGCTCAGACATGGAGAAGGGCAGGCATAAGACCCCAAGCCACTGTGTTTGCAGGGGACTACTGAAGGAAAGATTTAAGAAAGTGTTTATATTTCTGATTCTACTGCTTAGTATTTGTGAATTCCACTAGGAAGCATCACAGGTGGCCTCATTTCACCAAAGATGCTTCTTCTGAGTTGAAACTCCACTAAAGAGGAAGAAAGTGTGCTCTGAGCAAGATGTAATTCCAGGAAGAGACTCTACAGTGAGAGAGACAGAAATACTGGGCAGAGTGACTCTATTCAGGTGTGTCTGGTTCTGAGTATTATTATGGAAAACACAGCAGAGCCCTGGATTACCCAGCACAGACGAATGAACCCATTTGTCCCTGAACCAAAGCAGCCACTGCAAATCTCACTGAAAAAAAAAACAGCAAAGCCCCTTGGGTAGGAGAGCTGAGCCAGCAAAACACAGCAGGGAGTCAGGGGGAGCAAATGCCCAATTCCAGCTGTGAGTCATGTAGCTGGTAAAGTGGCTGTGGGGCCAGACCAACTCAACACCACCTGCCAACCGCTGCACACAGAGGTTTTGCACAGCAGTGCGATTCCACCGATCATCAGACACCAGCTCCCAGCACAGCCCACTGCCCATCCGCTCACTGCACGGATCAAAGGCGGCTGCCAGAGCCACTGAGAACAGCTTGTGCCCTAAACTGAACTGGTGCAAACTTGTCAGAAAACAATAAGGAATGTTCTGCCTCAGTTCTGGATAGTTAGCTGTGCCTTTGGAGCAGGAGCTGCTGTGCTCCTCTCTGAATACGTAATGACTTTTTTTTTTCTCCAGCAAAAGAGATTTTTCTCACAAGGAATTAACAGTGGATTGTTATGTAGGTCTCAGTGATGTAAATTTGTCTGGAAGACTAAAAAAAAAACAAAAACAAAATGCTTCAACTAAACTTAATTTCAAAGGCCAGCAATCTGACTGACAGCTGTCACACAGCTGTGAAAGGAGGCAGAGCTCCAAGGAAGGGCTGCATCAGCAGAAGCCATGGAGAAAATCTGCCTGATGGGCACATCGGCTTCATCTTTAAGCTTCCCTTTTGCCTTTCCCCATCTCTGCAAGTCCTGCAGGCCTTCACACTGCAAGTATCTACAGAATCTCTAGAATTCTGAGAGTCTCCCTGCCAAACCCACGCTGTGGGCTTCCTGCACAAATCGGGCACAGCCCCCCATCCCAAAGCACAGCCTGGGGCGGTGCAGAGACGACAGTCTCATCCCCAACCCATAGCAGAATGATCTGTGCTCTGAGGCAGCTCGCAACAAGCAGCCACGAGTGGAGGGCAGGAGAGAGAGGGCTGCAGCAAGGAGCACATCCAGCTGGGAGGGGGATGCACTGCTTTGGGAAGCAGCCGCTCAGTCAGACCTCTCCCTCAAATACTGGGTGGCTTCCTCGCAGCCACAGACAAGAGAAAGAGCTGACCTTAAAACAGCACAGCTGCATCCTGCGCTCAGTGCTGCCAGTGATGGAAAAGCTGCTCATACTCATGTTCAGAAGGAAGAAGGATACTGCCTGCATTGTTTGAGATGGAGTGGCAGCCACCTCTGACGGCCCCGAGCTGCTGATGCCTTCTGACAGAAGGCTGCTGTCATTTTCCACAACCCTCTCCCTAGGGCTTACCCCGAGGCAAGAGACCAGCGCAGACTTCCAGTCCCCCCTGCACCCCCTCCAAAGGTTTTGACAAAAAAAAAAAAAAAAAAAAACAAAAACCCAATGATCAAAGAGCCTTTGTGCATTTATAAACCTGTCAATTTTGCTTGAGGATTTAAGGCTTTTTAAAGAGTCCAAAACACCTATTTGAAATATTCTATACAAACAGGTTTTTTAATATAAAAAAAAAAAAAAAAAAAAAAAAAAAAGAATCAAAAAAGCAAAACCCAGAAATAAAATATTTAGATTTTTCTGAAGTAAGGCATTCCAACAGCTCCAGACCGGAGTGCTGGAGGGGAGGAGGAAATCCAATTTTTAAGTTTGACAGGAACAATTTTTTTTTTTTGTTTCTTTTAATTGGCAGAGAAACAAGACTACACAGCTATTTCTGCCCCTGGCTCTGACAAGGAATAACTGGGATGAGCAGCACAGGAAACGAAAAAAAAATAAACTTATTCAAGTGCTGCCAGTTTCAGGTTCCCGTCCCATTCTAGCCTGCCTGGCAGAAAGGATCCCCCAAGCACACAGTACAGTTGGGTTTCACACTGCCATCCTGCCCCTTCCCCTCTCTGTGTTCTCATTAACTTGTATTATGCCTCCAAAATCCTCCTACACAGAAGAAAAGTGTGTTCCCCACCACAAAGCCCAGCCCAAGAATTGCATGGCTTTAGGAGACCTCAAACTTTTTCAGGAGCTGAGTACCTTTATTCCTGGTCACGAAGAAGAGTTGAGAGCAGCAAGCATTCGGCAGCACATTTTTTTCTCCTTGTCCAAGTAGTCTCTGTAGCAGCTGGAAAGTAGAGCACAAATATGGAGTTGAGAGCTGCAGACTGCCCATCAAACCATCAGCAGCACAGTCAGAAAAAAATACATACATGTTTAGACTTTCAAGGCAACTAGCCTAGTGCTGCTGGAAGAGGGAGCAGCTCCCCCCCCCCTTCTTTCTGCCATGAAATGAATTTTGTCTTATCACCAGACCCTGAGCCTCTTCTCTGCTGGTATCTATTAGGTAGTAGGAGCATTTGACCTCTGGTAGTCAGATGCTTTCTGCAAGCATCTTTGCAAGCACAAGGTGATACAGAACTCCCACCTGTACTCAAAGCCCTACTGTGGTGCCCATCATCTGCACCGTTCCTCGTGCAAGCCATTACAGGGCCCAGCAGGACACAATGCAGGCGCTCCACTGTTCAGCAAACTACTGCTAATGGCGATCTACCACTGACCCCACAAATCCAGGCAGAGGATGTGGAAGGGACAGTAGGCTGCGTGTCCAGCCTATGTAGACAGCAGGACAAATGCATCCTGCCAGCATCCCATTTACATGGCACAAGCTATGCAGACCACTCCACGTGAACCACTGCTTCTGGCAGCCCCAGCAGTGGCAGCAAGCAGCACGGCGTCCCCGCACCCCACACTCCACCTTGCAGGCAACGAAGCCTCACTGGTGAGGAATCTCTGAGCAGAAGGTGACTCAGCTCAGCACTGCCCCAGGGATCAATGGCTGCCCAAAAGACAGCTTTACTGCATCTGCTACCTTATATGGGCAAAAGCAAAGTTTTTGTTGCAACAGCAGAAACAGCAGAAGGTGGTGCTGGCTAATGCTCTCTCAGCCCCCCATGAACACTACCTGTGTGTCCACAACTTTGAAGGGTATCATTCAGTGAAACTTGAGCTCATGACATCTCTGCTGTGAAGTCCTGCAGGCAGATGTTGTCGTAAGTGCCCACAATAAGAAGATCAGTGATGTGCGCCTAGACTGGATGACACATGCTCACAAGCCTACCAAAGCAGGAATCCAAGAATTCCTCACCCAGAGGCACAATTTCAAGCCAGATGTCAGAACAACTCTGTTATTTCATATTTGATACAAACCATGTCCTCTAAAAAGTCACCAAAGGCAGCATCAGAATTTGTACCATTGCAGCTGATATCAGACAAGTTCCATAAGGTCCTCGCCCAGGACTCTGCCTGTCTCTCTCTGGTGAAGGTGAACTTTGCCAAGAGCCCAGCTTAGCTGTTAGCAGGTACTTGCCAAAGTTCCGCTCATGCAGCTGAAGGTAGCTGTTGATTAACAAACAACATTCCTTTTTGCCAAGTTTAAGTGCATTCAGTAAGGAAGTAAAAAGCTCTTAAAACAGAATTTCAATTCATATGCAGTTTCTGAAGCATCTGTCAGATCACATCACAGGCTTTCACAAGCAAGGCAGTTTGGTAACGTTACAGAGATCCAGACTGAGCTACGTCATGACTAACAACACTCTGTACTGTTGTCTCCATCTATTTCATATTAATTCCATTTTTTGTCATTGTAAAAGCAAGAAATACACCAATTTTAACTGGCAGCAAAGCAGAAGCTCCAGGACAAGAGATGCTCAGTGCACACTCAGCTCACTGTAACACACATTAGTAGTACCTGCTGCTGTCTCTAGACTCTGAGCTGACAAACTTTCCGGCTGCTTCCCTGAAGGCAGAATGCCTTGTTGCTTCCTGGCAGAAGAAGCTCAATTATTAGCCAGATTTTTCTCCTACCAGCCAACATACTTTGAATGAATCTAAGAGAATGTTTGAGGCTTTTGGATCAGGTCTTCTTGCACTGTACCACAGGTCCTGGACACCACCCACAAGCCAAGCCTCCAACTAGTCCATCTACCGAGCTATCCAGAACTCTGATAAGCAGGTGTTCACCTAGCAGTTTGGTAGCAAGGTACTGGGGACAAATGAGGTTCAATAGTAGTATTTTACTGCACATTTTCAGACCAGCAGCTAATTTTAATTTCAGGCTCTCCACATTTCTGATGTAACAGAACAAATTTGAAGACTTGGTTTCATCACAGGGTATTAAAGTCTACTCAGATATATAGGGCACGTGCAAGCCCAGCCGTCTACCAGAATGTTACCAGGTGAAGATCCTTAGCCTACAGATTGGCTCAAGCCATATCAACTCCTCCTATTAGAGATGTTACTGCTCCCTACAAGCCTTATTGCCTAGCAGCAGCACAAAAGAAGAGGGCTCCGATTCAGGGGCTGCTTTGGGAATCTCTGAAGCTGAGGACTTCCTCACATTCTGTGTCCATGAACAGTGCCAGAAGTACAGCACACACTTATGGGAACCAGCTACTGCTTTTGCCAGTTTCAAGCAAAAGAACAGTGTGAGGATGGAGGCCAGTGTTAGTCATGTTTTCGTGGGGGCAGGGCATGACTAAGGCTGGTAGGATTGTGCTGTACTCAGTCTGCGGGCAAAGGGAAAGTCTGCCTTTGGGATTGCTCATCTGTTACCACCAAGGCAGCAAGAAATTCAATTTTAACATCTTCCCACAGATGGGAAGGTATTTGTAGCATTGTACAGCTAAGCACTTGCAGTGCAAAAAGGTGCTGTAATCAACTGACACATCATAAAGGAAATGAAAATCACGTATTAATTCAGAACACGATCTTGAATGCTAGCCTACTCCTTGGGTTTGAGGCATCTCAGCAGCCCCCCACCCCTCTGCCATCAGCCTGACCCACTTAACTCAGATGGAGAGGATCACACCCTCCCTCTGAGAAACCCTACGGAAAAAATGAATACTCTACAGCTTCTCACATATCACCTGCAACCACTCTGTGTGCAAAGCCTTGAATCAGCCTTTCCCACAATAAAAGACGCTCTGCATTTTCCCAAGTCACTTACCCAACACCTTTGGCTCTTGATTATTACTAATTTTTTAAACAAACACTAGAGTATTTTAGTAGTTTCCAGTGGATGTTTTCAGCGTGTCTAAGCACAGCAATGGAAGGGAGTTCTCACCTTGCCAGCTTTTTCAGTTCGTTGTTAATATCATGGTTAAACGGCTCTATATGCTGAGCTCTGATCAGGAAGTCCCGAGCTTTTTCGTATTCTGCCATGCAGAGACAAGCCTGCCATTGAAAGAAGACAGATGCATTAAAAGATAAATATAGATTCACTGCTGCTCTTCAGGACTGAGATACGTACAACTACAAACATTTCAGAGACAGATATGGGTATCTCAGGAATCCCTCGAGAGGAGATTTGTGTGACAGATTTACTGAGAAGCAGATTTTCAGATGCTGACAAATCACCTCAACTGCTGCAGGAGCTTAGGAGGTCTGGCCTAGAATTTAGTGGCTCTCCTCAGTTTATTAAACAGCCAGTCAGACTGTCACAGCCAGTCATCACTGCTTGATGTGGCTATCAGAGGAATTTATCTTTGCCCACCTGGCCACACCTGAACAGCGCCTTGACATTTCTTTTGTCAATCTCCAAGGCTTTTTCCCCATACATCAGAGCTCGGGCAGGACATTCCAGCTTCAGGCAGGTAATTGAGAGATTCAGGAGCACCAGCAACTTGGAAGCATCAATCTGACACAGCTCTGCCTCGCTGGAAGGGCTGCGACCAAGGATGGAGTACGCCTGAGCAGACAGGGAAAAGAACTAGCACACAACAAATCGACCATGAGAAATCCATCCCAATCAGCCAGCTACATCCATGTTTCTCTTATTATTTTTAACTAGGTAATCAAACTCCTCAGTATACTGCACGCCTATCAGCATGACTAGCCAGCTCAGTCACAAGACTGCAGCAACCCATCAAGGAACTAGAAGGCAGCAAAGTAAAAAGGTACTCCCTACACAGGCTGTGGAGTCTCCATCCCTGGAGATGTTCCTAGATGGACATGGTCCTGGGCAACCTGCTGCTCCAGCTGACCTTGAGCACAGGTTAAGCAAAATCCAGAGGCTTCTTCCAACCCCAAGTATTCTTGTTCCCAACTGGGAGGCCAGAAGGGAGCAGGCCTGAAAGAAGGGCCTGCAGATTTCTGCCAGCTGTTCTCCTCTTTCATTTACTACTGCTGCTCATACAACAGCATCTCAGATCAGTTCTTAAATAATGAACTATGCCTGAATATATGACGAAGTTCTGTAATCTCTGAAGTGTATCTGTTACAGTGAGCTAGCACCAAATTGCCACTTTGACAAGCCATGGGTGGAAAATACATTTCTTCTGGTGTCATACCCTCTTGTATCTGTCTTTGGCACCCTCGAAGCACTGCTTACGGAAGAGATAATTCCCAAACTCTCTCTCCACGTCTGCCACTTTCAACACCTTTTGTAGAGGAAACGTATCCTGCTGCTCCTGTATAAAGAAATACCTGAATTTCAGCTCAAGCAAAAAAAAAAATCAAGCAGAGACAACAGGCAGGAGAGACCTGCACCGTTGCCAAGGCCCTTCAGCATCCAGCCAGGCCACCACCACACAGCATTTCCCTTCTGCACTGCTGCTGTGCTGGTAACTCTTGGTAAGAAGTACTACAAAACAAGTCAGGAAGCAAAGGGACCCTGCAGGAAAAAAAGCAGGAATTTCTTCCTAAATTCTGCCCAACTCTTTCAACTGCTTAGCACACAGCAGACAGCTAAGACAAAAACATATTCCTGGCACAACAGGGAAAGCTGCATTGCTGTAACAGCACCCTGGGTGGCTCCATGACCAGCCTGACAGAGCTCAGGACAGCAATCCAGCAAAGAAGGAGCAAAAAAGAAAAAGAAAAAAAGAACAGCAACAAAAAAGGGGCAGGTTGTCCCCTGCATATTGAAGTTTGAATCAGCTCCCAGAGAGGGGTGAGTTAGCAAATTAGGGAGTAAGCTCTCCCCCATGCAACAGATGGTTTGATCTCAGGCCTGGGTGTGGAAAAAGCAGCCTCTGCAAGGGCAGTGAGGGAACAAGGAGGGCCTCCATCCATCAGCATTGCAGCATGTGCCCCAATCACTGACCCACAACTACAACCCAAAGCCTCCTACATGAAAAGGGAGAATTAACAATAACACGGTAACTCACCAGGGAGGAGGGAGGGCAGTGAAGGAGCACTTGGGAAAGCAGCCAAGAAGCAAAGACAAAGGGTGGGGGGCGGGGGACACTTGAATGCTCCAGACTTCACAAGGACTTTGTTTTTAAACAGACAGCTAGGTACTGTTCTGACACTGCGGAGAACTTCCAGGAAGCTGATGCCCTCTAGTGAAACCCTAAGGTTTCTGGTAAAGCTAAAAATAAATGCAACTTGTTTCACTGACTCCACTACGGTGCAGCAAACAAAGACAGCACCCAGCTCCTCACCCTGCACTGGGTTGTAAACAGGGCAAGGCGTGCAGGATAAGCTTTAGAGGGCACATGTCTGCATCTGCACGGATCCAGCAGCCCAAGGTCTGGATAACTGTTCCTGCATTAAACAAACATATGTAACACATGATCCTCAGCAACTGAAGGGAAAGACAGCAAAGTTTATCTTCCAGGCTTTTTCCCCAAGCCTTATTAAAGCAACTCACAGCTGTCAACGCAAAGAACGTGTCGGAGTCAGCAGAGTCTAGGAAGTCTATCAACTCCACTTCAAATAAGACCGTGGCATTTGGGGGGATCAGAGGAAGGCAACCCTGCTGGCCGTAGGCATAATTTGGTGCGAAGATAAACCTTGCCACCTCTTCCTTCTTCATCGTGAGCACACCGATTTCCAGACCCCCCAGCGTAATGTCTGTCACAACAAGAAACAGAAGGTCAGGAGAATCCCAAACCCAGCATCCAATCTCCGGCTCCAAATTAGAATTTTCCTCTAGGCTTTAAGAGGAAATCCCAGGTAGCAGATCAATACAGCGGTGAGTTTCCCCACTGTTACAACTCAAGGCACACACTGCTGCACAACTCATCTCTAGATTAACGAGGCAATCTGCTGTGGGACAAGCACACAGCAAACATCCTCATCTCCTCTTGTTGTTAAATCACTCCTCTTGGGTGATTTAATAACACTGACGTGAGAAACTGCTTCAGGACAGCAGCAGAAAGCACCCACACTGCCACCAACAGCATGGGCCCTGCTGCTCATTGCCAGCACGTTGTGTGATCAGTTCTGGATTGACCTCCATCCACCAGGAGGAGGCTTTCTGATTCCATTCAGAAGCTTAAGAGATTTCAAGAAAAACCTCAAGATACCAAACAGCATTTAAATTCACATGCCTTAACAGATACTCATTATAGCCCTGAGAGATCCAGGACAAACCTACCTTCTCCAAGCTTCATCAGCCTCGGGAGCTTCTTGGTGCAGTTTGTGCAGAAGGGCTTATCCATATGCTCCAGATACCCAGAGTACTTCACTGCACAACCCAGAACAAGGAGCAGGTAGGAGAGAACAGCAAGATTTAGTTATTGTGTCTGGTAACAATGCTGTCACTAGCACTCTCACAGTCAGTTTTGCAACCATGCTTTCTTTTTTCTTTCCTGATGCTTTAAATAAAACAGCAGAGGGAGCACAAACCACTAACAAAAACCTGGTCACATCAGCACCAGATAAAACAGCTGCTTGGAAGCCTTTATTCTTATCTAAACAAGAGATGCAATTTCGTGTCAAGAACTAGTGAGCTGCAGGCAGGAGGAGAATGGGAACTTAAGCCACAGAAATTAAAACACCCCAGTTATCTGCAGAAGGACTTAACAAATTTGTTCTCAAAGCACAGCTTGAGCCCTAGGAAAAAAAAACAAAGGAGAAAATGTAGGCCTCGAGCTCTGCTATTGCCTGAGTGCTGCAGGGCCAACTCCAGTTGTCATTCATTTAGGAGAAAAACCATAACGAGCTTCCCCTGACACTCATCAGGCCCTTGCACAGGAACCGCTTCCAGCTTAAACTTCTTTGTACTGTGAACACGGCTGGGTCCCGGAAGCCCCGCTCCGCTCCAGGTCAAGACGCCCTTCCGTTTAATCTGTCAGCTGCGAGAAGTGGCAGAGGCTGCCACTGCAGAAACCAATAAGGCACAGCACAGCCCCGAAGCAGAAAGCCTCACTGCTGTATGCTGACAGCATATGGAAGTTCGTCCGATCTGATGCCAACAGGGCGCTGCACAACGGGCTCCCGGGCCTGGCCAGGCGGCCCAGCCAACACGAGGCCCCACGGAGAGGCGGACAACGGCACCGGCAGCCTCCAAGGGCTCGGCTGCTCGTTCCCGTGCTACCGCAGGGCCAGACGGAGCGAGCAGCACCGCGGCACGGCGCCGGGGAGCCTGTAGCCCCGCGGGGCACCGCACCGCACCGCCCGGTCCGACCGGGACCGTACCCGCCACGGTGGCAGCCGGCGGCACGGGTTGCCCGGTGCCGGGCCGCAGCAGCTCCTTGAGCACCCCGCCGTCGCCGCTGATGTCCTGCAGGCCGCGGGCTCGCAGCGCACAGCGGAAGCGAGAGGAGATCGAGACCCCGCTCCCGGCCCGCGCCTCGCCGCCCGCCTCCATCGCCCGCCGCGCCTCGCGCCCGGTCCCGCCCCTCAACTCCGCGCCAATCACCGCCCGCGCCGCGCCGCAGCCTCGGCCAATGGCGCTCCGAGGAGCGCCCGCTTTCCGCCTCGCCGCTAAAAAGCCACGCGCCGGCGCCTCGGGAGGGAGAGCGCGCCTCGGGAGCGGCGCGAGGCTCGCGGTGCATTCTGGGGGATGGAGTCCCGCCGGGGCCGCGCTCGGGTCGCGGAGCTCACGGTCCGTGCCCCACCGCCGGCCCCGCTGCCTGCAGAGAGCTCCGAGTCCTCCGCCGCGTGTGGCTGCTGAGGGCCCCCTCCGGGCTCGGGCCCGCCTCTCCTCATTGGTGTTCTGGGGATGGAGCTCAGGGAGTGCCGTGGCCTCCTCGTGTGCTGCCCGCTGGGGAAAGCGTCCGTGCGGCCCCAGGAGCTGAGCGCTGCCGTGCCTCAGATGGGGGCAGTAATGCTTCGGGGCTCTTAGGGATGGAGCGTCTCCCGTATGAAGAAAAGCTGAGAGCCCTGGGGCTGCTCGCCTGAAGAAGGCTGGGGGGGGGAATCTCATCACTGTTTGTAAATGCTTCAAGTGTGGGAGTTGAGTGGATGGGGCTGGGCTCCTCTTCTGTGGTGTGCAGCAACAGAACAAGGGGCAACAGGGAAAATCTGCAACATCCATGCAAATATGAGGAAGAACTTAGAATCATAGAATCATAGTATCCTAACCTATTCCAAGGTTGGAAAAGACCTAAGAGATCATCCAGTCCAACCGTTCACCTATTCCCAATAGCTCCCACTAAACCATGTCCCTCAACACAACATCCAGTCTTTCCTTGAACACCCCCAGGCTCGGTGACTCCACCACCTCCCTGGGCAGTCCATTCCAGTGCCTGACCACCCTTTCTGAAAAGTAATACTTCCTAAAACTTCTTTCCTATGTGGGTGCCAGAGCCCTGGAACAGGCTGCTTAGAGTTGGGGGATTTTCCTCTGGAGATATTCAAGACTGTCTGGACACTGTCATGTGCAGCATACTGCAGAGGACTGCTTTAGGGGATTGTGAGAGCTCCAAAGGTCCCTTCCAACTCCTATTATTCTGTGATTTTATTACTATGGGTCTTCTTCTGTCTTCTCCAAAACAGTGAAGTAGTTCCAGCCAACCAGCCAGTCAAAAACAAACAAACAAACAAAAAAACCAACACTCTTTCAACCAAAGAAGAGTTTCAGTTGATAACAAAGCATTCTAGTGCAAATGTTTCTGTTGATCCAAGTGGTGTGGATGACTGAAACCAGAGTGGGACTCGTCGAAACCACCCCTCAGCCAGGCAAACACCTTCATCTCTTATCAAGTTTCTGTAGTCATATGATGTGTGTTTGTACTGGTGCACAGAGTGCTGGTCAGCCTTTCGGGGGCCAGGAGGAGGTGTGGTTCCATCGTCACAGCCCAGGAGAGGAGGACTCACGGCCTCACTGCTGCGCACACTGCCGATGACCCTGGAGCAGCCTCTGCAGGGTTGAAGACGCAGTGGAGCAGTCACCAGGTGGCCAGCACTGCGCCTTGTCACACTGAGGGGCCACTGACCCACTGCTTGCCACGTCTGCCCTTGTGACGGAGCTGAACTCTTCAGCTCAGTCAGGAGAAGCCGAGGGACATCCATCAGGTGTGGTGCACCAGGAAGAGCCGAGCCAGGGCAGAGAGGAGGCGGCACAGGGCACGTGAGTGGTGGCGAGTCGGACCTAACGGGGTTTCCTTGAGAGCAGTGGGAGCAGCTGAAGCTGGTCTCGTGTGGGTGGCTGACCATTCGTGGGCTGACAATGGCGCTTTTCTTGATTCCCTGCTGAGCTCCTATAAGCAGTGCCTGATAAAAGCTGAGCTCAGGTCACAGCCTCCCCTTTCCCTGGGGAAACTACCAAGTCTTTGACTTCAGATTTATTTCCATGTGAGCAGGGAGACCACAAAGGCTCTGATGTGTGCTCTCTGCCAGCCTCTGTTCAGGAGCAGGCATGCACACTCTGTCATGCTGTCACAGTTAGAGCAGGGTCACCTCCAGGGCTGGGCCACCCAGGCTTGTCTGCCTGGCGATGCCCGACCTGTCCGACTGCAGCAGAGCCCATGGGACTCTAGGTCTTGGTGGCTATGTCCCACCAATGCTGTGTGGAAATCAATGTTGCATGAACCACACAGTTCTTAAATAGAATGGCCACGTGTGGCTGTAAGGCTGGTGGGAAATGCAGAGATTTTGACTTGTGTCTTTTGTGGGTGCTGGCCAAGTGTGGAACACTGGTGATCAGAAACCACATTGTTTCAAGGGGGTAAGCTGAAGTCACAGCCCTACACACTGTGGCTCGAACTCCCAACCCTCATATCAGTCAAAATTAACTTTGCAAGTTGTACTGTGTGGTTTCTCTCTGTCTTGAACATAAAAATGCTGTTTGTGATTTCATTCTGCTTTTGCTCAGATGCATCACTTGATCTAATGCCAGTCCTGAGGACATGCAGGGGCTGAGACAATGAACCAAGGAGATCTGTAGAAGTTCATACAGGCCAGAGTCAGTGCTAGAACTTCTCAGCAAAGATCCTTCTTGGCTCTGTCTCCAGCCTTGCCAAGTCCTGGCATGCAGGCAGGTCTCCCTTGGAGGGAGCTACAGGCTGACACAGCTGCCAGGGAAGGAAAGGTTCTAGATGAGGATCAGCTCGGTGGTGCCTTCTGCCACTGCAGGCAGAGCCAGAAGGCCTGACCATGTGCAGTCTCCTGTTGTCAGAACACTGCAGATTTAAACGAGCATCTCATGCTATCTGTGGAGTCTAATGACAAGCTCACAACTGTCTGAACTGCTGATGGGACACAAAGGTGTTTGAGGCATCTCTTCACTTCTTCAAGTGCCGAGCTCTGTTTTTGCTCATCTGTGTTTGCCTTGCTCTTTGCATTAGGGCTGCTGGAAGGTGGCAGCATGGCTCGGAAGATGAGCATTGATAATCTGGAGGACCAGCTGCTCTGCCCCATCTGTTTGGAGGTCTTCAAGGAGCCCCTGATGCTGCAGTGTGGGCATTCCTACTGCAAGTCCTGTGTGCTGTCACTGTCTGGAGAGCTGGATGAGCAGTTCTTGTGCCCCGTGTGCCGCAAATCCGTGGACTGCAGCGCTTCCCCACCCAATGTCACGCTGGCCCGCATCATTGAGGCACTGCAGAGCAGGGGCGAGACAGAGCCCACCCCAGAGTCCTGCCCAATGCACCACAATCCACTGAGCCTCTTCTGCGAGGCTGACCGAGAGGTGATCTGTGGGCTGTGCGGCACCATTGGCAACCACAAGCAGCACAAGATCACCCCTATCTCTACCGCATACTGTCGGATGAAGGTTGGCAGGCAGGGGTGGTGAGGGCTCCCTGGGGTGAGGATTAGGACATCTGTAGCAGTCTCAGCCCCGAGTATGGCAGTATTAGCATCTCCTGTCCTTCAGTAAAGAGGCTGAAAATGGTGCCAGTGTGGGCAGCACGGCCCCATAGCACAAGCAGATGTGGGGCAGGGACCCTGGGCTGGGGCCAGCCATTTCTCAAGCCAAGCATGTCCCTGGCTGAGGAGACATGTTTTTGGTGGCTGAACCACAGTGGAGGGCAGCTGAGGATCAGGGTGAGTCATAGAGGCCTTTCAAGATTGTTTACAAATACCATCAAAGGGAGTCTGGAGATAAGGGCTGAGGCAAGGTGCCAAAGGAGAGCAGGGAGGGAGGAAAACAGGAGCACCAGCCTGGCAGAGTAAACAGCTGGTGTCCCCTGCCCAACATCACATGAAAGCCCAAGGAGTGGAAAGGCACAGGGCCACCGTTCCCCTCAGCTCCCGACACCAAGGCGATAAGAGCAGGAGGCACCAGGAACGTGACTGCCTGAGCCAGGCTCCAGGTCCAGTACTGACACAGCGTTGCAGACTTGATGCTGGCTGCAACTGCTCACCTGGAGTGTTGTCTTCATGGGGTGCCAGATGTGGAGTGGAGCTGCAGTGCTCCTGGCAAGAGTACTTGGCCAGCAGCACCCAGCTCGGGGCTGTGCTTTGAGTGCTCTTCTGTCTCTGGCACCCCCAAATCCTCTAGGTCAGACCAAAGATCAGCAGGATGTGCAGAACCCCATAGAGCTTAGAGGAAGCTTGGGAGGGCATGGCTTCTCGGGGCTCCTCGGGGGGCCGGCAGGCACAGGGGCAGAGCCTGCGATCAAGCAGGATGCCACAAGGTTCCTCAAGACAGCTGTTGTGTTTCTAGGAGGAGCTGTCTGTGCTGCTAACCGATGTCCACCGGTGCAAGAGGAACCTGGATGAACAGTTCAGCAAGCTCATCAACAACAAGATCCGCATTGCGGTGAGTGCCAAAGGAGCCGGCTTCCCAGAGCTCTTTGCCTCCCACACAACCATCAGAGCAATTTCTGCTCCTGGGTCTCCTCAGCTCACTTCCTCCATTCCTCTCCCTTTTCTCCCTTCCCTAGGACAGTAGGCAGGGCTGTTCCTACTGAGATTCCTGTTCTCCAGGAATACTGGGGATTAAAATAGCCCTGTTTTCAGGATAGGTGATGGAGCCCTCTCAGGTGGCAAAGCCAGAGGGGTTTTCTGCAGGGGAGACATAACGTCACTGAGAGTCCTGGCAGGAGCTTCTTGCCCACATGCCCTTGGAGATGATAACACATGAAGAACAGCCTGTTCAGAGCAGGCTTCCCTGTTAGAATGCTGAGAATTTCACAACGAATTTACATTTCATTTGGCTGTGTACCCATTTTCCATGCAATAGACATCTCAAGGGAATCTCTCAGTATCACTTTTTGAGGCTTGAGCTTCTGAATTGGGCTCCTTAGAAGCCAAATGAAACTGGAGCTTGAATTCCCCCAACTTAGTGCAGAACCCAGGTTGTTCCCTGGTAGCAGAGGAATCCAAAAGCTCTTTCAAGGCTCTGATCAAGCTAGTTGGGACATCAAGACAAAATCTGGGTGGAGAGAGGTATGTGGCAGGGGTGCCACGGTGCTGAGGGCAGCCGGGTGAAGTAACATCTGCAGCTCTGTGAAGAGCTGCTCTTTATTTGGAAGACAAATGCAGGGTAGCATGCTGGGACACGTAGAAGTTGTTGCTGGCATCTCTGAAACTGGGAAGTGGGTGCAGGAAATGTAGGAAGGCAGTGCTGCAGAGCCGCTTGCTGTCTCCCTGCAGAATGAGGCAGATGTCTTCAAGTGGGTGATCCAGAAGGAGTTTGAGGAGCTGCACAGGTACATCGATGAGGAGAAGGCCACCTTCCTGGAGAGTGTGGAGGGGAAGGCGGCCCAGCTCATCGCCTCCATTGAGTCTCAGGTCAAGCAGACATCAGACACCCTGGAGAGGCTGAAGGAGATGCAGAGCATTCTGGAGACACTCAGCAACGAAAGTCAGCTTGATTTCATCCGTGTGAGTGTGCCCACCAGCGACTGCCTCAGGAAGGCGGCAAGGCTCAGCCAGGCTCTCCCACCATCAGCCACTGCTCATAGCCCTGGGCCTTTCCTTGGGCAGCGAGAACCCTCACCAAACATAGCTAGCACACCATGAGGTGTGAGATGGAGGTGCCTTCTGTCTAGCACAGGCTTCCCCAGATGGCAGAGAGCTGTCCATCAGAATTCATCTCCCAGGAGAGGAGAGCCTTGGCCTCTCTGACCCAGGACATGGATGTGTGGAGCTGTGACCATGCAGAGGAGCTGCTGTTGTGTCAGTCTATCACCACTAACTTTTTCTCTTTGTTTTCCAGAAATACAGCTCCTACCAGTTCAGGTGAGTGATGGGACCCAGCAGCATGCAGCACCAGTGGGAATGGCAGCACATAGGTCAGCGAGCACCTCAGCATTGTGGGGGCAGCCTGGTGTGGGCACTCTGCCCTGCTCACTTCTGTGGGCATTGCTGTTGAGATGGAGAGCCACAGCCAGAGCCATGTAGGCAGCCCCAGAAGAGGGCAAAAGCAGCTGCAGAGACACTAGTGGCTCCATCATACGCAGCAGAAGGTGAGAAAAGAACACATGCTGTTTCCATCAACCTCTGTCATGGCTGCACTTGTCTTTTCAGGTCAGAGCTTCCTAGCCTACACCCAGGTGATGCCATCTTCAGTCCCGTATCATTCAAGCCTTGTTTCCACCAAGATGA